>NC_047105.1:54638491-55324741 GCF_902500255.1 Thalassophryne amazonica | reverse complement strand
TGAGCAAATATTTGCACAAAAACAACAAAGTTTATCAGTTTGAACATTAAATATCTTGTCTTTGTTGTGTATTCAATTGAATATAGGTTGAAGAGGATTTGCAAATCATTGTATTCTGTTTTTATTTACATTTTACACAATGCCCCAACTTCATTGGAATTGGGGTTGTGTGTGTGTATATATATAAGATTAGATAAAATTCACATTACAAACGAGTATGAGTAAGCATTGTGTGGTGTGGTGTTAAGTATGGCAAGCATCAAAAGAAGTCCTTTTATATATTACTTTTTTGCCTTGGTAAATAAAATGTAAAATCACTGGTATCTATGTAAGATGAAAAACAAGCCAAGGCTGGGTCCATTAAAGCCGTGAAACAATAGCTATTTCTCTGTATTTATGTTGTGTTTGAGATGTGTCTTAATTTTCATGCAGGACACTGCGAGACGCACACAGACTACATGAGAGACTGCAACAGTGATGTGATGATTACTGCTTTTCATAATGAAAACCATAACGGACTTGATTCCTGCAGGGGGAACCTGAAAGAAATCCAACAATCACTGATGTGCAAACATCACATTCTCTGTCTAACATCTCATTGTTATTGTTTGGTTATACTTTTCCGAAATGATCGGGGTTTCTCAAACTATTCATGCTGATCGCCAGTGAAAAGAGCCTCCAAATTATCCTCCAAAAGATTCACCAACAATCAGAGTGACCTGCCTGTGTTTTGTAAAGTTAATTCAATAAAATGGCGAGCATAAGTGGAAAATTATTTTTGTAAGAGTAAAATGCTTCACATTATGAATCTGTTTTCCAGTCATGCATAGTTTTCATCATTAATGGGGCTTCAGGGAGCAGTTTGAGAACTGCTGATTTATTTGATTTCTTCTTCTTTTTCTAATTATTATTATTATTTAAATTTTTTTTGTATTCAGAGTTCAATTTGATTTTTAATATAGGTTTCCATTAATGAGAAGGCATAGTACAATGACTTTTTATATATACTAGATATTAAAAAAAATTCTCATTAATTTAAGTTTACTAATGGTATTCTATGAAACTTGACTGGGCAGAGCTTATTTTTTAGAAGAAAACACACAGGCATGGAGAATGAAATTGGACGAAGGGAAAATGCTTTTGTACAGTGTTTACACAATCAATATTCACACTTGTATTATAGTGCATTGTTCTGCATGACTGCCCATAGATTAGCCTGTATCTCCCACAAACTGAATAACATTCCTTAAGTAATGTCTCTCAAATAAAAAAAGTAAAAAAAAAAAAAGTTATGTGTCACTTTTAAGATATCAACAATATTTTAAGTATTTCTGTCTGCTCCTTTCATGAGTTGTTCTGTACAGTTTGTTTCATTCCAGGTCTTTTTACGTATGTTTGTGCCTTGATATCTGTTTACACTTGTTCTTTAGAGACATGCTGTCTTCATAGTGTCAGTTAGGGCTATTTCTACTGCACCTGAGCTCACATAAACCTCCATTTGTTGCACACAACACATGTAATTGTTCATTAATATCAAGGTGCATAAAACTCCTTCACTTGTTCAATGAAAATAAAAGTTGCGTCACATGAGCCTTCATTCTTCAGTGTGATATGTGAAAAGAAAATGCATGCTGTATGTTGTTCTACTCCATCAGAGATCTAAAAGGGAACGTCAACGTTTAAAATGTATAAGACATTGAATCATGTTATTGCTGCGTGTGGTTACATGAACAGCTGTGAACATAACTAAAGAATGGTTGCTGATATCTGCAGTAATCTGCAGATAGACTATGTAGAGTTGTGTTCAAAATAACAACAGTGTGTTTCAAAATGAACAAACCAAAACCCAATTATGAAAAATTCCCCGGCCTCTGAAATCTTCAGTTTCCCCTGCAAGACATGCATTTGCTCCGAGATGTTATCCAATTTGTGTCTGAGTTCAAGGGTTAATGCAGTCTGAGAATGCATCGCCTTGCCCAACTCATTAATCATGATGGAAAAGCAAGGGGTTGTGATTTTGGCGGCAGCCATCTTGCCAATCTTCCGGTAGGTCAGGGCAGTACATAAGCCAATAAGTACCAGCCTTCCTACTATGTATCCAAATATGAATAAATCCTTGACATCCTCCACAGAGAAAGGCAGAAAGCATGCGACCCACCAAGTCTCCCAGGCATAGAACATAGCCCGCAGGGTAAGTTCCATCCGGGCATGCAGGGTCCCCTGGCCCTGATCTTCTTGTAGAAAAAATGGTGTCAATAGCATTCAGAGACCAGCTGATCAATTCCATGATTATCCAATATAGTTTGAAGAATTCACAGCCTGGTGAAGTAGGGACTTTGAAGGTTGGAGCAGAGATAGAGGAGAGAGGAGGAGATGTGACCGGCCTTGTCGGAGTCCCAAGCTGATTGAAGTGAGTAAAAAGCTCAAAATCCTTATAATACCTTTTCATTTCCATACATACAAATGCATTGGGAACACTGCACATTCTATTCTAAATCAAAACATGAAAAATTAATCAAATTTGTTATGACTTGACAGAAAGTGAAGAAACGGAATATTACCGGTAGGCTTCACTCAGTCCCACTGAGTGAAGAAGGAGCCATGCACCCTGTTTTTTTTTTGTTTTTTTTTTTTTTTTTTTTCGTGAGCTATTGTGGCATTATAGTGGCTCAGAGTGGCTCTTAGAGGCATTATCTTCAGTTAAGCCTCGGTCCCACCGAATAATGAAGGCTGAAGAAGGAGCCACGCATGGGTGTGGGGTGATTATTTGAAGAATGACCCACGTTTTCATCTTAACACGTATCCACTATGAAGGTGCCACTATGTGCCTCTCTGTACCACGCATGTGCTGCGTAGCAGCCTCTAGTGAGCCACGACCGACCTGCCATTACAGCCTCGAATGGCTCGCATCAGCCACACTAAGCCACGTAGTGCCACGATAGCACCATGGTAACGCCATGTTGACGCACGTTTAGGCATGAGTTTGGTCCAAACCTCCAGCCCTCCCACACCTGGTCCCTTTAAAGTGTGGGTTTTCAATTCACAGATTCACAGCAGCATTTAAAGATGTCTCTTTTTTTTTTTTTTTTAACACAGTCCAAAAATAGACACTCCATCACAGTTCGCAGTTGTGCGCTGTGCGCCAGGCTGCAGTCCACCTGTAATGCACCAGACCAGCTAGACCCGAACCACGGGTTCCTGGAGAGCGGCCTCTGTGCTCCTCGCTGGCTCCGCGGCTCTCTGGCTTTTTTTTTTTTTTTTTTTTTTTTGCGGCTTTAAACACACAAAACTTTGTCCGTTTATTTCTGCAAAATCGCTCTTTTGCGCGCGCACTGCTGTTGTCCTTTCATGGACAGCCGCCTCTCTGCTCTTTCTGGCTTCCGTTCCATCCGTGGCTTGCTGGCTTTATTTTTTCCCTGGCTTTAAGCACAATCATTTTTACAACGTGATTTCACTTTAACTTTGTGTTCGTCTGTTTATTTCTGCAAAAGCGCTCTTTTGCGCGCGGTGCCGTTCTGCATATAGAATGAGGTGGCCGTTTTATTATATACACCTGTGGATCATTTTCAATATATATATATTTCTTTATTTCTTCCACAGCTTACAAGTCACCATGATACAACTTTTAACTTTGTGTTGTGTCTTCAAAATCGCTCTTTTGCGCGCTCTCCACCTGTGTTGCTGCACAGCTCTTAGTTGCTCCACTGGAGTTATTATCTTCCATGGCTTTAAACACACATCCACTTTCACGCAGTCACCCAAATTTTAATTTTGTGTTCGTCCAATATTGACTGAAATATCACTCTTTTGTGAGCTGGCGTTCTGCCCAAATGCTCGTTTGAAGCGTGATGAGGAGTCACTACTGCCTCAGTGCGCCAGTGCGCACACACAGCGGAGCTCATGTGATACATTAATTCCAGAAGTGATTACAGGTATTTTTCGGCATCCAAGGTTTGACAGAAAATGATTAATCCGCTACAAAATAATTATTTTATATAGAGTCCAGCGCACAGAGCAGGTGGAATTTGGTGCGCAAGAGGAGGAGCGGCTCCAAAAATAGCCTCTCAGGTCTTGCCTCAGTGCGCACACGCAGTGATCCATTAACAAGATATTAAATCAACATACTTTTACACACAACAGACATCAACATACATACTTTTATAGCAAGGAACTGTTTTATCAAGCTATAAAAAAAACATTAAAAATAATTACCTTAAGCTGCTCAAAATACATCCCACATGGAGCAGGAAAGAGAGGAAAATGCCAGAAGTGATTAGAAGTGTTTTCAACATCCAAGGTTTGGCAGAAATGATTAATCCACTACAAAATATATAGAGTCCAGCGCACAGAGCAGGTGCAATTGTGCGCGCAAGAGGAGGAGCGGCTCCAAAAATAGCCTCTCAGGTCCTGCGAAGGTGCCAGGCGCACGGATAATGGACTTTTTGCAGACTCGTAAGCACCACGCAAATGCCTCTAAGCCGTTGCAGTAACTCGAACACAAACTGCGCCACGCTGTTGTTGCTAAATTTTGAACATCTTGAAATTAGCGCCACGCTCAGAGAGGAGCCTCGTTACAGGTGGCCCTTATTTAAAGATGAAGACAGCAAATGTTGCACATGCTGGTTGTTGTGAATTTCTTTTGGAAAAGCTCAGTAAAATGGGTTATTCCAGACATTGTTCATAAGAACAGTGTATTTTGTTTAAAAAGTTGATTGGACGGGGGGAAACATACAAAGAAGTGCAGAAAATGATCTGAAATGCTTTAAAATGGCAACAAAAGTAGAAAGAGGTGGAAGCAAACGTAAGACCATTGAAATAGATTGAAGAATAGCCAGAATCACAAATATTCAGCCAATGATCAGCTTCAGGGTGATCAAAGAAGGTTTAAAGTTATCTGTGAGTACTGTAACAATGAGAAGACTCCGATGTGAAGCCAAGCTATTGGTAAGAAGCCCCCACAAAGTCCCATTGTTGAAAAAAATGACATGCTGAAGAGGTTACAGTTTGCCAAACAACACATTGGCTGGCCTAAGAGAAATGGTGCAACATTTTGTGGACTGATGAAAGCAAGATTGTCTTTTTGGTTCTAGGGGCCACAGACAGTTTCTCTGATGACCCTAAAATCTGAATTCAAGCCACAGTACACTGTGAAGACAGTGAAGCATGGTGGAGCAAGCATCAGGTGTGTTTCTTAAGCTATGGTGTCGAAATGGGTGTTTCAACAAGATGACGACCACAAATACAACAGCAATCAAGCAGCATCTTGGTTCCAGACAAACAAGATGAACATTATGGAGTGGCCAGCCCAATCCCGGGACCTTAATCCAATAGAAACTTGTGGAGTGACATCAAAAATGTTGTTTCTGAAGCAAAACCAAGAAATGTAGAGGAAATGTAGAATGTAGTCCAATCATCCTGGGCTAGAATACCTGTACACAGGTGCCAGAAGTTGGTCAACTCAATGCAACACAGATATGAAGCAGTTCTCTGAAACTGTGGTCAAGTAATAACAAAGTTGATAAATTTTTCTTCATGTCTTCATTGCGAATAGAATGTGAGGTGTTCCCAATGAATTTCCATGTATGGCAATAAAAGCTATCACAAGGACTTTGAGCTTTACTCACTTTTTATCCCCTCCCCCGGTATGAAACGGGGGATATAGCAATCAGCATGTCCGTCTGTCTGTCCATTTTTGCCTGTAAGCTCCATTTCTCAAGACCCAGTTGACCAATTTCATACATATTTAGCATAACGGTGTACTTGGGTAATCCCCCGACACCAGTCATTTACAGTGACCTTGAGGTAAATTTCAAGGTCACAGTGAGATATTCAAGATACTGTCATCGCCACCCTTCTTAGCGCGATATCTCAAGACCCAGTTGACCAATTTATTTCATATTTAGCATAAAGGTGTACTTGGGTGATCCCCAACACTTTTACCCCATCACACATAGCCGAGATCACGCAGAATGGTGTCAGAATTATGAATTGGCGCACATCTGATAAGTGTCGGATTTCAGTTCCAAAATATTCTGACAGCCATCTGCGGAAGTCGACACATTTGGTCAAAATCGGTCGGTGCCCCGAGTGTGATGCACATGTTCAAAACCCTCTAAGTGCTGTTGAGATGGGACACCTGTCCGACCTGCCTACCATCTGACTGCAATTTACATATTCTGACGGCATCAAAACAGCATCTGAAACGATCTGATCGCGGTTGATTGAGCTTTGAGATCGATCGGTCACAGCAAAGCCTGCTGACATGTTGTTGTGCCACATTTGTCCACCTCCACTGGACCCCAGCCAGGGAGAGCGAAGGAAATGTTATGTAATAACATGTATGTGAAATTGCGCGTATGTCAGAGGCTCGGTGCAGCACCCAGAAACACAACTGAACGGGATGTCACCACTGTAACACAGGTATTATTACACGTACACCTCCTGTCTGTAGCAGGTATGATGTGGAAATGTTTGCCCAGCACACAACAACATAATAAACATATACAATAGTGTTCAGAATAATACTGTAGTAGTGCTATGTGACTAAAAAGATCAATCCAGGTTTTGAGTATATTTCTTATTGTTACATGGGAAACAAGGTACCAGTAGATTCAGTAGATTCTCACAAATCCAACAAGACCAAGCATTCATGATATGCACACTCTAAGACTATAAAATTGGGCTATTAATAAAAAGTAGAAAAGGGGGTGTTCACAATATAGTAGTGTGGCATTCAGTCAGTGAGTTTGTCAATTTTGTGGAACAAACAGGTGTGAATCAGGTGTCCCCTATGTAAGGATGAAGCCAGCACCTGTTGAACATGCTTTTCTCTTTGAAAGCCTGAGGAAAATGGGAGGTTCAGAAGAACAGCGTAGTTTGATTAAAAAGTTGATTGGAGAGGGGAAAACCTATACGCAGGTGCAAAAAATTATAGGCTGTTCATCTACAATGATCTCCAATGCTTTAAAATGGACAAAAAAAAACAAAAAAACAGAGTGCTGTGACAGATAGAAGATGCCTGTGTGAAGCTAATTTATTTGCAAGAATCCCCCGCAAAGTCCCTCTGTTAAATAAAAGACGTGCAGAAGAGGTTACAATTTGCCAAAGAACACATCAACTGGCCTAAAGAGAAATGGAGGAATATTTTGTGGACTGATGAGAGTAAAATTGTTCTTTTTGGGTCCAAGGGCCGCAGACAGTTTGTGAGACGACCCACAAACTCTGAATTCAAGCCACAGTTCACAGTGAAGACAGTGAAGCATGGTGGTGCAAGCATCATGATATGGGCATGTTTCTCCTACTATGGTGTTGGGCCTATATATTGCATACCAGGTATCATGGATCAGTTTGGATATGTCAAAATACTTGAAGAGGTCATGTTGCCTATGCTGAAGAGGACATGCCCTTGACAATGGGTGTTTCAACAAGACAATGACCCCAAGCACACTAGTAAATGAGCAAAATCTTGGTTCCAAACCAACAAAATTAATGCCTCGCAGATGTGAAGAAATCATGAAACACTGTGGTTATACAACTAAATACTAGTTTAGTGATCACAGGATTGCTAAAAAAGCAGTTTGAACATAACACTTTTGAGTTTGTAGCGTCAACAGCAGATGCTACTATTATTGTGAACACCCCCTTTTCTACTTTTTTTTTTTTTACTAATAGCCCAATTTCATAGCCTTAACAGTGTGCATATCATGAATGCTTGGTCTTGTTGGATTTGTGAGCATCTACTGAATCTACTGGTACCTTGTTTCCCATGTAACAATAAGAAATATACTCAAAACCTGGATTAATCTAGTTAGTCACATAGCACTACTATTATTCTGAACACTACTGTACATTTGTCTGTTGAATCACCAGCCACGGACAGCTTCATGGTTGAGTGACAGACACCATGTCATATCAAGTTTGGGAGCATGCACTGGTACTGCACTTACCACATCCACAACACCATGGAACTGCCTTGGGTCCTGGATGGCAACCACCCAGGCGACAAATCGGTCTCTAAAATAACAATTCATCTGCCACAGGTGAAAACTGAGCATCCCCTTGGCCTTCTCCAGCTACTGGGGTTATCAACACTCAGGCACCTGTATGCTGGATCGGGCACAGAGAAACAGGCCACATGGCCAAAATGTCGGAGCTGATGCTCCCTCACAATGCAGTTGATGCTCATCATCACCGTCTTTCTTTGTAACCGCTTGTTTGATACATTCATTCCATGATACCCAAAGATCATTCAAAAGACACCTTGTACCAAAGACATTTAGTCGTCGCCTTTGGTCACTAGTTAGTTTCCAATCTCACAACCATACAGCAAGACAGGCACACCAGCACCTGAAAGACTCAGATCTTCATTCTCCTGCAAAGATATAGGCCATCAACAAACACCTCTTAGTGCAGTGGCCGAGGCTGAAAAATGTCTCTAATTAAGGAGATACCCCAACTGGAGGTATTTGAAATTGGTATCATGTTGACTGTGAGGATGTCCAGTTTCTAAAAAATGATATTGTAGTTGCAGCTTCAGTGTAGCAATATGTCAATTAACCTCTTGCTTGCCAAAACTCGCAAAAAATAAAATAAAATGCAACTTACAGTTTTTCTTTCATTTCTTGAGTATGCAACCTGAATTCCAACCAAACTTCATTATATGGATTTATTTGACGTAAGAGACCTTCAGTGATAAAAATCAAGGTATTTGAAGAACTTTGGACCATTTTATGGCCAAACATATACCCAAAATATTGAAAGTTTTAGTGGATTTTACAGAAACATGAGACAACTTTCTGATCTGGTGAGTCAAACAATGGTATAACTTGGCTTAATGGGTGTCATTCTAATAGTCTCAGTGGGTAGAGTTTAAAAAGTGCTGTTGTAGGTGCCATAAATGTGCACAACTTGCCAAACTACCCCTTCGGTTGGGAACCATCAAAAATTTCCTGGGCCTGGCCACTCCACGAGTTTCTTCACTGGCATTGCTTGATCTCAAAGGCCGAGGACCCGGAGACAGGATGTCACGACCAAAACTTTCTGATGAGAACAAAGTTTGATTATCTTTGCCAGAAGGCACATGGGAGATTTGAGCATAGATTTGAAGTTTTCTCATATGAGAATTCTTCTCTGTGCCACTCTACAAGGGTAGGCTGAAAGTTCTAAGGCTGACTATGATGCAGTTGTCGAACTGAACAAATTCAGGGTTATTTTTCTACATAGTCTCCCTGTAACTGCAAACACACTTCTTCCAGCGGTGCTTGAGTGCTTCGATTCCCTTGGAATAGAAGCTTTCATCTTGCGAGTCAAAATAGTCCTCAACGGGCAGCCATCACCTCATCATTGCTCCGATAGTGCTTCCCAGCCAAGTTTTTTTTCAGGTTGGGACAGATGAAAGTCTGAGGGTGCCAAGTCAGGGGAGTATGGTGGGTGATCTACCAGTTCGAATCCACACTCGTAGATAGTGGCCATGGCCACTGTTGACTTGTGAGCTGGGGCATTGTCTTGATGGAACAGCACCCCTTTCGTCAGCTTTCCTGGTCGCTCTTTTTGATAGCCTCGCGTAACTGTCCTCAGTAGGTTAGAATAGTACTGTCCATTTATGGTTGTCCCTTTTCAAGATAGTCCACGAACACAATGCCCTTGGCATCCCAGAAAACTGAAACCATGACCTTCCCCGCAGACGAAACGAACTTGGCCTTCTTTGGAGGTGGTGACCTTGGGTGTTTCCACTGCATTGATTGTTTTTTTGTCTCTGCTTCAAAGTGGTGAACCAACACTCATCCTGGGTAAAAAACGTTATCCTCTTCAAATTGTGCCAAGTTTGCCTTCGACATGACTAGCCTGGTACGTTTCTGATCAGGCGTCAGAAGACGTGGCATCCACCGAGCTGACACCTTTGACATTCCAAGTTCTTCATGCAGAATGTGTTCAATTCTCTCATGGGATAATCCCACAGCATCTGCTATCTGATTAATCATCAATCGTCTGTCATCCATCACCATTTCATGAACAAGGTCAATGTTTTTTCTGGGTTGTGGCTGTTGCAGGTCGCCCAGACCTTGGGGTCGTCTTCAAGGCTGTCTCTGCCCCTCTAAATTCAGCTGCCCACTTCTGCACTGTAGATATGGAGGGAGCTTCATCCCCTAATGTAGCAACCAATCTGCATGAATGTCCTTGGGCTTTAAACCCTTCTTATGCAGGTACTTAATCACACCCGCGATGCCAGATTTGTCATTTTTGCCATTTCCTCTACCACGAACTTTCAAACTTGGCTATGAACCACAAAACTACCTCACAACCTGGAAGAAAATACACAGTTAGTCATCAGAAGAGTTGAACTTAATGCATGCCAAGTTTTATTGAAATGGCATTCTCCTTCTTGGTGCGCCTTAGAACTTTTCAACCTACCCTCATATAACTGGTGATATACAACATTTATATTTAGTCATAAATATTAGATATTTTAGAGATTAACTTAAAAAAATAGAATCAACAAGATATGTGCCTGAAATATTTAGCACTTTTTTGTGTTTCCATTTTTTGTCTATGTTGAAAAGGGTGATTGAGATTACTTTCATATTCTGGGACAACG
Organism: Thalassophryne amazonica; assembly: GCF_902500255.1. NCBI lineage: Eukaryota > Metazoa > Chordata > Actinopteri > Batrachoidiformes > Batrachoididae > Thalassophryne > Thalassophryne amazonica. The sequence continues at coordinate 55,314,147 of NC_047105.1, read as the reverse complement.
ATTACTTCCATGTTGTGGATGACAATTCCTTATTCTCCATTTTATAGGTTTTTTAAAGGAATTTTTATGTCTCCAATACTGCTTTTTGCTAAAAAAAAAAACAAACAAAAAAAAACACTGACCAACACATTGTCCAGTCCAGGTTAGAGGTGGGTGATACCGGGAATTTTGGTATTGATCCGATACCAAGTAAATACAGGCTCAGTATCGCCGATATCAATACTGATACCGATACTTTTTCATATTTAAGCTTCATAGATCCAAAGGATCCAAAAGACCTAGGATAGAATTTCGCCAAACATTGTACGTAACAACAAAATACTTTATCACAATCAACATTTTTGTTTAAAAAAAAAATCACTCAACACAACTTAAAATCTCCTGAGGTAGAGGGCTGACAAACCACAATAAAGGGTGCACTGCTCTGTGTTGTGTGTGACAGCACAGCGCTGCTCTTACAGACAGAGAGTAGACTTTGATGAATCTGCATGTGCAGCAGTCAGTGCGTGTGGGAGAGAAAAAAAGCTTGAGTATCAATCTTTTTACAGAGGATCGTTCAATATCAATACCAACGTTGGTATCAATATTATCAATATTAGGATCGATCCGCCCACCTCTAGACCAGGTCCATGCACCAGTGTTTTTACACTTTTTACAGGGCGCTCTGCTCTTTATCAGCTAAATTTGTGACAGCTGTGTCCAATCTGGCACGATTTGGCTTCAAAAAAACACAAAGTTGTATCAGATGTTAAGTGAGATGCCCATCTGCAAATGAAACGACGTCTTCACAGCAGGATGTTTGCATTTCAAAAGCATGTGCTGTGTGCTCTCTCACAAAGGAAAGCACGCAGTCAGTGCTCGTGCTCAGGTACGAGACAACCACCAGGTGGCGACATTGAGTAAAAGCGCTGCAGCTCAGAAGACAACTTTAACAAACGTGGAGTTTTGTGCATTAATGTACCAATATTATCGTAAATCTTTCATATCAAATAATTGTTTAATCAAAACAATTATTATTTTTTTTTGGAGAATAACCGAGTACTCCAATAAAAGTGCAGCTCATTTAGAACGTGTTCAGTGCAGCGTGATATAACTGAGCGCTGGATCTGGTTTCAGGCGACTCGCTATTGGTTGAAATCAGCGAGGCTCTGCTCTGATTGGCTGAGAGAAAAGCTGGAGGTGGTTATATTCCGCTGACAGATTTCGTGTAGTTCAGATTCTGTCTCCTCTGAGTGACTTTTTGTGGTCCAATGTAAAGGTGAGAATGTTTAACCTTTTTCCCCACACACTTTATGGACAACTTTAACATTCGGCATGAATCTAACGTAAATATCTTACTGTTTTTTTGTTTTCAGGAGACATTAACCGGATTGTGAAAATCTCTGCATCCAGTCACAAAAATGGTAATTTTTAAATTTTATTTTCTGTTATGGGTGTCTGTAAACTTTGTTCCCACTTGGACATGATGATTATCAAGAACCTCGAAGAAATATTGTGCAAAGTTTTACTTTAAGAAATATTTTGTGCAACTTGAATGAATTTCTTTCCTTTTTAACAAATTTAATGTAACAACTTGCTATTTTAGCTAATGTGCACATAAAAAAATAATAATTAAAAAAAACCCAAAGCTGCTAAATATCTAATAGTTAAAAATAAGCAAATGTAAAATGTCTGGCCACTTTTCATGTTTAAAACACGATATATGAGGTGATAAAACTAAGCTGTATGGCTGCATGAAATAAAAGTGAAGCGGGGGGGTCGGGGTGGTTATGGTTTTGGTGGGGCCAAGGAGTAAGATTAGGTATGGTTAAGGTTAGGGTTGGGGGTGGGAGTAGGGTTAGGAATAGTGAGTTAGTTATAAAAAGCTCTGTCATGAAAATTTGACTCATTTCGTCACGGGAGCAAGAAAAAAAAACGTGAGACTGGGCTGGGTTTGCAATGATTGATCCAAGTGGCAACATGCACAGGGAAAAGAGAGTGGGGCCAAGGATTGAGCCTTGTGGAACACCACAAGCAAGAGAAGCACTTGAAGAGGACAGGTCACCAATTATTACAGAAAAACGCCGATCAGAAAGATATGATGTCACCCACTTCAGAACAATGCCATTAAGTCCAACATGTTCTTTTAGATGGGACAGGAGGACTGAGTGGTGAACTGTATCGAAGGCAGCTGTCAGGTCCAGGAGCACTAAAACCATGGCGCGCTTAGCATCTACTGACAATGCAACATCATTGTGCACTTTGACCCGATTCAGTGCTGTGACAGGTTCTGAAGCCTGAATTTGAAAATTTTCAAAAACAGTATTATTTTCTAAAAATTATTGTAACTGTATAAAAACTTTTTCTAAAACCTTGGACAGAAAGGGCAAGTGAGAAACAGGTCTAAAATGCGATAAAATAGAGGGATCAAGCTGTGTTTTTTTTTTAAGTAGTGGACAAACCACAGCATGTTTAAAAGCAACTGGCACAGGTCCAGTGGTGAGGCAAGAATTTATAAAACACACTAAAAAGGGCCCCAGAACATTAAAAACCTCTATCAATAACTTAGTTGGGACAATATCAAAAGGTCAGTTAGGGTTCAACAGCCTGGTCAGCACAGACACTGTTGCTGGCGTTTTCTTATACTGTCAACTTTTTCAGTAAAGAAATGAAGAAAGTCCTCACAAGTACTGACAGCATCAGCCAGAACATGTGGATGGGTTAACAGCTAAATTAATAGTGTTAAAAAGATTTCGGTGGCGATGACTGTTGCTCCGGATCAGAATAGCCAGATACTGACATTTTGCCTCCCTCATCACCCGCTGAAAATCAGTGAGACAGTCTCTCAGTAATTCCCCGTATACATTTGGTTTGTACTTCTTCCAACGTCTTTCAGCTTGTCGGCACTGCTGCCTGAGGGCACGGACAGCGTCATTAAGCCAGGGATCGGCATCGCATCACTAAGTGTAGCTCACAGTACAGAGCAAAGCATAGCACAAGGTATAGTGCACAGCTCACAGAGCAAAATGAAATGCACTGGTGCAACCTGCACATTTGGGAGGAATTTGGGGTTCTATTTTCCACCCAGCACAACTGTGTGGTGCACTGTGCACTGTTTTGGATTTAAAAAAAAAAAAAAAAAGCATCTCCAAATCCACAGGATGAAATGTAATTCAGAGATTCATGTGATCACTTGCAGCTAAAACTCACAGCCATTTGGACTTCACTCCACACAGTTTGCTCATCCTTGATCCAGATTGTCACTTAATGCAGCCTGAGTTGATGGAGCATCACAGATTACATGCAGGTTGCACAACTGGGGCCTAAATATTTCAATGATAGTTCTCAGTTGAGCCATGGATCAGCTCTGTGTCAGCCTGAGGGTGTGCAAAATGTCACTTACTGTGAATCTTTTACACAGTGTAAAGGTATGATTTGGCCCTCTTCCAATCCCAGCTAGGTATTGATATATTTTTGTACAGATGCATTTGAAACATATTGGGCCTAATTTACTAAAGGTTCTATGCGTGAAAATCTATGCAAACACTATTGCACTTGCAAATACACCTGCATACTGAGTTACTAACAGTACACAACAAAGATTACGTCTGTCAAATGCTCACAGTAGTGCACATTGTCAATTTAGTGTGTTTACCTTGATGAATATGCAGTTTGGGGTTTGTCCACATGAGTGTGCAAAATTCTGGGAAGGAACATGCAAATTGTTGAGTTTTGCACATGCAACATGATTTATCAAGATCAAAAAGAAATTTTGCCGGTGCTGATTGTGTCTTTATTTTGTGAATTTGAAAAGTTGGCATTAATTCATTGCACTTGACAGATTGCAGTAGAGCAACATAGAGGCTGCTGCCTCCACGTACACAGAATAATGACAAATGATTAATTGTAATTGTTGGACATATTTAAAAAAAATTTTAACGGTTTCTTAAATAAATGCCTCCATGTGTATCAGGTGGACCAGAGCACATTTTGGTGAAACTCATAATAATTATAGTTATTATGCGTTCTGCTGTGTGTGTGTTTTACTGTGCACATCCATAATAAATCAATACAATATTTTACTATTTGAGTACAAAGGCGTCTTCCATGTATATTTGAGGTGCCTTGTGCAGGTTTTGAGTGTTGCATCACCAGTTAGACACCTTCATGATGAAGTGGTATAGAGAAGGTTTCTATAAAAAAAAAAGAAAAGAAAAGAAAACACTTGAAAGTTCAGCTAGAATTTGCCAGAAGGCACATTGGAGATTCAAGCATAGAATTGATGTGTTGTTGAAAGAAAATTATTCTCTGTGCAACTCCACTATGAAGGCAGGAGTGGTGATACAAAATGCAAATCTTGCACTATGCACAATCTCTTCAGTCACAGCCATAGAGTCTATAACTTCTTCAGGGTTGTCCTGGTGTCTTGGTGGCTTTCCTCACTCTTCACCTTCTTATACAGTCATCCAGTTTTGAGAACTATCTACTCCACACAGATTACCATAGAGTGCCATACTGTTTGTATTTCTTCATAATCATGTAAATAATGTCCAAGACCTAGTCAGTGTCTTGGGAATGTTCACGTATTCATCCCGACTTGTTCGAAGAAAACTGTATAAAAGTGATGGTTTACATGTGCTATACTAAAGAGGGGCACTTACTTATTCACACCACCATTTTGGGTTTTAGATTTTTTAAATCATTTATATCAAACTGTAGAGATTTTTTCTTTCACTGTGAGTTTTAAAGAGAATGATTTGGAAATTCTAATATACAAGGCCTGAATTTTTGTTTTGTTTTTTGATGTCCTAATAAACATTCAACATGTAAAGGGTCAAGGGGGCAAACACTTTTTTCACTCACATCGGACAGAATGTCCCACCCCATCGTAATGTATTTCCATTTATTTCCAGTCTGGAGGTGTCCAGTAACAGAGGTACAAAATGCAGTTCACTCACGATGCACTGGCACTCACCAATTCGAAGAAAATGGGTACCGTATTTCCTTGATTAAAAGACCGGCCTTTTTTTTTTTCAAACTGTGCTTAGACCCGGCTTTGTACTAGCTTGGGCCCCGTGTCGCAGGGTGCAGGGCTTCTCTGTGTTCTCTGGTGAATAAAAAGTCTGCTGGTCACGGAGCTTTTTCTTGTTGTGCACCTGCGCTGTGAACTGATCTCCCAGTGCATATACGACAGTCGGATATTGTGGAGACTTTTAAATCCAGACTAAAGACTCATTTGTTCTCCTTGTTTTACCACTAGTATATTGTGTTATGTGTTTTTATTCTTGTACCTTTTTTATGCTTTTGCTTTTATTATGTTTTTAATCGTTGAATTCATTTTGTTCTGTTTTCTTCTGTGTTGTGTTGTGTGAAGCACCTTGAGGCTATTTTATCGTGAGTTGGCGCTATACAAATGAATAAAATTTGAATTAGAATTTAGACCCAGCACCTAAATGAGGCAGAGTGTAATTCAAGGCCAGTGATTATTAACAAAATGCTGCTTTGTGCCTGCACTGTAATATGGTGTTAAGTTTCATGCATATCCCTGGGTGTGACGAACCAAACCGCTTTAGATCAGAGCTCCTCTGGTGTGACTGCGAACATGTGCACCTGCTAAATCAGAGAAAACAGAGGACTTTAATTTGTCACTTTTACGTTTTCACACCTTCCTCTCCCATCATATTTAATAGTTTTAGCAGTGTGCCCGATGATTACATTTCGATCATGGATCAAATACATTTGGCAGAAAGTCCACAAATATGAACAACTTCACAGGGACAGAGCAGGCTGTACTTTCTGCGGAGGTTGCAGTCCGTAACGTCTGCAGGAAACACCTGTGGATGTTCTACCAGTCCGTAGTAACCAACGTCCTCTTTTACAATGTGGTGTGCTGGGGAGCAGCACATTCAAGAAGGACACATCCTGGCTGGACAAACTGATCAGGCGGGCTGGCTCAGTGGTTGGCATGAACCTGGATACTCTGGTGATGCTGGCAGAGAAGAGAACACGGGCAACTGCTGGACATTATGGACAATGCCAGTCAACCTCTGCAGCAACCAGAGGAGCCTCATATATATCTTTTAATGTTGAATAATGCACTAATTCTGAGGTTTTGTAACAGACAGGCAGATCGCAAAGGATTCTGGGTAAAAGTGCCTCTGCTAAACACTGATTGGTTCAGTCATTCATTATGTAAACCAACACGTTAATGTGACGTGTGGAAATGGAGGAAATTGTACATACCGTATCATTGGTTTGGAGATTGATGATTGTTTTATACGTATAACGGATTTTCTCCATTTTATACATATAACAGATTTTGATTATAACGGACAAAATTCACTGGTCCACCTGAATCCATTATATGTGAGTTTTACTGTATATTAAGAATGGAAATGTTCCTAAAGTTTCATTATCAAACCTTTATGGCAAAGAAATATAATTGAGGTTTGATGTTTTCTAGTTTAAACATGAACCTTATTATAAATAACTGTAAATATAACCAACAACCAGCCAGTGTACCTACAGTGAGGCAAATACGTATTTGATTCATTGTCGCTTTTGGAAATTTTCCCACCTACAAAGAATGGAGAGGTCTATAATTTATCGTAGGTACAGTGGGGTAAAAAAGTATTTAGTCAGTCCCTGATTGTGCAAGTTCTCCTACTTAGAAAGATGAGAGAGGTCTGTAATTTTCATCATAGGTACACTTCAACTGTTAGAGACAAAATGAGAAAAAAAAAATCCAGGAAATCACATTGTAGGATTCTTAAAAAATTATTTGTAAATTATGGTGGAAATAAGTATTTGATCACCCACAAACAAGCAAGATTTCTGGCTCTCACAGACCTGTAACTTCTTCTTTAAGAAGGTCTTCTGTCCTCCACCTGTTACCTGTATTAACTTTTTTACCCCACTGTACACCTCAATTGTGAGACAGAATATCTAAAAACAAAATTCAGAAATCACATTGTGTGATTTTTAAATAATTAATTTGCATTTTATGGCATGAAAATAAGTATTTGATACAACAGAAAAACAGACCTTAATATTTGATACAGAAACCTTTGTTGGCAATTACAGAGGTCAGATCTTTCCTGTAGTTCTTGATCAAGTTTTCTCACACTGCATCAGGATTTTGGTCCACTCCTCCATACAGATCATCTCCAGAGCTACAGGTTTGAGTTTCAGCTTCCTCCAAAGATTTTCTATTAGTTCAGGACCAGAGACTGGCCAGGCCACTCCAGGACTGTGAAATGCTTCTTACGAGCCACTCTGTAGTTGTTCTGGCTGTGTGCTTGGGGTCATTGTCATGCTGAAGACCCAGCCATGACCCATCTTCAATGCTTTTACTGAAGGAAGGAGGTTGTTTGCCAAAATCTCAGGATACATAACCCCATCCATCCTCCCTTCAATACAGTGCAGTCATCCTGTCCCCTTTGCCGAAAAGCACCCCCTCCTCTGGATCAGCCAAATGGTCACTGGCAAACCTTCCAAACAGGCCTGGACATGTGCTGGCATGAGCAGGGGGACCTTGTGTGCCCTGCAGGATTTTAAACCATGATGGCGTAGTGTGCTCAATAATGTAGTCTTTGTGACTGTGGTTCCCAGCTCTCTTCAGGTCATTGACCAGGTCCCATGTAATTCTGGGCTTTCTCTGAATCATCCTTAACCCACAAGGTGAGATCCCAGACCGAGAAAGATTGACAGTCATCTTGTGTTTCTTCCATTTCTAATAATTTCACCAACAGTTGTCTTCTCACCAAGCTGCTTGCCTGTTGTCGTGTAGTCCATTCCAGCCTCGTGCAGGTCTACAATTTTGTACCTGGTGCCCTTAGACAGCTCTTTGTTCTGGGATATGGTGGACAGGTTGGAGTGTGATTGATTGAGTTGTGAACAGGTGTCTTTTATACAGGTAACAAGTTCAAACAGGTGCAGTTAATACAGGTAAAAAGTGCAGAATAAGAGGGCTTCTTAAAGAAAATAACAGGTCTGTGAGAACCAGAATTCTTCCTGGTTGGTTAAGCCCCTTTCATACTGGGCTTGCATACAGTTGCATTGTGATCCATATGGAGTACGCTGGAAAATTGCGCAGCTTTTGGCGTAGTCCCTGGTAGGGCTGCAACAAACGATTATTTGGATCATCGATAAATCTGATGGGGTTTCGACATGATTAATCAGATTAGCGGGGAATTTTTTTTTAAAAATGTGCCAGGGAAACAATTTTTCTCTCCATCACTTTATTTAACAACAGAACATTATTTGAAAACTTAAAATACTTGAAAATCAACAAATCGTCAATGTTCCTTGGCTGTTGAAATATAAAACAATTAAGAATTAAACAGTTTATAATAAGAACAAAACAATTATTTCAAATGACATTGCGTTATCAAAGTGCTGAGTTGCCATAAAACAACATTGAAACATATAAATGTTATAAAATATATGGTGAAAAAAGAGGTATTTTGTTGCTGCAAATGAGCAATTAGCATCACCAGTTAACCAGAAAACCTAAATCAAAACTGTAGCCTGACTCATTATATGTGCAACATTCTCTGTATAACTTGTAAACTATTGTGGTCATTTCACAATGACAGACTCATGTCTTTTTCTCTATAATTGTATTGTAGCATTATAGTTATTATTACTTATTATTATTGTTGTTATTATTATTAATATATAAATAAAAATAAATTTTAAAATATTATAATTTGTAATACATTTGACTCTTTTACGACAGCAAACGCTGAGCCATTAATTATTATACAGAAAACAAATGCACAAACATGCTGAAATGCCGGCAGCTTAATGCTAACTTTAACATTGAAAACACCATAGACATGCTAATGCGTTAGCATCAGCATTTGCATAAAATACATCTGTCAACTATTTCAGAAGACCATAACAGGTCAGTTTAACATAAAAAGGTAAATATTCCTCACAGACATATGCTCTTTAGGGTTTTAGTGGAGAAAAATTAAGATAAAGCGAAATAAACAAATGAAACCAACGAAGCAGCAGTTCGAAGCACTCCTTCATTGGTTCAAGATCAAAGCAAAGCTCGGTTGATTATGTGGAAGAAACAAACATTTGCGGTAAAACAAAGTTATTTAGCTACTAATCGATGACTAAATTAGTTGACAACTATTTTAATAATCGATTTTATCGCTTAACTCGATTAGTTGTTTCAGCTCTAGTCCCTGTGTAGGCTGGTGTGTGTTTACGTGTGGTTGCGTTCCTAGTCTTGCTTTCAGGTTGCCATGTATGTAGCCCTCGCTGCTATAGTTTCTATCCACTCCTGCCTACTTTTATTGACAGTATGGAAATGCGCTCCGTTCTCAAAATGGTACATGAACGGCACTCACGTTGCACGCAGGAGAGAGAGCGAGAGAGAGAGGGAGAGAGAGAGAAAACCTTGTGCGTTTTGGGAGCGAGAGTTGGTTCCATACAGACTGACGCAATGGATTTGATACATTGGAAAAAGTCAGAAGACATTATTTCCAGGAGTTAATGGACTTTATTAAAGTGCAACAATCGTGAGAGAACTTAGAAGGTGAAAGTACCTAGAGCGGCCACTGGCAACCACGCGCCCGTTCCATGCATGTGAATTGTACATAGAAGATGTCCCCTTGCTGGCCATCCATCCGTGAGGAGTTTACCTGGACATGAAAATGTCCTCCTGCTGGCGATTTGTCCATGAGCAGGAGTTAATGGACTTCACTTAACTTGCTGCAATTGTGAGAGAACTGGAGGAGGCGAAAAGCAAAGCAAAGGACACCAACTGCATGTGGCGGTTGCGCATGATCCGCCGTGAAAAGTGGACTGTGGACATGTCCTCCCACTGGAGATCTGTCCATGAGGAGTAGACGTGGACATGTCCTCTGAATGTGGAAGCTTGGCTCACATCTTATTCCATGGTTTTGAAGCTTCACTGCCAGCAAAGTCGAGTGGGATGAATAAAAATCTATCAATCCATGTATGTACTGATGAAAGGATTTTTCGCCCTGGCGTTGGGTTGAGTAGAATTGCGGAGGCTTGGTGTATAGTGCGCAGTGTTGTGTAGATTACATACAGTAGTGGAGTGTTGTATAGACTTGGTTAAAAACTGTACTTTCTGCATCAAGTGCTCTACACTGACAAATTAAATTTTTTGCATCCACCTCGTGTAGCCCTCAGCATACTGCTGCGTAGGGAGCAAAAACTGGGCATAGAGCTGCTTAAACGGCATAGAGTTGGTTAACTCAATGTAGTCAGCAATACACAACTGTACATTGCGCAGTAAGCAACTCTGCATTGGCACCGGTGTGAAAGGGGCTTAAGTGTTCAAATACTTATTTCATGCAATAAAGTGCAAATTAATTATTTTAAAAAATCCTACAATGTGATTTTCTGATTTTTTTTTCTTTTTCTTTGTAGATTCTCTCTCTCACAGTTGAAGTGTACCTATGATAAAAATGACAGACCCTCAATTCTTTGTAGGTGGGAAAACTTGCAAAATCGGCAGTGGATCAAATGCTTATTTGCCTCATTGTATTTTGGCCACACCTTTTCTCTTGTTGCTGTAAATGGCCATTCTCATTAATACTTCATGGTAGCTGGTCTCTTGTAGCTAATGTGACCAAGGGGTGATGGGGTCCCACTGGAAACAATATTGTCAGCACACCCTCTGCTGGACACACTACGTAATGGCACCATTTTCAAAAGCTTAAGGTTTTTTTTTTCGTTTGTTTTTTTTTGGCATTCAATCATTCTGTAAAACAAAGTTTTCATATTGGCCAGAACAATGCTGATACCGATATGTTGGTGACTGGTGCATATTGATATTAAATCATCGTCAACATTATTGGCCAACTGATAAATCGTTCAGACTCCATTCTTAATCCTAAATAAGTAACAAGTAAAACAGTAGAGATCCCGTCAATGATGTCTGTTAATCCATTAAAAAGATTAGTGTTTGCTGGAAGTGATGGTGGTCTGACAGAACGGTGATCTCTGACTGATACGTTGACATTTCTTCACTATTTTTGTTCTCAAAGCTCTTGAAAAATTCATGCACATCCAGGGATTGAAGGGCATCCTGACTGTCTGCTTCCTTGTCCCATTTTCTTCCTATAGTGTGCTCGATTCTCTGCTCTGACAGCGCGTGCACACACTCACATCCTTCTTTGCTTCATTTGCCCTTCAGAATGTTTGATGTGGGAGGTCAGCGCTCCGAGAGGAAGAAGTGGATCCACTGTTTCGAAGGAGTCACAGCCATTATTTTTTGTGTTGCACTCAGTGCTTACGACCTGGTTCTGGCTGAGGATGAGGAAATGGTAAGTTTGAAGTAAAAACATCTCCATCTTCATCTGCATGAATGGTGAAAGTTTAATGTGGCTCTTTGAGAATGTGGAACTTACATTAGACGTAATCACAAGGTGACTGTCTCCCATTATTTTGATTTACTCAGGTGGTAAAATTGGCTCAATGGACTTAAATGATCCACTTGCAGTGCAAACCAACAGAACATTATTATGTCATAAAAATCAAACTCAGTAAATTTTCAAGTGAATTGAACCATTTGACCCCAGTTTCTTGAAGCACTTTTGAATTTCAAAGAAGTACTTTGGACAGGCCTGCTGTCCTCTGCAGGAGTGATTTCTTACATTTCAATGATGAGACATCACCGCCCCCTGGTGGCAGGTCTGCTGTGTTGTCCACAGCCATAATCAAATATGCTTCTGTCCAGAACCGGATGCACGAGAGCATGAAGCTGTTTGACTCCATCTGCAACAACAAGTGGTTTACCGAGACCTCCATCATCCTGTTCCTCAACAAGAAGGATCTGTTTGAGGAGAAGATCAGCCGCAGCCCTCTCACCATCTGCTTCCCAGAGTACACAGGTACATGCCGCTTCAGAACATCCACCACTGAACCACAATAAGGTTTCTAAATAAGAACTTGTCCTAGTCTATCCATGATATTGCTTCTCAGGAGCCAACAAGTTCGATGAAGCAGCCAGCTACATCCAGACCAAGTTTGAGGACCTGAACAAGAAAAAGGACACCAAGGAGATCTACACACACTTTACCTGTGCCACTGACACCAAGAACGTGCAGTTTGTCTTTGACGCTGTCACTGACGTCATTATTAAAAACAACCTGAAAGACTGTGGTCTTTTCTGAAGGTACGCTAGAGTGACAACAAGGGGTGGTGGAAATGTTAAGTCATCAAAATGATCAAACTTTATCAAACTAATTTTAAGATTATTTGGTACATTATTTGTGGAGGACTAGCATTATGGTGCATGGTTTATATACTGCAGTCAGTCAAGTAAACACAATCCCAATTGTGGATAGTTTTATAATTTTAATGACAAAAACAATCCTGTTGCTCAAAATACAGCAGTATCCGTGAAGGGCTATTTACATGAGCTCATTTATTACACGTTTTCACAATTAATAAAACTGATAAATTGTTTGTAAGGTGTTTCAAGTGTATGTGGAGAGCCATTGTTCTGAGTGCGCTCATCTAACTAGCCAGCACAGATCTTAATCAGAGATAAGTTACAAGTGAAGGAAGTATTTTTGTGCTGTCCATTCTTGTCTTGTCTTGTCTGATTGCAAACTTTGGAAGTATGTTTTCAGAATAGTTTATACATAAGTAGGGCAAACTTTTAAAAAGTTAGATAAGTTTACATGGCTACCTAATATGGCATTTGATGCTATATGGTAGACTGATATGGCATGCTAGCTAGCTAGCATCCTTTGCTTGAGAGAGTAACGACATGACGAGTCAAAAAAAAAAAGGGTCACGTGACTTGCCGTGCCATCTTAGGTTCAAAATAGCATTCGCTATTAATCTGTCTGCATATAAATCCAGTTATTTTATTTATTTATCCGCTGAAAATACCGGGTTGTTGTGCATTTGGAGGCGCAAATAGACACAGCAAGGGCTTCAAGATATACAGATTTCCTTTGCATCGGAAGAGCAGAAAAATTTGGGAAAATAAAGTCAGCTGTGTGGGATGGAAGCTGACGTCATCGTCAAAGTTTTGTGAGGTAAATTTATTGTTCAGTCCCATGTACAGTAAAACTCACCTAAACCATCATTATATAACTGGATATTTGCAGTCACCGGACAAAAATGTCCCAGTGTTTTTGTATTGTTTTCCATGTGATAAACACTGTATATAACTGATTTTGTATCACAGATTTTTTTGCACACATCAGCTAAAATGTCCTCTCCGATTGCAATGTATTTCCATTAAAAACCCCTTGCATGTGGGACCGGAGTCATTTCCATGATTAAATGGATGACCATTTATTTTTTTCACACCGTGTTCAGATTCGGACCTGCAGCCTGACGTGCATCTGTTAAATCAGACACCACAAAAGGCTGTGAGTTGACACTTTTCTGCTTTTACTCCTTCGTTTGCCATCATATTGTAATAGTTTTTGGAGTGCGCACGCTGATTACAAATGGATCAGAAAAGTCTGCAACTTTACAGCACAGAGTCTGAAAAAGAGGAAATTGTACAGCTTACCTTTGAATTAAAGGAGGTGATTGTAGAAAGAAAAGCGTGTTGAGGGTCAAATTAATCCATACTAAAGCATAATCCAGCAACAGAGAACTTTAAAACTGTCACGTACGTCATTAAATGACATGGAGTTACAGAGCTGCAGCTGTGTAAATCAGGCTTTAAAATTAATTAAATAAGTCATCATGAATTGTAAATTTGACAGCTTAACTATTTTTACATTTATTTTGATAGTACCTGTACCTGGATGTGTTGCTGTATGTTGTTAAATGATTCAAAAAATGTTGAAAACATAAAAGGTTCATTCAGTTGTTCAGCGCAGTTGGAACCAAAATGACACCATGTTCTGTGTTGACGTTACTCTCTCAATCAAGGGACTCTAGCTACAACATAGTCTGGCTAGGATAGCTGTTTGTCAAAGTAATTCACATTTACTTGATAGGGTTACAATTTAGTTTACTGTCTTCACTGACCCAAGTGTGTGTGTATATATATACACACACACACACACACACACACACACATATATATATATATATATATATATATATATACACAAGGTCTGTGAGAAAAGTATAGGACCTTTTTATTTTTTTCAAAAACCATATGGATTTGAATCACGTGTGATTGCATCATCCAAACTTGAACCTTCGTGCGCATGCCTTCACGCCTGTCGGTTGCGTCATTCGCCTGTGAGCAGGCTTTGTGTGAGCACTGGTCCACCCCTCTCGTCGGATTTTTATTGCAAATAAATGTCTGAACGATTTGGAGCTTTGCTGCATCAGTTTTTTTCCAGAAACTGTGAGAGACCTCCAGGTGGACACCGTTCGGAAAATTAATATGGCTTTCAGGGACGATTTTATGGGGATTATACAGATTAAGGAGTGTTACTGCCGCTTTAAGGATGGCCCACAACTGCTGAGAGCGCAGCGCGCTCCCAGCGCCGATCGACATGCTCAGACCCCGCTGAAACAACCAGATCATTTCCAACGTGAAGGCTTTGTTGATCCAGGACCTCGTCTGACTTTCACAAAAAGGCAGGAGACGTGGACATCAGCACTTTTTCGGCACATTCCAGCAGTTGTGCGCCGTCCTTAAAGCGGCAGTAAATAAAAATCCGACGAGAGGGGTGGACCAGTGCTCACACAAAGCCTGCTCACAGGTGAATGACGCAACCGAGAGGCGTGAAAAAACTCACGCATGCGCACGAAGGTTCAAGCTTGGCTGATGCAATCACACGTGATTCAAATCCATATGGTTTTTGAAAAAAATAAAAAGGTCCGATACTTTTCTCACAGACCTCGTATACATACACACACACACACACACACACACAATTGGGTCAGTTGAGGTTTAGATTGAGCTCACACACACATATACATACATACATACACACACACATATACATACATACATTCACACACACACATGTATACATACACTAACATGTAAATTGGCTAGTGTTTGTAAAATACGTAGCTGACGTTGGTAATAAATTGTGCAAAGTTTCTATAATGAGTTGGAATGGCGTGCGAGTCCAGAATGTTTTTAGAACCTTAGAAGAACTCAACCCTTTTTTCCTGTTAATTACGTAATTTTTTATGTTACTTTACTGTGTTAATCTATTTATAAATGTTTTAGATTCTTATTATCATATACACACTATTATTATTGTCATTATTAATATTTTTATTTTATTAAATTTTTACTTCTATTTTGTCATTTGACTTTTAAATTGACCGCAATGGAAATAAGTGTTTTCACTTCCTTTTGTTATTTCTGTGTTTTTAATATTATGCACTTACATTGTACTTACTAAAAAAAAAAATCATGCATGCACACACACAGTTGCACTTTTAACATAAAGATTCCAGCCCAGTTTGATACTGTCACAAAATGTTACATTTTTGTGATGCGATCAGCCATCACTGACAAATTTTAACCTGAACCATAACCATGCCCCCCTGCACCCACGTCACTCCAAATTTTGTGATGGTATCACACAGATCAACTATATTTCATGCCGGTATCAAAAATTAATAGTAATTAAATTAATTAATAATGCAATCACAAACTTGGCATGAAATCAGGTTGACATTACCCAGTGGTTTTCTATAATCTCACAAAAGTTTTAACTATGTGATTTTACACTTTCCTTTTGTGTGGTCAGTCTGCGCACACACACACAAACACACACACACACACACACACACACACACACACACATATATATATATATATATGTGTATGTGTGTGTGTGTGTGTGTGTATAACCCCAATTCCAATGAAGTTGGGACGTTGTGTAAAATGTAAATAAAAACAGAATACAATGATTTGCAAATCCTCTTCAACCTATTTTCAATTGAATACACCACAAAGAATATATTTAATGTCCATCCATCCATCCATTTTCTTCCGCTTTATCCGGAGTCGGGTCGCGGGGGCAGCAGCTCAAGCAAAGCCGCCCAGACCTCCCGATCCACACACACCTCCCCCAGCTCCTTCGGGGGAACCCCAAAGAGTTCCCAAGCCAGCCGAGAGATGTAGTCCCTCCAGCGTGTCCTGGGTCTTCCCCGGGGCCTCCTCCCAATGGGACGTGCCCGGAACACCTCTCCAGAGAGGCGTCCAGGGGGCATCTGGAAAAGATGCCAGAGCCACCTCAACTGACTCCTTTCGACGTTATATTTAATGTTCCAACTGATAAACTTTATTGTTTTTTGTGCAAATATTTGCTAATTTTGAAATGGATACCTGCAACACATTCCAAAAAGCTGGGACAGTGGTATGTTTACCACTGTGTTACATGACTTTTCCTTCTAACAACAATCAGTAAGTGTTTGGGAACTGAGGACACTAATTGTTGAAGCTTTGTAGGTGGAATTCTTGCCCATTCTTGCTTGATGTACGACTTCAGTTGCTCAACAGTCCGGGGTCTCAGTTGTCGTATTTTGCTCTTTATAATGCACCACACATTTTTAATGGGCGACAGATCTGGACTGCAGGCATACTGGTTTAGTACCCGCACTCTTTTACTATGAAGCCACGCTGTTGAAAAACGTGCAGAAAGTGGCTTGGCATTGTCTTGCTGAAATAAGCAGGGCAGCATGTGTTGCTCCAAAACCTGGATGTACCTTTCAGCATTGTTGGTGCCATCACAGATGTTTAAGGTGCCCATGCCATATGGGCACTAACACACCCTCATACCATCACAGATGCTGGCTTTTGAACTCTGCGCAGGTAAGAATCTGAATGGTCTTTTTCCTCTTTTGTCAAGGAGGGCACAATGTCCATGATTTCCTTAAACAATTTGAAATGTGGACTTATCAGGCCACAGCACAGTTTTCCACTTTATGTCTGTCCATTTCAAATGAGCTCGGGCCCAGAGAAGGCGGCTGCGTTTCTGGATGTTGTTGATGTATGGCATTCGCTTTGCATGGTAGAGTTTTAACTTGCACTTGTAGATGTAGCGACGAACTGTGTTAACTGACAGTGATTTTCTGAAGTGTTCCTGAGCCCACGCAGTAAGATCCTTTACACAATGATGTCGGTTTTTAATGCAGTGTCGTCTGAGGGAACGACGGTTACGGGCATTTATTGTTGGTTTTCAGCCTTGTCGTGTACGTGTAGAAAGTTCTCCAGATTCTCTGAATCTTCTGATTATATTATGGACTGTAGATGATGGAATTCCTTGCAATTGAACATTGAAAAACATTGTTCTTAAACTGTTGGACTATTTTTTCACGCAGTTGTACACAAAGTGGTGATCTTCGCCCCATCTTTGCTTGTGAATGGCTGAGCCTTTTGGGGTTGCTCCTTTTTGTAGCCAATCATGACACTCACCTGTTTCCAATTAGGTGTTCTTTGAGCATTCATCAACTTTTCCAGTCTTTTGTTGCCCTGTCCCAACTTTTTTGAAATGTGTTGCAGGCATCATTTAAAAATGAGCAAATATTTGCACAAAAACAACAAAGTTTATCAGTTTGAACATTAAATATCTTGTCTTTGTTGTGTATTCAATTGAATATAGGTTGAAGAGGATTTGCAAATCATTGTATTCTGTTTTTATTTACATTTTACACAATGCCCCAACTTCATTGGAATTGGGGTTGTGTGTGTGTATATATATATATAAGATTAGATAAAATTCACATTACAAACGAGTATGAGTAAGCATTGTGTGGTGTGGTGTTAAGTATGGCAAGCATCAAAAGAAGTCCTTTTATATATTACTTTTTTGCCTTGGTAAATAAAATGTAAAATCACTGGTATCTATGTAAGATGAAAAACAAGCCAAGGCTGGGTCCATTAAAGCCGTGAAACAATAGCTATTTTCTCTGTATTTATGTTGTGTTTGAGATGTGTCTTAATTTTCATGCAGGACACTGCGAGACGCACACAGACTACATGAGAGACTGCAACAGTGATGTGATGATTACTGCTTTTCATAATGAAAACCATAACGGACTTGATTCCTGCAGGGGGAACCTGAAAGAAATCCAACAATCACTGATGTGCAAACATCACATTCTCTGTCTAACATCTCATTGTTATTGTTTGGTTATACTTTTCCGAAATGATCGGGGTTTCTCAAACTATTCATGCTGATCGCCAGTGAAAAGAGCCTCCAAATTATCCTCCAAAAGATTCACCAACAATCAGAGTGACCTGCCTGTGTTTTGTAAAGTTAATTCAATAAAATGGCGAGCATAAGTGGAAAATTATTTTTGTAAGAGTAAAATGCTTCACATTATGAATCTGTTTTCCAGTCATGCATAGTTTTCATCATTAATGGGGCTTCAGGGAGCAGTTTGAGAACTGCTGATTTTATTTGATTTCTTCTTCTTTTTCTAATTATTATTATTATTTAAATTTTTTTTGTATTCAGAGTTCAATTTGATTTTTAATATAGGTTTCCATTAATGAGAAGGCATAGTACAATGACTTTTATATATACTAGATATTAAAAAAAATTCTCATTAATTTAAGTTTACTAATGGTATTCTATGAAACTTGACTGGGCAGAGCTTATTTTTTAGAAGAAAACACACAGGCATGGAGAATGAAATTGGACGAAGGGAAAATGCTTTTGTACAGTGTTTACACAATCAATATTCACACTTGTATTATAGTGCATTGTTCTGCATGACTGCCCATAGATTAGCCTGTATCTCCCACAAACTGAATAACATTCCTTAAGTAATGTCTCTCAAATAAAAAAAGTAAAAAAAAAAAAGTTATGTGTCACTTTTAAGATATCAACAATATTTTAAGTATTTCTGTCTGCTCCTTTCATGAGTTGTTCTGTACAGTTTGTTTCATTCCAGGTCTTTTTACGTATGTTTGTGCCTTGATATCTGTTTACACTTGTTCTTTAGAGACATGCTGTCTTCATAGTGTCAGTTAGGGCTATTTCTACTGCACCTGAGCTCACATAAACCTCCATTTGTTGCACACAACACATGTAATTGTTCATTAATATCAAGGTGCATAAAACTCCTTCACTTGTTCAATGAAAATAAAAGTTGCGTCACATGAGCCTTCATTCTTCAGTGTGATATGTGAAAAGAAAATGCATGCTGTATGTTGTTCTACTCCATCAGAGATCTAAAAGGGAACGTCAACGTTTAAAATGTATAAGACATTGAATCATGTTATTGCTGCGTGTGGTTACATGAACAGCTGTGAACATAACTAAAGAATGGTTGCTGATATCTGCAGTAATCTGCAGATAGACTATGTAGAGTTGTGTTCAAAATAACAACAGTGTGTTTCAAAATGAACAAACCAAAACCCAATTATGAAAAATTCCCCGGCCTCTGAAATCTTCAGTTTCCCCTGCAAGACATGCATTTGCTCCGAGATGTTATCCAATTTGTGTCTGAGTTCAAGGGTTAATGCAGTCTGAGAATGCATCGCCTTGCCCAACTCATTAATCATGATGGAAAAGCAAGGGGTTGTGATTTTGGCGGCAGCCATCTTGCCAATCTTCCGGTAGGTCAGGGCAGTACATAAGCCAATAAGTACCAGCCTTCCTACTATGTATCCAAATATGAATAAATCCTTGACGTCCTCCACAGAGAAAGGCAGAAAGCATGCGACCCACCAAGTCTCCCAGGCATAGAACATAGCCCGCAGGGTAAGTTCCATCCGGGCATGCAGGGTCCCCTGGCCCTGATCTTCTTGTAGAAAAAATGGTGTCAATAGCATTCAGAGACCAGCTGATCAATTCCATGATTATCCAATATAGTTTGAAGAATTCACAGCCTGGTGAAGTAGGGACTTTGAAGGTTGGAGCAGAGATAGAGGAGAGAGGAGGAGATGTGACCGGCCTTGTCAGAGTCCCAAGCTGATTGAAGTGAGTAAAAAGCTCAAAATCCTTATAATACCTTTTCATTTCCATACATACAAATGCATTGGGAACACTGCACATTCTATTCTAAATCAAAACATGAAAAATTAATCAAATTTGTTATGACTTGACAGAAAGTGAAGAAACGGAATATTACCGGTAGGCTTCACTCAGTCCCACTGAGTGAAGAAGGAGCCATGCACCCTGTTTTTTTTTGTTTTTGTTTTTTTCGTGAGCTATTGTGGCATTATAGTGGCTCAGAGTGGCTCTTAGAGGCATTATCTTCAGTTAAGCCTCGGTCCCACCGAATAATGAAGGCTGAAGAAGGAGCCACGCATGGGTGTGGGGTGATTATTTGAAGAATGACCCACGTTTTCATCTTAACACGTATCCACTATGAAGGTGCCACTATGTGCCTCTCTGTACCACGCATGTGCTGCGTAGCAGCCTCTAGTGAGCCACGACCGACCTGCCATTACAGCCTCGAATGGCTCGCATCAGCCACACTAAGCCACGTAGTGCCACGATAGCACCATGGTAACGCCATGTTGACGCACGTTTAGGCATGAGTTTGGTCCAAACCTCCAGCCCTCCCACACCTGGTCCCTTTAAAGTGTGGGTTTTCAATTCACAGATTCACAGCAGCATTTAAAGATGTCTCTTTTTTTTTTTTTTTTAACACAGTCCAAAAATAGACACTCCATCACAGTTCGCAGTTGTGCGCTGTGCGCCAGGCTGCAGTCCACCTGTAATGCACCAGACCAGCTAGACCCGAACCACGGGTTCCTGGAGAGCGGCCTCTGTGCTCCTCGCTGGCTCCGCGGCTCTCTGGCTTTTTTTTTTTTTTTTTTTTTTTTTGCGGCTTTAAACACACAAAACTTTGTCCGTTTATTTCTGCAAAATCGCTCTTTTGCGCGCGCGCTGCTGTTGTCCTTTCATGGACAGCCGCCTCTCTGCTCTTTCTGGCTTCCGTTCCATCCGTGGCTTGCTGGCTTTATTTTTTCCCTGGCTTTAAGCACAATCATTTTTACAACGTGATTTCACTTTAACTTTGTGTTCGTCTGTTTATTTCTGCAAAAGCGCTCTTTTGCGCGCGGTGCCGTTCTGCATATAGAATGAGGTGGCCGTTTTATTATATACACCTGTGGATCATTTTCAATATATATATATTTCTTTATTTCTTCCGCAGCTTACAAGTCACCATGATACAACTTTTAACTTTGTGTTGTGTCTTCAAAATCGCTCTTTTGCGCGCTCTCCACCTGTGTTGCTGCACAGCTCTTAGTTGCTCCACTGGAGTTATTATCTTCCATGGCTTTAAACACACATCCACTTTCACGCAGTCACCCAAATTTTAATTTTGTGTTCGTCCAATATTGACTGAAATATCACTCTTTTGTGAGCTGGCGTTCTGCCCAAATGCTCGTTTGAAGCGTGATGAGGAGTCACTACTGCCTCAGTGCGCCAGTGCGCACACACAGCGGAGCTCATGTGATACATTAATTCCAGAAGTGATTACAGGTATTTTTCGGCATCCAAGGTTTGATAGAAAATGATTAATCCGCTACAAAATAATTATTTTATATAGAGTCCAGCGCACAGAGCAGGTGGAATTTGGTGCGCAAGAGGAGGAGCGGCTCCAAAAATAGCCTCTCAGGTCTTGCCTCAGTGCGCACACGCAGTGATCCATTAACAAGATATTAAATCAACATACTTTTACACACAACAGACATCAACATACATACTTTTATAGCAAGGAACTGTTTTATCAAGCTATAAAAAAACATTAAAAATAATTACCTTAAGCTGCTCAAAATACATCCCACATGGAGCAGGAAAGAGAGGAAAATGCCAGAAGTGATTAGAAGTGTTTTCAACATCCAAGGTTTGGCAGAAAATGATTAATCCACTACAAAATATATAGAGTCCAGCGCACAGAGCAGGTGCAATTGTGCGCGCAAGAGGAGGAGCGGCTCCAAAAATAGCCTCTCAGGTCCTGCGAAGGTGCCAGGCGCACGGATAATGGACTTTTTGCAGACTCGTAAGCACCACGCAAATGCCTCTAAGCCGTTGCAGTAACTCGAACACAAACTGCGCCACGCTGTTGTTGCTAAATTTTGAACATCTTGAAATTAGCGCCACGCTCAGAGAGGAGCCTCGTTACAGGTGGCCCTTATTTAAAGATGAAGACAGCAAATGTTGCACATGCTGGTTGTTGTGAATTTCTTTTGGAAAAGCTCAGTAAAATGGGTTATTCCAGACATTGTTCATAAGAACAGTGTATTTTGTTTAAAAAGTTGATTGGACGGGGGGAAACATACAAAGAAGTGCAGAAAATGATCTGAAATGCTTTAAAATGGCAACAAAAGTAGAAAGAGGTGGAAGCAAACGTAAGACCATTGAAATAGATTGAAGAATAGCCAGAATCACAAATATTCAGCCAATGATCAGCTTCAGGGTGATCAAAGAAGGTTTAAAGTTATCTGTGAGTACTGTAACAATGAGAAGACTCCGATGTGAAGCCAAGCTATTGGTAAGAAGCCCCCCACAAAGTCCCATTGTTGAAAAAAATGACATGCTGAAGAGGTTACAGTTTGCCAAACAACACATTGGCTGGCCTAAAGAGAAATGGTGCAACATTTTGTGGACTGATGAAAGCAAGATTGTTCTTTTTGGTTCTAGGGGCCACAGACAGTTTCTCTGATGACCCCTAAAATCTGAATTCAAGCCACAGTACACTGTGAAGACAGTGAAGCATGGTGGAGCAAGCATCAGGTGTGTTTCTTAAGCTATGGTGTCGGAAATGGGTGTTTCAACAAGATGACGACCACAAATACAACAGCAATCAAGCAGCATCTTGGTTCCAGACAAACAAGATGAACATTATGGAGTGGCCAGCCCAATCCCGGGACCTTAATCCAATAGAAAACTTGTGGAGTGACATCAAAAATGTTGTTTCTGAAGCAAAACCAAGAAATGTAGAGGAAATGTAGAATGTAGTCCAATCATCCTGGGCTAGAATA
Source organism: Thalassophryne amazonica (assembly GCF_902500255.1). Lineage (NCBI taxonomy): Eukaryota > Metazoa > Chordata > Actinopteri > Batrachoidiformes > Batrachoididae > Thalassophryne > Thalassophryne amazonica. The sequence continues at coordinate 55,291,277 of NC_047105.1, read as the reverse complement.
CCTGTACACAGGTGCCAGAAGTTGGTCAACTCAATGCAACACAGATATGAAGCAGTTCTCTGAAACTGTGGTCAAGTAATAACAAAGTTGATAAATTTTTCTTCATGTCTTCATTGCGAATAGAATGTGAGGTGTTCCCAATGAATTTCCATGTATGGCAATAAAAGCTATCACAAGGACTTTGAGCTTTACTCACTTTTTATCCCCTCCCCCGGTATGAAACGGGGGATATAGCAATCAGCATGTCCGTCTGTCTGTCCATTTTTGCCTGTAAGCTCCATTTCTCAAGACCCAGTTGACCAATTTCATACATATTTAGCATAACGGTGTACTTGGGTAATCCCCCGACACCAGTCATTTACAGTGACCTTGAGGTAAATTTCAAGGTCACAGTGAGATATTCAAGATACTGTCATCGCCACCCTTCTTAGCGCGATATCTCAAGACCCAGTTGACCAATTTATTTCATATTTAGCATAAAGGTGTACTTGGGTGATCCCCAACACTTTTACCCCATCACACATAGCCGAGATCACGCAGATTGGTGTCAGAATTATGAATTGGCGCACATCTGATAAGTGTCGGATTTCAGTTCCAAAATATTCTGACAGCCATCTGCGGAAGTCGACACATTTGGTCAAAATCGGTCGGTGCCCCGAGTGTGATGCACATGTTCAAAACCCTCTAAGTGCTGTTGAGATGGGACACCTGTCCGACCTGCCTACCATCTGACTGCAATTTACATATTCTGACGGCATCAAAACAGCATCTGAAACGATCTGATCGCGGTTGATTGAGCTTTGAGATCGATCGGTCACAGCAAAGCCTGTTGACATGTTGTTGTGCCACATTTGTCCACCTCCCCTGGACCCCAGCCAGGGAGAGCGAAGGAAATGTTATGTAATAACATGTATGTGAAATTGCGCGTATGTCAGAGGCTCGGTGCAGCACCCAGAAACACAACTGAACGGGATGTCACCACTGTAACACAGGTATTATTACACGTACACCTCCTGTCTGTAGCAGGTATGATGTGGAAATGTTTGCCCAGCACACAACAACATAAATAAACATATACAATAGTGTTCAGAATAATACTGTAGTAGTGCTATGTGACTAAAAAGATCAATCCAGGTTTTGAGTATATTTCTTATTGTTACATGGGAAACAAGGTACCAGTAGATTCAGTAGATTCTCACAAATCCAACAAGACCAAGCATTCATGATATGCACACTCTTAAGACTATAAAATTGGGCTATTAATAAAAAAGTAGAAAAGGGGGTGTTCACAATAATAGTAGTGTGGCATTCAGTCAGTGAGTTTGTCAATTTTGTGGAACAAACAGGTGTGAATCAGGTGTCCCCTATGTAAGGATGAAGCCAGCACCTGTTGAACATGCTTTTCTCTTTGAAAGCCTGAGGAAAATGGGAGGTTCAGAAGAACAGCGTAGTTTGATTAAAAAGTTGATTGGAGAGGGGAAAACCTATACGCAGGTGCAAAAAATTATAGGCTGTTCATCTACAATGATCTCCAATGCTTTAAAATGGACAAAAAAAAACAAAAAAACAGAGTGCTGTGACAGTTAGAAGATGCCTGTGTGAAGCTAATTTATTTGCAAGAATCCCCCGCAAAGTCCCTCTGTTAAATAAAAGACGTGCAGAAGAGGTTACAATTTGCCAAAGAACACATCAACTGGCCTAAAGAGAAATGGAGGAATATTTTGTGGACTGATGAGAGTAAAATTGTTCTTTTTTGGTCCAAGGGCCGCAGACAGTTTGTGAGACGACCCACAAACTCTGAATTCAAGCCACAGTTCACAGTGAAGACAGTGAAGCATGGTGGTGCAAGCATCATGATATGGGCATGTTTCTCCTACTATGGTGTTGGGCCTATATATTGCATACCAGGTATCATGGATCAGTTTGGATATGTCAAAATACTTGAAGAGGTCATGTTGCCTTATGCTGAAGAGGACATGCCCTTGAAATGGGTGTTTCAACAAGACAATGACCCCAAGCACACTAGTAAATGAGCAAAATCTTGGTTCCAAACCAACAAAATTAATGCCTCGCAGATGTGAAGAAATCATGAAACACTGTGGTTATACAACTAAATACTAGTTTAGTGATTCACAGGATTGCTAAAAAAGCAGTTTGAACATAACACTTTTGAGTTTGTAGCGTCAACAGCAGATGCTACTATTATTGTGAACACCCCCTTTTCTACTTTTTTTTTTTTACTAATAGCCCAATTTCATAGCCTTAACAGTGTGCATATCATGAATGCTTGGTCTTGTTGGATTTGTGAGCATCTACTGAATCTACTGGTACCTTGTTTCCCATGTAACAATAAGAAATATACTCAAAACCTGGATTAATCTATTTAGTCACACAGCACTACTATTATTCTGAACACTACTGTACATTTGTCTGTTGAATCACCAGCCACGGACAGCTTCATGGTTGAGTGACAGACACCATGTCATATCAAGTTTGGGAGCATGCACTGGTACTGCACTTACCACATCCACAACACCATGGAACTGCCTTGGGTCCTGGATGGCAACCACCCAGGCAGACAAATCGGTCTCTAAAATAACAATTCATCTGCCACAGGTGAAAACTGAGCATCCCCTTGGCCTTCTCCAGCTACTGGGGTTATCAACACTCAGGCACCTGTATGCTGGATCGGGCACAGAGAAACAGGCCACATGGCCAAAATGTCGGAGCTGATGCTCCCTCACAATGCAGTTGATGCTCATCATCCCCGTCTTTCTTTGTAACCGCTTGTTTGATACATTCATTCCATGATACCCAAAGATCATTCAAAGACACCTTGTACCAAAGACATTTAGTCGTCGCCTTTGGTCACTAGTTAGTTTCCAAATCTCACAACCATACAGCAAGACAGGCACCACCAGCACCTGAAAGACTCAGATCTTCATTCTCCTGCAAAGATATAGGCATCAACAAACACCTCTTAGTGCAGTGGCCGAGGCTGAAAAATGTCTCTAATTAAGGAGATACCCCAACTGGAGGTATTTGAAATTGGTATCATGTTGACTGTGAGGATGTCCAGTTTCTAAAAAATGATATTGTAGTTGCAGCTTCAGTGTACAATATGTCAAATTAACCTCTTGCTTGCCAAAAACCGCAAAAAATAAAATAAAATGCAACTTACAGTTTTTCTTTCATTTCTTGAAGTATGCAACCTGAATTCCAACCAAACTTCATTATATGGATTTATTTGACGTAAGAGACCTTCAGTGATAAAAATCAAGGTATTTGAAGAACTTTGGAACATTTTATGGCCAAACATATACCCAAAATATTGAAAGTTTTAGTGGATTTTACAGAAACATGAGACAACTTTCTGATCTGGTGAGTCAAACAATGGTATAACTTGGCTTAATGGGTGTCATTCTAATAGTCTCAGTGGGTAGAGTTTAAAAAGTGCTGTTGTAGGTGCCATAAATGTGCACAACTTGCCAAACTACCCCTTCGGTTGGGAACCATCAAAATTTCCTGGGCCTGGCCACTCCACGAGTTCTTCACTGGCATCTCTTGATCTCAAAGGCCGAGGACCCGGAGACAGGAATGTCACGACCAAAACTTTCTGATGAGAAAAAAGTTTGATTATCTTTGCCAGAAGGCACATGGGAGATTTGAGCATAGATTTGAAGTTTTCTCATATGAGAATTCTTCTCTGTGCCACTCTACAAGGGTAGGCTGAAAAGTTCTAAGGCTGACTATGATGCAGTTGTCGAACTGAACAAATTCAGGGTTATTTTTCTACATAGTCTCCCTGTAACTCAACACACTTCTTCCAGCGGTGCTTGAGTGCTTCGATTCCCTTGGCATAGAAGCTTTCATCTTGCGAGTCAAAATAGTCCTCAACGGCAGCCATCACCTCATCATTGCTCCGATAGTGCTTCCCAGCCAAGTTTTTTTTCAGGTTTGGGAACAGATGAAAGTCTGAGGGTGCCAAGTCAGGGGAGTATGGTGGGTGATCTACCAGTTCGAATCCACACTCGTAGATAGTGGCCATGGCCACTGTTGACTTGTGAGCTGGGGCATTGTCTTGATGGAACAGCACCCCTTTCGTCAGCTTTCCTGGTCGCTTCTTTTTGATAGCCTCGCGTAACTGTCTCAGTAGGTTAGAATAGTACTGTCCATTTATGGTTTGTCCCTTTTCAAGATAGTCCACGAACACAATGCCCTTGGCATCCCAGAAAACTGAAACCATGACCTTCCCCGCAGACGAAACGAACTTGGCCTTCTTTGGAGGTGGTGACCTTGGGTGTTTCCACTGCATTGATTGTTTTTTTGTCTCTGCTTCAAAGTGGTGAACCCAACACTCATCCTGGGTAAGAAAACGTTATCCTCTTCAAATTGTGCCAAGTTTGCCTTCGACATGACTAGCCTGGTACGTTTCTGATCAGGCGTCAGAAGACGTGGCATCCACCGAGCTGACACCTTTGACATTCCAAGTTCTTCATGCAGAATGTGTTCAATTCTCTCATGGGATAATCCCACAGCATCTGCTATCTGATTAATCATCAATCGTCTGTCATCCATCACCATTTCATGAACAAGGTCAATGTTTTTCTGGGTTGTGGCTGTTGCAGGTCGCCCAGACCTTGGGTCGTCTTCAAGGCTGTCTCTGCCCCTCTTAAATTCAGCTGCCCACTTCTGCACTGTAGATATGGAGGGAGCTTCATCCCCTAATGTAGCAACCATATCTGCATGAATGTCCTTGGGCTTTAACCCCTTCTTATGCAGGTACTTAATCACACCGCGATGCCAGATTTTGTCCATTTTTGCCATTTCCCTCTACCACGAACTTTCAAACTTGGCTATGAACCACAAACTACCTCACAAGCTGGAAGAAAATAACACAGTTAGTCATCAGAAGAGTTGAACTTAATGCATGCCAAGTTTTATTGAAATGGCATTTCTCCTTCTTGGTGAGCCTTAGAACTTTTCAACCTACCCTCATATAACTGGTGATATACAACATTTATATTTAGTCATAAATATTAGATATTTTAGAGATTAACTTAAAAAAATAGAATCAACAAGATATGTGCCTGAAATATTTAGCACTTTTTTGTGTTTCCATTTTTTGTCTATGTTGAAAAGGGTGATTGAGATTACTTTCATATTCTGGGACAACGATTACTTCCATGTTGTGGATGACAATTCCTTATTCTCCATTTTATAGGTTTTTTAAAGGAATTTTTATGTCTCCAATACTGCTTTTTGCTAAAAAAAAAAAAAAAAAAAAAAAAAACACTGACCAACACATTGTCCAGTCCAGGTTAGAGGTGGGTGATACCGGGAATTTTGGTATTGATCCGATACCAAGTAAATACAGGCTCAGTATCGCCGATATCAATACTGATACCGATACTTTTTCATATTTAAGCTTCATAGATCCAAAGGATCCAAAAGACCTAGGATAGAATTTCGCCAAACATTGTACGTAACAACAAAATACTTTATCACAATCAACATTTTTGTTTAAAAAAAAAATCACTCAACACAACTTAAAATCTCCTGAGGTAGAGGGCTGACAAACCACAATAAAGGGTGCACTGCTCTGTGTTGTGTGTGACAGCACAGCGCTGCTCTTACAGACAGAGAGTAGACTTTGATGAATCTGCATGTGCAGCAGTCAGTGCGTGTGGGAGAGAAAAAAAGCTTGAGTATCAATCTTTTTACAGAGGATCGTTCAATATCAATACCAACGTTGGTATCAATATTATCAATATTAGGATCGATCCGCCCACCTCTAGACCAGGTCCATGCACCAGTGTTTTTACACTTTTTACAGGGCGCTCTGCTCTTTATCAGCTAAATTTGTGACAGCTGTGTCCAATCTGGCACGATTTGGCTTCAAAAAAACACAAAGTTGTATCAGATGTTAAGTGAGATGCCCATCTGCAAATGAAACGACGTCTTCACAGCAGGATGTTTGCATTTCAAAAGCATGTGCTGTGTGCTCTCTCACAAAGGAAAGCACGCAGTCAGTGCTCGTGCTCAGGTACGAGACAACCACCAGGTGGCGACATTGAGTAAAAGCGCTGCAGCTCAGAAGACAACTTTAACAAACGTGGAGTTTTGTGCATTAATGTACCAATATTATCGTAAATCTTTCATATCAAATAATTGTTTAATCAAAACAATTATTATTTTTTTTTGGAGAATAACCGAGTACTCCAATAAAAGTGCAGCTCATTTAGAACGTGTTCAGTGCAGCGTGATATAACTGAGCGCTGGATCTGGTTTCAGGCGACTCGCTATTGGTTGAAATCAGCGAGGCTCTGCTCTGATTGGCTGGAAAGAAAAGCTGGAGGTGGTTATATTCCGCTGACAGATTTCGTGTAGTTCAGATTCTGTCTCCTCTGAGTGACTTTTTGTGGTCCAATGTAAAGGTGAGAATGTTTAACCTTTTTCCCCACACACTTTATGGACAACTTTAACATTCGGCATGAATCTAACGTAAATATCTTACTGTTTTTTTGTTTTCAGGAGACATTAACCGGATTGTGAAAATCTCTGCATCCAGTCACAAAAATGGTAATTTTTAAATTTTATTTTCTGTTATGGGTGTCTGTAAACTTTGTTCCCACTTGGACATGATGATTATCAAGAACCTCGAAGAAATATTGTGCAAAGTTTTACTTTAAGAAATATTTTGTGCAACTTGAATGAATTTCTTTCCTTTTTAACAAATATTTAATGTAACAACTTGCTATTTTAGCTAATGTGCACATAAAAAAATAATAATTAAAAAAAACCCAAAGCTGCTAAATATCTAATAGTTAAAAATAAGCAAATATGTAAAATGTCTGGCCACTTTTCATGTTTAAAACACGATATATGAGGTGATAAAACTAAGCTGTTTTTGGTGATCTTATGTAATTTACAACAGTCAGTTTATATTTAACTTTGTAGTCATGTTATTCGATTTTTATGAAATTGGTTTGCAACTTAATCTTATATATATATATATATATATATATATATATATATATATATATATATATATATATATATATATATATATATATATATATATATATATATATATATATATATATAATTTTCTCAGAATTTGATTGTGTTGACAAAGAAAGAAGGAAGGGGTGAGACTGTATCAAACAAATTAAGGCTTTTTTTCATTAATTTGCATTTTTGCTTTTTTTAAAATAGAATTTTATCACAATTCTAGGGTGTCTTAAATTTTTCAGCACTACCATATTATTTAATTCATTTTTTTCCCCAGTTTTTTTATTTATTATAATTATTTTTTGGCGGGGGGAGGAGAAGATTTTTTTTTTTAAATTTGTTAAATGTACACAAGTGGCTGAATCACTTCTCCTTCTGTTGCGTGAAACAATTCAAAGAGAACAAGCCATTTTGAATAGTTCACTCTATCCACAGAGTCCCACTGAAGATGTTTCTGTGTGCCAGATAAGTGTCCCCCCCCTCCCCAGGGGGCAAATGGTTCAGCACCTACAGCTGTGATAACATCATGCCATTGTGCTGCTGTTACTGCTGCAGGAACTCTGGCAGGGTACCAGAGTTTGAACCAACACACTGGAAAAAACAAAAAACCAAAAAATTCCCCTTACAAAATATCAAGCGGATTCCACTAATGTGGATCATAGCGTGACTCATAGTGAATCTGATTATTCATTGTGCACCTCTCAGAAGTTGCTTGAGCTCTGATAATTGATACCAGTCCCACAACATCCTGTGGTTTAGTGGCTTTTCAGAGAGGATACGACCCTCTGCACGCCTCTGTGTTTCAGCCCTACTTTGTCCAAACTTCCCCTCTCGCTTTAGGAAGCGCACACGCTTTCCCTGTGTAAAATGTGCATCCTGTTGTCAGGGTGCGGAGGGTTTTTTCTGCACATGAAGCTGCTGTTCGTCAGAAATGCTTGACTGGTTATGTGGCCACAGAGCAGAGTGATGTCTGCTGGGAAAAATGTTATTGGCCCATTTCTGGAAATAACACGGTGAAGCCTCGGCGAGACCAGTCAGGACATGAAGGGATGTTTTGGAAGGCAGCCACGACTCTACTTTGACTTGTCTTGTGGAAAACGTAGAAATCCTGCTGTTTAGTTGATTTTTAGTTGAAATTGGGTGTGTTTCTAAATCCTGCTGTTTAGTTGATTTTTAGATGAAATTGGGTGTGTTTCTAAATCTTTGTGTCTTTCTTGTGGTCCAGCTGTGTCTAGGAGATTCTTCAGTTTGTCTTCGGGAGCAGATGCAGTACATGATGAGGTCCTTGCAGGATCTGAAGCAGATCGGCCGGCTGAGGCCACTGAGTGAACCGTGTGTTCGCTCCTTCTCCGTAACGCGAATGTGCAAACAGAAGGCGCAGAAGGATCGGTTGTCTCGTCTGTCTGGGGTCAGTGACTCCAGCACCTACGACTCCGCCTGCTGCCTTGCTAGCACCCTGGAGGAAGAGGATGAGCAGCAGCAACGGCTGCCGCAGGCTTCCCCAAGTGGTGACAAGACTTTGGACTTTGACTCGGGTTACTCTGAGGCGTCTTGGCAGGATGATGGCGTGGTGCTGAGGAGGACCAGGAACGTGCGAGTCTCTTCTTCTGCCTGTCTTCGTACAAACAGAGGTCCTTCCGGACGGATCAGACCCAAATCCACCTCAGATGCCTGCCTGGAGTGCTGGACTTCGTTTGAGGCCAGTGAGCCACAGGACTGGACAACACTGCTGTTGAGCCGCAGCAGGAACAGGCAGCCCCTGGTTCTGGGTGACAACAGCTTTGCAGATTTGATAAAAAATTGGATGGACCTTCCTGAGTGCCCTGAGCCAGCAGAATTAAAACCAGTTGTGGGCCGGCGACATGCCAAAGACCTTTTGGTCAACATGCGCAGGAGGCTGACAGGATTGTCTAGGCCAAAGTCAGCAGAGTCTACGAAGGTCAGCCAGTCTGCAGAAGCCTCCAAACGCATGTCCTGCCCGGTGGGACTACAGGCGCTGAAGCCTTTCTTCCACCAGTCCCACACGGGTTTACATGAACCAGACTCTGATTTTTATCGATTCACTGCTCTTATGAAGACGGGAAGCCGACAACCCATCATATGCAATGACATCATTGGATACATTTGAACAAAGTCACAACTACAGAGTGACCATGTACCAGAAAATTTAAAGAGGTCATATTATACATTGTTTCATCACATTAATGTAGGTCACCAGGTGTCTTACAAACAGATCTTAAAAGTTGAAGCCAAAAAAACACCCCAGGGACTGATGTGGTGTATCATAAAATTCCATGTTTCTGTACTTTCACTTTAAAGAGAAAGGAGCTGCTGTTTGACACACATCTTCTATCTTCAGATGAAGGTCATCTCTCTCCCCTCTTCTCACAGACTATGGGCTTGTCACGCAGAACACAGATCAGCTTGGTGGGCGTGTTTAACGGTACAAGCAGGAGCCCACATATTTCTGTGACATACACAGAAATAGGTGTGTGTGTATATATATATATATATATATATATAAAGAGAGAGGGAGAGAGAGAGTGCATCCGGAAAGTATTCACAACACTTCACTTTTCCAGTTTTTTTTAATGTTGCAGCCTTAATCTTCCATCCAACCTGATGGAACTTGAGAGGTGCTGCAAAAAGGAAAGGGCAAAACTGCCCAGTTACATGCGCCAAGCTTGTGGCATCATACTCAAGAAGACTTGAGGCTGTAATTGCTGCCAAAGGTAAATCAACAAAGTAGTGAGCAAAAGATGTGAATACTTATGTACATGCGATTTATTTTTTTCATAAATTTGCAAAAATTAAAACAAAAACTTCTTTCATGTTGTCATTATGGGGTGTTGTGAGTAGAATTTTGTGGGAAAAAATGAATTTACTCCATTTTGGAATAAGGCCGGTTCATAAAATGTGGAAAAAGTGAAGTGTTGTGAATACTTTCTGTGCATGCATATATATATATATATATATATATATATACACACGTACACAGTGGACAAAGCTGTACGTGACATCACCTATAGGTATGCAGGTTTGGAAAAGCTGTTTTGAAGCCCAAAAATTGCTGCTCTGGGTGTCATAATTTTGGCATTGCTTACTCTACATCACAACCAACCCATAAACAGATAACGAGTTGGAGTGTGGGCAAGACCGTCCATGACCTGGGCAGGACAACTGAAGGCCAAATACGACAAATCTTTGAGCCACCGAACAAACTAATAGCCTAACCTTGGTTTGAGTGTTTACATTTTTGGTTTTCATAATGGTTTGCTTTGGTGTGGGCATTAAAAATTATGACCTTATTATTTCTTCAGTAATTGTCGATTAATGTCAAGCTAAAGACAGCTGCTACAAATGCTAGTGCTGTTAGCGTACAACATTAAAAATCTCACTGGATGGAAATATTGGAGCAGTTAGTATAATTAAACAAACAAAAAGCCACATTATTACAGATGTTTGTAATAAAATGCTCAGGACACACATGCTACTCCATGGCGGCCACAGCTAGCGGAGCGGCCTCTGTACGACTGGAGCTCTGAACTCCGCTCTGAGGTACAGACTAGCTGTCACTCAAAGCCAAAATAAACAAACAAATTCAACCCATATACAGTTGTTAGGGAGGGGTAAGATCACTATAGAGATCAAAACCTTTTTTTTTTTATTTTCCACCAGTCTGTAAACGTGTATAGCACATTTAAACACTGGCTTCTGGAGCCAGTCTCAAGTGGCCATTTAAGGAACTGCAAATTATTGCCTCTTCTGGGTGGCTATATTTTGAACGTCACAAAAATCTAAAATGAGTCATTTCAGGCTTATTGCTTAGTTTACATTGCAGCTGTTTCTACATTACCGCCAAAGAAATGTGGGAGTTTGATTATGTTTAATACTCTGTCATATTTAAATGTAAATTTTGTGTTAAAACAGATTTTTGCACAATATGACCCCTTAAAAGAAGGTTGTTTATTTTACCACAATTTGATACTGAAAATAAATTTTTGTATTTAATGAATCTGTGGTGTTTCTTCTGAAGTATGAAGAGTCGAATCTGTCAATATCCCTGTTGCCATCTGAATTATTATTATTATTTTAACAAAGCTTACAAAAGTAACTTACCTGACAAACATTAAATCCAGATTTTTTCAGGGCTGTGAACAGTCGTTACAGTCAATTACATGCATGAAATTAATAATGTAAGAGATGCTGCTCTATGATGCGTCTTTAGAGGGAACTGAAGGCTGTTGGAGAAATACACACATAACGCACTTCCTCATATGCACACCTGTTTATTTTATTGTTCAGACGTAATTCAGTTAGAATTCATGTCCTTCAATCACAAGTTCAAAATCAAATCACGAAGCAAAAAGCTGTTCATAAGATATGAAGGTTGTGTTTGTGATGGTGGATCCTTCAGGGAGGAGTAGGAGGAGGTGGATCCACGTGTGCTCTGAGCAGCGTTTCAACAGGACAGCTGTGTCTGGATGTCAGGCGCCGCGCCCAGTGCGCCAGCTGTCTGTCCTCCTTTCACCGTCTCATTATTCTCAGTCTGACTTGGACATTAAATGTGGAAACCAGTCCATCATCTCTTCGGCAGCACGAGCCCATCAAATTCAGATTGTGCAGCCAGCCGTTTAAGAATCTCACTGATTACCTTCCTTAAAAGATGCTTTTAGTATGCAAATCAATATAGCAGGCGTGGAAACACATGTGAAGTCACAACTGACACATCTGATTCTGTGACAGTTCACTGGTTGTTAGAGGCAGCAAGAGGCATAGAGAGTGAGCGAGCGGGTCATTTTTAGTGGCGATCACAATCTGTTCACACATTAGGCATTAAAGTCATTAAGGAATGTGACCTGCTCCCCCACCAAAAATTAATAACACACCGTAACATTTGGAAAAGAATCTAAATCAGCTATCACGGCCCTCCTTCTTCTTACTGAAATGAGGGTGTTGGTTTTGCTTGCTGAGACTGAGATGCAGCCATGTCCTGCCTTTTCATCTCATCTCTGTGGAAGATCCTGCTGACCAGCGCACGTATCTGATCGGTGGGACGGGGTCACACTCTTCATCTTCAGTGAATGAAGGGATCAACTCCAACACCTGCTTGTGCTGAGGGATTTCTGCTCTGGTTACAGTCGTCACAACATCAGACACACTGAAAAATTCAAACAAAAAAATCCAAATTTATATTAAAATAAATAAATAAAAATAATTCATGTGAAATTCATGTATTTGTACGTGAAACGAAAATAAATGTGTTCAATCATCACTTTGTTTCTTCTAGTACAGTGATGTCTAAAGTGTGGGCCACAGTCCTCCAGTCAGCCATGAAGATATTGTGAGTGGGCCATGACCACTCATTAAAAATAAACAAAAACTTATAATAATATTATGCCAAAATATCTGACTGAGAAAAAATGCAATTAGAAAAATCTGAGGCAATAAAAAGAAGACATGGGATTTAAATTACTGTATTTTCCAAAGTAATAACTCATGCCAGGGTATGTTGCACCTTTTTTCCTGTATTTTCAGCTCTAACTTGGGACTTTTGTGCATTGTTGCAATGTACTTTTTGTTATTTTCATTATTTTATTATTGCAGTTTATTTTGTTAAGTAATTTGAATCCTTGGAAAGTTATACACATCAGCAGTCATTATAATTTTTTATTATTATTAATGTATAATTTTTCAGTTACACCAGAGTATAAGTTGCAGAACCCTCCCAAACTAATTTAAAAAAAAGTTACATACTGCTGAAAATACGGTACGTGTTCATCTTAATTCATGTATTCTGCAACATTCCACTTGTTATGACAGATTAAATTAAAATCAGTGTATCACAATCACCTTGAGTAGAAGGCACTCGGGGAGTGCATACCTCCACCAAGGCCACATACATATGTTCCACAAAATGTGTTCTGGTTTAAATTCAAAATAAAATCCCTCATTTTGTAGGACATCATCCATCTGCTCACTGAGTTGCATCAACATCCTCTCACATCTTCTTGAATTAAATGTTGCTATGTACCACACTTTCTTCTGGATCTCAGTTCCACAATATATTCTGCATCACCTCAACAATTATTAAACTGCACATTTCCTGGAACATTATCTATCAGCTCACCAAATTTCACTGAAATCTGTTCATTACTTTTTGAGTTATCCTGCTAAAAGAAAAACAGACAAATGGCATTTTTCCACCAATCAGAATTAGTTTTGGGGAATTTTATAAAACCATTTAAAAAAAAGACTAATTTCTCTGTTTAAAGAAAGGCAAACAAACAGAATCTACTTCTCGATCCCAATCAACATCAAAGTGGAACAAGAGTCTTCCTTGTGATTGATCATAATAACGGCAGGATAAGCTTTTTGGAGATTCTCTAAAAACTAACATAATAATAATAATAATAATAATAATAATAATAATAATGCTGCCAACAGTCAAACCGACAAATGGCAGCTATCACCTCCTTGTGGAGCGACAAAAGACAATAAAGGAAAAAAGATGCTGTGATTAACATTCAGATGTGAAGCCTGGGAACTGGTCGTAAGGAAGAGGTGCATTTCGTGGCTGGCACTTCCTCTTCTTAAAGCGAGCATTTCCTGTCCAGACATGGCAGTTTTGTGGTGTTAATCGTCTCCACCCTGATGTCCAGAACAGCAAATTCAAATATGGAAGGAACCTAAGGTTGTAATTCTGCAGTGCCAAATAAATAAATACAGAACTCTTTGACTTTTTTTTGTCCACACATTTTAATGCAAAACCCATAATTTGATATGGATGCACATTTGTGAATTGTCCAGCAGGTGCCAGTGTTCAAAAACAAGGTTGTTGCAAAGGTCTCGAAACATCACTAAAAAGCCTCTTGAGTTTGTCATCACTAATTTGCAGTACTGACAAAAAGTATCAGGTAGTAGTGTCATGCCCAGCCACATGTTCTGTTCATTATTTAACTTTGCTCTTTTGTTCCCAATCTGTTGTGCATTTCATATTGTATTTGGGCACATAGTGAGTAATGCGTTTCTCCTCACACTTAGTTTCTAGTTTATGTTGTCAGCTGACGCTCAGGTAAAGGTGAGCTCTGCATCCAGCAGGTGGCAAACATCTATTGGATATTACAAAGGGAAAACAAAGTTGCTTTTGAAACTTATGTGATGTATCAAAGTTATCCATAATCGTTTTTAGGTGCTCTTGTTGTTTGATTGGTAACGAGATGATAGCAATGATTGTTTTAGAGTAATTGCCTGTAGAAGCTGGCTGGGATGGAAAAACTCCCTCACTCGCCCATTCATCTATATTTTTTGCTGTACAAGCCTGTTCACCTTCCAGTGCAGGTACAATGTAGCTTTTTATTTCCTGAAATACCAAACTGTTACACTGTCAAATTTAACAGTTTGGTCTATTTTACAAGATAGAGACAAGAGCCCAGCAAGCTGAAAGGGAGAGACCTACATACACTAAAAAGACCTGTGAGTGCTGAAGGTACAAAGGGATACAGTACTGTTTAGGTTATGTTAGGATAAGGGGTCAGTTTAGGGCTGCCTTCACAATTCCTTACACACTAGTAAATGTTCTGTATGGCCAGCTCATAGGCTCAGCGTCCCACTGAAATATGTTTAAAGTAGACCTGCATTGAAATAAATGCAGTCAGATATTTGGACCAAAAAATGACTCATATTTACACATAAGATCCTTCTGAATGTAGTAAAGTAAATCTGCAAGCCCAGATCTGTCATTCAACGGAGAAATCTTCATTTAAAAATGACAAATTTACAGCTAAAATTTAGCCCTCCGCAAAACTGTCATCACATCCGGGACGCTGCTGAGACGTCAGGGAAAAGACCCTCTCCCAGCATGCATGGCGCCAACTGTAATTTGTGGATTTATGTCAGTCTGCATCTGCACCTTTTTCTTGTCTTATACGGAAGGATCTACTTTTTTAAAACTTCATACTGTCTTGCGGCACGTTTGGTGAGTACACATTTCTTTTATTTGTGCTTGAAAATTATTTTGGGGGACTTTTTCATATGCCCGTTTGACTGAGTGGTGTCGCATTGAAAATCTACTGTCTTTCACCTCTGGTGTACCGTCGCGGGGTACGGAGGTGGGACCCGCAAAGAATCCAAGTCATTAAAAAGATATAAACCTCTCTCAGCGGCCACGGAGCTCTGCGGCTCTCCGATTACCGAGACGTGCGGCGCTGCGGATTTTGCCGCAAGAAGTCTGTTCTTGCGAGCAACAGGTGTCACCGGCCGCTCCGCATAAAAACAGCGAGCATATTCTCTGGACTTTTGCCAAGTTGGCTACACCTCCATTCAGTAGACAGGGACGTGGTGCCGGCTGCACAGCAGACATGGGGGCGATGTGAGTGGCCCGCTTCGGCATTTATCGAGCACGCAGACTCAGTAAGCGCATCAGAGGCAGAGAGTGAGGTGTCGGGGAAGAACGTCGCCCGCTGTCGATGTCGCCGCTGATCTGAGCATGCAGAGCTGTATCTCACATTCATTGCAGCTTACTTTTGGATGTTGAAACCAGACGTGTATAACAGTAACATTACTAGCAGATAAAATCAATTTCAATGCGGGATCGGACTGAAGGTGGGAGCGCTCTGTCTTCTGCCGGACGTCACTGCAATGACCCAGATGTACAAACAGTTTTCGCTGAGGGCTAAATGAAGATTTCTCCACTGAATTACAAATTTGGGCTTATAGATTTACTTTACTGCATTCATAAGGGTCTTATAAATACATATCAGCTATTTCTTTCTGAGATCTGACCACATTTATTTCAATGCAGGTCTATTTTAATCAAAGCCTTTGCAAAAAGTTCCAAAGTTCTCAACTTAATTCTGCTCACCGCAAAAACAAGGCAATATGTGGCCGAGCATCCATGGCAGATTCAGCGTCCCCTAGAGGTTAAATGACACCCATTTTTGTATGCTTCCTCACAATGGGGTCCTGAGCCCACGTAATGAGCTTGGTTTTTGTACCTCAAAGCGCTGCAGAGCTATGACCTCACTTCCTGACACAAGATCACATAGTAAAATGAAAGGAATCATAGGGCTGATGCAACCCCGTGTGCTCTGCAAACTCAGATATAGCCATGTCCGATATCATGTTACCAATCAATCACCAACGCTTGGCTGATCATTATAAACTTTAGATAATCTCTTTAGCCCAGTTGGTTTGGAGAAACAGCAGAAAATATTTTTGCATCAAGTTTTTGTTCACCTTGATCTTGACTGTTTTCAAAGCCTCTCCAAAAGATAATCATCTCACAATATCTGTCAAAGTAACATAACAAACAGCCACAAAGACACAAATGGGAGGCTTGGGCTGAATGTTAACTGATAATTTTTGTGAAGACTGGACAAAACGTCTGGCCTGTGAATGAGTTTATTTCTGGGGGGGTTTTTGTGAATTTTTCAAGGAATCCAATATCCAATAAAGATGGAACACAAAAATTTACATCATATGATGCACTCAACTCAGCCTGACCCAAGGAATGCAACGGTACATGAATTTGGAAATTTGGCATTGGGTTCAAAATAAACACAGCTTCAAATTTTGCCAATTTGGTGACACTAGAAGGGCAGATGTGCAGGCATGCTAAAAGGAATGGCAGCACTTTGTATCATACAGTGATGATGATGGCATGAAATATGACGGATGGACTACTTTTCTATAATTGCCCACCCGAGGCTTACTGGCCAGAGGGGAATAATTAATAAATAATTAAAGGTCAGCTAAAAACACTTTGAGAAATTAAAATGAAATGTTGACAAATGCGCCACTGCCCCATGTAAATGCAAAAACAAAGAACTATCTAAAATCCAAATCCAGATCCTGATCAACTCCAAAATTTCATGGATTCTTCCATCTAGTACAGTAAGTCCCTTCGGCTGCTCCCATGTTTTCGTTCAGGGTCACCACAGCAGATCCATGGTGGATCTACATGTTGATTTGGCACAAGTTTTACACCGGATGCAACTCCACATTATATGGAGAAATGTGGCAGGGGTGGGGATTGAACTGGGAATCTTCCACAGTGAAAGGAAGCTCACTAACTACTTGGTCACCAACCACTAATAATGATAATAATAATTAAAAGATCATTCCACAAAACAAACACCAGTGATTCCCAGTAGCAATTCCTGAATCTGTTGAGGCCATAGGCAAAAATTCCAAGGTCTTTTATCATTAGTCATCATGTTTTTACCTCTATCTTTTTTTGGCATAATAACCATTAATACTCCAGTAATAGTAGCAAAATAGTATTAGTGCAAAAACAAATAAACAAAAAAAGTGTAAAGTAAATAAAAAAGTTCTCTTATGACGGATGGCCCCTATGAGGTGAATAAGAAGTCTGCGGGTCACAGAGCTTTCTCTTGTCGTGCCCCTGTTCTGTGGAATGATCTCCCTGCATCAATAAAACAGTCAGATTCTGTGGAGACTTTCAAGTCCAGACTTAAGACGCACTTATTTTCCCTTTCATATGGCTAGCATACTGGTACAGTTTTGTTTTACGCTTTTTACTCTTTTAATTCATTTATTAGTAATTGGAGCGTGCCGCGGCCTCAACTTTACCTAAATTCTGGGGCCTTTTAGTGAAGTTTAGGACTAGTGGCCGGCGATCACCTTAGTATTTCTCTGTTTTTCTTGCTGTTTAATGCTGGCAAATTATACAGTATTTTTTTTTTTTTGTCTTTCTGATGCCTGATTCTGTTTTTTCTCTCTGTTTAAGGTGCAGCTCCATCCAGAGATGGGAGTTGTATTTGTGCTGGCGACCCTCCTGTCCTGTGCGCCAATAACATTTCTTGTATATTCGTCCGTGAATTGTTCTGTGAATTGTTCTATAATTTATGTTTGTAGCATGGCCCAAGCAGAGGGTCACCCCTTTGAGTCTGGTCTGCTTGAGGTTTCTTCCTCAGGT
This sequence comes from Thalassophryne amazonica, assembly GCF_902500255.1. Lineage (NCBI taxonomy): Eukaryota > Metazoa > Chordata > Actinopteri > Batrachoidiformes > Batrachoididae > Thalassophryne > Thalassophryne amazonica. Next base: position 55,273,324 of record NC_047105.1, on the reverse strand, counting down.
GGGAGTTTTTCCTTACCACTGTTGCTCTGGGGGTTGGTAAGGTTAGACCTTACCTGTGTGAAGCGCTTTGAGGCAACTCTGTTGTGATTTGGCGCTATATAAATGAAAATAAATTGAAAATTGAAAATGAGTTGTTGTGACGCAAGTATTTATCAAAACCACCTAAGCGACAGGTGGTTGTAGTTTAACGTTTGTCAGACCTTGGGGGCCTGTAGTTGCGTGAGGCCCCAAGCAGTTGCCTGTCTTGCCTGTCAGCACTCAGTGCCTCTGGTGATTCCAATACGGACCTGTCAGATGTCACCACCTCTATGTAACAGCTTACTTGCATTCACGGGTCATCATTTAAGATGTTTCATAACATCTGAGGATTTACTTTATTTTATTCCCCCTCTAGATTCCCTGCACTGGTAGTTTCGGAAGGGGCATAGCAGCACAGGAAGAGTATGTTGGAGAGGATGTGTCCAATTTGGACTACTCTGCTCTCCTCTAAAAGCTTTGTCTATCCATAAAACCAACACAAGCTCCGCAGGGAGTTAAGCACCCAAAAGGGCGAAGGAAGACTGGCACACAGTCCGAGTCAAAACGAAGAGCGAAGCAAAGAAAGTCAGACATGTTGCTTTGTTGAATCAAAACACGCCTGAGGGGACAAATTCTTTGACTGGAAAACCGAGGAATCGGCTCAAACACCCCGCAGCTCCTAAAACGTGGCTTTAATATGTTGCAACACTAAACACGTTTTAACAGCAAGCCTGCTGATGTGCACAAAAAAAAAAAAAAAAAATCCAGCTAATTTAACTCTTTAACACTTGTCATCAACAAACAGGCGGAAACCTGAGGAGGAGAAGCGTCACTCGTCAGTGTGCCGTGATTCATACTGACGGAACGCCTCTGTCTGCCATTAGCCTCCAAATAAACAAAGCGAGGCTGCAGTTTGGGGTTGTTTATGTGCGTGCTCACCACGTGTGGTCGTACACACAGAATTTTAAAACAGAATATGTAAAATGACTTTACTGGAAGTCAGTCTTCACCAGCCTAACCTTTGCTGGAGCCTCTCCTGGTGGTCACGACCGGCGTCGTATATCATAGCTGGTCCATAGAACAGACAGCAAACCTCCAAGCTGTATTTTTGCTGCAAAAAGAGGAAGAGCACAAGATAAACACTTCGTTACTGATTACAGCCAGAATGCATTACGCAGAGGAACCTTCTACAGCGTCAGCAAGTCAATGATGTAAAGGTCTGAGGATGAGCTGTGGTTGCAAACAACCTCAGCAGGCCAAAATTAAATGAAACCTGGAACAAATAACACTTGGCAAGTTATTTTTTTTGCTTGACTCCTGAGGCTAATGTGGCAGCAGAACGAATAAATCAAAGATCTGTTTAGACAAGATGGAAATAGAAATGAGTTGTAAGTACTGGGTTGGCACATTCCTGTCATGAAATGTCTACCTGCCCAACTAACTACCTGTTTACCAAACTACCACTCGAACTACCTACCTCCGTACTTTTCAAACGATCTAGCTTGAACCTACCTACCTGCCTACAAAGCTCCCTGTCTACCCACCTACTTTCCAAATTACGTAGATATCCACTTACCTACCTACATAGTTCCACAGCTACCTATTTACCCACCTACCTATCTACTTTCCAAACTACCTAGCTACCCATTTCGTACCTACCTACCTGCCTACCATGCTCCCTATCTACCCACCTACTTTCCAAACTACGTAGCTACCCACTTACCTACCTACATAGTTCCTCAGCTACCTATCTACCCACCTACCTACCTACTTTCCAAACTACCTAGCTACCCATTTGTACCTACCTACCTGTCTACAAAGCTCCCTGTCTACCCACCTACTTTCCAAACTACGTAGATACCCACTTACATACCTACATAGTTCCCCAGCTACCTATCTACCCACCTACCTACCTACTTTCCAAACTACCTAGCTACTAGGGATGGGTATTGATAAGATTTTATCGATATCGATGCCATTATCGATTCTGCTTATTGATCCGATTCCTTATCAATTCCCTTATCGATACCTCTTGCGAATTTTGTACTAAAAGTAGGCTTTACAGGTTTTCTATGTATTTCATTGAGTCTTAAAGTAAATAAATATGAAATTGGTCACTGTATCCTTGATCTCTGGACAGAAATAAAAATAAACAAAACTGTGTTTTGCTTTGAAGTTATTAATTCCAACTGGACTCTATCGTTCTAACTTGACTTGGCAGAGAGCCGCGCAGCGTTTGGAGCTGTGTGAACAGAACGGAGGACGATTCTCGTTTCTTTCTCGCAACAAGACAGGAATTCCAGTTAGTAACTTTAATCCGCACAAAAGTGACTCACGATTTCACATATTCAGGGATGAAAGTGGTGAAAAACAAAAAAAAAGCTGAAACCCAAAATTACCCCCAACACCACCCACACGAAAATGTTTAAATTCTAGAAGCTCTGAAATGCAATCTGGTACTATTCCAGACAATAAACTGAAAAAAAACAAAACAAAACAAAAAAACAAACATAACAAAACCCAACTTTTCTTATTCAAATTCATTCCAGTAGTATTCGGCTCTTACTAGGATGCAGCAGTTTTCTAGCTTGGCAGATAGTTCTGGAGGAAATCACTGAAGAAATTAACACACTGAAAATATGGTTTGACTGAAACAAACTGTCATTAAACTTAAATAAGACAGGGATGAAATAGAGGAGTAAGAGTCACTAGGTAGGTATATATATATATAAACAAGGTAATAGGTAATAGGTCACTAGGTAATATATAAACAAAAATAAAATTAAAAAATGTTACAATTTGTAATACATTTGATTCTTTTACGACAACAAATGCTTGACAGCTGCAACTGCTTAATGCTAACTTTACCATTGAAAATGCCATAGACATGCTAACGTGTTAGCATCGGTCCCGTTTTTAAGTTATAAAATACATCTATCAACTGTTTCAGAAGACCGTAACAGGTCGGTTTAACATAAAAAAGGTAAATAATACTCACAGCCATATGCTCTTTAGGGTTTTAGCGGGGGAAAGCGAAAGAAAAAAATTAATCAACGAAGCAATGATCGAAGCACTGCTGCGAATCACTGATTCGATTGGTTCAAGGTTCAAAGCAAAGCTGCGCTGCAGAAAAGTTAATTACAGACCGCTGCAGGGTCTGTAATCAATGTAGAGAAATGATCATTTTCCTGACAAACACCCTCAAAAACAACGGCCACTCTGAAAGACCGATAAGGGAATCGTTAAGTAAAAAGGTTATTGATGTCGGTGGATCGAATCACTTCTTAACGATACCCGAAAGGAACCGGTTCTCGATACCCATCCCTACTAGCTACCCATTTGTACCTACCTACCTGCCTACATAGCTCCCTATCTACCCACCTACTTTCCAAACTAAGTAGGTACCCACTTACCTACTTTCATAGTTCCTAGCTACCTATCTACCTGCCTAACTACCTACTTTCCAAACTACCTAGCTACCCACTTGTACCTACCTACCTGCCTACATAGCTCCCTGTCTACCCACCTACTTTCCAAACTACATAGCTACCCACTTACCTACCTAAATAGTTCCCCAGCTACCTATCTACCCACCTACCTACCTACTTAACACTCTGATCTGGGCAGAAGACAACCTGTACAATGAATGTTTTAAGCATTTCATCTTTTACTCTATGACCGATGTTTGTGGCCACGCTCTGAAAGGGGTCAGCGGGGGACTTATGGCAGCCTGGATGTTGAACTGTTGAATGATAAATTTTCATAACCTGATGTCGCTCACTGTAGTAGGCACAATAACACATGAAGAAACAACCCAAAAAGATTTTTGAGCTTTGGCAACAAGATTTTTCTCGCATATTGCATGCATAAAGCCCCATTCTCACTTTCGCAATCTGCAAATGTGTCACTCTGGTGTGTGAAGATCATGACTGGGAATGAATGTGATCAAGCACGTGGTTTGATTATGTAATGCGTTGACTTGTTCCATGCAATGTGTAGGAAAGTAATCATGGCATAACCCATAGCACACCTGCCGTATAATTTTAGCACAAACATGGCACTTTTTAAAAACCACCCGATGATGGCACGACAGATAGGACAATGGATCTGCACAGACTTACAAAGGTAGTGTAAAAAAAAAAATGACAGTTTTTTAAACTTCAATTTCAATTTATTTCCTTTATATAGCGCCAAATCACAATTATATAGCGGCAAATTACATGCTGAAAACTTAGCCATGGTTTAATCAAGGCAACAGCGCAATGAGCTAATATCCCCATTCATCACAGACATCCTCTGGGACCCCCCTTAAGGTTTTCCAAGGTTTCAAATCGCAGGCTTCCGAGATACATATGTATCAGTGAACATGAGAAAGAATGGGGCTAAAGGCTTGTGGGTCTGAATTCTCGAAATAAGTCTGTTTTCACACACTGTTGTTGTCACCTTGGTTCTTCATGGTCCTGGCAATACTAAACCCATTTTCTATGATACACCTTTAAGTGAAGCTGTTTCGGATCAGTCTCTCACACACGCACGCACGCACAAATAATTCAATTTGTTGCAAAATAAGTCCACATTTTTTCCTCAGTATTTAGTGATTCCATAACTTTTTCCTCTACTTGATGTGGTAAACAAATTCCATTATTGACCAAAATTCATTTTGATTTGTCTGAGGTATATTTCATAGAGCCAGAATGTTCAGTTAGTTAAAAACTGTTTTGTGCCATTATTTGTGATTTGCTTTTCTGCTATGAAGTAAATAAAGTGGTAACATGTGTTATATTTGTGGTGACTCCATAATCTTTTCCAGAAGTTGTAGTGATGGGAATTGACAAAAGACTCTTACAGTTGCATGTGTGAAACACCAAACGTGTACAACAGACAATGTGTGAACTGGAGGAAGGAAGTTTGAATGGAGCCAAACACACTATGTGCACTGACATGTCCCGGCTGCAGTGTGCATGTATCTTTCTGTGCTGAAAGAAATAAGGAGGCTGTACCTTGATATACTGGATCAGCTCTTCCAAGGTCATTTCCTGCTGACCGCCTTGCCTGCCCTCAACACGGAAGTCATCCCACAGGGTGTATTCCCTTCCTGCAACCTGCAGACAGACATGGTGAACACACATTAAATTCACAAGGACACAAACACACAGTTGACAGATGAAGGACTCAGGAGATGTGCAGAGAGTCTTGTAGGGTCCACATCGAGGGCAGGGAACACTGCCCGGCAGAGCCGATGGATTTTTCATCACTGTGTTAGAACCTGAAGCAGCTGAGAACAATCAGCCGGTCTCTGAAGGCTGCAGTGCACACCCAAACAAGAAGCTGCTTCCTCATATAACATGCATGATGGAGTGAGCCGTGCTATTTCACATTTTAGTGTAAGCCAGAGATCATATTAGTACATCTGAAGTAAGATGTTAAAGAATGCAATAAATGGAACATACAACATGTCAATAAATGTAAATGAATGCAATAAAACTTGCATCTACATTTTAGGCATGGGCCAGATATCACAGTACACAGTATTACATGGTATTGCACAGCTCTGTAGAAACAATAGTTCTATGTTAACTGGACCACACACACACACACACACACACACACACACACACACACACACACACACACACACACACACACACACACACACACACACACACACACACACACACACACACACACACACACACACACACACACATATATGTATATTGCATTTATGATTACACAGACTCTTGGATTGAGCCACTGAAGTTTGGCCATATTAATTCAAAGCAACTTGTGACAGTAGTATATTATTTATTTGTATGTGCCACTTTTGGGGGGACAAACAGACTTACCCACTGTACACAAGATAAAAATGTCAACTGGCAAATTATTAAACACCTTGTTGACTGTGCGCCATTTTGCTTTGAATTAAAAAAAAATCACAGAGCATAGGTTGCTCATTAGCCATGTTATGTCTTCTTTGCAAAGCTAAATAATTTGATTCAATAATATAGCAATCCCTACCTAGTTCTTGACAAAGTCATAATCAATACATCATTACCTTAAATGGACTGCATTTATATAGCGCTTTTCCATCTACATCAGATGCTCAAAGCACTTTACAATAATGCCTCACATTCATCCCAATGTCAGGGTGATGCCATACAAGGTACTCACTACACAATGGGGCAACTAGGGCATTCAGGACCTTTCCCAATGGCCCTTAATGATTTTCCAGTCAGGCTGGGATTTGAACCATTGATCCTCTGGTCTCAAGTCCAACGCTTGACCACTAGACTATCACCTCTCCTAACACCTTGTATACCTTATTTTCCTTGAATTCCTACCGTCATACCTTGAATTCAGCAAAGAGCTGGTTTTGCAATATTTTCCTTACTTTTGTAAACACTCTTCAAAAATCACTTTGCATATCAGGGGGCTTTCATCTTTCAAGCTGCAGTCATCTGTGTTGTTTTTTAACCTGATTTGTTTACAATGTTCATACTGTTGAACAGGAAAAATTTGTGCTTTTGGAACCATGGGATACAGTTTTTGCTCTTTGGGGTCAGACAACAGCACAGGAGTATTTCCAGCTATGTTCCCAGATTTCTCATTGGCTATGTGCATTTAAAATGTTTTGCAGGCAGTTTTAAGTCACTGTTCTCAATCATCCCCATGTCATCTTCAAGATGAAGCTGAAATCAAACTTTTTTGGACTTAATATCTCGCCCCAAAACATGTCAAGATATTATGCCTGCCAGGACCAAGCAGATACGTGGTAGAGCTGAGGGACCACAGTTCACATTTAATCTTCCTGAAAAATTTCAAAATTAAACAAACTCGAACAGTCACACAAAACTCCTGTGGTTATCCTGTGACCTCATGAAACAATGGTTCCTATAGGTTTGACCCTTGACCTTTAGAGAAAGAAGACAAAGTCTGAACACAGGACAAATCAATTTCCACTGTCCCTGGCTGGATAGTGTACTCATAAAGAATCACACGCTCCCCATAAGTGGGTGATTCTTAGACTACGGGCACTTATTATGTCCTTTGATCATATTGTATGAAAAACAGAAAAAAGGGGAAATTTCACACTTTTATAGTTATCTTTACAATGAAAGTGTGTTAAGAAATTTGTTCTAGTAGTCTATGATGACTTTTTCACCTTTTTTCAGCATCATTATATGCAAATATTGCCGTTTTATGCTTGTCCCACACCAAGACTTTTGATCTTCAATGATAAAAATGAATGGTAAAGAAACATTTTTTCTAATGTTTTAAAATATCTCTGAATAAAATATCAGTAAAATAATCAAAACATAATTGGGGTATTCAATGTCATACAACTGTTGTGATTTTTTTAAACAAAATGTAGTTGTCCCACACTATTGCCGTCATTTCCACCACAACACTGTAATGTCCCTAAACAGTTTGTATGAAAGATTGTTTGGGTAGTTTGTATGGAGATAAACAGTGACATCAGAGCACATGTATATAGCACCAAATCACAACAAACAGTTGCCCCAAGGCGCCTTATATTGTAAGGCAATGGTGTGGTGGAAATTACATTTACAAGGCCAATAGTGCCCATAGTTAAAGAATCACCCAAATATATTCTTTTTTTTTTTAACCCCAGTGGGCCAACAATGATCATATGCAGAGAAGAAAAAAAAAAAATCTAAACATGTCACTCAGGCGGTCTTTATTGCACAGACAGCGCTTGTTAAAAAAACCTGTGAAGATCAAAACTTGGCTCAAGATGTGAATACCAAATCTGTGGCTAAACCTGGGTCCAATTATCTCTGCTCCAGCAGCCAAGGGGAACTTTTTGACCAGCCCTCACGGCTCCCACTAGGATTTGGGGTTATGGAGACACACTCAAGGCATACTTCTCCTCAAATTTGTCTGGGTCTTTTGTCCTTGGTCCCAGACAAAGCAGGTTTTGTTTAAACGTTGTACATCTCACTGTACTTCGGGCCTGGCTGCTTAATGGTTTACAGAGACAAAAAAACCCCAAGAGTCTACATTCAAACACAAACAGCATTTAGAATGATCTAGTAAAGAATACGTTCCTGCAAAGCCATGTTATAAATTGACCTCCTCCTTCAGCTGGTTTTCATGTGGGTTTCTGTGTATGTAGCAGATGCAGATTTTGCACAATACAAAGCGGTCATGAGGTCTATTTTTACTCTCACCCCTCCCTTCCTCTCGCTCATATCTGTCACACAACTGTGGCAGGAACTTGACGCCAATCAACTGTCTTTGTGTAGTATGAGCAACATCACCACTGTGGCCAGACTGGAAAACAGGCAAGAACACAAAAACCCAACGGCTGCTAGAAACAATTACAAATGTTTCCCACAAGCACAAACAACTTTTTGTCAGGGAATTTTCACAATAAAAATCAAGCCAAGCATTGGGGGCTACCCTGGAGACACTGACTGGATGTATGTCCCGCCCTGGACTTGAACCCCCAACCTGTTGTTCCGAAGATAGTAACTCTGCCACTACAATGACATGACTGTGGAAAGTGATGGCCTTTTTGGGCAAAGTTCTTAATCCCCAAGTTGCTCCCGATGTGCATTTGAGGATCTTGCATGGCAGCACTCTGACATTGTCTGAATGTGAAGCCTCACTATAAAGTACTTTGACAAAGAAAGCGCTATATGGGTGATTCTTTAACTACGGGCACTATTGGCCTTGTAAATGTAATTTCCACCACACCATTGCCTTACAATATAAAGCGCCTTGGGGCAACTGTTTGTTGTGATTTGGCGCTATATACATGTGCTCTGATGTCACTGTTTATCTCCATACAAACTACCCAAACAATCTTTCATACAAACTGTTTAGGGACATTACAGTGTTGTGGTGGAAATTACGGCAATAGTGTGGGACAACGACATTTTGTTTAAAAAAATCACAACAGTTGTATGACATTGAATACCCCAATTATGTTTTGATTATTTTACTGATATTTTATTCAGCGATATTTTAAAACATTAGAAAAAACGTTTCTTTACCATTCATTTTTATCATTGAAGATCAAAAGTCTTAGGTGTGGGACAAGCACAAAACGGCAATATTTGCATATAATGATGCTGAAAAAAGGTGAAAAAGTCATCATAGACTACTAGAACAAATTTCTTAACACACTTTCATTGTAAAGATAACTATAAAAGTGTGAAATTTCCCCTTTTTCTGTTTTTCATACAATATGATCAAAGGACATAAGTGCCCGTAGTCTAAGAATCACCCATATATATTCAGTCTGTTTACCAGAGTTTCAAACACTTAACCTGGGCCAGAGTCTCTGACTTCATCCCAGTGAATACTGACATTGTCAGGGACGTACTTTGTGTCAGTGCCTGCATAGACTGGGTGTTGGGTAGAGCTATGGCATCAACATATTTGTGTGCGTCAGTGAGGAAAGATTCATCGGCTTTGACTTTGCAGATGATGCTGCAATGTTTGGGAATCAATGGAAGACCTGATTGTGCACTTGAAAAGTTGACTGAGGAGTCACAGTGTCTTGATTTATGATCTTTCCTGGGTCAAATACATGAGATTGTTGAACAGAGATGTTTGGCCATGTTGACATCTTTGCAAGAGAGGGAAGGTTCGAGTCTTTAGAGTCCTGGTGCTTGCAGTCTTACTATATGGGTATAAAAGTTGGCCCCTAACCACAGATCTAAGGGCCATCTGGATGTATTTTATAGTATGTCTCTCCCGTGGATCTTTGGATACCCCTGGAAAGACTTTGTGTCAAACAAATGTTTAGTATGGGAGATGCAGATGTGGCGTACTACTTGAGAGGTAACAAGAGGTAATGGCAGATATTAAATTATGGCCATGTGACACATTTCTCTGGGCATGATCCAACACACAGTTGCTACAGTGTTCATGACCCCAGCAAAGGCATGTATCGCATGGCAATGACAGACAAATGGCTACTTATGGAAAGGCAGGTTGACCGGTTGTTGTCTGCATTGGTGACTGCCAAACAGGACCCAGGGCAGTTCTATATGTGGTGGATCTCCAGATGTGCGCTCTGAGATCTAACCTGAGAGGTTCCCACGGTGAAAAAAATTTGGATAGAATCTTGATGTTATTATGTGTATATGTAATCAGCTGATTCCATGCCAGTCCATTTCCTTGTCATTTTGAACCCTACAGTGCACTCTGGAAACAGCAGTGCTGCCAGCATCAAGGCAGTGGTAGGGCCCAATCTGATGAAACATTTCAAGATGGTTTAACTTGTTACACTTCAAAACAAGCCTTTTGATGAAGGAAGAGAATGAATCCATTCCCTTTACACCCAGCACCCACCTTTGTGCTTACCCTATGTGTACTGTAGTTTATGTACCCACTGGCAAGATAGAGTCCAAAGAGTTCTTTCCGTTCATTACACACGATGTCATGTCAATGCATGTGGGCTTGGCGGACACTACATGAGGTCATGACCTGGAATTCAGACTTGGAGTGTTTTCTTTTTTTCTTAAAATTAAAGGATGGATTTGTTTCACCCTCCGGGTCTCTGCTTTAAGTGGATCACAACCACTTCAGCGTAATGGAGGTGTCTAAAAATAAGTCATTCTTCTTATTGTGCATTCTGGCACAAAGTGATGCTGCAGTGCGGATTGTTTAATCTCTCTTTTGGATTGCTTGGACTGACTGCATTTTGGGTGGGACCTGATTGTCCAAGAGCAGAACACATAAAGTTTGGCTGGGTTCTGATTGGTGGGATACACTGTAGACATGATTAGGTCTCTACTTTGCAATAATCCCTATTAAAGTGAGTTTTATTTTTTCATAAGCAGAGAGGTGAGCAGCAGGGTTGCGAGTCTGTTTTTGTGTAATATTAACTTATAGCCATCTTCAAACACTGACCTCTTTCATTCGGAGGTCCGTTTGGACATAAAGCAGAACCGGGAGTCAGGATCTTGAACTGCAATGAGTTTGACATCAGAGAAGGAGGACGAGACAAATGGCCACTTCATGAGCCTCTGTGGAATAAATCCACAGCGATGTCACATTCTGAGACTTTATATTCAGTCTGTTCTGTTGTTGGATGACAGCCAAAGCTCTCATCTGCTGTCCACAGATCATAACTCGTTCTACAAAAGCAGGTTTAAACTTTTCTCAGCTGAGCTTTCAAAAACCATGAAGGAATTCAAGACTAGTTTTTATTTAAATTTCTCTCTCACTTCACTGCTGCAGCCATCACTTATTAAAAATACGTAAGTCTGTGGCCCTCATATCCGACACAAGAAGCCAAATGTTTTGTTTGCTTCCTCTTGTCAGGAAACTGCTTGAGCAGCCTTCCTGTTCTTCCTAAAAATATGAAGATTAGACATCAGAGGCTTGAAGAAAAACAAAAACATTCTGTCATAATATCAAACATGGACAGTACTGATATGCCACAGGTAAAGGTGCAGAACCGCAGACTGAAGTCTATGATAAATGACAACCTGGTTTGATTTCTGAGCTGGAAGACCTTCATTCAAACAACTCAAGTATTTTTAGGTGGTTCAACATCTGTGGTTCACTGAAATGTCAGTTTTCTATCAAATTATTCTATTTGGACATTTTTAAATCAAATAATTTCCATATCCTTGCATTGTTTGACCAATTTCATAACTGACGTTTACGGGTGATTCTTAGACTACGGGCACTTATTATGTGCTTTGATCATATTGTATGAAAAACAGAAAAAAGGGGAAATTTCACACTTTTATAGTTATCTTTACAATGAAAGTGTGTTAAGAAATTTGTTCTAGTAGTCTATGATGACTTTTTCAGCTTTTTTCAGCATCATTATATGGGTGATTCTTAGACTACGGGCACTTATTATGTGCTTTGATCATATTGTATGAAAAACAGAAAAAAGGGGAAATTTCACACTTTTATAGTTATCTTTACAATGAAAGTGTGTTAAGAAATTTGTTCTAGTAGTCTATGATGACTTTTTCAGCTTTTTTCAGCATCATTATATGGGTGATTCTTAGACTACGGGCACTTATTATGTCCTTTGATCATATTGTATGAAAAACAGAAAAAAGGGGAAATTTCACACTTTTATAGTTATCTTTACAATGAAAGTGTGTTAAGAAATTTGTTCTAGTAGACTATGATGACTTTTTCACCTTTTTTCAGCATCATTATATGCAAATATTGCCGTTTTGTGCTTGTCCCACACCCAGACTTTTGATCTTCAATGACAAAAATGAATGGTAAAGAAATGTTTTTTCTAATATTTTAAAATATCTCTGAATAAAATATCAGTAAAATAATCAAAACATAATTGGGGTATTCAATGTCATACAACTGTTGTGATTTTTTTAAACAAAATGTAGTTGTCCCACACTATTGCCGTAATTTCCACCACAACACTGTAATGTCCCTAAACAGTTTGTATGAAAGATTGTTTGGGTAGTTTGTATGGAGATAAACAGTGACATCAGAGCACATGTATATAGCGCCAAATCACAACAAACAGTTTCCCCAAGGCGCTTTATATTGTAAGGCAATGGTGTGGTGGAAATTACATTTACAAGGCCAATAGTGCCCGTAGTTAAAGAATCACCCTTACACCAAGTATCAGCCCTGTCCCTTCTTGTTCACACTGGTGATGGACAGGTTGACGGATGAGATCAGGCAGGAGTCTCCATGAACTAAGATGTTTGCAGATGACATTGTGATCTGCAGTGAGAGCAGAGAACAAGTTGAGTCTGGCCTGGAGAGGTGGAGATATGCTCTGGAGAGCAGGGGAATGAAAGTCAGTAGGAGCAAGACTGAGTACATGTATGTGAATGGAAGGGAGCCCAGCGGAATAGTGCAGTTACAAGGAGTAGGGGTGGTGAAAGTAGATGAGTTTAAATACTTGTGGGTCAACTGTCCAAAGTAGTGGAGAGTGTGGTCGAGAGGTGAAGAAGAGAGTGCAGGCAGGGTGGAGTGGGAAAGGTGGCAGGAGTTATTTGTGACCGAAGAATATCAGCAAGAGTGAAGGGGAAAGTTTACAAGACAGTAGTGAGACCAGCTATGTTGTACGGCTTACAGACGGTGGCACTAACAAAGAGACAGGTGGCAGAGCTGAAGATGTTGAGATTCTCTTTGGGAGTGATGAGAATGGACAAGATTAGAAATGAACACATTGGAGGGACAGCTCAGGTGGGATGGTTTGGAGACAAAGTCAGAGAGGTGAGATTGAGATGGTTTGGACATGTGCAGAGGAGGGACCCAGGGTATATAGGGGGAAGGATGCTGAGGATGGAGCCACCAGGCAGGAGGAGAAGAGGGAGGCTAAAGAGGTTTATGGATGTGCTGAAGGAGGACATGCAGGTGGTTGGTGTGACACAGGAAGATACAGAGGACAGGGTGAGATGGAAACGATTGATCTGCTGTATTTTCATACTGACCAGCTCTATGACAAGCCAGCACTGAATCCTCTTTGTGGATCTGTTTGATTGCAAAACTCAGCACTCTAAAAGAGGAAAATAATAAATGAATTAACAAAAAATATCTGTCAACATAATAAGTGCATCTGGCCTGACAAGGTTTCTCAAAACAAGTGATATTTTCCAAAATAAGTCTCCTACTGCTGATTTGCCTGACTATCTATGTTATTGGTGCAAAAATAATTGTGGTCTGACGCCAGTGTCGCTGACCGAACGGTTCCCCCCTACAAATTGGTCCGCCCTGCCTCCACTACGCATGCGTCATTTGGGACCACAGCAGCTCGTCTGAGACAGAGTCTCTTCTACCAAAGCAATCAAATGGATTAATGTGATTATTAACCATCAGATGACAAGGTAAAACCTCTTGAATCATTCTAAAGTCAATTTTAAACGGAAACAAGGCCATTTTAAGTAGAAACGAAGTGATAATCAGTGACGCTTTGACATGATGGAGGCACAGTGAACGCAACAGGAGCATCTCGTTATGGCGGCGGCACTCTGATCGCTTCCTCTGTCTTTTATTATGACATAATGCTGAATTTATGTTGAAACAATTGTTGTACAAAAGCTTCAGATATGTCACTGAGATAGATGATGAGTGGAGTGCAGTTTGAAGCAGAAACAAGGCGATAATCTGTGAAATACTGCCGACGCTCCGAAATGACGCATGCGCAGTGAAGGCAGGGCGGACCGATTTTAGGGGGGGGGAACCGTTCGGTCTGGGACACAGGGTGTAAGTGGTGTAAAACTAGCGCTGCAGAGCACGGAGTGATCATGAAATTTTTGAATGTGTAAAAAATGTCATGCCGGCCGGGATGCATCGTCTTCCAAAACAGTGACTAGTTGGATGCACTGGATAACACTGGATAATCTGCAAGGTGTGACAGCTGCATTAATTTATTAGATGTACGACAGCGGGCACCAGACTTTTTAATACGGTCGGCATACGCAGGCTAAATCGTCAAGGTGTGACAGGGCCTTTACTTCTTGTTCCCTCAAAACCATATCAGCAAAATTTCCCATCGGTTAACAGTGCCGTCAGATCCCCTCAATGCTGGGGGTCAAGCATTCAGGTTTTTCCTTTAAACTGTCACTCCCCTGTACAGCTCAGAACTGTTACGTACTTTTCATATTCCTTACAGCTATGACAGTGTAGAAGTTTTAAACGCAGTCTGATAAACTCTTGTGTGAAGACAAAGACCACTGATTGATGAAACCTAAAGTTAGACCGGTCTGGCTGCAGATACACGTGTGATTCTTAAATGAGCGCATACACAGGATGTGCAGAGGGCATGAGAACGTAGCAGAGTCAGAGAGAGTTCAACCAAAGAGTCCAGTCAAAGAGATAAGGGGGCAGAATGAATCCCAATTCTCTGGTGGGAGCACATGTCTCTGTATTTGGAGAGAACTCACAATGTGAGTTTCCAAATTCTGCCCTTTAAGACAATGAGACATTTTTGTTGACAGGAAGCTGGGATCAGCGGCAAACCTCCTCCCTGCAGTACACCACAAGAAACAGCCGCGCTGAGGAGCCGTCCTCACTGTTCCTGCTTCAGCCTCAATATCTGGTCAAAATCCCAACAGTGGAAACATTTTTACAAGCCATTGTGGCTCCAGAACTGCTTCTTCAAAGGAAACTCCTTCCCTTTGGAGCCCTTCAAAGTGAGCTTTATGGGAGATGGGGGGGGATCTGTGTGGAGTTTTTAGAGCTTAAATTCATCTTTATCTCTTATAGCTCTCTATAGCTTTCTTTACACAAACAACCGGCTTTTACATGCCATGTTTAGTCTTAGTCTCTGAATAAAAGCAGCACTACAAACATATGGCAGAGGTATACAGTAATGTTCAGAATAATAGTAGTGCTATGTGACTAAAAAGATTAATCCAGGTTTTGAGGATATTTCTTATTGTTACATGGGAATCAAGGTACCAGTAGATTCAGTAGATTCTCACAAATCCAACAAGACCAAGCATTCATGATATGCACACTCTTAAGGCTATGAAATTGGGCTATTAGTAAAAAAAAGTAGAAAAGGGGGTGTTCACAATAATAGTAGCATCTGTTGTTGATGCTACAAACTCAAAACTATTATGTTCAAACTGCTTTTTTAGTAATCCTGTGAATCACTTTTATGCTTTTTTTTTGCATTTGTACAGGCTTTCATGTAATTTACTCATAAGCCGAAATACGGCCATCAATGCTCGTCATGTGGCATAAATTAACACACAGTAAATAAAAAGCCTTACCCATTAGTTTCAGTGGAATTCATCATCATACGATCTTAAAGAAAAATAATCCACACAAAGCCTCCTGAGTTTGGAAAACAACATCTGAAAATACTTTAAATCCTTGTGTGGCTGAAAAAAGTTCCTCTATAAGTTCAGCACTTTGCTCCACAGTTCCTCCACCAGAACTCAGATCAGGGTTTCAGAAGCGGAAGTTGTCCATCAGGTTGGTGAGTTTCAGCCCTTGGTGTGGGTGTTCAGTCCGATGGGAGACCGGCTCGGTCCGTAATCCATTTGTGGAATCTCTGTGGGGCTGCGTTCGGAACCTCTGCTGTTCCTCCACAAACCGCAATTTGGGCATGAAGTTGAGTCACTGCGCCTCGTTAACGGTTCATTTACCACAGGCTTCAGGCTATTCTGTCGGAACACAATAAATTATCCCATGAGCCACAAAGAAAAAATTGAAATAATGTTAAAATTACTCCGTTTTTCTTCTGCGTGCCGCGGAGATGCCACGCAACACTGTGTGTGCGTGAACATCGTGCTTATCAATATTACATGTTCCACCTTTGGAAAAAAAAACTTTTATGGTTTGTATTTGTGTATGTTACCGATACGTATTTAATTAAAAGTTAATAAATAGTGTGGCGAGTGAAAGGCTGTTTAGTTCAGGGTCACACATTGTAAAAAAAAATAAAAACAGGTTCACAGCTGATAACACAGAGAAACTTTATCAACATGAATCTGCCCCTCACATTTTCAAAAAGGCTTTTCCTCACAGACAGAAATAGTTAGTGATGGACAGTTTCGGTTCTGTTACTGGTGTTGTATATTTTGTAGTGCTGAAGTCCACAGTTTACATTTCAGTGAGATGTCTGACAGTGTCATGTTTGCTAAGAAACATACAATTAAAGTTAAAGGACAATTTGTTGTAGTTAAAAAGTGAAGTTACATGATCTCAGTGAAATGTTTGTAAATAAAAACAAAGCTAATGATATTGGTAGCAGTTACAGTCAAAAAGTAAGGAACAACTGATGAATAAAAACATGTTTTCAAAGTCATCATAAAACTGTAATGGTATCACTAAGTATTCGTACCAAAATGTATGTACTCGTACTTGTACTCAGTCTGGAAAAAAGTGGTGCATCCCCAATGATAATAATAATAATTGGTTGGTAAGGTTAGACCTTACTTGTTGTGATTTGGCGCTATATAAATTAAATAAACTGAAATTGAATAATAATATGAATAATGATAATAATATAATGCCTATTTATATAGGTCTTTTCCAGGAATCAAAGCACTCAACAACAATGGACCAAAATCCTAAATTAATGAGCTGATAAAAAAAAGTCAAATGGACTTGGATTTTATTGTAGTTTTTCTAACACTGGGTGATTCTTTAACTACGGGCACTATTGGCTTTGTAAATGTAATTTCCACCACACCATTGCCTTACAATATAAAGCGCCTTGGGGCAACTCTTTGTTGTGATTTGGCGCTATATACATGTGCTCTGATGTCACTGTTTATCTCCATAGAAACTACCCACACAACCTTTCATACAAACTTTTTAAAGGGACATTATTGTTGTGGTGGAAATTACGGCAATAGTGTGGGACAACTACATTTCGTTTAAAAACATCACAACAGTTGTATGACATTGAATACCCCAATTATGTTTTGATTATTTTACTGATATTTTATTCAGAGATATTTTAAAACATTAGAAAAAAACGTTTGTTTACTATTCATTTTTATCATTGAAGATCATAAGTCTGGTTGTGGGACAAGCACAAAATGGCAATATTTGCATATAATGATGCTGAAAAAAGGTGAAAAAGTCATCATAGACTACTAGGACAAATTTCTTAAAACACTTTCATTGTAAAGATAACTGTAAAAGTGTGAAATTTCCCCTTTTTTCTTTTTTTTCATAAAATATGATCAAGGGACATAAAAGTGCCCGTAGTCTAAGAATCACCCCACTATGGGCCAATTATCCAAGTCCAACTGAAAATTTCTTTTGTACAAACTGCATCAAGTAACATCCAATATATTGTCCATTACACATTTATTTTATTGGACTTTAACAGCCTTTGTGTTCCACACCACAAGCTGAGGACTTCCTGCATAAATCCACTGTTCACTCCTCCATGCTGCTGTAGGCCAGCAATTCTTGTCCATCTGATGATTTCTTTTGTCCATGCTGTGCCAAATAATCAATATGTAATCAATTTATTTCTCCATTTTGTTTATTGTTAAATGTGAAAGTCCTTATGTTGAGTAACAGCACAGACTAATGTGTGCACATGTGGTACACTGAGTTTGTGTATGTTGTTAAACTCACCCCCGGGGAAATGCTGTGCTACAAAACAAGTTCCACATACAGAAATAAGATGCGACTTATAATCCAGTTCAATGTATATAGGTTTTGTTTCTCTTTACAGTGTATTTTTTTGTGAAATGTGACAGATTTATTGTTTGAAGCATTACTCTGTACATAATGAACTAACATTTATGACAGGACCCTGAAAGCTACCAGGAACTCCACGGGTATTTCTATGTTCACTGGAGAAGGTGTTTCATCTCAGACGATACCCTGGCTATCATCTGGATGAGTTGTACAGTATGACTCAGTGACAATTTTGGGCTGTATAGGGAGCTGGGAAAGTGGGCTGTGTTGGCACTGAGAAAAGACAAGGATGCACTTGTTAGAGTAATCTGTGAGTAGGTGATACACCATTTGTAGTGTATCAACCCTTGGCCTGCTTTCAGAGAAATCAAAACTTTGCATTCCTCCAATCATACACTTTGTTCCACCACAATCATGGCAAGTGATATCATGGTACATAAAGAAGACTCTGTTGTACTGTCCCATCGAGACTGCCTTCTTGAGCAGTTGTATGAGGCTGACCCTCCTCCCGGGAGGTTGGGCATCTCTGGCAGTGTTCTGGTAGCTGATCCACTAGTCAACAACAAACCGCAGAATCTCAGCGAGGTTACAAAGGTAAAGGCAGGTAAAGCTGTTGAGATGTGTGGTATCAAGGCTAAGCTTTTTCAGGTGCACAGAGATTGTATTCCCCTGGCACTGCAAGAAAGAACATCTCTGTGCCACTCTGGGAAGAAAAAGGTGATGATCTGGATGGCAACATCTGCATGAATAATACTCCACTCTCTGTGTTGAGTAAGGTATTTGCAAGTTTAAACACTGAGAAAATTACAAGACATACATTGATATTCCTCTTGGTCCAGCCCAGTCTCACATTTTTTTTTTGTCCTCCCGTCATGAAATGAGTAAAATTTTTGTGACAGGGTTTTTTTAACTCACTATTACAAACCCTACTCCTATCCCCAACCCTAACTTGAACCATAACCTAATCCTACTCCCCCCCCCACCCTAACCATAATCACCCCCGACCCCCCGGCTCCACTTTTAATTTCGTGCAGCCATCATGGAATTTCGTGATGCCGTGACAAAAATGACGCTTTTCGTCACAATATCACGAACCAACCGATTAATATATATTTCATGCTGCTGAATTACAACTTGCTGTGAGACTGTGTTGCTTGGTCGCAGAACTAGTATGTGACCCCTGGCCAATTCCATTCCCAATATTTCGTTTTTGTTTTTTTAACAAAACAAAACTATAGAGTATTGGGTGCATTGTGAAAAACACAAAAATCACCAAGAGACATAATCTTCATGACTAAAATAAATAAACATAAATAAAAAGAGAAAAAAGAAAAAAAAATCTTACTTTTCCAAGTACCTTTTCTTTATATTGACATACTCAGTTTCAGTTCTCCTTCAAGACTGGCTCGGAAACCTGCAGCTCCCTATTTTCACCGCTAGGAGCCGGCTACTCTCCACTCTGCAGGCACCCCCAGCACAGCAATATTATTTGTCCTTTGTCAATAAATATCTTTTCTTTACAACCAACTCTGTTTCTTGCTCCCAGCATTTGGGTCCATAGCCTGTACCGGTCCGGTCCCATCCGGACCTTTAACCATAACATAGGCTATAATTTATACAGGAATAAGATTTAGAAAGCAACAAACATGAGAAATGTAGATTAAAATTTCAAATGTGTTTTTAAGTGACTTAAAATGTGAAAATGGAGTTTGAAATTGTGTTGTGGTTTGGAGGTTATTAGTTGCTTCAAAGATGACTTTACTTGTGTGAAGCGCTTTGAGGCAACTTTGTTGTGATTTGGCGCTATATACAGTGAGGAAAATAAGTATTTGAACACCCTGTGATTTTACAAGTTCTCCCACTTAGAAATCAGGGAGGGGTCTGCAATTTTCATCTTAGGTGCATGTCCACTGTGAGATACATAATCTAAAAAAGAAAAAAAATACAGAAATCACAATGTATGATTTTTTAAATAATTTATTTGTACGTTACTACTGCAAATAAGTATTTGAACCCCTACCAACCAGCAAAAATTCTGGCTCTCACAGACCTGTTAATTTTTCTTTAAGAAGCCCTCTTATTCTGCACTCTTTACCTGTATTAATTGCACCTGTTTGAACTTGTTACCTGTATAAAAGACACCTGTTCACACAATCAATCACACTCCAACCTGTCCACCATAGCAAGACCAAAGAGCTGTCTAAGGACACCAGAGACAAAACTGTAGACTTGCACAAGGCTGGGATGAACTAAAGGACAACAGGCAAGCAGCTTGGTAGAAGACAACAACTGTTATGATTTATTTATTAGAAAGTGGAAGAAACACAAGATGACTGTCAATCTCCCTTGGTCTAGGATTCCATGCAAGATCTCACTTTGTGGGGTAAGGATGATTCTGAGAAAGCTCAGAACTACACAGGAGGCCCTGGTCAATGACCTGAAGAGAGCTGGGACCACAGTCACAAAGATTACATTAGTAACACACAATGCTGTCATGGTTTAAAATCCTGCAGGGCAGCAAGGTCCCCATGCCCAGTTTTGATCTGCTGTAATTATGATGATGAAAACAGTAAACCTGTAATGACTGTGACAAAAGATCAACAGCACTGTCATGTAAAATGTGCACTTCGAAAGAACTTGTCATCTGCTCGCTGTTCACAATTGATCATTAAGTTAACAGATGGCTGAGACCTCCAACTGTTCGGTCCATCCCACCACCATGATCAACCTGACACCAAAAGGAAGTCAGTCTTACACACAGTCTACTTCGGCGCAACTTTAAAATTAGAAAACTGGCCTGAAACACACTAGAATGTAAACTGTATTTTGCATTAAAAAAAAGAATACAAATGACATAATGGAGAAGGAGCCTCAGTGGAAGTGGCTGCTCTGCTGACACTTCTCAAGATGGTGTCAAAGCCTGACACCATCTTGAAAGGCAGTCCGCTGCCTTTGAAATGCTGCTATTGACGTGTAAAACAGCCAACAGACTCAAAGTGACTGTCTTTCAAATGAGACGACAACAACACTCCACCTGACTCAAATGACCCGGGGCAGAAAGACTGAGTCAATAAAATGTTGACTGGAGCCAGAGCAAAAGGCAGAATAACTCACTGAATTATCATCAAAACGAGGCAAAGTCATATCACAGAACATGGTAATAATAATAATAATAATAATAATAAAAAAAACCAGCAGCTCACTTGTGAGAACTGCTCTGTGGTTGTTGGACAATACACTTACCATGCAATATGTTATTTATCACAATAAGATATATATTGTGATTCTTAAGAAATGACATTGCACAAGTACTGCAATTTGATATTCTGATATACTGTGATTTTTGTTTCCTTTTTTAACAATAGACAATGGGAAAAGTTTAATAACACAAAAACAATGCACATGGCACTGAGGGCTTTTTTTTTTTTTGGTCCTTTCAGGAGCATACTACATATTTGGTAATTCAATAAATAAAATGTTTTTGGAAGTAAAGTGTTGCCTGCTAATGTATTTTTCCTGACCCCAGACATGGCTGCATAAAAAGTAGGGTCAATGTATATATGGATTTTTAAGGGCTGATACCGATACAGATTATCAACAAGCTTTGCAGGCTGATACTGATATTTGAGGCTGGTATTTGCCTGCAGTAAAACGTGTCAAAATTTAGTATAACAACACACTCTTAACACAAAACTTTCTTGAAAATGTTTTGCAGCACGTTTAATTCACTGAACATTTCAACATGTCCTTCACACAAAAAGTGCAGAGCTATAAATAACATTATTATGAAGTTGAACAAATAAATAAATACAGCCGATACAGCTCCAGTCTGCACACTGCTATCTTCTTCTATGTCAGTCTGTGGGACAGCAGCCTTCAGCACTGACGTCTAAAGGCCTGGTCCCACCGAATAATGAAGGATGAATAATGAGTCACGTAGCATATTTTTTTTTTTTTGTATGAGCCCAGTTTATTCAACAATCGTGGGACAGTAGTGGTTCTGAGAGGCTCTTAGGCAGAATATTTCACTAATGAGGCTCATCTCTGAGTGTGGCACTAATTTCAAGAAGTTCAAAATTTAGCAACAACAGCGTGAGGCAGTTTGTGCACGAGGTACTATGAGGACAAACAAGGATTTTAGAGGCGTGTTTGTGGTGAGGATGAGGCTGTTAAAATCCCATTATCTGAGCATCTAGCGGCTACGAGGACAGGACAGGCTATTTTGGAAAAATTTTGGACTTTCTATGCCTGGAAAATAACACAGCCATGAAAAATACAGTTAAAAAAAACATTGCAGGGACTGAAAGAAAGTCAGTCCGGTTCAGAAAACTCACTTTGTCCTGGAATGCCACATGAAAAACTTTTGGATTATACAAGACCGGAGCACCACACAGAAAAAAAACACAAATTTTACAAAGACCCAAGTGCTACACGAGAAAAAATATGGATTTTACAAAGATCGGAGCACCACAAGGGAAAAAATATGGATTTTCAAAGACCGGAGCACCACAAGGGAAAAAAATATGGATTTGACAAAGATCGGAGCACCACAAGGGAAAAAATATGGATTTGACAAAGATCGGAGCACCACAAGGGAAAAAATATGGATTTTACAAAGACCGGAGCACCACAAGGGAAAAATATGGATTTTAATAAGACCAGAGCACCACACAGAAAAAACAATGGATTTTACAAAGACCTGAGTGCCACACAGGAAAAAAAAGAATTTTACTAAGACTGGAGCACTACACAGGAAACAAATATGGATTCTACTAAGACCGGAGCACCACTCTGAAAAAAAATGTGAATTTTACAAAGACCGGAGTGCCACACGGAAAAATTTCCAAAAACAATTTGAAATGTGGACTCATCAGACCACAGCACACTTTCCACTTTGCGTCTCTTCATTTCAAATGAGCTCGGGCCCACAGAAGGCGGCAGCGTTTAAGGATTTTGTTGATGTATAGCTTTCCCTTTGCATGGTAGAGTTTTAACTTGCACTTGAAGATGTAGCGACAAACTGTGTTAACTGACAATGGTTTTCTGAAGTGTTCCTGAGCCCACATGGTAAGATCCTTTACACAATGACGTTGGTTTTTAATGCAGTGATGTCTGAGGGATTGAAGGTCACGGGCATACAATGTTGGTTTTCGGCCTTGCCG
Source organism: Thalassophryne amazonica (assembly GCF_902500255.1). Classification (NCBI taxonomy): domain Eukaryota; kingdom Metazoa; phylum Chordata; class Actinopteri; order Batrachoidiformes; family Batrachoididae; genus Thalassophryne; species Thalassophryne amazonica. The sequence continues at coordinate 55,250,048 of NC_047105.1, read as the reverse complement.
CTTAAGCCCCTTTCACACTGGCATATTCGTAGAGCTGCTTATTGTGGTGTATCATCTACACCGAGTTGAGCAGCTCTACGCCCACTTTTAGCAGCTCTACGCTGAGTTTTTTCTCCCTATGCAGAAGTGTGCTGAGGGCTACGTGTGTAGGATGGAAGAAATTAAACACATTTAATTTTCTTCGGGGTAGAGCGCTGGACACAGTTTTAAGCAGGTCTGCACAGCACAGCGTTACTGCATGCAAGTCTGTGCAACACAGCGCTCCTGTACACAACCAAAAACTGAGTGCGTGCATCCAGAATGATTCAGCTGGAGAACATGATCACACAGCCCACGGCGCCTGTGTGTGCTCACAGCTGATTTAACTGATGGACGTGTGTGTGCTCAGAACAGGGAATCAAACCTCAACTCAGAAATCTAGAAACAGCAGGTCAATCGCTCTCTCTCTCACTCTCTCGCTCTCTCTCTCTGTCTGTCTTTCTCCCTCTATCGCTCTCTCCCTCACTCTCTCTCTTTGCTGCTCTCTCTCTCTCTCTCTCTCTCTCTCTGTGTGTTTGATCAAACAATAAGCACTGTGACTTTAAAATAAAAGCCTCGTGACTGCATGTCGGTGCGATCATCAAACGCTCTGATCGATTAGGTCTGATCAAATCTGAAAAGAGGTGTGACTCTTTAAAATAAAAGCGCCGTCGCTGCATGTCGGTGCGATCATCAGCTGTCCTGATCGATCAGGTTTGATCAAATCAGCGGACCTGATCGGAGCAACCGGAGCTTTAAAAAAGTTTGCGTCACAGCGCTTCATTCACGGCAGCCTTTACCACAGCCAGACTCAGCAGCATCTGTACACAATGAAAATGATCCACTAAGACAAAAAATAATAATAATAATGTTAAATGACTCTGTTTTTGAGCCGCACCACACTGTGCAGAACAGAACAGAACAGAACGCACTTCCACAAAGGCAGAAAATAGCAGCTTTGGCTACATACATGGCAGTAATTCAACAGTAAAACTCTCATGATACAGTCCAATGTTTTCCAAGAGCAATGATGTGTTCTGCATAGCCGACAGGAGTGAACTGGTTTTAAATAGCGGCAAGGTACACACGACTGTGTGGACACATTAAAAAGCGAACACACGCAACTGCAAGCAGATCTACGAACACGGAAAGAGGCTGAGTACGCGTGCATTTAAATGAAACATGACACCGCAATACACAGCTCTACGAATACGCCAGTGTGAAAGGGGCTTTACATGTAGAAAGTTCTTCAGATTCTCTGAATCTTCTGATTATATTATGGACTGTAGATGATTGAATTCCTAAATTCCTTGCAATTGAAAGTTGAGAAACATTGTTCTTAAATTGTTGGACTATTTTTTCATGCAGTTGTTCACAAAGTGGTGATCCTCACCCCATCTTTGCTTGTGAACAGCTGAGACTTTTGGGATGCTCCTTTTATACCCAATCATGACACTCACAATTAGTGTCCTCAGCTCCCAAACGCTTATTGAGTGTTGTTAGAAGGAAAGGTGATGTAACAGTGGTAAACATACCACTGTCCCAGCTTTTTTGAAACGTGTTGCAGGCATCCATTTCAAAATTAGCAAATATTTGCACAAAAACAATAAAGTTTATCAGTTTGAACATTAAATATCTTGTCTTTGTGGTGTATTCAATTGAATATAGGTTGAAGAGGATTTGCAAATCATTGTATTCTGTTTTTATTTACATTTCAACAACGTCCCAACTTCACTGGAAATGGGGTTGTATTTATTCATTGTCATTTACTATATTGTCAGCTTTTTCCTTTTAACAATACCCACCGTGTGAGACAGCTGTGCAACAGGGGTATGTGCAATATGGGTATGTGTATTAGGGACATGTGCAATATGCATGAATCATATGTGAAAGACTGATGTGCAATAGGGTTATGTGCAATTTAGATATGTGTATTAGGGATATGTGCATTATGCATGAACCATCTGTGCAAGACTGTTGTGCCAAAGGGGTATGTGCAATATTGGTGTGTGTATTAAGTTATGTGCAATATGCATGAGTTATGTAACTATGCCATGGCAGTTTCATCTGTGCAGCTCTTGGAGTCCAAGACAAATTTCCCAGAGGGGACAATAAAGTGTATCATATCGTATCGACTGGCATCGTCCATAATGTCCAGCAGTTTGTCCAGTGTTCTATTCTCTGCCACTGTCAGCAGAGAGTCTAGACTGAAGACTCACATTTTTGACTGCCTATGCTCATTGAAGGTCTGTAATTTTTAAATTTTTTGTCTTAATTTTGTTTGTATAATATGTTGCTTTTATAATTAATTGTTGTGAAGCAATTTGAATTTTGTTAAAGTGCCGTACAAATAAATGTATTATTATTAGTAGTAGTATTGCTACTACTACCTATTTATTGATCCACCCATAACAGTGGTGTCCAAAGACATTCCAAAAAAGGTCAAGAGGGTGCAGGTTTTCAGCCGGTGATTTCACATCACTAACATCACTTTGAGCAGATGGGACGGGTTTATCAGTGAAATCACCTGCTCAAGTCAGCGGCTGCAAAGAAAACCTGCACCCTCTTGGCCCTTTCTGGAATACTTTGGACACCACTGAAATATAAATATCATTCCTCACATCGATCACCTCACTCAGCACAGAACATCTAAGTGTATGTTATGAATACATTTCGATAGTTTGTTCTACTGTGATCAATGCTGATATTCTGACAAAACAGAAATATTTGTACTTCTTGTATATTTGTTCTCCATCTTATGGCCTCCAGGTCTGTCCATCACCCCAGAGAACAGTAAATAGGGGTGTATCGATGATTCGTGAATCATGATAATTGTATCGCGAAGCCTGTATTGTGTGTGTGTGTGTGTGTGTATACAACCCCTGGCAAAAATTATGGAATCACCGGCCTCGGAGGATGTTCATTCAGTTGTTTAATTTTGTAGAAAAAAAGCAGATCACAGACATGACACAAAACTAAAGTCATTTCAAATGGCAACTTTCTGGCTTTAAGAAACACTATAAGAAATCAGGAAAAATAATTGTGGCAGTCAGTAACGGTTACTTTTTTAGACCAAGCAGAGGGAAAAAAAATATGGACTCACTCAATTCTGAGGAATAAATTATGGAATCACCCTGTAAATTTTCATCCCCAAAACTAATACCTGCATCAGATCAGATCTGCTTGTTAGTCTGCATCTAAAAATGAGTGATCACATCTTGGAGAGCTGTTGCACCAAGTGGACATGGCTCCAACACGAGAGATGTCAATTAAAACAAAGGAGAGGATTATCAAACTCTTAAAAGAGGGTAAATCATCACGCAATGTTGCAAAAGATGTTGGTTGTTCACAGTCAGCTGTGTCTAAACTCTGGACCAAATACAAACAACATGGGAAGGTTGTTAAAGGCAAACATACTGGTAGACCAAGGAAGACATCAAAGCGTCAAGACAGAAGACTTAAAGCAATATGTCTCAAAAATCGAAAATGCAAACAAAACAAATGAGGAACGAATGGGAGGAAACTGGAGTCAACATCTGTGACCGAACTGTAAGAAACCACCTAAAGGAACTGGGATTTACATACAGAAAAGCTAAACGAAAGCCATCATTAACACCTAAACAGAAAAAAACAAGGTTACAATGGGCTAAGGAAAAGCAATCGTGGACTGTGGATGACTGGATGAAAGTCATATTCAGTGACGAATCTCGAATCTGCATTGGGCATGGTGATGATGCTGGAACTTTTGTTTGGTGCCGTTCCAATGAGATTTATAAAGATGACTGCCTGAAGAGAACATGTAAATTTCCACAGTCATTGATGATATGGGGCTGCATGTCAGGTAAAGGCACTGGGGAGATGGCTGTCATTACATCATCAATAAATGCACAAGTTTACATTGATATTTTGGACACTTTTCTTATCCCATCAATTGAAAGGATGTTTGAGGATGATGAAATCATTTTTCAAGATGATAATGCATCTTGCCATAGAGCAAAAACTGTGAAAACATTCCTTGGAAAAAGACACATAGGGTCAATGTCATGGCCTGCAAATAGTCCGGATCTTAATCCAATTGAAAATCTTTGGTGGAAGTTGAAGAAAATGGTCCATGACAAGGCTCCAACCTGCAAAGCTGATCTGGCAACAGCAATCAGAGAAAGTTGGAGCCAGATTGATGAAGAGTACTGTTTGTCACTCATTAAGTCCATGCCTCAGAGACTGCAAGCTGTTATAAAAGCCAGAGGTGGTGCAACAAAATACTAGTGATGTGTTGGAGCGTTCTTTGTTTTTCATGATTCCATAATTTTTTCCTCAAAATTGAGTGATTCCATATTTTTTCCCCTCTGCTTGGTCTAAAAAAGTAACTGTTACTGACTGCCACAATTTTTTTCCTGATTTCTTATAGTGTTTCTTAAAGCCAGAAAGTTGCCATTTGAAATGACTTTAGTTTTGTGTCATGTCTGTGATCTGCTTTTTTTCTACAAAATTAAACATTCTGAATGAACATCCTCCGAGGCCGGTGATTCCATAATTTTTGCCATATTATATATATATATATATATATCAAAAAAATTCAACTGCCACATGGAAGAAATAATGACCTCTTGCAGAAGAATCATGAATGATTTATAAAAATGGTGGTGGACAAGTGGTTAGTGCACTGGGTTTCAGTGCGGAAGGTTCTTGGTTCAAACCCCACCACTGCCACATTTATCCATGTAGTGTGGAGTTTCATCAGGAAGGGCATTCGGTGTAAAAATTGTACCAAATCAACATGCAGGTCTACGTTGGATCTGCTGTGGAAACCCCGAGTGAAAAAACCAAGGTAGCAGCCACACTTACTTTTACACATGGAAAACACATAAGATTAAGGACTACAATTTATACTTAAGAAAAATTTATTTAAAGTTAAATATTTGCCACAGAATACTTTACACATAATTAGTGGGAACAGTCACATAACTATGTTTTGAGATATGTATCGTATTGTGGAGCTACACTATCGTTCCACTCCTAGTAGTAGACAAATGTCACTGTTCGTCAGACATCAGTGTTCGCACGGACCATCTGTGACAGTTTCTGTGTGAAGGAAGGAAGGAAAGAGAAATAAAGAACTTTTGTAAAATGTAAATTTGAAAACTAATGACATGAGGAACAGCTGAGAACATAAAACTTAATGCTACTTATAAAAAAAAAAAAAAAAAAAAATCTGCTCGTCTCCTTGGTACTTTAATGAGAATAATGAGGACAGAGAATTCTTAATATCTTCCACATGTCAAGTTCAAAATTCCTGACGAAGAGAAGCTGTGTGAACGGCAGTACGAGCCTCACACTGCATGGTGGAGATGAGATACGAGGTCCATTTAAAAACTAACGGGACTGTCTTCATTGAAAACATATTACAAAATATATAGTGAAATCACATCTTGTCCCCCTCAAAATAATCTCCTTACAGTCTCAAATGTCCATCTACTTCTTCCATGACTGTATGCACAATCTTCTTCTGGAATAGTCAGGAGCTCCATATCAGCCCTTCTGAAAGCCTCCACATCAGGGAATCAGGAAATCTTGATCAGCCCCTTGACCTTGAAGAAAAGGAAAAACACTACAAGGGGTCAAGTCTGGCAATACAGGGGTTTCTCCAGAGTTAGTTTATTTCCACCATGAAATGTTGACTGCTCAGGGCACTGTGAAAAGGGGAGCTGTCATGTTGGGGCACCCACACATTGGTCACACTGGATGGTGGAACGAAATACGAGATCTTTGTGGTGCTTTCCACCATAAAATGTTGACTGCTAAGGGCACTGTGAAAAGGGGAGCTGTCATGTTGGGACACCCAGATGTTGGTCAACCATGATGATCATCTCCTTGACTTTCAATGTTGATGTTCTTGCATTTGTTAATCTTGGGGATCCTGGACTTTTCCAAGAACAATGATGATCTTTACTCTCATATCATACTCAAACATTCACAATTCATTGCCAGTAACGTGTCTCATTAGCATGGCTGGATTGTCCTCGAGATGTCTTGACAGACAGTGACTCGTTGCCATTTCTGGTACTCGAACAGCTTGAGGACCATCTTTGCTTACACCTTGCACACTGCAAGATTCCCCCTGATGATACTCCAGACTGTAATGGAACGTTCCTCAGTAATCATCTCCATCACGAATGGACACCATGCTTCACATGCTCAACGCAGCGGTTCAGCTCATTGAGTTTGGTCTTCCAGATCACGGATTGCCTTCAACTTCCTCCCAATGTTGAACCTCTTGTGCCCTTTAAGTGCACATGTACGTTACAAGTCTTCTTCTCTGCAAACATAGTGCAACACTCAAAAGGATTTGGAACGTGTTTTGCAAGGTTTGGTAAGAACCTTCAGAATGGTTCATCTAGTTGAAATTCACAGGGCTCTCTATCTTGAGGAGCATAATTGGGGCGTGTCCAAGTTCATTATGCTCTTTACATGCCGCGTAATGAATCTGATTTTGTAAAGTGGCCTGGATTTATAGAAGGATAATTTTGATATATAAAAATCTGACCTTGTCTGATCTAATCGAAGACAAAAATGGGAAGAGAATTATCAGTGGGCATGTCAGAGCAGCAATAACGGGACAATACTTGACTAAACAACAAAAGCCCAACTGCAAAAAACCAATAACAGCAAAGTGAAAACCAACAAAAAGCACAAGCCGCCTTTGTTGATGAAAGATTACATGTTGTCCTGTGAGCACCATTCATGTGTGGGTTTTGAGTTACAAACTCCAGAAAGCAGCTCCATGCTGGAGTTTCCCAAGGAGCACACAACGCCTTGGATCATGTTCACCTCGTCGTAGCCTGAGGAGGCAAAAGCAGCTTCAACCACACGGGAGGTACATCTCCCTCCATGTCGTGCAGGTTTACTTTTTAAGATCTTCCCTGCTCTCCAGGGCACAGATGTGCAGCCTTCAATTATGAAAGTGCTCGAATCACAAATCAAGTAGCTGCAGATTTTGGCGACCAAGATAAGGCGTAAAGTGCTTCTTAAGTGTTTTACCACAGAGATGTAAGCAGTTATTTTTCTCATCACGCTGTGAATGAAGTGCAAAAACTACCAATTGTTCAGCATGATAATAGCACTCTCTGGGAAATCTGGTTTCAATACACCGCTTCCTGTGAAGGCAGGAAATAACAGCCATTTCTGCAAGCAATTAACAAAGCAGCAGCGTGCACGCAGACTTTGCAGCGGCACCAGGACCTCGCCTCCAATGCTGATAATTCAATTAGGAAGAAAATACAAAACTGACGTGGGACAAGTGTGGATGTAGTTAAGGCCGGAGTGTGGACGATGTCCGTCTGAAGGCACAGATATGGAAGAGAGACTTTGGCCCCTTACTGGATAAAAATTATCCAGCTGAGATGCGCTCCTCTGCATGGACCTTGTGTGAAATGTCCCTGCCTTTGGTTTTACTGCAACTCAGTTACAGCTGCAGCAGGACAGCCCTCATTAATCTTCCTCTGAAAACACATTTAATATCTTGAGTGATTTGATTTTCTACAAAAACCCGACATGCACTGCCCCGTCTGTGATGCTTTGTAACCTTAAGACCTACTGTCAGTACAAAGGGCACATCCGTATATATATATATATATATATATATATATATACACACACACACACACACATTGAGTCTGGCTCCAAAAGCAAGCAGATTGCCACAGAAGCACATGTTAAAATGTCCATCTTTAGAGCAGAAATAAACATGTTTCCAAAAAAAAAAAAAAAAAAAAAAAGTTTTGGTCCCTATAGCTGCCAGTTGCTGCTGCGAGCCGAGGTTAGAGTCAGAGCTCCGATCACACAGAGTACACTAGATGTGACTTATGCCCCAGAAAATATGTCCTTTCTGAGCATTTTAGTGCAAATATCTATAACGATATGGCTTGTTCTGCGATTATTTCTCCTTGCAGATCATCTGAGGCTGTGCTCCAAAAGGCTGTGGGTCTCCACAGATAATATTCGACTGTTGTCATGCAGGGTTTATATAGTATATATATACAGAGTCTATGAGTTTCAGCACAGTCAGGAAGAAGTGACACCCACAAAAACATTTTTGCAGTGTATTTTGAGAAGCACTTTTAGCAATTTTTTTTGCCCCTCCTTTAAAAAAATAAAAAACAAACACAGGGAGGAGAGCAACACTAAGTATGGCAGCGTTGAGCAGCAAGTCCATCTGTTTACATATTTCTGCCTCCGCAGAGAGGACATTGGAGCTTCAGAGGGGGGAAACTTCCTATTTTGGAACAGCTGTTTTAAAGCAACATTTCTTAGAAAAGGCTTGGATGGAGGGAGAAAAAAAGCAGTGGTTTGTTTTACTGAATGAATAAGGACACTGCGGGTCACGTGAGGTCACGTATTACAGTGTCCCGTCTTTAGCGACGGCCAGATATCTGTATAGTTGGGTAAAAAAACTTCAGACCAGCACTGGGTGGGGTCACTAGTACTACCAGTGAGATCTAAGTGCTGTTATTTGATATCAATCAAGTGATTTTTATCCCATGGGTGGCATCGCTGCAAAGGGAAGCTGAGCTGTGCATGCAGCATGTCTGATCGCTGATATTTAACAGCTGCACGCTTGTGGTTGCTTCAAATGCCACCTTATAGCAGCTCCTCTAATCTTCAGTTTACATTTGCAAGCATGGATGCAGAACATTACCAACTCCACCTAAAAACACAACAATCAAAGTGTTTGTTTTTTTTTACCAGAGGCTATCAAGTATTGTGAAGACTTTGCGTCTCTCTGTCTGTCTGTGCTCAGCAGCAGTCCAGTCCTATTACTGCCAGGGTCTTCAAATTCACATGGGAACATTCTTGGGACACAGACCTTGGACAAGTTCAAAGATGGCTAACTTTGACCTATTTTAAGAGGTCAAAAGGTCACATTCTGTTTCCTATTTTTATGCTCACAGGGCCAAGGGTATTTTAGCATTGTGTTCTATTTTTTTTATTGCTGTGCAAAAATGTACTAAAGGTGCAAATTCTTCCCTTAAAAACATAGATACAGATTCTTTGTTGTCATTGTAACCAGTACAACAAAAGGTAATGTTCGAGGGTTTCAGTGCAAATATAAACCCGAGTAAACCAGGCTCCGACTTGAAAGGTTTGGAGAAGAAAAGAAAAATAAACATAAAATTTAATTTTAATTTAATGAGAGTGGTAAATTAAAAAGAAAAAAATTATAAGAACGTAGTAGCAAAGAGATTGCATATAGAAAAGAGAAAAGTATGTGCTAAACTGGATATTTCAGTGGCAGTGGGTATTGCACATGACCAACTTTTGCACTCAGCTGTGGCATGTGACCTGGCTATTTGGTTCCAGTGGCATTCATACAAACAGCAGTTGGGTAGAAACTGTTTTTCAGTCTATTTGTACTTACTTTAATGGCCCTGTACCATCTGCCTGATGGCAGTAGCTCAAACAGAGAGTGTCCAGGGTGGGATGCATCCTTTAGGATGCTGTTGGTTCTCCTGAGACAGTAAAAGCCATGAAGGTCCCCCAGTGTAGGTGGACAACATCCAGTGATCTTCTCTGCCATTTTGGTAAACCTCTGGAGTTCTTTCCCATTTTCCGTCGTGCGACAGGTAAACCACGTACTGAGGCAGTATGTGAGGATGCTCTCCATGGTAGAGCGGTAAAAAGACACAAGCAATCTCTGGTCTACGTTATTTTTCCTGAGGATTCTTTGCTGTGCCTTCTTTACCAAGTGTATGGTGTTCCTGTCCCAGGTCAGTTTCTCATTGATGTGGATGCTCAGGAAACTGAAGTCCTTGACCCTTTCCACACAGGTCATCCCAATGATAATAGGCTGAATGTCTGTTTTGTTTCTTCTGAAGTCTATGATTAGCTCCTTGGTTCTGGATGTGTTCAGGAACAGGTTATTTTCTCTACACCACACCGTCAGCTGTTCCACCTCATCCCGGTAGGCGGACTCGTCTCCTCCAGTGATGCAGCCTACCACTGTGGTGTCGTCCACATACTTAATGACGGTGTTGCTGGTGTGGATAGGGGTGTAGTCAGAGGTATAGAGGGTGAAGAGCAGCGGGTTGATTAACTGATTCCGTCTGCTCAAAGTGATGTTAATCAGTGAAATCCCTTTGTGGAGTGGGTGGCTGCAAAGAAAACCTGCACCCCTTCATCCTTTGCTGGAATCACTTGAAGACCTCTGCTTTAGATTATGGAACAATTCAGTTTGATGCAATTTATTTGGGTCTCATACAATGCAATCTCATCACATTCTTTGTTCAATTCAGACATTTACTTTACATAATAAATTAGAATAACCCAAAATTTGCATTGGCAAATTTACATATTTATCATTTCATTCCAGTTTTACGTTCTCGTTCTGTTGTATATTTTGACTCGTATTTGCCCGTGTAGCGAGCATGGTGTTTCAAGGACACCAGTTTGAAGGTGGAAACAGACTTGCTTCTAACAGCGCGTTAGCATGTGCATGATGGCTCCCTGGCATGTTCTGAACCTGTTTGCCACATCACTTTTGCACATCCTCAGAAATGAATATGTTGCGTTCACACAGTGTAAAATACATGAGTGGTAGGTATATGATGCATCACACCCATTGCACAGCAACCATACCATACCATACCAATTTATTTATAAAGCACCTTAGAACAGCCAGCACTGACACAAGGTGCTATACACTACAAACATAATACAAGTTAAAACAATAAAATAAAAATAAAAAGAACCACTAAAATGCAATTAAAAATTATTAAACTAAGTCTCATTGGTGTCAAAAGCCAAGGCAAAAAGATACGTTTTTAAACAAACTTTAAAAAGGACTAATGAGGGTGCCTCCCTAACACCCAGAGGCAAGCTGTTCCACAATTTGGGAAAACAGCAGAGAAAGCCTTCTCTCCCCTTGAGTTTTCTCTTTGACCTGGGCACTTGCAGGAGCAGCCGGTCAGCCGACCTGAGAGGCCAACTAGGTACATAGGGCTGAAGAAGCCCAGAGAGGTACAATGGAGCTAGACCATGGAGGGACTTAAAACCAAACATAAGAATTTTAAAATGAACATGAACCCTAAAACGAACCGGCAACCAGTGATGTGCAGCCAAGACAGGAGCCATATACTCCCTCCTCCGAGTTCCTGTCAAAAGCCGCACCACAGTATTCTGGACCAACTGCAGATGGAAGAGAAGTGCCTGATTTACTCCCACATAGAGTGAATTGCAGTAATCCAGGCGAGATGACACAAAAGCATGAATAACCAACTCAAAATGCTGCCTGGAAAGAAAAGGTTTCACTTTTGCCAAATGCCTCAAATAATAAAAACCAGATTTCACCACTGCTGCAATTTGACTGTCCAATTTAAGCTCACCACCTATCTGAAAACCAAGATTAAGAATAACAAACTTGTCTGTCGGAACACCTGGCAAGAGATCAGTCAAATTTTATTTTTACTGATTACATCTTACAAGATCTTGGAGTGCCCACTGATGTGTCCCCTGGTGGAATCCTCCAGTAAGACATAGTCCATAGGCAAGTCTGTGTACAATTCCATTCATGATGCAGACGGAGGTCTAGACAAGGAGTGGGCAGCAAGGGCAGAGACAGAGCAGGTTTTCCTTGCAACCAGTCACCTCAGCAGGTGGTTTTACTGATGAGCTGCTCTCCTCAACTTGAAATCCTGATCATCTGTAAAATCACCTGCTGACATGATAAGTAGCAAGGAAAACCTGCAACGACTTGCCCTTCATGGCACACAATATGCAAATGTGTATCATATTTTCTGGAGTATAAGCCCCACCTGTCAAAAATACACTTATTGAAGAGAAAAACAAGTTTCACCAGAGTATAAGTTGCACCTTTTTTTTCTCCCTATATTATAAACTCTTTAATTTGGGATTTTTGTGCAGTTTTTGTACCTGCATTTATTCTTTTATTACTGGGGTCTATTTTGTTGAATACATTGATTCCTGGGAAAGCCCTATATGAATAATTACCATAGTTATGACTATTAATAATAATGTATGTGTGAATTTTGGTATATAAATTGCAGAACCTCCCAAACTAGTAAACAACAACAACAACAAAAACAAAATCAAACAAAACAAAAAACCATGGCTTACACTCTGGAAAATATGGCAATTAAAAAGCTAGTATATTTCTTCACTATCTCTGCTTGTTAGCTGATGCTGAGGTGAAAGGCAGACTATAGCAAAGTTTATGTAACGGCTGAGTGGATGGATCCTTGTCCTTTGATTGGTGGGTTGTATGTCACGTGACATGGATTATTTGTACCATTTGCCGTTGTGTTTCATTGACCGTGCAATAGTTCTTTTTAATGTGCAATTTGGTGCTATATGAAATGTGCTATTGCACACCCTGATGATCGCACATGCTCACACTACTGGGGGTGGCATTTAGCTACACATAGTAGAATTTGTTTTGCTGGCGGACGACGATTTTAAGGAGCTAATTGACGGTGCTAATTTTTCTAACACACAAAAAAACCCCAAATCCACTATGCTGTAAGCCGTCTGGAAGCATGAAGAGCTGTTAGGATGAAAAGCTGGACTAATTTCTGACGTGATTTTTCACCGGACTGAGTAACTACACAAAGTCTTTTTTTTTTTTTTTTTGAAGTACACAAAGTCAGTGCACGGCATCACAGACTATATTGTCGCAATTTTGGACTCCAATTTAAAGTTTGTGTTGGACTTTAACAGCAGTGGAACACCAAAGTGTAAGTCCCTTTTCTGTTGTTTATAAATTAATAAAATATCAAATGATGATCTATTTTAGCCATTATATAAAACAAATAATGAATGTTTTTTCATTCTTTCAATGAAAGGAATATTTCATGAGGTGAAAGATGGAATGTACTATTCAATGAGGCAAAACTGAGTTGTTCCAGCTTTCACCTCATGAAATATTCGTACCACTAAACTCATGAATATTCATTATTTGTATACTATGGGATATGACACTGACAAAATAAAGTTGCTTTTTGGATGTATCTAGTGCATAAATGTTCACCACAAGCTATTTAGTTCACCTTCATTATGTGTGCTTTTTAATTTGATGTTTATAACATGATACCATTTGTTGTTTTTGAGTTATTGTCTACACAATTTGGTTGGGATAAACTAACTCACTCGCTTGTTCACCCACTCATATCCATTTTTGCCGTCCAAGCTGAACGTTGTTACTAGCACAGGGCATTGTCTCTTGCCCTGTCCTACTCCACTTCAGCCCAATATTTCCATGATGACAGCTCACTATCAGCTTAGATAAAAAAACAAAACAAAACAAAACAAGACAGAATAAAAATGCATTTCAGAAGACAACACTAGTCATCATAAACAGACTCCCCTATAATATTTAATGTTTAAATGCAAGTTCATCATCAAAAATAAAAACTGGAATATTTTCTTTGGCAGAGCTGAGAACTCCCATTCCGACAGTGGAATCTGTTTGGCAGTTATTCATCTCTCCTCTCCGTTTCACCCTCATCGGCATCTGCTATTAAAACAACTCTCCAAGAATTACCCATCACCTTCCAAACACAGAACCAGAACCTGAGCTGTTTCCACGGAATCAGGCTTGCTGATTCCCCAACAGCTTCAACTGTCCTGAAAGAGTCTGAAAAGTCAAATGTCTCCATATTCCTCAGTATTTGACTATTTGTCCTCTGGCTCGGGATGATGTCAGTGTGGCTGTTTGCCATTGCAGACTTTATCAAACTTTCCATGCTGCTTAAGCAATGCAGTGCTCAGGCCAGCAAAGCTGAAAAAAAAGAAGCCAAAAACACAAATACGTGTTGCCCAAGCGATGGCCCTATTTTAAAGTTGACAGCCAACAACTGCAAGAACACGAGCGTCTCTGTATGTACAGAAGAGGGCATGCATGGAACTTCAGAACTGCAGAGAAAGTCACAGCTGCCACTGTCGCTGCAGCGCACTTCACTGCAGCTGCAGCGTTTCTGCCTGAAACCAAAGCTGAAATGAGATCCCCTGTGTTTCAGAGCCCTCCCACTGCACTCTCATGTCCCAGAGGACAAAGTTACCTCAAACCTTAACCTCCTATGACCCTTGAGAAATGTGGCAGAGGCAGCTCCAATATGTTATTTCTTCCAGAGGTGCAAAAGCCTTTTTTATTATTATTAAAGTTGATTAAACAGCAATCCTCAATTAAAATAAATTTTGTGACCCTAACACATCAATGTGTGGTGCTCTTAACAGAATTATAATGCCTTTTAAAAGTATTGGAACACTTGGTATGTCACACATTTTACTTTCAGGTTGGATTTTCTTCAAAAGGAAACCTGAAAGTTCAGCTGTACTACTTCATTATGAAGCTGTGTAACTGGTGATACAAAATGCAAAACATGCACTGTGCACAATTTCTCCAATCACAACCACAGAAGCCTGTAACTTCTTCTGGGTTGTCTGGGTGTCTTGGTGGCTTTCCTCACTCTTCTCCTTCTTGCACAGTCACTCAGTTTTTAAGAACTGTCTCCTCCACACACAGATTTACCACAGAGTGCCATACTGTTTGTATTTATTCATAACTGATGTAAATAAAGTTCAAGACATATTCAGTGATTTGGAAATGTTGAAATGTATCCATCCCCTGACTTGTCTGAAGAAAACTGTCAATAAAACTCATTATTTAAAGGCATTATACCAAAGTGTTCCATTAGTTATGCAACCCAACATCTTGGCTTTTATATATTTAATTAATTTATATCAAATTGTAGAGATTTGCTTTCAGTTTGAGTTTAAGGATAAAATAAAATAAAATAAATTAAATTTTTTATATTTGAAATGCCATAAATTAAAATTTGTGAAATACCAAGTGTTCCAATACTTTTTGAGGGCACTATATGTAAATGCGTGATCCACAATATCTTCTATTTAGCGTGGTAAATCATTATTACTATTAATTTATTCATTTGCTTTTGGGCAGGGGTGGTGGCCAAGTGATTAGTGCACTTAGTTTCAGTGCGGGAGGTTCCCGGTTCAAACCCCACCCCTACTGCATTTCTCGATGTATTGTGGAGTTGTGGTAGGAAGGGCATCCGGTGTAAAATTTAAGCCAAATCAAGATCCAGATCCACCTTAGATCTGCTGTGGCAACCCCAAGTAGAAAACAAGGAAGCAGCCGAAGGGACTTACTATTTGTTCATTTGCTTTAACACATGCACGCAATGTTTTTCTTTTTAAATCAATAATAGTTGCATGACATTGACGTGAGTTTGATGCACCAGCACAGCAGTATAAGGATTGTGCACAAGGCGAAATGGATCTGCCAGTATCAGGCACCAAATGGATAAGTTATTTATGATAAAATCAGCCATTTATTTGAAATATACAGTAGTGTTCAAAATAATAGTAGTGCTATGTGACTAAAAAGATTAATCCAGGTTTTGAGTATATTTCTTATTGTTACATGGGAAACAAGGTACCAGTAGATTCAGTAGATTCTCACAAATCCAACAAGACCAAGTATTCATGATATGCACACTCTTAAGGCTATGAAATTGGGCTATTAGTAAAAAAAAAAAAAAAAAAGTAGAAAAGGGGGTGTTCACAATAATAGTAGCATCTGCTGTTGACGCTACAAACTCAAAACTATTATGTTCAAACTGCTTTTTTAGCAATCCTGTGAATCACTAAACTAGTATTTAATTGTATAACCACAGTTTTTCATGATTTCTTCACATCTGCGAGGCATTAATTTTGCTGGTTTAGAACCAAGATTTTGCTAGTTTACTAGTGTGCTTGGGGTCATTGTCTTGTTGACCCCATTTCAAGGGCATGTCCTCTTCAGCATAAGGCAACATGACCTCTTCAAGTATTTTGACATATCCAAACTGATCCATGATACCTGGCATGCGATATATAGGCCCAACACCATAGTAGGAGAAACATGCCCATATCATGATGCTTGCACCACCATGCTTAACTGTCTTCATTGTGAACTGTGGCTTGAATTCAGAGTTTGGGGGTCATCTCACAAACTGTCTGCGGCCCTTGGACCCAAAAAGGACCCATTTTGATGGTTGTTTTCCGTTTTCTTCCACGCGTCTGTTTTTTTTTGTCCATTTTAAAGCATTGGAGATCATTGTAGATAAACAGCCTATAATTTTTTGCACCTGTGTATAGGTTTTCCCCTCTCCGATCAACTTTTTAATCAAACTATGCTGTTCTTCTGAACAATGTCTTGAACGTCCCATTTCCCTCAGGCTTTCAAAGAGAAAAGCATGATCAACAGGTGCTGTCTTCATCCTTAAATAGGGGACACCTGATTCACACCCGTTTGTTCCACAAAATTGACAAACTCACTGACTGAATGCCACACTACTATTATTGTGAACACCCCCTTTTCTACTTTTTTTTTTTACTAATAGCCCAATTTCATAGCCTTAAGACTGTGCATATCATGAATGCTTGGTCTTGTTGGATTTGTGAGAATCTACTGAATCTACTGGTACCTTGTTTCCCATGTAACAATAAGAAATATACTCAAAACCTGGATTAATCTTTTTAGTCACATAGCACTAGTATTATTCTGAACACTACTGTACAAAAGGGTGGCTGTATCTGATGAATACAATATTGGCCGTGCACTCGTGCATCTGCCCATCTCCTTTTCAGATAGAATTCTGCACAGAATATGTGCATGCTTAGGCAACATCTAATGCCAAAGTTTAACCCAGAAGAGTCAAAACATATAAATCTATGCCAATATAATAAGAATTGGCCCATTCAATTACAAAATACAGAGAAAAGTAAAATCAAATCATGTCACCAATTGTGGCCATCTTGATAAATGGCGGCCATGTTGAATTTGCGGGTTGCTGCCATTCTTTAAAGAATACACAAACAAAACATGATGCTTGTTTGACAATCTGAACATTTTTTGTTATCTGCCCTACAATTTAATAAAAAATCATGAAGCATTTTTTAAACTTAAAGAAAATCATGCTTGAATATTTTGTGTTAACAAAATTGAAATGATTTAAACCAATCTGAAAACTATGAGCTAGAATAAGTCACCAAACCTTTAAATTAACCTTGTGTGACTTCATGAACCGGTTATATCCTCAAACACTAAGGTGGAATTTGACCTAATGAGACTCTGTCCTGAACAAATAAAGAACTTTCTTTTTGCTTTGGATTATAGTCGCCTTCATATATTTAATGAAATTAATTTGTGCAAACACATGTGGCCCTGTTCATGTGTGCGTCCTATCACACTTTGGAAACCCGCGTGGCTTTTACTGAGCAGATAAAGCTTCGACTTACTCACGAGACATTGAAAGAGAGGAGCAGTGTCGCACTGTGAGAGAGGAAGGGTGCGAATTTACAAAAGACAAAACAGACTCAGGTCTTATATCATGTGAGTGACAGCCACACACATCTCAAATCTGAACGCAACACAATCGCTGAGAGGAGCTAAAAGCAATCACAGATGGGCTGAAGTGTTACTCACTGTGAACTGCTTGGCTGGACTCGGCCGGGACATCACGAAGTGCTGGACGGCGACGTTAAGGTAAGCTGTGCAGTAGGAGCTGATCTTCTTGTGACCTTGGATTAGTTTGTACATTTCCAGGCACATCAGTCCAGCCACTACAGATGTGGTGGTCGCGATAGCTGGGATGATCCTCCCAGCAATGCGTTTACTCTGTGGAGAAGAGACGACAAAGCGTACTTTGTAAAAGGATGGTGAGGTCTGTGTGGTATACTCTACTGACTGTGTGCTTTTTGCATCTGAAACAGTTTAAATGAGAGTAACGGTGAAGATATTTAATGACAAACAAGATGGAACATGTGGAAATCTGCACCATTACACACAGCTAAGCCCACTGAATCCCACTGCTCCACTTCACCAAACAACACCCCCATCTGTCTGTGCACGGCTCAGGTGTCAGCTCCCAGGCGACAGGTAAAGTGCTGTGATTACTTCTGCTCCACGAACAAAAGGTGAGCCGGCTGCTAGTGTGGCTTTAGGGCAGGTGTGTGCAGACACAAATTAAGACCTCAGCCCCCAGAGAGGCACCTACTTTCTTGTTTTTTACCCCCCTCCTTTTATCCCCCCGCTCCAGCCTCATCCCCTCCAATTTCCTTGATTTCATTTAGACTTTAGAGAGATTTCATTTGATGAAAATACTGACCTGGTGGTGGTCGACAGCAGGGATGTCGTAGTTCTCCGCTCTCAGGTTTGAAGCTGCGACGATGAAGTCTATGTGGAAGTTAGTATCATCATCCTGCGTCAGAAGGGATTTTAAACCAACAGCATGAGTCCAACACAGTCGTGATAACGCATTTTGATGCACAGCAAATAACAGTAAAAGCTTTTTTTCAGGTTTGGGGGTGTGACGGATCAGCGGTCGCAGCACCGGTGTCGCCGATCAAATGGTTCCCCCCGAAAAATCGATCCCCCAGCCTTCATTGCACATGCATCATTTCAGAGCATCAGCAGCAATTCAACGATTATCACCTCATTTCTGCTTCAAACTGCACTCCAGCATTCATGTATCTCAGCAACAGATATCTGAAGCTTTTGTACAACAATCATTTCCACATAAATTCAACATTATTTCATAATAAAAGACGGGGGAAGTGATCAGAACGCCACAGCTCTGATCACTTCCGTGAAGGGAGATGATGTTCTAGTGATTAAGCGTTGGGCTTCAGACCAGAGGATCCTCGGTTCAACTCCCAGCCTGACCGGAAAATCACTAAGGGCTCTTGGGCAAGGTCCTTAATCCCCTAGTTGCTCCCACTATGTAGCTGGAGCCTTATATGGCAGCAGCCTGACATTGTGGTGAATGTGAGACATTTGATGTGCAAAGCGCTTTGAGTGTCTGATGCAGATGGAAAAGCGCAACATAAATGCAGTCCATTTACCATTCACAGCAGCATGTCAAGTCTGACTCTCTGAGTCTGATTCTCTACATCCAAAGCGATCAAAGGGAATAATATGATTATTAACCATCAGATGACAAAGTAAAACCTCTTAAATCATTCTGAAGTCAGTTTTAAACAGAAACGAGGTGAATCGGTGAATCACTGCTGACGCTCCGAAATGACGCATGCGCAGTGAAGGCAAGGGAACCGTGTTTTAGGGGGGGCCGTTCTATCTGTGACACCAGCCTTCTGTGCAGAAGGTTGGGATTGGCACCCTCAGCCCCCCTGGTGCCCACCCAGCAGTAAAAGGAGCAGGTATATGACAGCGAGGAAACGGTACTGGCTATTCTACCAAAACATCCAGTGGTCCCCCACCCCCCGAAACAACATGTGGCCAGCAAAGTTTTTTTTATAGCCATTAAGAAAATTTTTGTCACCGAAAGGCTCCACCCTGATACTCGGGCCGGTACGTAGGGCTTCACCAAGTCATGAACAACTTTGTAGGTTAGCAGCAAAACCTTAAAGTCTGCTTTCACAGAGAAAGGAAGCCAGTGAAGAGATGTCAGAATGGGGGTAATATGATCAAACTTTCTGCTTCATGTCAAAAGTCTGGCAGCAGCATTCTGAACCAGCTGGAGACCCCTAATGCTGGACTGCGGTAACCCTGAAAACAGGACATTATAATAATCCAATCTAGAAGAAACAAAAGCATGAATCAGGGTCTCAGCATCAGCCATAGAACCATATTATTTTTCATAAGTGAAGTCTACATCACAAAGCATTCAGAAAGAAAAATGCAATGATTATGATTTTTTAACCTGATGACAGTAATTTTTTTCTCAGCACTGAATGATTCCAAAAAATTTTTCCCCTTGACTTGATCTAGAAAACATTATGCCACCAATGACACAAAAACATATTTACTATGTTTTACATAGCGAGGATGTTCAGCTGTTGAACTAATTTGTTTTTGTGTGTCTTTAATGTGTTCATTTTCACCAAGTAAGAAAGCGAGATAAACATCCTCAACGTACGGTGACTCCATCATTTTTGCCCGAGGGTTGTAATGTGATGCACAGCTTTGAGCGACGGAGGCTTTGTTGGCGAGTAATTTAAATCACCCGGACACATGATTTGCTCACCCCATCAGAATGCAGCCAAAATCAGATTCTGCTGTGATCGATGTGCCCAGTGAGCTCATGCCTTTACCGCGGCAGTGCTACAAAAGCTCGGATGGCGAGTGTCACTCAGTCGTGACTTTAGGCGCCGTGAAGAAGTGCCGAAATGGCAACCTGATGCTTTGAAATCCCGCCTACACGCATTACGTCGCTCCGCAGCACGACCAAGGCATACAGGGATAAAAATGAAAAGAAGGGGAGAACCTCATTCTTATTCACAGCGACATTTGATATCTAGCCGACTACAATTCCATCACTTCTGAGTCACAAAATGCTTTACTAGAATCCTATTCAGGCTGTGTGATAATGAATTTCCATAACCTTTACAAATATTCATCTTACACAATTTTGTTATGAAATAAAACACCTAAAATATCCTGCTTATAGTTCTCTTTGGAGCTTCATGCTGGAAGCCCATGTTTTCATCTGTCCATTGCTGCATCCATAGCACCACAAAACCACCTCAGGTCCTGAATGGCAACCATCCAGGCAGACAACCAGTCCAGCCACACCTTTCGAAAGTAACCATCTATCTTCTGCAGCCGGGTAGAACATGGGTATCCCCTCTTGTGTGCTCAACATCATGCCATAAGTCCAAAATGTCATCGGTGATGTTCCCTCACAATGATTAGATTAGATCAGACAGAACTTTATTCATCCCTTGGGAAGACTCCCTCAGGGAAACTGAGGTTCCAGCAGCATTGTATAGCAGCACACAGGGTAATAAGCACACAAGAGTATCAAAAGTGAAAGTAAAAAAACATTTTGCAAATATGAATATAAATACCAGAAAG
This sequence comes from Thalassophryne amazonica, assembly GCF_902500255.1. Taxonomy (NCBI): domain Eukaryota; kingdom Metazoa; phylum Chordata; class Actinopteri; order Batrachoidiformes; family Batrachoididae; genus Thalassophryne; species Thalassophryne amazonica. The sequence continues at coordinate 55,229,140 of NC_047105.1, read as the reverse complement.
ACTGCTCACTGGCTACTACGGTTCCTCTCCTTCCCATCCTCTGTCTTCCTGTTACTCCTCCTCCTGTTACTCCTATGAAAGTGATACTCTCCAAATTTGAGTCTTCCTAAGAAACTGCTCATTTCACAAAAGGTTATTCCAGGGATGCCCAAGGATCTGCCCAAGAGACCAAATACAGAAGACATCCAGTTGTCACCTTAAGTCACTGGTTACTGCCCAAGTCTCACAACCATACAGTAAGACGGGTAGCACCAGGACCATAAAGACTTGGACCTTTGCTCTCTTGCAAAAACATCAGTGTCACTGCAACCCTCTGCCCAGTGACCTCATGAATCCATAAGCTCTTCCAAGGCATCTCCTGATCTTAAAGGCAGAGGCTCCAGAGACATGAACGACACTGCCATGATAACATTCAGTTATGGCAGTCTTTTTTGCTGCATACAGATGCACTTTCAGAAAGTAATTCAAAGTCTGGATCTTAGTCTTAGATCCAGGACAATCGCACACCCAGACACTCCAATTCCTCACTTAGTTGAGCTTCGTTTCTCAAGGTGAGTAAACCTTTCCTCATCAGCAAAGGCATGTTCCACAACCCAACCCAATACCCGTTCTGTGCAAGCATTAAACAGTGTAGGAGCCAGAACACATCTCTGACAAAAGCCAGATTTCACGATGAAAAATTTTGGGTTTCTGCCCCCTCACTGCACACAGCACTCACAGTACATGGGTGTGGACTGACTATGAAATGAAAGCACTATTAAATATGAGAGATGAAACTGTTGCTCAATCATGAAATCCCTTTTCTCTGTAACATCACAAATTCAGCTGCTTTTCCAACCCAAAGCTGGATGAACTTATACTTAAAGAACCTTGCTGTGTCTGAACTTACCATCTTTGTGAATAAATCCCCGCTTGATCTCTCACTGCACTTGCAGTAAGAAGAAAGAGTTGGAAAATTCTGACTTTTTCCATCATCTTTCATTGGACTGTGTGGCACACAGCCAAAGGCAACAGAGAAACTTCATTCTCTGATTGAAAAGTGCAGAACATCTGGTTTTCCATCTTCTGCACACTGTCAATGTGTGAATGTGGTAAAAAAAAAAGGGACAAAGCTAAAATGGTAAAAATGAGACTGTGCTTAGACATTGGACATTATAATGCAGAATGATTTGTGACTGTACACCAACAGTGTAACGCTTTCTTTATATGCAAAAATAGACTGGACCAGATATGTACCGGCCTGGGCTCTGCGTTCTCAGGGTGCAGGACTACTTTGTGTCCCTAGGGTGAATAAAAAGTCTGCGGGTCACAGAGCTTTCTCTTATCGTGCCCCTGTTCTGTGGAATGATCTCCCTGCATCAATAAAACAGTCAGATTCTGTGGAGACTTTCAAGTCCAGACTTAAGATGCACTTATTTTGTCTTTCGTATGGCTAGCATACTGGCATAGTATGTTACTATGCTTTTTACTCTTTTAATTCATTTTATTAGGAAACAGAGCATGCCATGGCCTCAACTTTATCTAAATTCTGAGTCTTTTAGTGAAGCCTTGCATGCATTTATCCCTTCCAGACTGGATTATTGTAATGCTTTATTTTCTGGTCTGCCGCAGTCCAGCATTAGGGGTCTTCAATTAGTACAGAATGCTGCTGCCAGACTTTTGAAACAAAGTAAAAAGTATGACCACATTACACCCATTTTGGCATCTCCTCACTGGCTTCTGGTTTCTGCCAGATTGGATTTTAAAGTCCTGTTGCTGGTCTATAAAATTGTTCATGGACTGGCTCCGTCCTATCTGGCGGCCTTGATTAAGTCCTACGTACCAGCTCGGCCCTTGTGTTCACAGGGCTTCTGTGTGTCTCAAGGGTGAATATAAAGTCTGTGGGGTATAGAGCCTTCTCCTACCGTGGTCCAACTCTCTGGAATGATGTACTGGCAGTAATAAGGCAGTTTGACACGGTGGAGACTTTTAAATCAAGACTGAAGACCCACTTTTTTAGACTGTCTTATCAATAATTTATTGTTTTTATGTTTGCCTTGTAATTTCTTTTTATTCTACTGGGTTTTACCTTTTTTATTGTGCCCTTTTTGATTTTAATTTACTTTGTGTTGTTATGAATTGTGTGTTATGTGAAGCACCTTGGGGCGACTCTGTCATGAGATGGCGCTATATAAATTAATAAATTGAAATTGAAATTGAAGCTTAGGGCTAGTGGCCGGCAACCAGCTTAGTATTTCTTCTGTTTTTCTTGTTGCTTAATGCTGAAATTATACTGTATTTGTTGTCTTTCTGATGCCTGATTCAGTTTTTTCTCTCTATTTGAGGTGCGGCTCCATCCAGAGATGGGTGTGGTGTCTGTTTCTGTATCCTTCCTGTCCTGTGCACCAGCAACATTTCCTGTAAATTCATTTTGTGAATTGTTTTGTAATTTGTGTTGGTAGCATGACCTAAGCAGTGTATCACCCCTTTGAGTCTGGTCTGCTTGAGGTTTCTTCCTCAAATCATCACAGGGAGTTTTTCTTACCACTGTTGCCTGTGTGCTTGCTCTAGGGGTTGGTAAGGTTAAACCTTACTTGTGTGAAGTGCCTTGTGGCAACTTTTTGTGATTTGGCTCTATATAAAGGAAAATAAGTTGAAAATTCACCCATCTACAAATGGATACTAGACTTGGTTTGAGAAGTAATCTCTAATGGACTGCCATCCTGTCCATAGGGTTTGGTAGTCTTTTGCGTTGTTCGGATTGCCAGTTCAAATCAGTTTTATTGCATATCTGCTTCAAATCTCATCTCACTGACTGACTGCCCACATTATGTAGCACATGTGACGAGATCCAATCTGTGTGTCTGTGTAGCAATCTTCGATTTCCGTCTTATCCCCAACAGTTGGTACATTAATGACAGCATCCAGCGGGTCATGTGAGTGGAGTGGGAGTGGCATACAAAAAAAAAAAAAAAAAAAGAAAACTGGAGCGTCTCTTAATCCAATGTCACATACCGGACTGGTACCGGAACCACTCACTACTCATTTGATCCATGATTCACCCAGCATGCATCCCTGTATTATTAGGGCTGAAACACATGGCAAGCAAGTGTGACACATGATGCATGTAGTAGCTGAAGGCAGCTTTCACATTGCTGCTCAGTCTTTCCACATCATTTGTCTTTGATAATAACTTTATTCCACACTCTGTATCTTCCAAGACCATTTTTTGGATCTTGGATTTTCCAAATTAGTTTGGGCTTTTGTGTGTGTGTGTGTGTATGTGCACCACCCAGCTCACTGAGATGAACACTGGCTGTCACTCATTAACAGAGCCCTGTAAGCACACCTCACGTCAAATATTTTGTTTTCTTTGTTTGCGTGAGTGCTGAGCGATTTTATTGGAGTGGGGTGAAAATCGACCGGAATGAGACATGATATTTTGGCAGAGTGGTCTGTAGTGGCTGTGAGTTGTGCAGCGGGAGGACAGAACAGATCCCTCCACTCTGTGCTCAATATTACGTGGCCAATCTAAGTGCTCAGTCCAAAACAGATTTGCAAACGTGAGTTGAAATGTAGTTCAAACCACTTATGAAAGAGGCTTTGAAAAAGTTGAATTTTAAAATTCAGACTTGCAACAAGAGATCAGATCCAAATCAGATATGCACATAAATCAGATTTTTTACTATCCGTCACAACAAAGCCTTTGACACAGTCACAGGCAGGATGAAAGCACACAGGAACATCAATGTGAATCCAATCCTAATAACAGTGGTTTAATTCTCACAAAAAAAGCTTTAATGAAAAGAAAAAAAAAAAAACCTGTTCTACATGAGCTGGGGTGATTTTTTTTTTATGCTATATACTGTATGTTTTAGGCCCAAGGCATTAATGCAGCGAACACAGAACACAAGTGAGTTCTGAAAGCTTCCTACGTTTAGTTGAGTCAGCTGGACTTCTCATTTATCTGGGAAACATTTCACCGCTCATGAGTGAAAGTCCAGTTTCCTCAAGTAAACCACGGGAAGTTTCTGATCTTCACCTGGATGACTGAGAACATACACAGAGACAAGCAAACTTTGTTTCATGCGTCTGTTGAGAAACGGCACAGATTTGGTTCACTGAAACCCAACGTTGGAGAAAAAGAAACACTCTAAGGGTGCCTACAGATTTGCGATAAGCTTCCTGCTACGATGCTGTCGCCACTCTGTCTGTAGCTTCTGCAGTGCACGGAGTAGGAAATGTGTCACTGCAGTGCTGTCTTACCTTCTCAAACTCAATGGGGTGCATCTGCTTGGCTGAGTTTTTGAGTGAGGGAGAGGACAGCTTTTCTTCTAAATCCTTCAGCTGGGCTTTTTCTGGTCAGCAGAAAAACAAAGTAAAGAAAACTCAAACTGGATGTAGGTCGGACAACAACGTAATACACCAGTAATGCAAAATACCTCACCGGCATCATCACTTCCCTTTTCTTTGTCCTCCTGCATCTCCTCATCAGTGACATGAATCTTCACAAAGGACTTGGGAGTGAAAGCAGGAACATGAACTTCCTCTAAGACTCTTTGGATGGAAACAACGTCTCTTGTCCCGCTGATCCCGTGGATTTGTCCGTAGAGATTAGCTGCTGCCACTATGTAGTCCATGTGGGTGTTCTAAAACACAGCACCCGAATATACAATGGAGACCATACGTTTACATACATCTTGGCTAAACACTTTCAAACTCAGTTTTCCCAACCGCACCCTGTAAACCCAAATAAGTTATAAAACCTAAATAAATAATTAAGGCAACTGATAGTGGTAAAATTTTTTTAAGTTGATTAACTTAGAAGTTAACGTTTCTCAGAGTTTAAATATATTAAGTCTGTGCTACATGTATCTTTTGATTACAGTCAAATTAATGTTTTAATAAAAGTCAAATATTTTCACTTGTCTTATTGGATTAAGGTCACAGAATTAAAATAACTCCATAAAGACACTTTTTAAAAGATGATAAATCAACTCAATATTTAGTTTTGTTTGTAAAAACTAAGTTCTTTAGGTTTCTCCCTTTTTACACTCGGGGTCATCACAGTAGATCCGATATGGATGTCCATGGTGATTTGGCAAGTTTTACACTGGCTGCCCTTCCTGACAAAAGTCCAGATTACATGGAAAATGGGCACAGATGGAACCTTCTACTTTGGGAGCAAGCAAACCAGATACTTGGCCACCATAGTGCTCTGTTGGCTTTTTTGTGGTCTCTGTAACTGAACTAAAGCCAAATGCTTTGACTTATGACACTCAAAATCACGTGACACAACACTTGAAAACTCTGTGCCAATTCAATGCCTCAGGTACACTGAGTACAGCTAACTTAAAATTAAAACAACTTGGGTAAATACCTTCTTCCATTATGTTCAATGCTACCAAATTCTAGTTGGGAGTGCAGATCAAGGTTTGAATCTGACCCATTAATCACATCCATCAAACAAATCTCTCCTGCTCAAGCCATTTGGTAGGTTCATGAATATTTTAATGCAAACATTTTGACCTGAAGGCAAAGGAAGACAGTGTAAACATAATTTCACATAAGCATGTCAAGCATTGTGGTTCAGTTGGTAGAGCAGTTTGCAAACTAGAACGTCAGTGGATCAATACCCAAAAGCATCATAGTATGAAATTCTTCAACTTTTTAAGTTGATTTAAAACAGATAAGCGAAAATTGATGGGTAAACCACCTGAGGCAACTCAACTTCAACTACAGAAAGCATTTTCATCAAAACGTTTGAGTAGAATGAACTTTTCAGGTTTGATAACTAATGCAAAGGCATTGCATAATGCATGGAATTAAGCTTGAGGGCTCAAAGCCAGTTGGACCACGGATCATACAGTGTATCTGGAAAGTATTCAACAGCACTTCACTTTTTCCACATTTTGTTATGTTACAGCCTTATTCCAAAATGGAGTAAATACATTTTTTCCCTCAAACTTCTATTCAGAACACCACAAAATGACAAGTTTTTTTTTCCAGCTTTATCAAAAATAAAAAAACTAAGAAATCACATGTACATACGTATTCACACCCTTTGCTTAATACTGTGTTGATGTACCTTTGGCAGCAATTTACAGCCTCAAGTCTTCTTCAATATGATGCCACAAGCTTGGTGCACCTATCTTTGGGCAGTTTTGTTCATTCCTCTTTGCAGCACCTCTCAAGCTCCATCAGGTTGGATGGGGAGCGTTGGTGCACAGCCAATTTCAGATCTCTTCAGATATGTTCAAATGGATTCAGGTCTGGGCTCTGGCTGGACTACTCAAGGACATTCACAGAGTTGTCCTGAAACCACTCCTTTGATAGCTTGGCTGTGTCCTTAGGGTCATTGTCCTGCTGAAAGATGAACCTTCACCCCAGTCTGAGGTCAAGAGCGCTCTGGACCAGGTTTTCATCCAGGATGTCTCTGTACATTGCTGTATTCATCTTTCCTTCAATCCTGACTAGTCTCCCAGTTCCTGCCATTGAAAAACATCCCCACAGCATGATGCTGCCACCACCATGCCTCACTGTAGGGATGGTGCCGGTTTCCTCCAAACATGACGCCTGCCATACACACCAATCTTTGTCTAATCAGACCAGAGAATTTTGTTTCTCATGGTCTGAGAGTCCTTCAGGTGCCTTTTGGCAAACTCCAGGTGGGCTGCCATGTGCCTTTTACATAGGAGTGGCTTCCATCTGGCCACTCTACCATACATGCCTGATTGGCGGATTGATGCAGAGATGGCTGTTGTTCTGGAAAGTTCTCTTCTCTCCACAGAGGAATGCTGGAGCTCTGACAGTGACCACTGGGTTCTTGGTCACCTCCCTGAATAAGGCCCTTCTCCCCCGATTGCTCAGTTTAGACAGGCAGCCAGCTCTAGGAAGAGTCCTGGTGGATCCAAACTTCCTCTATTTAGGGATGATGGAGGCCACCGTGCTCATTGGGATGGTAAAAGCAGCAGAAATGTTTCTGTACCCTTCCCCAGATTTGTGCCTTGGGACAATCCTGTCTCAAAGGTCTACAGACAATTCCTTTGACTTCATGCTTGGTTTGTGCTCTGATATGCACTGTCAACTGCAGGGCCTTATTTGTAGACAGGTGTGTGTCTTTCCAAATCATGTCCAATCAACTGAATTTACCCAGGTGGACACCAATTAAGCTGTAGAAACATCTCAAGGATGATCAGTGTAAACAGGATGCACGTGAGCTCAATTCTGAGCTTCACTGTAAAGGATGTGAATACTTATGTAATTTCTTTTTTTTTTTAATTTTCAATAAATTTGCAAAAATCTAAAAAAACAAAAAACAAAAACATAAAAACAAAACTTTTTCACATTATCATTATGGGGTATTGTGTGTAGAATTTTGACAAAAAAATAATTTAATCCATTTTGGAATAAGGCTGTAATATAACAAAATGTGGAAAAAGTGACGTGTTATGAATACTTTCCAAATGCACCGTATATGGGCTGCACATGGTTTTTTTTTTTTGTCAGCACCACCACATCCAACCCATAGTCTCACGAGAGTGCAAGTTACTGCATCAAAATGAAAGCTCCTGAGGAACTGTCTACTTGCACATAGTGGGACAAAACTTTTTAATGTTAGTCCATGTGAGATTACATAGCAGATAACAATCCATCTGTCTGTCTTTATCATTAAAGTGACATTTACAGCTGTGATAACTATCAGGTTTATTATCTGAGTAACAAAAAGTCACTATCTGACAAGATAAAGAAAGAATGTCAGCCATCCTCAACAAATATTTTGAATTTCTCACTCTTTCGCTACTTTTTGAGTGCCCATGTTCAGATTATGATTTAAAGAGTTAGGCGCCTTGACTGGAATACAGATTACTCACATTATTAGGGTCAAAGGTCAGTGGGTGAGGGCATTTCTTGGACCCGGACCAGAAGTGAAGGCCAGAGCTTGTTAACTAAAGAGAAGAATAAAAAAGCTTAAAAACAAAAGATGCTCCAAAACTGCAACATTTTTTCTAGCATTTCTCCCAATTTCACTTTATTTGTTTATTTTAAACAAAAACTTTACTTACCATATTTTCTAGAGTATAAGTTGTGTTTTTTGTTAAATTATTCATTTGGTAGGTTTTGGGACTCATACCCCAGTACAACTTATAAAAAAGAAAAAAAAGGATCCATTTATTACACTATGTAACAAATTTTTAATTTTGTTTTGTTCCTGGGTACACAGTGTGTTTTCCTAACTTCTTATGCCTTAAATAAATAGAAAATAGCTGTTATTCCACAGAAACTTTGCTTCTGTGATCAGGACAGTGATATTTTGAAATTTGTCTGTTTTCAAGACTATTCTCGATTTGCCTTCACTACTACCGAGTAGTCTTCTAGAATATTTTTGAACTGCCAGAACTGTCCAGAATTTTCTAGAAGTTTCCAGAATTAACTAGAAATTTCAAGAAACTTTTAGAACTTTCTAGAACATTAAAAAAAATTAAATCAAAGTTTGTGCTGAATGTAGTCATTTTTCCATAGACTTTAGACATAAGCAGTTGAAATATAACACTTAGAAGCCAGGAACAAAAACTGTGTTACATAGTGTTATCAATAACTATTTATATTGGGCTTTCCCCAGAACCAAAGCAATAAACAAAATAAACTTCAATCATAAAAGAATAAATATACCAATATTAAAAGTACACTTCAACAATGCCCAAAAATCCCAATTTAAAGAGCTGATAATACAGAAAATATGCACAATGCTCTGGAATATACGGCAACTGGAGCCTTGGAAAGGCCATAGAGAGACAAGTCCCTTTCACATCAGGCCAATGTAGAGTTGCGTAATGGGGCGTACAGACTACGCTGAGGTTATGCAGCCCTACATGGCAATACACTGAGGGATGCAAAGGGGTCTGTCAAATGGACATGTTTAATTTTTCATGGACATTCAGCGTAGAGCACGGCGTTCAGTGCTCTACATAAGTCTATGCAACACTGCGCTACTGCATGCCAAGCCTCCGCAATTGTACGCTACCCTATGCAAATCCGGCAAAAATCCTTTTAGGTTTTTTTTTTTTAATCAGTACATACCTGCATTGCTAGATTTCATTCATCCCACTAGACTCTGCTGAACTTTGCTGGCAGTGAAGCTTCAAAACCACAGAAGAAGAAGAGGTGAGCCCAAACTGCAGAAGAGGTGGGCCAAAGCCCCCCGACACACAACATACGCAGCCATTCCTGCATAACAGATACGCAACATAACGTAACTGTACCCAGGCCCGGTGCGAAAGGGGTTTAAGAGGCTATGTGTATAACTGTATAATCGATTGTTATACAGTTTATTTACATTTAGTGAGTGAAGTCTCCATGCGACCAATCACTAATGACATTTTCTCCTGTTCAGTGGCGACAAGACATGTTTTCAGATTGCTCCATAAATAACATTATACAGCCAGCTAGCCCATGACGGCGTCTGAATTCTGAATCAATATTACATCAAATTAATTTAGTTTTTGTTCAAACCAAAAAGATGGACCATTCAGCAGCTTGTATATAATTTGATGATGAAATATTCCCTCAACCCTTCTGCTGGCACAGCAGACGGTCCACATCACTGCTATCAGACAGCAACACTAATATAGTTATCAGCTGTGTGTCAACTACACACTTTGTATGTCTGAAAAAGGAACAAAAGGCCTGAGATCTTTGATGCTGCCAAATGGTCCACATGCTGGGAAAGAGAGCGCCTCCGACTGGCGGCGCTACTCTTCACAGTGGGAAGCCTTAAAGTCTACAAACTGTCCAAGAACAAAGTATCAGCTCAGCAGAATGTAGAATGTAGATTCTATTCTTCTGGTGTAGACGAAGCCGAGCTGTTACATTATCAAGTGCAGCATTTATACCAAAGGTTCCAATGACAGACTGAAGAGTTGATTCTTTTCTTGCTGAATAACAAATTTATATTAACTTACATTTCATTAAAACAAATTAATGGCAGTTTTCCACGTTATGGTCCCTGTTGTTTTCCTCTACAACAGGGCTGAATGTACTTTATTATTTAGAATTTATTAGACAAGCAGCTTGTTCCTTAAAGAAAATGTCAAACAAACTGACAAATTACCATAAATTTTCATGAAGCTACTGCTGCCGAAAATTGTGTCATCTTTTGTCTGTGGTATATAAAAACATTAGTTACAACATTTACAAAATTTAACTGAGAAAAAGCTTTTGGTTGCATTTACTAACTTAATCAAATAGTCCAGCCATCCCAAAATTTAAGAACAGCACAGTTGTATTTTTTTTCATTTATTCAGTCATTTTCTGCCTCTCATTTGAGTTTGAGTCGCGGTGACAGTAGACCAAAGCAGCTCATCCCACATTTCCCTCTCGGACAAGTCCTGTAACTTTTCCTGGGGAATCCTGAGGCGTTCCCAAGACAGCTGGGAAATATGGTATAAACCCTCTAGCATATGCTGGGTCTTCCCAAGGGTTTAATAAATATTGTAAATACTAAAAACATGTGTTGTTATCATTTAAGACATGAACAGTGAAAACTAAACATAATAAAATAATAAAAACTGCACTTTCCGACAAAAGTAGACGAAATGGGAAAACTGTCAAAATCGGGTGTCGACGAAATGAGAAGTTACCCTTCCCGAGACCTCTTCCCAGTGAGACATACCTGGAAGACCTCCCTAGGGAGATGACCAGGGGCATCCTCAAACCACCTCAGCTTCCTCTTTCAATGCAATATTTTAGCTTGTCACCCTGTCCCGAAGTGTAAGGCCAGATACCCAACTGGATTAATCTCATTTCTACCACTTGTATCCGCGACTTTGTTCTTTCGGTCCATAGGTGAGGACAGTAGCGTTAATCGACTGGTAAATCAAAAGTCTCGCCTTCTGGTTTAGCTCTTTCTTCACCACAAAGAAATTTATTCAAATTTACTCCCACTAGTGAACATGACCCTGAGATACCCGTTTCGAATTATTAATATCTTCTGGGGCCCATCCAGATCTTTAATCTCAATTCTGATTGACACAAACATGAAGTGTTTCCATATGTATTATGTTAAAATCAGATAAATAAATAATAATAATATATTATTTAAATCCCAGGACTGTTTTATTACTCTTGATTTCATTTTAAAAATAATCAAATATTTTAGGCAGTTTAATACTTTAGTAAAGATATTTTTTTATTCCTAAAGACAGAATGGTATCAGTCATCATCATTATGTCTCATACGTGCAAAATGTGCTTTTATCTTCTTTTTTGCTTTCATGCTTTGCTATGATTTCTTGCTAAGTCTGAAAATTCTATGACAGCGCATGTAGAAATTATAAAGTTATAAGGAAGTTATAAGAATTCAGCCTGAAACAGTTCGTTTTATATGTACATCACAGAAGTCCATAATGTGCAGCAGATAACTGAAAAAAAAAAAAAAATCGTTCAAATGGTGATGCAAGCACCAAAAGTGGCACAAATATCCCTTGCTCTTTTAAAAAGGCCGAGTGTCCACTTGAATATTCAATAGGCGAACAGGTAGGGGGCAATTGAAGAGTTACACAGGAGTCAAAATTTAAAAGTGCTCCAATTATATTAAGAACTATACCATATTATTTGTCTGATCATAAAGATTCCTAAAAGGTATAGTTTGGACTATCTATGACTGAATTCTATGGAGTTATAGGGTAAAATAGCAAAAATGGTGACAAAGGTCAGTTTCAATTTGTACAGTGGTGAAACATTAAAGTTACTCCAATTTTGGTAAGAAGTGATGAAAATCATTGGCTGAGCTAACAGGATTAATAAGTGGAATAATTTTGACCGTGTTGAATGTTTGGTGTCCACAGTAATGGTCAAACGATGTTGACATCGACTGGATTCCATGGCATATAACATGTTAAATCAAATGAATTTTATTTATATAGCGCCAAATCACAACAAATAGTTGCCCCAAGGCGCTTTATACTGTAAGGCAAAAGCCATAAAAGCAGGAAATTAGAGGTCATCCATGTCTTTATGTCTGAAAGATATTCCTGCAGTTTAACTAACTGGTGTGTGTCCTCTGGCTTCATGGATAGATAAAGCTCGGTATCATCTGCGTAACAATGAAAATTTAAGCAATGCTTTCTAATAATACTGCCTAAGGGAAGCATGTATAAAGTGAATAAAATCAGTCCTAGCACAGAACCTTGTGGAACTCCATAATTAACCTTAGTCCGTGAAGAAGACTTCCCATTTACATGAACCAATAATAATCTATTAGATAAATATGATTCAAACCACTGCAGCGCAGTGCCTTTAATACCTATGGCGTTACAGGGTAATATGATAGCTAAGCATGATAGATGGTGCAAACTATTCCTTTTTACAACTCTATTTGCTCAATCAACATTGCCATCATGTTTGACCAAAACTGGAGCAACCTTAACCTTTGACCCCTGTACAAACTGATTTTTGCTAGTTTTTACCCTATAACTCCATAAAATGCAGCCATAGATAGTCCAAACTATACCTTTTTAAAATCTTTACAATCAGACAAATAATATGGAATACCCTTCAATATGACTGGAGCATTTTTAAATTTTGACCCCTGTGCAATTCTTCAAATGACCCCTCCCTGGCCGCCTATTGAAAATCCACATGGACACTCTGCTTTTTCAAAAGAGTAATGCCTCGCAAAAGTGTAATTCCTTGTATGTGAGAACTTACTTGGCAACAAATTCTATTCTGATCTAAGGAGTATTTGTGCCAAATTTGGTGCTTGCATCACCATTTTCTCTGTAAATATTCTATTATCTGTTGCATTAATGTCAACTCCTGCATTCCCAGCAAGCCACTCTGTGTATTATATGACACACACAGCCATGATCCATGTAGAAAGAAACTCTCTTTGAAGTAGAGGCATTGTGACAAGCAGCAGCTCTTTCATTTAAAGAAACAGTCACAAAATGCAAAAAATTTCCACTGTCACAGGTTTGGTACTCCAAACCAGAACTTGTGGTTCAACAGTATTTCTACTTTCAGTTCCAGTTTTATTTTCTGGTATCTGTACAAGATATTCAAGCACACCTGCCTTCACACCCAAGAACTCACTCATCAACAATATCCTCGCTCGGCGAATACTCACTGAACACAAACACAAATATCAGCAATGCTTCTTGGTAGCCTGTGTTGATGTTCATTAAGCATTTGAGTTGGATGACCAGTCTGCTCTCTGGGACATCCTGACAACAGTTAGGATGTCACAGCTCAACATAACAGCCAGTCTACACATAGGTACTTTGAGTCCTATACACAACAGGGACAGAATCTTTGACTTTTTCTCAGTGAATACTGGCATCTGTGTTCTGGCTCCTATGCTTTTCAATGCTTGCAAAGACTGGGTATTGGATAGGGTTCTGGAAACCAATGACTAGGTGACTTTATCAGTAAGGAAAAGATTACTGACTTTTCCTTCACAGACCATACTAGATTAGAGATTAGATTAGGTACAACTTTATTGATCTCTTGGGAAGATTCCCTCAGGGAAACTGAGGTTCCAGCAGCATTGCATAGCAGCACAAAGGGTAAGAAGCACACAGAGTATCAAAAGAGAAAGTAAAAAAAAAAAAAAAAAAAAAAAAACAGTTTGCAAATATAAATATAAATACACAAATATAAATACCAGACATACTGATCAATACTGGTTTACTAGCTACTACTGTTCCTCTCCTTCCCGTCCCCTGTCTTCCTGTTACTCCTTCTCCCCCTGAATGAGAAGTTGTACAGTCTGATGGACTGATGGACAAAGGAGTTTGTCAATCTGTTGATCCTGCACTTGGGAAGGAGCAGTCTGTGGCTGAAGAGCCTCCTCTGGTTGCTGATGACTGTGACTACTGTGGTCTTTGCAGAATCAGTGGATGTTCTGATTGCAGCAACTTGAGAAGCTGAGTGAGGAGTCAGACGGTCTGTATATACCTGGGTGGTTACCATTCAGGAATCAAGGCGGTTTCAAGCATTAGCATGGCACCAGCCTGTGCTCCCAGATCTAATCTGCTCAAGTTGAAGTATTTACCAGACCACAGGGGCACGGCCACTGCACTGGTGATTGCAAGTGCTTGGAACATATCCTCATTTATATAACGCATGAATAGATCCTTGTCATTTGATTGGTGGTTTGTATGTCACGTGATACTGATCATTCATCTCATTTGGCATTGTGCTCCATTTACTGTGCAATTTTGGTTCCATTTAGCCTGAAAATTTCAGTGCACGCTGTGACCACCATGCGCGTACACTAGCAGCGACGGCGCTTAACAGATTATTGATGCTGCTCAGTCTTCTAATACAGAAGGAAAAACAAATCCAGTAAGCCATAAGGAGGCATTTGCAATATGTGCTGGGACGTATCTAGCTAAAGTAGAACTGCTGTTGGATGAAGAGCTCAACAAATTTCTGTTGTGAATTTTCGCTGGACAGAGAAAAGCAGATGGCAATCAAGTGCACAAAGAAGTCAGTGCACGGCATCTGCTATGGACCACATCCTCAATGTTGCTTTTAAACGGTCTCAATGGTTCTTGGACCAGTGAGACATCGGCATCAATTTGACCAGTTAACGTTCAGCCTCGGCTCGTGTGTCATATATCACACTGACAAAGTGAGGAACGTTGGGATAATTTTTATCCTACATTGTCCTTTGACCTCCGCATTAGAAATATTACTAGGACTGCTTTTTTCCACCTGCGAAATATAGCGAAGATTCGTCCCATCCTGTCTATGGCTGATGCAGAGACCCTGATCCATGCATTTATCTCTTCTAGATTGGACTACTGCAATGTTCTATTTTCTGGTTTACCGCAGTCCAGCATTAGGGCTCTCCAATTGGTTCAAAATGCTGCAGCCAGACTTTTGACACGAAGCAGAAAGTTTGACCACATTACACCCATTTTGGCATCCCTTCACTGGCTTCCTGTCCCAGTGAGATCAGATTTTAAGGTTCTGCTACTAGTCTATAAAATTGTTCACGGACTGGCACTTCCCTACCTAGCTGACCTAATTTAACCTTATGTACCGGCCCGGGCTTTGCGTTCTCAGGGTGCAGGACTACTTTGTGTTCCTAGGGTGAATAAGAAGTCTGCAAGTCATAGAGCTTTCTCTTATCGTGCCCCTGTTCTGTGGAATGATCTCCCTGTGCCAATTAAACAGTCAGATGCTGTGGAGACGTTCAAGTCCAGACTTAAGACGCACTTATTTTCACTGTCATATGGCTAACATACTGGTATAGTTTTGTTTTACGCTTTTTACTCTTAATTCATTTCATTAGGAAACGGAGCGTGCTGCGGCCTCACCGTTACCTAAATTCTGGGTCTTTTAGTGAAGTTTAGGGCTAGTGGCCGGCGATCACCTTAGTATTTCTTCTGTTTTCTTGTTGTTTAATGCTGGCAAATTATACAGTATTTGTTGTCTTTCTGATGGCTGATTCTGTTTTTTCTCTCTGTTTAAAGTAGACCTGCATTGAAATAAATGTGGTCAGATTTCAGAAAGAAATAGCTGATATGTATTTATAAGACCCTTGTGAATGCAGTAAAGTAAATCTGTAAGCCCAAATTTGTAATTCATTGGAGAAATCTTCGTTTAAAAATGACAAATTTGCAGCTAAAATTTAGCCCTCTGTGAAAACAGTTTGTACAGCCGTATCATTTCCATGACGTCAGGGACAAGACGACGCGCTCCCGCCTTCAGTCCGATCCCGCATTGAGATTGATTTTATCTGTTAGTAATGTTACTTATACATGTCCTGGTTTCAACATCCAAAAGTAAGCTGCAATGAATGTGAGATACAGATCTGTGTGCTCAGATCAGCAACGACATCGACAGCGGGCGCCGTTCTTCCTCTCCCGCTCTCTGCCTCCGCTGCGCTTATTAAGTCTGCGGGCTCGTTAACGAGCTCCTTAACCGCCGACGCGGGCCACTCACACCGCCAGTGTCTGCTTTGCAGCCGGTGTTGTGCCAGATTCAGCGCACAACACCGGCATCACCTCTCTGTCTACTGAATGGAGCTGCAGCACACTTGGCACAAGTCCTGAGATTACGCTCGCTGTTTTAATGCGAAGCGGCCGGTACACCTGTTGCTGCAAGGACAGACTTCTTGCGGCAAAATCCACAGCACCGCACGTCTCGGCAATCGGAGCCCCAGAGCTCCATGGACGCTGAGAGAGGTTTATATATTTTAATGACTGGGATTCTTTGCGGGTCTCGCCTCCATATCCCGCGATGGTACCGGAGGCGAAAGACAGTAGATTTTCATTGCGACACCACTCAATCAAACGGGCGTATGAAAAAGTCCCCCAAAATAATTTTCAAGCACAAATAAATGTGTACTCACCAAACGTGCCGCAAGACAATATGAAGTTTTTTAAAAAGTAGATCCTTCCGTATAAGACAAGAAAAAGGTGCAGATGCAAACTGACGTAAATCCACAAATTACAGTTGGCGCGCAATGCATGCTGGGAGAGAGGGTCTTCTCTGTGACGTCTCGGCAGCGTCCATGATGAGAGGGACAGTTTTGCGGAGGGCTAAATGTTAGCTGTAAATTTGTCATTTTTAAATGAAGATTTCTCTGTTGAATGAGAGATCTGGGCTTCCAGATTTACTTTACTACATTCAGAAGGATCTTATGTGTAAATGTAAGTCATTTTTTGGTCCAAAGATCTGACTGCATTTATTTCAATGCAGGTCTACTTTAAGGTGCAGCTCCATCCAGAAATGGGAGTTGTATTTCTGCTGGCGACCCTCCTGTAATGTGCACCAACAGCATTTCCTGTGTATTCGTTTTGTGAATTGTTCTGTAATTTGTGTCTGTAGCATGGCCCAAGCAGATGGTCACCCCATTGAGTCTGGTCTGCTTGAGGTTTCTTCCTCAGAGGGAGTTTTTCCTTACCACTGTTACTCTGGGGGTTGGTAAGGTTAGACCTTACCTGTGTGAAGCGCCTTGAGGCAACTCTGTTGTGATTTGGCGCTATATAAATGAAATTAAATTGAAATCTGACTGTTTTTGCAAGTTGACTGATAACAATTTTGGATGGGATTGGACTGCTTTTTAAAATTCTTGTTGGACTGTTTGGAACCTATTGACATCAAAGGACCAGTAACGCACACTAAAGTGTAAGTCCGTTTTAATAGATGTTACACAAAACAAATAATGAATGTTTTTTCATTTGTTCAGTGGAAAGAATATTTCATGAATGTGGTGAAAGGGATCATTCCATCTTTCACCTCATGAAATATTCTTACCTTTGCACTCATAAACTTTCATTATTTCTATAGTGTATGATACAAAAATGTAACCACAATATTTTTTGCATATTCCTATAACTGTCTGCATGCACAACACGTATTTTACTGTTAAATACTAGGTATAGGGTTAGAATAAAAATAAGTACAAGATAACTTAACAGCATTTTTTCCCCCCACTCAGGTGATTGCCCATCTTGTTAGTCACATCATAGCCACTTCCCAGTGGAGGAATATGTGGCATATGTATGAATTTGGTTGAAAAATGCATATGAACACATACAAAAGTTTATGCATCACATCTGTGTAAATTTTCTTAATTTTTTAGAGCGTAGGCTATATGGTTATCCTCATTTGCATCTCAGCCTAGTGGCCTATAAGAGGCCTGGTGAGTTTAGCTTTTCTCTCTGTTCTTATTCTAATTTTCCCTATAGTTCTGTTCTAAATATGCTTCACAGTTCTATATTTAGGACATACTTGTGAGGTTCATGCTGACTTCGATGTGAAGGTTCCCGACCATCATTTGAGTCTGTAAACCAAATGTGTGGTCATATGTCAAGTATTTGTTCCTGGGAGCATTACCGGACCATAGCTGCTGCTTTATCGCACTTCCTCAGAGAGCCGTGGTCGAAAGTGACGTTCTCAGAGGACAATGAAACTATAACCATCACACCGCTAACTGCCACAAAGAGAAGTACGGAAGGAACAAAGAGGAAACCAAAGGCAACAGCTGAACATGTCAACAATAATAACAAAGGTCACGTTTCTTTCTGGAGATCCGCAGTCTGCTGCAATAAATATTTAGGCAGTTGGATGGTGAACACTGCACCTCACAGGAACATATAGTGAGCCTCAGTAGTTGGGCTGGGACTGGGGTTTAGTGAGGGTCTGTTTTGGTTGTTACTGATCCGTGCCCCCTCAAGGTGTGACAGCACCATGTGACATCACTCTGTCTGCATGCTTCACCAGATTACAAAGCCAGCAGATATTTATCAGCAGCGGCTTCCAGCGGTTCAAATTTCAAATTGTGTAAACAGAGTGTGGGCTGGAATGTCTCGCGACACTTCATGTAGTCAAATGTAATCATTTGTATAATTCTTTTTTGTTTTGTTCATTTAACTTCACATTATTTATTCGATGGGTGCACCCTGGTCAAAGTTATACACACAACAGCGCCACCCTGTGTTCATAATTTATAATTACATGCTTGACTGCAGAGTGGCTTTTTACTCCTGCCAGAGGGTCTCTTGTTCATGCGGCGCCTCTTTGTCTGTTGAGTCAGAATGTTTTCAACTACATGCAACACAACCTGACTGATCAATCACATTGATCAATACTATCAAGAGCAAGAATGTGTTCAATTCTGGTGTTGAACACCATCCAGATAAGGATATTGCATCAGTTGTTTACTTACTTACTTCTGCACAACAAAATGGGTCTTTTGTGTGTGTGTGTGTTGGGGGGGGCACATCACCATAACACAAGACCACAAAACTGCTTTTGGTCTTAGATGGCAACCACACAGGCAGAAACCCCACCTCCCACAAACAGCTGTCTATCTGCCACAGCCAGGTGAAGTGTGAGTGTGTCATTCGACCTTTTGCACCCACTGGGGTTCTCAACAGTGGGGTACCTCTGTGCTGGATCATCCACAGTGAAATACACCACATGTCCAAAATGATGCAGCTGACGCTCCCTCAAAATGTTCATGATGCTCCTCATCTTAGTCTTCCTAAGTAACCGCTCATTTGGCACAAAGTCATTCTGGTGATACCCAAAAATCATCTGGAGAGATGTAGTATTAAAGAAATCTAATTGTCACCTTTGGTCCCCTTTGGTATACAATAAGACAGGAAGCAGCAGGACCCCAAAGACTTGGACATTCATTCCCCTGTAACAATATGGACCTCTGTCCAGTGACCTTCTGACTCCATAACTGTTACCAGACGTCTCTCGATCCCAAAAGTCAAGGATACAGAGACATGAACAGTCACCGCCGAGATAAGTGAATGTCTCCAGGCGTTCAACACTTTCACTGTTTTCAGGAAGTCAATCAAAGCCTGGATCTTAGTCTTGATCCAGAATAACTGCAAACCCAGACACTCAGATTCCTCGCTCAGCTTCTCAAGTGCTGCATCACTGATTCTACAAAGACTCTGTCTTTTATCCAGTTTGTTAAAAATATGACTCAACACATTTCAAGCTGATCCTCACAAAAGCTGAGAGAATAATCAACCCTATCAACAGAAGAGCACATTAAACTTTAGTGTTTTTGTTTGGCATCTTTGGTGCTCAGGATCCAAATGTGGATTCTGGGTCATTTCCTTCATTTCTGATTTGTGACATGAGGCACTGATGTGTTTATTATTCTCTGGTAACGCTATACAAATAACGAGTTCCAACAGATGCCATTAATACAAGTAACGAGTGGAGGACAGAAGAGCTTCTTAAAGAAGAAGTTACTTGTTTGTGGGTGACCAAATACTTATTTTCTACCACAATTTACAAATACATTCTTTAAAAATCCTACAATGTGATTTCCTGGAATTTTTTTCTCATTTTATCTCTCATAGTTGAAGTGTACTTATGTTGAAAATTACAGACATCTCTCATCTTTCTAAGTAGGAGAACTTGCACAATCAGGGACTGACTAAATACTTTTTTACCCCACTGTACCATATGAAAGTATTGATGTGGATTCTGATGCAGAATTACCATTTCACATTTGATGGATCACTCCGCGCCCTAACCGCTGTTGGAGCGACGTTGCCTCACGGTAAGCCTCGCTGACCGAATTACCTACAGAAAGATAAACCGTGCAAACGATGGAGTTGGATTAGAATGGGTTTAACCCCTTGTGTCTGATGATTTGCGGACATTCATGATGGATTACGGTTGCAAATATCCGGTTTACCAGCTCCGCTAACAGGTCACTGGTAAAACTCCTTTATAATAAAAAACGAAGAATGCTGTTAATTCCAATGTAAAATTTATGGACTTTTCTGGAGCAACATATTAACATCAATAATAATAACAGTAATGAAATATGTAAGTCATGAAAAATCATAATATTAGGATTTGTGTGATTTTAACATTTAAGCAATTTTGTCCAAAGCTGAACCACTGGCTCCATGGTTGTTATGAAGCTGGACTCTCTGGTGATGGTGGCAGAGAAGAAAACAGTGGACAAACTGCTGGACATTATGGACGATGTCAGTCACCCTCTGCACACCGTCATCAGCCACCAGAGGAGCCTCTTCAGCCACAGACTGCTCCTTCCCGAGTGCAGGACCAATAGACTGAAAAACTCCTTTGGGCCTCACGCCATCAGACTGTACAACTCCTCACTCAGGGGGAGGAGGAGTAACAGGAAGACAGAGGACGGAAAGGAGAGGAACAGTAGTAGCCAATAAACTAGTATTGATCAGTATGTCTGGTATTTATATTTGCAAAGTGTTTCACTTTTGATGCTCTGTGTGCTTCTTACCCTGTGTGCTGCTATACAATGCTGCTGGAACCTCAATTTCCCTGAGGGAGTCCTCCCAAAGGATAAGTTCTAGCTAATCTAATCTAATTCACGACGCACAACACACAACCCTTCACAGTGTTTACTCCATAGTGGCTCCAAACTGTTTGAGTTAAAAAGTTATGCCCTTCACTTAGACCTTTCAAGGTCAGTTAAGGTCAAAGCTTATGTGATTAAATAAAGTGGTTCTGTTCATTCATATTAGTGAAACTAGTATGAAAATTGCCCATCTAGTTTGAAATATCTCCATTTCTCTGTTCAAACATTGATTTTGTGAACTTGAACATTAACCCAATTTTTTCTCAAAATCAAATCACTTTGTTCTTGGTTGACCCTCAAACCTTCCACCAAGTCAAAAAGTCTGGGAGATGAGCTGCTGTGTGTCGCTGCACCACCCCGGGGTACTAGATAGCAGCAAGGATCATCCCTTTAAGTTACTCCATTCATATACAGGACTGAAAAAAATATCCCAGCATGCACTTCCATGAATGGGTGTAGTAATGGCAGATTGTTATGACCCTAACAGATTTACGTGCGTTGTAGTTTCTGATTATATGACTCTACCTGTTCTGGAGGGAAACAGTGCAGAAGCTGACGGATGTCGTTGTTGTAGAGTTTCTCCCAAATGTTTCGGGCCCAGCTGACACAGTCTTTCCAGCTTTCTGGACGTTGTCCTCCAGCACTCATATCCACCAGACTGCGCCACACCCCGTTTAGAATCTCCAGCGCCTCTCCGTCTCCATGTCCCAAAGTCCGCTTCACAAACTCTGCGTCCCTGCAGCAAACAGCACAGCCCGTTTAATGACAGATATCACAGCATTTCATCACAGCTGGCAAATAATTTGGGTAGAACAGGCCTGGGTTTTTTTTTTTTTCTTTCCCTATAGCACAGTTACATTTGACCTTGAAAATAAAAATACTGCGAGTCTTCGTGGATGAAACATGCAGCTGCTCTCAGCTGTATGAGGTGCGGAGGAGGATGACTAAACACGTCTTTGTCAGTTAGGGTGCAGTCAGTTTGGGTATTACTTTGATAAGAGGTAGGAAGTGACTGTGCCATGGAAGCACCTCACATTTCACATCTCTTCCACTATTCTCGTGTGCTCCAGTGGAAAGCACAGCTGTGGAAACAAAGTGAGCAGCTTCCTCTTTCTGCTGGTACATTTAAACAGGAACATTGTGAGGAACAGTTCTGAATGGAGTAGCATGAGTGGAACGTAAACAGAACAAAACATGAGTTTATTTCTGTAGCTTCATTAACTATGACGCAAAAGTTACTGGACTCTGACGAGTAGCTGACCTGCATCATAGAAATGTCAAGGAAGGTTTTCAGTGTCTCTATGACAGATATCAGCACTGTCAACCATCCTGCATTGGGTGAGACAGTCCCGGTATTTACCCCCGTGTCCCACACCAGTGTGTGCTGGATGCTCATTAGTCCCGCATTTGTGTGGGTCCGGGCATGCCCCCTCGCCCCCTAATTATGCTCTGCGCCCTTGGCGCTCATGGCCATGCATGGGTGTCCCACATTGGTAAATTCAAATGTTGGCAGGTATGAGATATGTATTTGAGAGCAAAGTGGAGATAATTCGTTTTACTTTTCAGGAATATAAGAATGTCTGTGTGGACGGGCTGAAGTCAGGGTGGTTGCGCAAAAAAATTCGACAAATACTTTACAATAAATTAGATTACATCAAATCTCATGAGAGCAAATGTTACAAAAAGGTTGGATTAGGATGGTAGTGCACCTCAGATACCAGACAGGTTTGGTCTTGGAAATATACACTCACCGGCCACTTTATTAGGTACACCTGTTCAATTGTATCTTAACACAAATAGCTAATCAGCCAAATCACACGGCAGCAACTCAGTGCATTTAGGCTTTTAAATGTGGTTAAGACAACTGAAGTTCAAACCGAGCATCAGAATGGGGAAGAAAGAGGATTTAAGTGACTGTGAATGTAGCATGGTTGTTGGTGCCAGACAGACTGGTCTGAGTATTTCAGAAACTGCTGATCTACTGGGATTTTCACATACAACCATCTCTAGCGTTTACAGAGAATGGTCCAAAAAAGAGAAGATATCCAGTAAATGGCAGTTGTGTGGACAAAAAAAAAAAAGGCATGTTAATGTCAGAGATCAGAGGAGAATGGACAGACTGAATGTGCAACTGGACTACGTGATGCGATCAAGTCCATATGGACCAACATCTCTGAAGGCTGTTTCTAGTTCAGACTGCAAAAGGGAGTCCAACCTGGTATTTAGCAAGATGTACCAAATAAAGTAGCTGGTGAGTGTACACATGAAATTATGACCAGAGGTGAATTAAATCAATGCAAAAGTGCCAAAACCTGCAGTTCATTTAATGACCACTTGAGGCTGGCTCCAAAATATTGAGTCATTGGACCCCAGATTAAAATGTCCAATTTTACAGAAGAAGAATTTTACTCCTTTGTCTCTCAGACCATCAGACTGTACAACTCCTCACTCAGGGGGAGGAGGAGTAACAGGAAGACAGAGGACGGGAAGGAGAGGAACAATAGTAGCCAGTAAACCCGTATTGATCAGTATGTCTGATATTTATATTGTGTATTTATATTGAAAACTGTTTTTCTTTTTTACTTTCACTTGATTTTTTTAGTTTCACTTTCGATATTCTGTGTGCTTCTTACCCTGTGTGCTGCTATACAATGCTCCTGGAACCTCAGTTTCCCTGAGGGAGTCTTCCCAAGGGATTAATAAAGTTCTATCTAGTCTAACTTAATCTAATTGAAATAAACATGTTTACAGCCTGGCAAAAAATAAGTAAATTAAAACTGACACAGTACTAGCTGTGAATCCCCACACACTCACACAAGTTATATAAAGAGTACATTTCTGCAGAATGAAAGCACTCATTTCTTACCTCAGGTAGAGATTCACCTTTTCAGGAGTTTGTTTAAACAGTCCTTCAAACTGATCTCTGGCCCACTATAAGAATCACAAAGCCAAGTCACTGGAAAGCAAACCTAAATAACATGCATACAGAGGTGTGTGTGTGTATATATATATATATATATATATATAGGAGACAGTATACCAGACAGATATTTCATCAACTCTCATATGATTTTTCAGGGCATAGTTGGTGCATTCAAATATATCATTCATGCTTTCACATTTGACATCTGTAAATGAGGAAGTTAATTATGAAGAAAAAAAATGTTATAACATTGCTGTTTTCAAACAGCAGATTAGCTCAAGCAAAACCGAACATTTTAAATTAGCATTAACTGCAGTGGTGCCTATTTCATTACACAGGTGTTTCTACTTTTGTGGCAATTTGGTGTACGTTTATCAAAATAACCTTTAGAAATATTTGCTATTAAATCTGGAAGTGCACATCTTACCTGCAAAGTGTGCTCAATACGGGTCGGGAAGTTCTTCAGAGTACACAGCGGGAAGGCAGCATGAGAACTGGATTTGGCCGCTCCATAAGACTCCGTCAGGCCAGGCACGACCACCAGAGTGTGACCTTGGCTTCCTAGAGTTCCTCCTTCAAGCATCGATTTCTGATGTTCGACACAGCGTTTGTCTAGATACACTCCTGAAAAACAAAAAGGAGCAAACATACTCATACGTGAAGACATTTGGACTCATATATTCCCTGGTATTTAGAAGAGCCGAGCAGTGATGGTGTACGTAAGCTCACTGGCTTCCACATTGTCTAAGGCTGCAGCAACTCCACTGAGACTCATGTAGAAACCGTAATCATAGATTTGTTCGCTATCTGGTCCTAGTTGGTTCTGGTGAGCTGTGATGTTCATCTGTGGGTTCATTGTTCGCACCGATTTTGCTGCAACTTGAGATTTTGGTTTCTGTTCAACGATAAAAAACATGAGAAATCAACAAATCAGGTAAAAGTAAGGCAAATACGGGTAGTTTTGCATGATGGAGACAAGCAGAAATGGGCAAAAGTTCAGTTTGTTGTGATATTCATGCTGAGTAAATCTGTTTAGTAGCAGTCATCCACCACAGCTCCCTGAGGTGAAGCATTTGAGTGTCTATTCTCCTCTTACCACCAATGAATTAGGCACAGACAGGTACCACCTATCTCCACGGCACCTTGTTTCTATTTCAAGCCAGGTCCACTCTTTTGTTTGCAACATACACTGCAACCAGATGTTATGTCAGAGTGTGTAGTAGCTGTGTGTAATCTGACACGTGCTTACTCCTGACCTGCACCATTAGTAAAGACGTGTGACCTGTCCACTTAACCTCATCCATCCACAGTCAGCGAGCCGTGATGTCAAGTTGGAGTCTAATGCTACACGATGATTTAACGTTGATGTTCCTGCTCAGAAACGGAAGAAAATCTGAATATGTTGAAGAGCAGGATCTCACCCCAATGTCTTGAGACCTGAACAAGAACTGGCGATTTAAGTTGGATCTTTCTATGGAGTCCATGTCTGTAACGGTGATGTGTCCACCTTCTCCTGCGCCGAGCCCAACGAGGGCAAAGTTTTTAAGTAGCTCGCAGCCAATAGCACCAGCGCCAACCTTGAAGAAGGATAAAGGTGGTGCAGATTAGTTAATGTGCAAAGCTCCAAAACTAACATGCTGAAATAAGTGCATAATAAAAAATATGAAGTTTGAGTAGTGTAGCAGATAACTGAAACTATCCTTCACATGGCGATACAAGCATCATATTTGGCATGAAGGCTCTTCATAAATCAGTGTTTGAGAAAAAAGTGTTAAAAAATTTAAAAATGCTCCAATCATATTGAAAGCTATACCAAATTATGTGTCTGATCACAAAGACTCCAAAAAGGTATAGTTTGGACTGTCTGTGACTGAATGTTATGTAGTTATGGGGTAAAAACAGCAAGAATGGTATGAAAGGTCAGTTTCAGTTTGCACAGGAGTCAAAAGTTAAAGTTGCTCCAATTTTGGTAGAAAGTGGTGCAAAATATTGGTTGAACTAATAGGATTAATAGATGGAATAGTTTTGACTGTGTTGAATGCTTGGTTTGCAGAGTAAATGTCAAACAATGTTGACGTCCATTGGATTCTATGGCATATGACGTATGTTACCCTGTAACATGACAACTAAGCATGACACATGGTGCAAACCATTCCTTTTTAAAACTCTATTAACTCAACCAATAATTTGCATCACATTTTACAAAAATTGGAGCAGCTTTAACTTTTGACCCCTGTACAAACTGAAACTGACCTTTGTCACCATTTTTGCTGTTTTTACCACATAACTCCATAACATTCAGTCACAGATAGTCCAAACTATACCTTTTTGGAATATTTATGATCAGACAAATAATGTGTTGTACTTTTCAATATGATTGGAGCTTTTGTAAATTCTGACCCCTGTGTAATCCTTCATTGATCCCTACCTGGCTACCATATTGGATTTTCAAGTGTCCAGCACTTTTTTTCACAAACACTGATTTATGAAGAACAATCATGCCAAATCTGATGCTTGTATGACCAAGTGAACAATTCTGGCCAAAAGTCATACTTATCTGCTCATTCTGTATGGCTCATAGAGAAATTATTGATTTCATCATGTTTTGTTGGCAGAATGTTTAGTATCTCTCTCACACACACACACACACACACACACACACACACACACACACACACACACACACACACACACACACACACACACACACACACACACACACACCAGCAAATAACATCATAAAAATACATAATTTTCAAAGAAAACAAAGAAAAGGTTTGGAACTGCTGGCTGGTGAAAAACAGGAGACACCACATGGATTCCAGCTGCTTCCTGCTTGTGCCATCATTAAAACAAGAGGACATCAAAGAAAAACAGCAGGATTTCCTGCTCTCCAGTGCACAGAGCACCCCCTACTGGACAAACAGCAGGTCTGCACTCACCAGGAAATACTTCTGTCTCCAAAGCTTCTGCTGGAATGCAGAGCCGAACACAGCAATCTGTCCATCATACCTTGTGCCTTTCTGCCAGGAGTACAACAAATAATATTTTGGTGGATTGTTCATGTTACTATTATTTGTTAAAGCAAATGAAAAAGGAGACTAAAGTGAACACACCGGTGAAAAGGATCCCTCTGTCAGACACACCTCTTCATCAGCATCTTCAGGAAGGCACTCCAGTGCATCAAAATATAAAAACTGCTTAAGAGGTGTAAACTTTCCACTACAGGCCTGTGCACACACACACACACACACACACACACACACACACAAACAAAACACCCTACAATCAGCTGTGCACCACCAACAGAAAGTACCACTTTATAAAAACAATGAACACATCCCGGGCTGGATCCAGAGTGAGAATCTGATAGATGCATTTTTGCCCAATGATAAAATAAAAATCGTACATGTCCTGTTATTAAATAATCTTCATTCTTTTATTCGGCTTTTTCTTATCGTGCATGCGCTCTGTGGAATGGTCTTCCTGCGACCATGAGACAGTCGGAGTCCGTGGACATTTTTAAGTCAAGACTTAAAGCCTACTTTTATTCTCTTTATGAATAGTTTTTATTTTTTATCTGTTTTATTCTTTTACTTCTGTTTTTAATTATGTATTTGAATTTTTTTATTTTTATTTATTAATTTTTTTATGTTGAACTGTTCTATGTGAGGCGCACTGAGACGGATTTTGTTGTGATTTGGCGCTTTATAAGCCGATTAAATTGAACATTTTATTGAGTCTTAAAGTAAATAAATATGAAATTGGTCACTGGATCCTTAAACTTTGGACATAATAAACTCTACATGGTGGATCCTTGATCTCTGAACATACATAGAAATAAACAAAATCTGTAGTTTTTGTCAAAAGCTTTTCCTTTCAGACATTATTGTCATGAATGTCTTTCCATACATCTGAGCACAGCTCTTACAGCTGACTGTGCTGCACGTCAGGAATTTGTAAAGAAATACAGTACGTCTCATTTTGGGAGGAAAAAAGATTTTAGTCGATTGTAGTTTCTTGTCTGTATTACAACGTTTGTAATTTGCAGAAACGGTTGATTATAGAGCCGCTGCAGACCAAACCCTGAATATCCGACTGTATTTGTACGTCCATATGACTCTGAAACTCGGAAAAATCTGTATAGTTTATGGACAATCCATATAGGTTGACATGTATGGTCAGAAAACCAGCGAAAATGTAATTTCAGTCATCATAGAATGCCTTTCAAACACTGTCTGAAAAATATAAACCACTCACTGTTTCTTGCTGAAATAAGCGCCCAATTTTCCTTGCACAATTTTTTTCCTGGATGCCATGATCGTCGACTTGACTGGACTGATGCTATGTTTGTTTGATCCAGTTTGAATTTTCCTGTGTACCTGTGTGGTGCATTGTGGGATCAAATCCAAAACTGTGTTCACCGCGGGGACACGTTCGGCACTATTCGGGATTATTCGAGAGTTTTTTTTTCCCCAATGACGAACAATGCGTAAAAAAATCTGACCGATGCAACTGCATCGGTCCAAACAGGTCAGGATCCGGGCCTGACATTCACAGTCAGATCTGAAGGCTTCTGCATAAACAACTGGATTTTGTTCAGTCAGAAGCTTGTAGATTCAAACCCAACCTGGCAACTTCTGGAGAGGAACGTTTAATTGAGCAGTGTCGCGGAGTACTTAGTTGCATATAATGGACCTATGTAATTAAATTACAAAATAAATGTAACTGTAATCTGTTACAGTGACTGAGAAACAATGTGTAACTGATTTGCAGTTACTTGTTAAAATAACTAAAAAGGATTATATTTGGATATAATAATAATAAATATAACCATGGGCGCAATTTGGTGGGGGATGGGGGGACATGTCCCCCCACCTTTTCAACCAGGGGAGACAGAATATGGTATGTCCCCCCTACCTTCTGACATATATGTGTGTACTTGAAACATGCTATGTCAGTCTTATGTGCAAACCACGTCAGAATAGTATCTTTGTTTCTGCAAGTTTATATTTTTAGCAGCATTGGCTTGTTTACAACACCTGTTTCTTATCTGTCACATTCGGAATTTTCTGGGACTGCATTTGCCCAGATTTGAAACCAAAAATAGTTGCCTCTAGGGACTAGTGTCTACACAAGTATCAATGGACCATATGCTAATTTACTAAATTCTGAAAGTTAGAAAAAGGAAATCATAAAAACTATCTGGGACCTCAGAAAGCCCATCTGCAATTATTGCTTGATGTCCAAAATCAGTCTATGCAAGCAAAATTATGTTCAGTATGAGTGTTGTCATTAGTGCCACTTTGAAAATTAAATTCATGATAATTAATTTATCTTAAACTTATGATCTGTTGTTTTTGTCAAACTTATGCAAAAACAAATCTTGAGAAAAAAATACAGTATGTGATAGTTACTAATTATTAAGAGCCTGTTCTTTCATATTTATGAATACATTTTACCACATTGCAGCGTATCATTCTTTTTGAGTTCTGCACATGTGGTGATACCTTATTTACACCAGGATGTTAATAAAATCAATGCTGGCTATTCTCAGAATAAAGTACTTATATCCACAGTTTCAAATTGCATAAGTCAAATGGTGTCCACTTTATGGTTTTCTCAAAACATTAAAATTACTGTTCTGGATGCTCAGAATGCATTTGAGCTTATCTAGAATCCGCTGGCTTCTGGGGGCCTAAAGCAGCCCCCAGAACCCCGGCCTATGGGCTTTGGCCCTGCGGGCCTCACACTTTGTCCCCCCAATTTCTAGTTAGAAATTGCGCCCTTGAATATAACACAATGCTAAAATACCCTGAGCTATATGAGCTTTGTGTTCCTTATCATTTTCAGTTGTTTAATTAACTATTACTGTCTTACGTACAATTTGTACATATTCAATAAAGCCCCTTTATCAATCAATCAATCAAAAACGATATTTGCATTTTAAGGGCAGATTGCGTGTGTGTGCGTACATGAGCTTTTGACAAGAGCGGAAGTAGTGCATGTTTGTAGATCATCCTCTGTGCATTTGCAGGTATTAATGAGACAAATTTAACTCCATAGGAAGTTAGCTTTATTAGCAGAAGCTCCTTAGCAGATGTTAGCATGCACGCTAACATACAGTCAGTTGCCCAGTTCTGGATCACTTTTTTGAAAGTCCTCTATACGGAGCCATAATGCAACTGAATGTCCTTTATTGGGTATTTGGACGTTATTTAGCTGAAAAAGTCTGGATGGGGTAGCCTTTCTACTTAAAGTGTGAAGCCACATTATGTGTGGTGCAAATATTTGCCAGAAATGGATCACTTTGCCCGGTTCTGGATCACGACACTGTGTCACTTTGGGGTCATTCTTGACATCTGGCTGGAGCTCTTCTAATGCAGAATGATACACACTGTGCCTGAGAATGTTTATCATAAAATTAGCTACAGAATGTGACTTTTTAACCTCCTAAAATAGGTCGAGGTTAGCCACCTGTGAACTTGTCCATGGTCTGTGTCACAAGAATGTTCCCTGTGAATTTGAAGACTCTGGCAGTAATAGGACTGGACTTATGCTGAGTACAGACAGATGGAAGGACGGACGAAAAGCCTTTGCAATACCCAATGGCCGTAGTTGATGGCATCGGGTAAAAATCAAACGTGTAAAGTATTCATTAAGCCTATATTGTTTTCTGATTAGTGTAAGTATTAGCGTATTTCTGAACAACGTGGGTCAACAAACGCTACAGAGACCAATTTGATAGGTCCTTATTTTGAATTTGAGGTCATCGCTGTTAGCGACAGGGTCAGGAGGGCTGACATCCAAAAGGAACTTTGCTGATCATTTTGCATCGAAAGGACTCAGCTGTGTAGTTTGGGGCAGCTGATTTGGACACCTCCCTTTGATAGTTCTCTATGTATAGATCAAATCAAACTGGAAGGAGTCCTTGAGGGAGAAGCAGGGAACACTGAAAAGACTGAGGGTGCCATAGCAGAAAGGACTGAATGCACTATTTTGTCACTGCAAAATTCCAATTATTTTGTAACTTTAATAATTTTTCTGCCATTTTGATTGACAAAGTTTTTACTGGTACCATGTAATGAGTACAACTGTGGACATGCACCAGTTCAAAGAACTCCAGTTACAAACGTATTAAAGTTACAGCTTCAAGTTAAACTGTTACACACTGAACATTATTCTCACCTTAATGACTTCCTGAGCAGCCAACCCTCCAATGAAAGCGTTGACAGGAGCCAATTCACCCTGCGCCGTGTAGGCCAAAGTTCGCACCATGGCCTCGTCCAGCTGTTCCAGCTGTGCAGCTGCATTCATCTCCTTCACCAGGGCAACAAGTGTGTCTGCGTCGGACTGCATAGAATAAATCAAAGGATAGTTTCCCTTACCAAAAAATAGTACTGATAAGTATATAAAAAGTAAACTAGAAGTATACTTGAAACATACTTGCATATACTACTTTTTGGTAAGGGTTATCAATTATTGGGCGTGTAATACTGTAATTTGAGAAATGTTTGTTTGGTCTAGTACTCCCCCAAGGTGCTTGAGGTAATTTCCACCAATGTTGTTGTATGCATTCAGGTTGACCCCAGAGTCACCCTCAAGTAGTCTGTTTTGGTAAAGGTCAAAGTCATTGGGGTCAAAGGTAAAATTTATGATTTTTTTCACTTCAATGTCAGCCAGACTTGGGAGATGTATGTCAGTACATTTTGGACATGCCCCAGTGACACCAAATTTACCAAAGGTCAATCACTAAGTCATTGGAATCAAGGTCAATCAAGGTCATTGGTGTCAAAGGTCAAAATAAAGGGCTATTGTTCCACTCAGATTTGAACTAATCTTGGCACATGTATGCTGGTTCTGTAATTGCCTAGGTGAGGTCAAAGTTGCCAAAGTGTAATCTCTGGGGACAAGCTAAATGGGGTCAAAGGTCAAAAATTACATTTTCCACTCTAATTTGCATCACACTTGGCGCATATATATATATATATATATATATATATATATATATATATATAAATTGCTCAGGTGAGGTCAAATTTACGAAAGGCCAATCACTGTGGTCAATGCCATTGGGATTAAAGGCCAAAATTGACATCTTTCACTCGGATGTGCATCAGACATGGTACACATATGGGAGTGGTTTCCAGAATTGCCCAGCAGGGTCAAAATTGCAAAGGTTAATACTTTGGTTCACGGTCATGTCTGTGTTTTTTTGGTCTTAATTCTTACAGGTCCTTTTGGTGGTTGCCAAACTTGGCATATCACTGAAGGTTGGGCTCAAAACTGATGCTAAAAAAAAAATCATTTTGACAAAGTCTAAAAAAAAAAAAAAATTGACTTCCTACCCAATTTGGACCAAATGTGGCACAGGCAGAGGTCAGTAATTTAGATGAAGGTCAAGGTCATTGGGGTTAAACGTCAGATTTCCATAGCCGTTACAACCTTCATGCCCATGTCCACTGACCTGAGATCTGGGACGAGGTAGTCGCTGTTCCTTCTTCACAAAGCTGTGCAGGGCTTGGAAAGCCAAATGAAGTGTCTGATGCCTTGATGCTTTCCCAAAATCTGTCATTTTTATCAGCTGAACATCCAGTAAAGCCTCGCTCAGCGGTTTCTGTAATCCATATTGTTATATATATATATTATTATTATTATTATATTACAACTGATTCTGAAATGCTTTAACTGCACAAACTCTTAATACAGTACTTACATATTCCAAAATGAAGGGTGTTTTAACCTCGGTTACAATGCCACCACGTTTATATGCAGAAAAGGACGAGGTATCGCCAATCGTGAAAGAATGTGGGCCTGGTGACAGAGATTATAATTTAGAAACAAGCAAAGAGATAATATATTTGAACTTGGTTCTGTCAGGTGTGAAAAGAAACCAAAATATATTATTAATTATGTCAAAATATATGAGTTTATACTCTAAAATGTGGCATTAGCAGTCTTAGAAATAATGTTTTTTTTATTTCCTGGTGTTGTTCTGTTTTGTTGACCTGCCCCAAAATCTGGTTTTGTAAAAAAAATAAAATAAATAATAATAATAATAATTAAGACGCCCTATTAGTTACCAGACAAAGAAACAGCTGGAAATGAAGCTTCATGGCAGAAGTAATACTGACCACAAACTTTGACCTCCACGGGACCCATGCTGTTGAGCTCCGTCATGCCTTGGACTTGAGAGAAGTAAACTTTGGTGTCATCAATGAAGCCATGTTTCTGATCATCCATACATGAAACAACTCCAGGATTTCCCTTAAACAAAGACAAATAGACAAATTCAGGAGATGATATTCATGCAGACACTCTATAATGTTAAACAAACCTGCAATAGTCAGATATGTGCCATAAAAAGATGCAATTATCATGCACAACAAAAACTAAAGTGGTAAAAATCTACAGTATACTTTAAAAGTGTTATTTTAACACTCTATGTTACATCTTGAACAGTGTTTGAGTAGTTTCTCAGGATTGATCATATCAATGTTCATTGAACTCTCTACAAGTCTAATTTAACTCTCTGAAGATGTAATTCTAACTCTGTCCATGACTTCAGTGATAAATTAGAAAAGAGAGTTGGTAGCCCAATCCCAAACTGAAGTCGTTGTCACCCCACATCCCAAACAACATTAAATTACTCTGTACAGTCTTGGAAATACTCTTAGGTATAGAGTAACAATGATTGTCAAAAAGTCAGCACTATAAATAAGTTCATATTTTAGACCATAGAAAATGTCACAAGTTTTAAAAAGATGTGGTGATAATTACAGAAATTGATATAAATGGCATTCATTATTTTTAACACTATACAAACTTAATTAACACTGAGGATTTGCTGTTAGTGCAAACCTGTTAAAGGGACACACTGAGACGAAGCCTTTTATATCTGATACAGTTTAAAAATGTTGACGTTTCATGTGAAGTAAGTCCCTTTGACTCATGCTATACACCCTTAAATCCATCTTCTTCTGTTCCCATTAATGTAGAAGGCCTTTGATTATGAGCCAAATTTAGGCTCGAAAGAGATCATTTTAGACTGATATGAGTCATGTTTATTGCAACAGCCCCACAGGTTGCACTGGAAAGAGAGACGGACCGTTTGGCTATTACACTGCTCCAACTCCCCCTGCTTTCTGACAGGGGGCATGGCCAGAAGCTACCTCCCATTTATAGTAACATTAACAAAAACAAGTCATTTCTTTGAAATCCCATTATTATGTTCTGAACTTCTAAGATTTGATTTTGAAGATTCCTCATAACATTTATTAGCTTGCTGAAAAGGTTTTCGGAGTATCAGCTGCACCGGAATATAAGTCGGGGCATTCCGTGCAAAATTTTGCCTGAAGAGGGAATGGGCTGTTGTTCACCAGAACACCCCTTTGAGTAAAATGTCTGATTTCATCACAAATAAAAAATAAATAAATTTAATACCAGACAATGAAAGATCTGCTACACATTGTGCACAACTCTCATATTGTGAACTCTCAAACTGACATCACTGTCATGTGACTACTACTACTAAGACGTGGAAAGGATGAGAAAAACATCATGAAAATATACTCTTTTTTGCTTTTTACAATGTGTCGGGGAGTCACGAAATTAATTTATTTTAGGGTGGCTGTTAATCAACTTTATACAAAAAAAAAAAAAAAAAAAAACTAATTTAGAGTGGGAGTTTACCCAACTTTCATTAAAAAAGGGGTAGGCAGATGCGGTATAAATCACACCTTTTTTCTGTATTATCAGCTCTTTAATTTGGTATTTTTATGCTTTGTTGTCGTGTACTTTTTATAATTGCCATTTCTTCTTTTATTATTAGAGTATATTTTGTTTTGTGCTTTGATTCCTGGGAAGCCCTATGTACCATAAGTAGGGAATAACCCTGTTGTGTCTGATGTTTTGCGGACGTTCATGCTGGTTATACGGTCACAAATTGAGCGGAAAACGGATATTTGCGACCATAATCCAGCATGAATGTCCACAAATCAACAGACACAAGGGGGTTGTTCCCATTCTAATCCAATTCCATCGTTTGCACGGTTTATTTTTCTATAGGTAATTTGGTCGGCGAGGTTTACCATGGGGCAGCATCGCTCCAACACTGGTCAGCGCGCGGAGTAATCCATCAAATGTGAAAATCCATCAAATCGATCAAATGTGAAATGGTAATTCTGTATCAGAATCCACATCAATATTTTTGTACGGTAGCTTAAATTCACCCTTTTCAGCATCGTCATTGGTACGCGACTTTCACTCGCTCTCAGCTAACACCGCCATTATTGACATCTGCGTAGTAGCAGGCACGGCCGGTTAGGACGCGGAGTAATACATTAAATGTGAAATGGTTGAATATTTTTGTGATCTTACACCTGATATTTTACGGTCTGAAATTTCACAACAAACAGATTTGCGGGAAAAAAAGTAATTGGATTAGAACTACTATTATTAGTCACAAATTTTTTTTGGCATACAATTTGCACTGGAGAATAAACTACAGAACCTCAAAACTAGTAAAAACCCTGCAATTTATACTCTGGAAAATACAGTAGTATAGCCCTTATAAAGACCATTTCTAGTTTAATCTTAAACACAAAGCAGGGGAATCACCAAAGATCATAGGGAGTGCATGAGGTTTTTTTTTCTGCTCCTAGGTTGTCAGACTAATTGTGCATGTTAAATAAAGCCATAATAACACACTTACTGCACAATCAAGACTAACTTAGAACAAAAAAAAAATCCCCCTTGCAATGAACCTAAGAGGAAAAAATGGTGTATTATAACGTGCAAATTTTGGCCCCCAAAACAAATAATTAAAATAACATAATTGGTTTGAATGACTTTGGATACAAGTGGACAAAAAGGTTGGGAGCCATCAATCTAAATGAAGGAATTAATGGATGAAACAGAGAGAAACGTGCAGACGTTACTTGGCTGATATGATCAATCACTGCTGATGCAGGCATCTCTCCATCACCGTCTGTGACCTCAAACTTCTCCCCAAAGTCACAGAACAACTGACTGCAAATAGATCAAAACACTTTGGCTCATTTACTTTGTTCAATATTCAGCGTATCAGATCGATATCGATAATGAGGGCCGACTTACCCACAGAGTCCTTTGGTGTCAGCTACAATGAATCTGATTCCCTGCGAATGGCAGAATTCACCAAAATGCTTCTGTTCATCCAATGTGGAGTCAGTGAGGACGACCACCTAAAAAAAAAATAAAAATCAAGTATGCTAATTGCATAGTTTTTACACTAAACTATTTCCCACTCCATCAATCTGATATAGACAGACAGATCGATTACTCCATTCCCTCTGGTTTGTCAACATGACAAACACTTAGAAATCTGGTGAACTTTGATCCAGTAGATCAAAAAGCACCTTTGTTTTGCCTATGTAATATTCCACAGATATGTCTGCCACCTGGTGGATAGTTAGTGGATGCTGGATTGATGATGGATCAGGAGCAGGTGTGGTTGTCAGTGACAGACAATGCCTGGACAGAAATGCACTAAATCAGAGAGGTATACTTGCTTTGTGAATGTTTCACATAATATCTGTCATATCCCCACACAACCCCAGTGGAAAGGATTTTTAAGGGAATTTTCTTGATTTAACCATACCTTAAGAAATTCCCCTTTACACATACCTTTAGTATAATGCCCATGTGTTGTATACTAAAATGTTCACAACAATTTCAGCTTTCTGTATGTGAGAAAAATATTTGTCTAGAAGACTGTAAAAATATGACTGATTATTGGCTTAGGGCTTAGCACTGTTGCCTCACAGCAAGGACATGGGATCAATTCCCACCTGTCGCCTTTCTGTTTGGAGTTTGGATGTTCTCCCAGTGTCTGTGTGGGTTCCCTCCGGGTGCTCTGACTTCCTCCCACATTCAAAGACATGCAGGTTAGGTGATTAGGAAACATGAAATTGTCTGTGTGTGTAGGTGTGACTGTGTTTGTCTGTCTATATGCAGCTAAAACAGACACTTCTTCCATCTCTCTCTCTGTACATATGTGTGGTTTTGATGCTATGGTGAGTTTCAGACAATGTCCAGACAGGGCACCTTGAAGTGTTTCTGATATTACAGAGGGGGATCTCTGAAGTTACCTGAAATTGCAGGAGAAAATTCTCATCCAGCGGCTCAGTGTGAGCGCACACCTGCACGTGCGGGTTTAAGGCAGACAGCTGTGGCAGGGAACAAATGGCTCTGTTCTGACCAAGGTGAGACTTGTTCAGGAAAAACTGGTGGAGAAGGACAAATTTGTTACAAACTGTTCAACACACACTTTTGTTTTGTGTGAGCCAAAACAAGCTACAGATATGACTCATCCCAGAGTTCTCCCCAGACAATGGAACAACGGCGCCACGCCGTCATACTGCCATCTAGAGCCACTATAGTGTAGTGTCATCTCACCTTGGTGGGAATCTATCAGCACGCAAACCTGCTTTTGTGGGAAATTTCACATAAACAACTTCAGCTTTATTTTATCCTGTTTACATCCAGATGACACAAAACAAGCCTTACACGAAGCCAGATCTCTGCATGTTTTGTTTCGTCTTGGCAGGGACGCAGCAATGGCCGGGCTGTCTGGGGAGGAGGCACGCCGGCTCCAAGCGTCACAGAGGCGGGTGCACAGCCGACTCGATCAATGCTGTCTGCTGTGGAATCGATCAGATCAGAGGCTAAGAACGATACTGCAGCCTCTGTGACAGTGAACAGGGACGCTTTTATGAAGAAAACGGCAGAACGGAATTCAAAATTATTCAGGTACCGAGACCCACTTTGAGATTTTGGTGCTGGATAGCTGCGTGCATTATTTCCATTTTTCTATGTTTTAAACGACATGTCGCACTGAAATTAGAACATTTTCGAGTGTTTCCAACAGCGTTTCTTAGAGGACACTGTGCACTTGAATGCTGTTAAGGTTAAAAACGGAACCACAGATTAATTACAACGTTTATATAAGTGTGATGTTGTGTTATGATGACTCGTTTTTTAAGTGATAACTGTTCATTCTGATGCAGTCACGGTAAAGGAGCCGCTTTACACTGTGCAAAAACTTAGTGTGCATGCACATTGTGCAAGTGCGGTGCACGCTGCTCCGTTACAGAACAGTCTCACATCAAGACAGACACTCAAAGTAAAATAAAAATAAACCCTCCACTGAGAAGAAGAAGAAGAAAAAAAACCTTGAACAGTCATCCACTTATGATTTCCAAAGTCCACTCCACCAAAGGTCCCCATGCACGGATTGCGCGTGATCACCAACCGGTTTTGCAGAGCTCCTCACAAAGTTCTCTCATGGTTAGATAGAAAGTCCATTATCTCCTGAAAATAAAGTATTCCGACTTTTTCCCAATGTAAAAAAAACAAAACAAACAAAAAACAGCTGCGTGTCCAGCCTGTAAAGAAACCGTGCCATGGAGACATTCCGTGTGCACGCTCACGGCGGGATTAAAATAGGGTATCAGGTCAGAACGTCCACAAGCAAAAAAGTCCAAACCCAAAACGTCCACAAACTAAAAGGTCCACAAGTCCAAAACGTCCACACTCGACTATAGTAATTATATTATATACAATATGTTCTCTAAGCATTTTCCCACAGAAAATAGTAATTATAATAATCACAATAATAATAAAGCAAAGTAAGACACTGAACAGTAATCACGTTAAAAGCAGAATATATTTCACTTAAATTAGTTTTCTATGATAATCATAAATTAAAACAAAGCAAAATTATATGCACAAAAAAGATTAACATTTAGTAAAAGCAACATATATTTTGTTTATGATATTTGAAGAGGAAGCAGAACTAATAATAAACAAATTCAATCTATGTGGACATGTTAACGTTTTGGTGTGTATTATGGACGTTTTGGCATTTGGACATTTTAGGTCTGGACCTTTTGGCTGTAGACTTTTTGGTTTGTGGACGTTTTGACTAGAAAGCCTAAAATAGTGTCCAGCGACACAAACAGCAGCGTCACCACATGTTAGAATCCAAAATCCGACAGTCTGAAAAAATGAAGAGTTTTGGGGTGAAGTGTGTCGCCTCCTGTCTCTCTGTACAGCCTCTGTAAATCTGAACCTTTACTTTCGAATGAAAGCTCAGAAGCTTCGTTATCGGATGAAACAGTGCTCATTTCTTCATTGTGTCAGCCTGATGTTTCTGCGTTTCCTAAAATGTGCATCACATGCTGAGAAATGCCAATAAATGCAGAGTAAAATGCAGAGTAATAAGACATTTTCCAGAAATGCACCTGCTGACTTGGGGAAGAAAGCTGGACCTTTTGTTTTTCCATTTTTTGACAGTATGGAGAGGTGTCAAATTCTGGATCACAAGGACAAGGTGAGATTTAAACACTTTGAAGTGAATGCCCCCAGCCTGGTGATATTGTGACTTATTCAAACTGTTCAAACTGAAAACTATGCAGGGAAAAGTGTAAAAAAGTCTGGAATCTCCCACATTTTAAACTGTCTTTCTGTACATTATTTTTTTTCTTTCAAATAAGTGTACTGAACATTTGTTACATACAGTGTATCAACAAAACACAAACATTTTAGATTACTTTAACTAATCAACAATTCAACACAGAATCAGACCAGAAACAGTAATAAAAGATTTTCATTTTTGTCTTTGGGCTTCAGGACACAAGGTCGGCTCAGACCCCGAGTGGAAATGCACGCGGTTATAGTTCCCAACATCAACGTGATACTAAAAATGTCTGGGGAGAACCCTGCATCCAAAAATGTTAATTATTCACTGTGAACATGTTGAGCTGTCATTGTGCAGTTTCAGATAAGCCAATCACAAACTTAAGAACACTTTTAAAATATGAAAGTCTGCTAATAGCTCACTCAAACCTATAATCAGAAAATGAGACTAAATATGATTTCCACTACGTCAGATTAAAAAACTCTTAATTTAAAGGCCATGTTTTAGTTTTATTACTTCTAATATTGTAAAAATGATTACACATACAGTGGCTTGCAAAAGTATTCAGTCCCTTGGTATTTCTGAACTTGAACTTATTTATTTTGGCACACAAACGCGACAACAACAAAAACTGATACACAAGACAATTCCACAGTGACGTGTGACCAAAAAGGGGGCGAGAAGAAGCAAAGTTATAAATGCCCACCCCTTATATACATACATATATACACATTACCAACCCCCAGAGCAAGCACACAGGCGACAGTGGTAAGGAAAAACTCCCTCTGATGTATTGAGGAAGAAACCTCAAGCAGACCAGACTCTAAGGGGTGACCCTCTGCTTGGGCCATGCTACAAACACATTTAACAACACAAACTCAAATCCCAATATCATAAACATATCTAGTGAACACCGTGTCTTCGTCTACATACATATTTACATACATATACAGTCTACATGTATACACACACACCAACACACACACACATTATATATATATATATATATATATATATATATATATATATATATATATATATATATATATATATATATATATATATATATATATATATATATATATATATATATATACACATATATATATATACATACATGCACATACACAAATGAATGTTACTGAACCAGTTCACAATTACAACTGACAACACAAAACTCATCGTACTTCATTAGATACATATCTTGAAAACATCATTTTTTTATACTGATTTTTAAACTGATTGATATTTGGACATCGTTTGAGTTCATCTGTCAGGTTATTCCATATTCTAGGGCCACACATGGAGACACAGAAACCTTTCCTGGTCGTCCGAGCGCCAGCAATTTTAAAATGATACATGCCCCGTAAATTATATTTTCCCTCTCTCTCAGTAAAATATTCCTGAATTCTAAATGGCACTTGTTTACTTTTCACTTTGTACATTAATTGAACAGTCTTGAATGAAATCATATCATTAAGTTTTAATATTTGAGATTTAATGAACAGTGGGTTGGTGTGGTCTCGATAACCCGCATTATGAATTGTCCTTAATGCTCTTTTTTTAAGAATGAATAATGGTTGCAATGAAGTTTTATAATTGTTACCCCAAACTTCAGCACAATAAGTCAAGTAGGGTGCAACCAATGAACAATACAGAGTATGAAGTGCTCTGCAATCAAGAACATGCTTTACTTTATTTAATACTACAATACTCTTTGATACCTTCAGTTGAATATGCTGAATATGAGCTTTCCAATTAATTTTTTCATTAATAATGACACCTAAAAACTTATTTTCAATTTATTTTTTCATTTATATAGCGCCAAATCACAACAGAGTTGCTTCAAAGCGCTTCACATAGGTAAGGTCTAACCTTACCAACCCCCAGAGCAACAGTGGTAAGGAAAAACTCCCTCTGAGGAAGAAACCTCAAGCAGACCAGACTCTAAGGGGTGACCCTCTGCTTGGGCCAACATAAATTACAGAACAATTGACGGACGAATATACAAGAAATGCTACTGGCGCACAGGACAGGAGGCTTGCCAACACAAATACAACTCCCATCTCTGGATGCAGCTGCACCTTAAACAGAGAGAAAAAAACAGAATCAGGCATCAAAAAGAAAAAAAAAATACTGTATAATTTGCCAGCATTAAACAACAAGAAAAACAGACATACTAAGGTGATCGCCGGCCACTAGCCCTAAACTTCACTAAAAGACCCAGAATTTAGGTAAAGTTGAGGCCGCGGCCCGCTCCAATTACTAATAAAGGAATTAAAAGAGTAAAAAGCGTAAAACAAAACTGTACCAGTATGCTAGCCATATGAAAGAGAAAATAAGCGCGTCTTAAGTCTGGACTTGAAAATCTCCACAGAATCTGACTGTTTTATTAATGCAGGGAGATCATTCCACAGAACAGGGGCATGATAAGAGAAAGCTCTGTGACCCGCAGACGTCTTATTCGCCTTAGGGACACAAAGTAGTCCTGCACCCTGAGAACGTAAAGCCCGGGCCGGTATGTTAAGATTTAATTAGGTCAGCTAGGTAGGGAGGTGCCAGTCCATGAATAATTTTATAGGTTAGTAGCAGAACCTTAAAATCTGATCTCACTGGGACAGGAAGCCAGCGAAGGGATGCCAAAATGGGTGTAATGTGGTCGAACTTTCTGCTTCGTGTCAAAAGTCTGGCTGCAGCATTTAGAACCAATTGGAGACCCCTAATGCTGGACTGCGGTAAACCAGAAAATAAAACATTGCAGTAGTCCAATCTAGAAGAGATAAATGCATGGATCAGGGTCTCAGCATCAGCCATAGACAGGATGGGACGAATCTTCACTATATTTCGCAGGTGGAAGAAAGCAGTCCTAGTAATATTTCTAATGTGGAGGCCAAAGGACAACGAAGGTTCAAAAATTACCCCAAGGTTCCTCACTTTGTCAGTGTGATGTATGACACATGAGCAGAGGCTGAGTGTTAACTGGTCAAATTGATGCCGAAGTCTCACTGGACCAAGAACCATCATTTCAGTCTTATCAGAGTTTAAAAGTAGGAAGTTTCTAGACATCCAACTTCTCACTGCTGCAAGGCAATCTTCTAAGGATTTTATGTGCAAGGGCACTCCCAGTAATCCCAAAATGATTTTCCAGCCTATCAAGTGGAATATGATGATCCACTGTATCAAATGCAGCACTGAGATCTAGCAGCAACAGAACCGTAGTGGTGTCCGAATCCATTGTAAGCAGAAGATCATTCACCACTTTAGTGAGCGCCGTCTCTGTGGAATGATATTTTCTAAAAGCAGACTGCAGTGGCTCAAAGAGATTATTCTCAGTAAGATAGTCTATGAGCTGCCGTGACACCACTTTTTGAAATCGGCCGATAGTTTGTCAATACACTAGGGTCAAGATTAGGTTTCTTAAGTAATGGTTTAATCACTGCAGACTTGAAACATTTAGGAACAGATCCAGAAGTTAAAGAAAGATTAATAATTTCCAACACAGTCGGCCCAAGAGTGGGCCACAGGTCCTTAAACAGTTTTGTTGGTATAGGATAAAATAAACAGGTGTGCTTTTTGTTGACATTACGAGTTTTGTCAGCATGCCTAGTGAGATACTATCAAATTCTGTAAATCTAGGTAATACCTCAGTAGTGGCGCCCACCTCAATAGCAGGGTGTAGTGGCTGGATTAAGGCATGCTGGGATATGTTTAACCTGATGTCTTTTATTTTCTTCCCAAAGTAATCCAGGAAATCTTGTGCTGTAAAAGGACAGTAAACTACAGGTGGTTGTCCATGCATAAGTGTTGCCACCATGTCGAACAAGAACTTTGAGTTTTGCTTGTTTTTGTTGATCAAATCAGAGTAGTAAGTCCGCTTTGTAGCCAATAATGCATGCTTATAGTCTAAGATAGCATCACGTCACGCAAGGTGAAATACTTCTAATTTTGAACAACGTCATTTCCGTTCTAGACCTCTTGCTTTATGCTTGAGGTCACGCAGATAATCATTGAACCAAGGTGACTGTGATTTGGGGGAGCGTGGTTTTAACACAGGGGGTGCAATCATGTCGAGTGTAGTTTTGAGCACTGAGTTTAAACTATCCACAAGTCTGTCTACTGACTGGGTATTTGTCAAATGTGAAGCTAAGACATCAGGCAGTCTAGCTTCGAGTTCAGTCTTAGTTGAGGAGTTGATGCATCGCCGCAATGACATATAAGGTTGTTGTTCCACTAAACACGGCAGCGAAACTGTAAACTTAATAAGTGAGTGATCAGACACCACTGATGTAAGAGGCATGATGTCAATATTCGTGACAGCAATACCATGTGCGAGAACCAGATCCAGGGTATTTCCACTAACGTGCGTCGAATCCCGAATGCATTGCCGAAATCCTAATGCATCCACAATTTCCATAAATGATTTGCAGAGGGGATCAGAAGGCTTATTTATATGAATGTTAAAGTCACCAATGATCAGAATGTTATCTACACTAGCTGACAAGTTAGAGATGAATGCACCAAATTCATCTAAGAATTCAGAATATGGGCCAGGAGGCCTATATACAGTGACAAAGTAATACGACTGATTTTTATTCTTCCGACCTTGGCAATGTGTAATATCCTGAGCAAAGCGGAGAATCAGATGCTCAAAGAAGTTATATTTGTAACC
Source organism: Thalassophryne amazonica (assembly GCF_902500255.1). Taxonomy (NCBI): domain Eukaryota; kingdom Metazoa; phylum Chordata; class Actinopteri; order Batrachoidiformes; family Batrachoididae; genus Thalassophryne; species Thalassophryne amazonica. The sequence goes on along the minus strand of NC_047105.1, from coordinate 55,185,274 downwards.
CCCAACAGCTAATAAGCTAAACCTAGATTTATAAATAAGAGCAACACTCCTGCCTTGCTTCACATCACGAGGGAAGTGACTAAATGTATATGCTGGTGGGCAGGCCTCATTTAAGGGGAGGACAGCTGTAGGTTTAAGGTAGGTTTCACATAGCCCAATCATATCTAAGTGATGATCAATAATTAGATCAGTGATCAACAATGATTTTGAGGACAGTGATCTTATGTTAATGAGACCCAGTCTAAGGACCTCAGTGGGGTTGACAGTTGTTGAACTGTTTGGGTTTAGGGGTGGTTCCAGAGTAGCATATATAAGATGCCTAAAAGTAGATTTAGGTTTGAGACATTCCTCGCGCGTTGTAGGTACCAGACACGAAATCTTTGCTATTGCTGGAACAACCACTGGGTCATCCTCAATTTCAACATCATCCAATATAGTAATGGGTATTAAGTTTGGAAAGCATATCCCTCTATGATTTTTATGGACACGACTACGGAAGCAGGCCACAGTCTCAACTTGTTGAAATTCCCTCCCTGGCAAATAAACTGCACTATCACCATAGTGGATTTTCTGCACTAAATTCCCCGCTAAGCTACCCACATTTGTCATAAGCCTTGCAGGGTCTCTAATCACCTGCTCCATGGCCTGCTGTAGATTCCTAATGTTACCCTCCCTGTAGAGCTCTATCTATGTTCGCAGTCAAGATGGCGGCGCCTTCCCCAGTAGGTTGGAGGCCGTCTGGCATCAGCAAGCCACGGCGGCCCCAGAACAAAGGCCAGTTATCAATAAAGCTAAAGCCTTGCTGTCTACAAAACTGCGCCAGCCACCTATTTAATGATGTCAGCCTGCTAAACGCCTCATCAGTACCCCGGGAGGGGAGGGGACCAGAGAATATTAATCGATGCCGACACATCTTTCTGGCAAGGTCACAAGTTCTCTCTAAGTCCATCTTTGTGACCTCCGAGCGCTTCATCCTGATATCATTGGTGCCAACGTGAATAACTATATGACTATATCTCATGTCATGTTCCTTCGTCTGTCTTCCCTTCTGCAGCGTCAGCACCCTAAGATGAGATGCAATGTCGGGAGCTCTGGCCCCAGGAATACATTTAACGTCAGCCAGCGTCTGATAGAATCCCCTATCACTAAAGTCCGGTGTTTCGGCCTGGAGACAGGAGTGGAAGTCACTTGTGGGCTCAGAGAATTCACATCAGGAAAATCCAAGGGGGAGAACCGATTCACAGTTCGCACTGGCGAGTGTGATCGGGGTGCCACAACCGGGCACCAAGCCCTACGGGGCTTCCTCCGCCTAGCCACAGTCCGAAAGCCGTCCTCCACAGCCGGCGTTTTTAAGCTGATGCTAATGGGCTCGCTAGCCGGCCCAACACTAACCTCATCTGGAGTGCCCGTAACATCTAACTCCACTGAGCTAAGAAGCTGCTCTAACTTACGGACACGGCTCTCTAAGAGAGCCACCCTATCTTCCAACATCACGCACGATTTACGGAGGGTGTAAAGTAGAATTAGTAGTGTACTTTGTGCACTAAGAAATTCAAGAATGTAGCCAAGCAAACACGAGCTATCCAATAATGGATAAGCTAACCACTCCTAAGGCTCGCACAGACGCAGATAAATGAATTAAAATTCACAGCAGTTACACTGAAAAACTAACAGAAGTATTAAACAGGTAAAAAAGCAGCAGCTATAAAATACACTAAACAGTTAATTAACTAACAGGAGTGTAAAAAAAATGAAATGAAAAAATGATGACGGGGGTCCAAAATAGCTAACGCAAGCTAACTGCTAGCAAAAATGCTAGCCGCTCCTAAGATTTTACACAGGAGTAAAATAAATTCACAGCAGTTCGACTGAAAAATGAACATAAGTATTAAACAGGTAAAAAAAGAAACAGCTATTAAAAATAACGATGGAGAGGGGAGGGGTCGACCTAGCTAGCGAATGCTAACTGCTAGCAATTCACAACAAGACTGTTGTTAAATAACGTTCAGAGTAGATACAATTAATAACCAGAAGAGCGCTAAACAGAAATAAAAGAAGCGTATACAACCGTGTGAAGTTCAGAGTGGCGTCACAGCAACAAACAAACTTATTCTCTTTGACATGCTCTATGTTTACCCCATGTATATCTTTTTTATAATTTCCAAATAACATCAATTTCATGCATTTTAATTGCAGATCCAAAAAGTACATCAGGCTTCTCAATATAAAAATTTCAAAAATTATCTTCCTTAGACTCAAACTGAAAGTAAATCTCTACAAGTTGATATAAATTACGTAAAAATATAAAAGCCAAAATGATGGGTTGCATAAGTAATCAGTCCCCTTGGTATAATATCTGTAAATAATCACTTTAATTGCCAGTTTTCTTCAGACAAGTCAGGGGATGGATACATGAATATTTCCAAGTCACTGAATATATATATATATATACCATATATAACTGGTGATGCAACAATTAAGAGTTACTCTGTGTGCAGTTTCTACAATCACAGCCACAGACACCTACAACTTCTTTAGAGTTGTCTGGGTGTCTTAGTGGCTTCCCTCACTAGTCACCTTCTTGCACAGTCACTCAATTTTTGAGAAATGCTTCCTCCAGACTGATTTACCACACAGTACCACACATCTTGTATTTCTTAAAGATTGATAGAAATTATTTCAAAGACACATTCAGTGAATTGGAAATGTACATGTATTCATACGTTAACTTGTGATGATTTACAGTAAATTCATCAGTGTGTCAATAATTGTGTCCAGCACACATTTAATATCAGGTTTTTTTCTTTTGTTTTGTTGTTGCTGCAAAATAACTTTGGACATGTTTAAAAATATTTTGATTAAACAAAATTGCTTATAAAAGGCTGTGTCTGCCCTAAGAGAGACCACTCGGTTGTTCAAGCCTGTTAAAAAAAAAATGCACATACAGTAGTGTTCAGAATAATAGTAGTGCTATGTGACTAAAAAGATTAATCCAGGTTTTGAGTATATTTCTTATTGTTACATGGGAAACAAGGTACCAGTAGATTCAGTAGATTCTCACAAATCCAACAAGACCAAGCATTCATGATATGCACCCTCTTAAGGCTATGAAATTGGGCTATTAGAAAAAAAAAGTAGAAAAGGGGGTGTTCACAATAATAGTAGTGTGGCATTTAGTCAGTGAGTTCGTCAATTTTGTGGAACAAACAGGTGTGAATCAGGTGTCCCCTGTTTAAGCATGAAGCCAGCACCTGTTGAACATGCTTTTCTCTTTGAAAGCCTGAGGAAAATGGGAGGTTCAAGACATTGTTCAGAAGAACAGCGTAGTTTGATTAAAAAGTTGACTGGAGAGGGGAAAACTTAGACGTAGGCGCAAAAAATTATAGGCTGTTCATCTACAATGATCTCCAATGCTTTAAAATGGACAAAAAAAAAAAAAAAAAAAAGAGACGCGTGGAAGAAAACAGAAAACAACCATCAAAATGGATAGAAGAATAACCAGAATGGCAAAAGCTCTCCCATTGATCAGCTCCAGGATGATCAAAGACAGTCTGGAGTTACCTGTAAGTGCTGTGACAGTTAGAAGACGCCTGTGTGAAGCTAATTTATTTGCAAGAATCCCCCGCAAAGTCCCTCTGTTAAATAAAAGGCATCTGCAGAAGAGGTTACAATTTGCCAAAGAACATATCAACTGGCCTAAAGAGAAATGGAGGAATATTTTGTTGACTGATGAGAGTAAAATTGTTCTTTTTGGGTCCAAGGGCCGCAGATAGTTTGTGAGACGACCCACAAACTCTGAATTCAAGCCACAGTTCACAGTGAAGACAGTGAAGCATGGTGGTGCAAGCATCATGATATGGGCATGTTTGTCCTACTATGGTGTTGGGCCTATATATCGCATACCAGGTATCATGGATCAGTTTGGATATGTCAAAATACTTGAAGAGGTCATGTTGCCTTATGCTGAAGAGGACATGCCCTTGAAATGGGTGTTTCAACAAGACAATGACCCCAAGCACACTAGTAAATGAGTAAAATCTTGGTTCCAAACCAATAATCACAGATGTGAAGAAATCATGAAAAACTGTGGCTATACAACTAAATACTAGTTTAGTGATTCACAGGATTACTAAAAAAGCAGTTTGAACATAATAGTTTTGAGTTTGTAGCGTCAACAGCAGATGCTACTATTATTGTGAATAATAGTAGCTTTTCTACTTTTTTTCTACTACTTTCCCCCTTTTCTACTTTGTTTTTTACTAATAGCCCAATTTCATAGCCTTAAGAGTGTGCATATCATGAATGCTTGATCTTGTTGGATTTGTGAGAATCTACTGAATCTACTGGTACCTTGTTTCCCATGTAACAATAAGAAATATACTCAAAACCTGGATTAATCTTTTTAGTCACATAGCACTACTATTATTCTGAACACTACTGTAGCTGTCTTCCTGGGCAATATTCAAACAAACCTTCTGTGACACAATAGTTTGCATTTATTTCTGACCATATATTAAAATGTGTTCATAAAATATAGCGGGACCAACAATTTTGTCCATGTGTATGCTTTCAGTGGGATTGTTGCCGTTGATCTGTCAGAAAATCGTTGCCTTTTTTGTCATATGTTATTCACGTTTGTTACCAGGTGTTCCTTTTAAGTTGAATTTTTTTCCTGCTGTTTTGAATTTGCATCACCCATTAATCAATTTTCTGTACTCCAATTAAGGGTCAGTGGGGTGGGGGGTGGAGTCACGGGGCATAGGGCGGGGCACGCCCTGGCCAGGACTGAAAGTAGAGGTGGACGATAGCGGGAATTTTGGTATTAATCCGATACCAAGTAAATACAGGCCCACTATTGCCGATATCGATACCGATACCAATACTTTTTCATATTTAAGCTTCATAGATCCAAAGGATCTATCCTAGGATCCAAAGCCTCCTAGGATAGAAATTTGCCAAACATTGTACGTGACAACAAAATGCTTTATTATCACAATCACATTTTTGTTTAAAAAAAAAAAAAATCACTCAACACAACATAAAACAAAATCTACTGAGGTAGAGGGCTGACAAACCACAATACAAGGGTGCGCTGCTCCGTGTTGTGTGACACGGAGCAGCGCTGCTCTTACAGACAAAGTAGACTTTGATGAATCTGTGTGTGCAGCAGTCAGTGCATGCGGGAATGAAAAAAAAAAAAAACTTAAATATCGATCTTTTTACACGAGGATCATTCAATATCAATACCAGCGTTGGTATTGATATTATCAATATTAGGATCGATCCGTCCACCTCTAACTGAAAGTGCATTTTAGAGAAGTCTGCTGATGCTTTCCGCTAATCTCTCTGTGGATGAGTGTCAGTGGGGTACCTGGGAGGACAGGTCGGTCCACTCTGCCGGCTCCTGGTCCTGGACAGTGACAGATTTGACTCCGGACAGGATCACATTCTTGGCCGTTTCCACTCCGAGCCCCCGCATGCCCGCGATGAGGACGCTGGCTGTCTCCATGCGGAACATGGCGTCATGACCTAAAACATACCTGTGCAAAGAGAAAAAGGCTCAAACCCGGAACAGCTCCCGCCGTCTGAGGCCATCCAAGTACTTACAGCTGTCGAGAATAGAAGCCCTCATCGATCTTCTCCTTTCCGGACATGTCGCTTAGAGTTTGCGATGATTTCAGTCAGAGCTCGAGTGTAAAGTTTCCTCCAACACGCGCGCAGAAGCACGAGTGGACTTCCGATTGTGACAGGCAGCGGAACCGCTTCTGCTTTTTTCACTTTCGCTTCCCCGCAGCTCTCACACAAGTGCCTCCTGACCACCAGAGGGCGCTGCAGGACGACAAGAATCCGGCCTTCGTGGGGAGGGCGAGTGGAATCAGGCTGAGTGGGGAAACCACACAGAAGACAGAGAAAAGAAAGAGAAAGAATACTAAGTTCCCTTAGCAAAAAGTAGTATACTTAAAGTTCATTTTATTAAGTATGCTTCAGTATAAGTGTAAATGGACTACATTTATATAGCGCTTTTCCATCTGCATCAGATCAGATACAGTTATGCCTCACATTCACCCCGATGTCAGGGTGCTGTCATACAAGGCGCTCATTACACACCGGGAGCAATAGGGGATTAAAGGCCTTGCCCAAGGGCCCTTAGTGATTTTCCAGTCAGGCAGGGATTTGAACCCATGATCTTCTGGACTCAAGCCCAACACCTTAACCACTAGACCATCACCTCCCCTAATGTAAGTATACAAGACCATGACCAAACCAAGTGTAAGTATAGCAAGTATACTACAGACCGTGTACTGTTAGTATAGTAGAAAGTACACAAACTTAATTTTCGGACTAAATTGGAACATTTCAAGTTTATAAAAGTATATTTTAAAGTTCGTTTTAAGTTTGCAAAAGTACACTTTAAAGCATACAACAAGTACACTCATCTATATACTATCAATGTGCTTGATATATCCCTCTCCTATGCTTAAAGTATACCACAAGAGCACTTATCGATGTACTAGTTGTATACTTAGAGTCCCTATTTTTAGTTTATTATCGTATACTTAAAATATACTGTTATACAAATGGGTTATTTCACTATTTTACTTTTAATACTTTAATTTTGCTTGCCATATTACTTGTAGCTTACTATTTATATACTGAAAATATACTCCTTAAAGTATTCCTAAAGTTTACTCATACTGTATGTACACAAGAGTGTAATGCATTTAAAAAAAATCACAAGACAGAATGTTGAAAACAAGTTTGATATATTTTCAAACATTTCAAAAACAAAGACCTATGATATCAAGTCCTTCCTTTGTGGAGAAAATTAAAGGAAAAAGTGCATGTAAAATGTAAACATAATGGTCTCTCCAAGATCAAGTCCTTTTTTGTAAAAATGTAAACATAGCATCTTCAACTGAGAACTAAAGTCCTTCCTTGTCAAAAAAGGTAAAAGAAAAGTGCGAACCTTTGGAACCAAAAATAAATAACTACATAGAAAAAAATCTGTACTTTTATGACTTCTTTTCAGTTACTTGAGTCAATGGCTTGACAGTAGATCTTATTTTACTAATTTAGAAGATCTTCACTTAGCCTGGAAAAAGAGTCTGTTGCTCTATAAAAAAGCCCTCCGTAAAGCTAGGACATCTTTCTACTCATCACTAATTGAAGAAAATAAGAACAACCCCAGGTTTCTTTTCAGCACTGTAGCCAGGCTGACAAAGAGTCAGAGCTCTATTGAGCTGAGTATTCCATTAACTTTAACTAGTAATGACTTCATGACTTTCTTTGCTAACAAAATTTTAACTATTAGAGAAAAAATTACTCATAACCATCCCAAAGACGTATCGTTATCTTTGGCTGCTTTCAGTGATGCCAGTATTTGGTTAGACTCTTTCTCTCCGATTGTCCTGTCTGAGTTATTTTCATTAGTTACTTCATCCAAACCATCAACATGTTTATTAGACCCCATTCCTACCAGGCTGCTCAAGGAAGCCCTACCATTATTTAATGCTTCGATCTTAAATATGATCAATCTATCTTTGTTAGTTGGCTATGTACCACAGGCTTTTAAGGTGGCAGTAATTAAACCATTACTTAAAAAGCCATCACTTGACCCAGCTATCTTAGCTAATTATAGGCCAATCTCCAACCTTCCTTTTCTCTCAAAAATTCTTGAAAGGGTAGTTGTAAAACAGCTAACTGATCATCTGCAGAGGAATGGTCTATTTGAAGAGTTTCAGTCAGGTTTTAGAATTCATCATAGTACAGAAACAGCATTAGTGAAGGTTGCAAATGATCTTCTTATGGCCTCGGACAGTGGACTCATCTCTGTGCTTGTTCTGTTAGACCTCAGTGCTGCTTTTGATACTGTTGACCATAAAATTTTATTACAGAGATTAGAGCATGCCATAGGTATTAAAGGCACTGCGCTGCGGTGGTTTGAATCATATTTGTCTAATAGATTACAATTTGTTCATGTAAATGGAGAATCTTCTTCACAGACTAAAGTTAATTATGGAGTTCCACAAGGTTCTGTGCTAGGACCAATTTTATTAACTTTATACATGCTTCCCTTAGGCAGTATTATTAGACGGTATTGCTTAAATTTTCATTGTTACGCAGATGATACCCAGCTTTATCTATCCATGAAGCCAGAGGACACACACCAATTAGCTAAACTGCAGGATTGTCTTACAGACAGAAAGACATGGATGACCTCTAATTTCCTGCATTTAAACTCAGATAAAACTGAAGTTATTGTACTTGGCCCCACAAATCTTAGAAACATGGTGTCTAACCAGATCCTTACTCTGGATGGCATTACCCTGACCTCTAGTAATACTGTGAGAAATCTTGGAGTCATTTTTGATCAGGATATGTCATTCAAAGCGCATATTAAACAAATATGTAGGACTGCTTTTTTGCATTTACGCAATATCTCTAAAATTAGAAAGGTCTTGTCTCAGAGTGATGCTGAAAAACTAATTCATGCATTTATTTCCTCTAGGCTGGACTATTGTAATTCATTATTATCAGGTTGTCCTAAAAGTTCCCTAAAAAGCCTTCAGTTAATTCAAAATGCTGCAGCTAGAGTACTAACGGGGACTAGAAGGAGAGAGCATATCTCACCCATATTGGCCTCTCTTCATTGGCTTCCTGTTAATTCTAGAATAGAATTTAAAATTCTTCTTCTTACTTATAAGGTTTTGAATAATCAGGTCCCATCTTATCTTAGGGACCTCGTAGTACCATATCACCCCAATAGAGCGCTTCGCTCTCAGACTGCAGGCTTACTTGTAGTTCCTAGGGTTTGTAAGAGTAGAATGGGAGGCAGAGCCTTCAGCTTTCAGGCTCCTCTCCTGTGGAACCAGCTCCCAATTCAGATCAGGGAGACAGACACCCTCTCTACTTTTAAGATTAGGCTTAAAACTTTCCTTTTTGCTAAAGCTTATAGTTAGGGCTGGATCAGGTGACCCTGAACCATCCCTTAGTTATGCTGCTATAGACGTAGACTGCTGGGGGATTCCCATGATGCACTGTTTCTTTCTCTTTTTGCTCTGTATGTACCACTCTGCATTTAATCATTAGTGATCGATCTCTGCTCCCCTCCACAGCATGTCTTTTTCCTGGTTCTCTCCCTCAGCCCCAACCAGTCCCAGCAGAAGACTGCCCCTCCCTGAGCCTGGTTCTGCTGGAGGTTTCTTCCTGTTAAAAGGGAGTTTTTCCTTCCCACTGTAGCCAAGTGCTTGCTCACAGGGGGTCATTTTGACCGTTGGGGTTTTACATAATTATTGTATGGCCTTGCCTTACAATATAAAGCGCCTTGGGGCAACTGTTTGTTGTGATTTGGCGCTATATAAAAAAAAATTGATTGATTGATATCTTGCTCCAAGTGCATAATAAATGTTAGTACTTTGTGGCAGAAAGACGTAAAAAGTATACTAAAGTATAAGTTTTAGTATTAAAGTATAAGTGTAAGTCTTAGTATTAATGTACTTAGATGTAGACTTTTGTTTATACTTCTCAGTATAAGCCAAGTATACTTCACCATACTAGTCTTAAGTATATAAAATATAGTTTATAAAAAGTCACCTTCAAGTATACTTCCTCAATTTTAGTAAAAAAAATAAATATACTCATAGTACATTTGAATAAACTTCTTTTTGCTAAGGGTTCCCATAAAAAAACTAAAGTATGACAGTGTTTATTATCTTGTCAGATGTTAGAAGCAGAGTTGGTCCTTATTCTGGCCTGTAGACTGTGTACATTTCGTATTGTTACACTTGTATCGTTGTGCCTGAATCAAATTGTATAATTTTTTTATGAGCTTTGTGATATCATGAAACATCATCTGCTCCAAGGAAGAAATAAAGATCTCTTGCATTCATTCATTCGTCTTCTGCTGCTTATTCGCGTCACTGTGGTAGCAGACCAAGTAGCTCATCCCACACTTCCCCATCCTCAGCTGAGTCCTGTAACTCTTCCCGGGGAGATCCTGAAATGTCGTCAATCCAAATGGCATCACCACCTTATTTTGGTGGTGGTGGTGAGGAGTGGGGGTGATGATCCTGGGAGCTCCTGGTAGGGCCACCCTTGGCAAATTGGTCCCAGGGGCGGAGACAGACAAGAGTGATCCATGTGGCCCTTTACAACAGACACACATAGGAATGTAGTCACCTCGCCCAGATTAGAAATACCGGACCCTTCTTCTTGTGTCAGACCTGGTGCCTGATGGCTAACAACCATGGGACTCAGTCTGGATCAGCCCAAAAAATAACACTGCGTCAACTCCATGTGAGCTCACCACCCATAGGGGGTCTGTGAAGGGTCTGGTATGTTGTTTGTCTGACAGTGGACAGGGACAAATGCTGACACAGACTGACACTCTGTTAAAATCTCTTCCAGAAGAAACTTAAAGGATGTATAATGTACAGGAAACAGAGAACATCAAGGATTACACTTTATACTTCAGAATAATTTGTGTCTTTAAACATTCACCACAGATTACTGTGTATATGAATAGTGCAAACATCAATGTTGTTATGTATCATGATATTTATCAAAGTGCAATAGTTGTATTGTGATGTGTGTCATCATATCTGGAGTTAGTCTATCGTTCCACTCCTGCTGTGAACACTAGTTACCAGAGTTGTGTCAAGAAAGTCATCTGACATAGAAAATAACAATTCTCAATGTGGATGGATCTTCACCGGGCATGCTGGGGCAACTCAGAGTAACCCGGGACCCCAATAGCCCCCATCATTATTACAACAATTATTTTTTATTATTCATGTTGTTATATCAGTCCTGAACTCTTTATTGAATTATAAAATAGGTATTATCATCCAGTTGAAGGGCCCAAATACCAAAGAAGGCTGCAGTGATGGTACTGCAATTGATTTTCTTGTGTTTGACTGGTTTCTTTATTCATTTGCTAACTTATTTATGAGATTATACTGGCAACAATTTGCTAATACATCACTACAAAGAAGAATATGAAATCACCTTTGCTTGTCTGTCCTGACTTTAGCTTTAGTGCTACTACAGAAATAAAATTAAGTTGTTGATTACTTGAAATGATCTTGAAAGGATTAATAACCTAGCAAACACCACAATGTGACTGCATAGCTGTTTTTTTTTAAATGAGTCATCACAGATGTTTACATCAGGTCTGGAAACATGCTGGTGTTTAGTATTACCATATCCACCACAGAACCACCTTGTGGCCTGAATTGCAGCCACCCATGCAGACAACTGGTCAATCCCCCTTTTTAAAACTAACCACCTGTCTGCCACAGCCAGGTGAAATGTGGGTGTCGCCTTGGCCTTCTCCATTCACTGGGGTCATCAACCCAGAGATACTTGTGTAATGAGTCATGTCTACAGAGGTGCGCCATGTGGCCAAAAATGTCATCCCTGATTTTCCCTTTCAGTGCAAGTGTTACTCCTCATCATCATAGTCTGCCTAAGTAATTGCTCTCTTGACATAATGTAATTTTGCTTTAGTCTAAATTGAAATATTTCTTTTGCCAAAGACAAAAATGTTCATTGACACAATGTAAAAAGATAAGTTATCTTCAAGGCCATACACATTTTTGATTTGGTGTAACTTAAATTTTTAATTTAGAGAAGCCTACTTTTTACAGTTGTATCTAATTCAAGTTGTTGATTTGGAATAAAACTCATTAAATTGCAGTAATTTTGTTAGTTTTTTTTTTTTTTTACTTATTTTTTCTTCATGAAAATCTGCTTTTTTGCAATTACATGTAATTAAAATGTTTGCTTTTGGTAACCGGCATGTCCAGAAAAAAATACAAAAACAAAACAAAACAACAACAAAAAACTTCTCAATAGTCTGTATGACAGATGACACTGTGTCCTTAATTCTGGAGGTTTTAATTGTTTGATTAATTTCTGTGGCCCCAAACAAAATGAATGAAAATAAATCTGAGTGTGCCATTCAATTTGATACCTTTGAAATGGTGACAGACACTGCAGTTCACAAGCCACCTCAACTGACTCCTTTCGACGTGGAGGAGCAGCGGCTTGACTCCAAGCTCCTCCCGAGTGACCGAGCTCCTCACCCCATCTCTAAGGGAGCACCCAGCCACCCTGCGGAGGAAACTCATCTCGGCCGCTTGTACTCGCGATCTCGTTCTTTTGGTAATGAGCCAAATCTCATGACCATAGGTGAGGATCGGAACGTAGATCGATCAGTAAATCGAGAGCTTTGCCCCCCTACTCAGCTCTCTCTTCACCACAACGGTCCTATACAGTGACCGCATCACTGCAGATGCTGCACCAATCTGTCTGTCGATCTCACGCTCCATCTGTCCCTCACTCGTGAACAAGACCCCGAGATACTTAAACTCCTCCACTTGAGGCAAGGACACTCCACCGACCTGAAGAGGGCAAAGCACCTTTTTCCGGTCGAGAACCATGGCCTCGGATTTGGAGGTGCTGATTTTCATCCCGGACGCTTCACACTCGGCAGCAAACTGCCCCAGTGCACGCTGACGGTCCTGATTTGACAAAGCCAACAGAACCACATTGTCCGCAAACAGCAGAGACGAGATTCTGTGGTTCCCAAACCAGACCCCCTCTACACCCTGGCTGCGCCTAGAAATTCTGTCCATAAAGATAATGAACAGAACCGGTGACAAAGGGCAGCCCTGGTGGAGGCCAACGTGCACTGGAAACAGGTTTGACTTACTACCGGCAATGCGAACCAAGCTCCTGCTGCGGTCGTACAGGGACCGGATAGCCCTTAGGAAAGGACCCTGGACCCCGTACTCCTGGAGCACCCCACACAGGGTGCCCCGAGGGACACGGTCAAACGCTTTCTCCAGATCCACAAAGCACATGTGGACTTGTTGGGCGAACTCCCATAAACCCTCGAGCACCCGATGGAGTGTGTAGAGCTGGTCCAGTGTGCCGCGACCAGGACGAAAACCACACCGCTCCTCCTGAATCCGAGGTTCGACTATCGGTCGAATTCTCCTCTCCAGTACTCTGGAACAGACCTTACCGGGGAGGCTGAGGAGTGTGATATCCCTGTAGTTGGAACACACCCTCCGGTCCCCCTTCTTAAACAGAGGGACAATCCAGAGGCACTGTCCCCAACCGCCACGTGATGTTGCAGAGGCGTGTCAGCAACATGCAGAGATTTAAGGTACTCAGGACGGATTTCATCCACCCCAGGAGCCTTGCCACCGAGGAGCTTTCTAACCACCTCGGTGACTTCGGCCTGGGTAATGGATGAGTCTGCCTCTGAGTCCCCAGTCTCTGCTTCCTCTTCGGAAGACGTGACGATGGGATTAAGGAGATCCTCGAAGCATTCCTTCCACCACCCGACAACATCCCCAGTCAGGGTCAACGGCTCCCCACCCGCACCGTAGACAGTGCTGGTGGAGAGCTGCTTCCGCCTCCTGAGGCGTCGGATGGTTTGCCAGTGACTACAAAGTCGATCATCGACCTCTGGCTCAGGGTGTCCTGGTGCCGTGTGCACTTATGGACACCCTTGTGCTCGAACATGGTGTTCATGATGAACAAACTGTGACTAGTACAGACGTCCAACAACTGAACACCACTCGGGTTCAGCTCGGGGATGCCGTTCTTCCCGATTACCCTCCTCCAGTTCTCACTGTTGTGGGCGTTGAAATCCCCCAGGAGAACAATGGAGCCCCAGTCGGAGCGCTATCTAGTACCCCTCCCAGGGACTCCAAGAAGGTCGGGTACTCTGCACTGCCGCTCGGCCCATAGGCCGAGACAACAGTGAGAGATCTGTCCCCAACCTGAAGGCATAGGGATGCGACCCTCTCATTCACTGGAGTGAACTCCAACACATGGCGACTGAGCTGGGGAGCAATAAGCAATGCGATCCCAGCTCTCCGCCTCTCCCCGTGGGCAACGGCAGAAAAGTGGAGCGTCCAGCCCCTCTCCAGGAGTTGGGTACCAGAGCCCAAGCTGTGTGTGGAGGTGAGCCCGACTATCTCTAGTCGGTATCTCTCAACCTCCCGCACCAGCTCAGGTTCCTTCCCTCCCAGTGAGGTGACATTCCACGTCCCAACAGCCAGGGGCTGTGAGCGCGGACCGGGCCGCCGGGCCACCTGCCCTCGACCGCCACCCAGTCCTCTCTGCACCCGACCCCCATGGCCCCCTCTGCAGGTGGTGAACCCACAGGAGGGCGGGCCCACGTCGCTCTTTCGGGCTGAGCCCGGCCGGGCCCCATGGGCTAAGGCCCGACCACCAGGCGCTCGCGCACGAGCCCCAGCCCCAGGCCTGGCTCCAGGGTGGGGCCCCGGCTCCGCCATACCGGGCGATGTCTCGGTCCTTGATTTTTTTCTGGTCATGGGAGAATATACAGAAAATTACACAGGACATTTGGGGAGATTTTGGGAGGCCATGCTGGTGCACAAGACGGGAGGCCTGCAGAAGAAAAACACCCACTCTCATCTCTGGATTGAGCCGCACCTTAAACAGAGAGAGAGAAAAAAAGAATCAGGTGGCAGGAAGACAACAAATACAGTATAATTTGTCAGCATGAAACAACAAGAAAAACAGAAGAAATACTAAGGTGATTACTGGCCACTAGCCCTAAGCTTCACTAAAAGACCCAGACTTTAGGTAAAGTTGAGGCAGGGGCCCGCTCTCTTTACTAATAAAATGAATTTAAAAGGGTAGAAAGCACAGTAACATACTATGCCAGTATGCGAGCCATATGAAAGGGAAAATAAGTGCATCTTAGGACTGGACTTGAAGCATAAAGAAGACACTTTGACACTTGGTTCTTCTTCAGAAGAACACAGTTTTTCAAACAGCTTTGGATTCCTGAACTTTGCATCTAATGGTAAATGTTTAACTTTGGAATTCATCAGTATGTCATAGTACAATGTGTGTTCAACTATTCATGCCACGTTACAGTTCCACCCCAGAAATGTTTAAACATTTCCAGAAAATATGTTTCTCAAAACACAAACTGAAAAAAGAGTTAACTGCTTTGTCAAAAATGCCACAAATCTCTTGCAAAGTGAAACTGCACTCAAAACTGACTCCATCAAAACAACAGATATAACATGATGGGTGCAGAAACTGAACTCCAAAACGCAGAGCACACAGGGTTAAATGAAATAATTTAAAGAAACACTAACAGGGGGAGTGAGTGACACACAACAGAAAAGGAACTCAGTCAGTCCAGAATGTGGAGTCCAAAGGCAGCTGGAGCGGACTGCGGGGAAGCCAGGGTGCAGAACCAGAATAGACAAGAACATGAACAATGAAACATCAGAATATGGCAGGGAGCGAGTGGAAAACAGGAACTTGAATATTGTCGAGAGCTAGTCAGGGCAGGAGTGTACACAAAGAGAATGACCTACAGCTCACTAAACAGGACAACGCAGAGTGACAGGACCTCACCCACAGTCATATGTCAAACCACAATAAAAGTGACAAAGACCAGTGTATTGAAACCAAACTGGAACTGAAAAAAATAGCTAAAGAATAAAACAAAGGAACAGTGGTCACAAAAACCCAGAAACCCAACATTTAATAGACAGCACATGGAACAGGCTGTGACAGTGTCAAATAAAAACTGATGTGATAAATGCTAAACAAGTCAAGTCAAGTCAAGTCTGGGAGCATGTGTTGGTGCTGCACTTTGCCACATCCACAACACCATGGAACTGCCTTGCCAGTTGCCACTTGTATGCCTGCCCACCCAGGCATACAATTGGTCTCTAAAATAACCATCCATCTGTCACGGCCAGGTGAAACTTGGATGTTCCCTTGGTCTTCTCCAGCTACAGTGTATCTGGAAAGTAATCACAGCACTTCACTTTTTCCCACAATTGTTTTTTATGTAAAAGCCTTTTTCCAAAATGGATGAAATTTGTTTTTTTTCCCCTCTAAAATCTACACACAATACCCCATAATGACAATGTGCAAAAAGGTGTTTTTTTTTATTTTTGCAAATTTATTAAAAAAAAAACAAAAAACTAAGAAATCACATATACATAAGTATTCACAGCCTTTGCCATGAAGCTCAAAATTGAGCTCAGGTACATCCTGTTTCCACAGAGATGTTTCTACAGCTTAATAGAATAGAATAGAATAATTCTATATTGTCCACTGAGGTGGAAAATTGTCTTCGGCTCACAAGCTTAAGAAAGACAACACAGATACAAACATCGTCATACATATAAACATATAATGGACACAACAAAACAAAGGTAAGATATAGTAAAATACACAAGAATAAAATGAGTAAAATAAGATCTAGTAAAATAAATAAAACATAAAATAAGAACTTGTAAAATAAATAAAACACAGAAGTAAAACAGTCCAGGTTATGTCTGTGGGTTGGTCACTTTGTTGAGTTCATGATGGTGACGGCATTTGGTATAAAAGATTTTTTAAAAGAGCCTTTGGCCAGAGAAGCTCTGTAGCGCCTCCCAGACTTCAGGAGCTCAAACTGACAGGACAGAGGATGAGAGCTGTCTGCCAGGACAACTTAACTGAAGTCCACCTTGGGTAAATTCAATTGATTGGACATGATTTGGAAAGGCACATAACTGTCTGCATAGGTATAAGGTCCCAAAGTTGACAATGCATGTCAGAGCACAAACCAAGCATGAAGTTAAAGGAATGAAGCTGTAACATAACAAAATGTGTAAAAAGTGAAGCGCTGTGAATATTTTTCCGGATGCACCCTGTATAGATTTTGTGCTTGGTTTCAGTGCGGAAAGTTCCCCCTTCACACCCCGCACCTGCCACATTGCTCCATATAATGTGCAGTTACATCCGGTGTAAAATTTGTGCCAAATCAACGTACAGATTTACCTTGAATCTGCTGTGGCATCCATGAATGAAAAGAAGGGAGCAGCTGAAGGGACTTAGTTTATATATATGTGCTTTTGTTGCCTAAAAGAAATCAAATTTATTAAATCTCACTCACTCATCTTTAACTGCATACTCCAACCACAGGTCGCGGGGAGCTGGAGCCTATCCCAGCAGTCATAGGACGTGAGGCGGAGTACACCGGATGCCAGTCTGTCACAGGGCCACATATAGACAGACAAACACACCCACACCTACGGACAATTTAAAGTTTCCAGTCCACCTAACCTGCATGCAGTGGTGTGCACAGCTAACTGAAAAGTTAGCAGTGGCGGCGCCAAGGGGGGGGCAATAATTCTGCCAATAATGTGAATAGCGTCTGACATATTTGTGAATCTCAACTGCAGTTTTGCGCCGAGAATGTCTCAATATTTGCTGCCAACCACCAGAACAGGCGCATAGTTTTGAAGTAACGTGTTCTTTGGCTGTTTGCCTTACACGTAACTTGGGCTAGATTGTATACAAACTTCATAAAGAATCACTTTTTTGTATATTGTTTACAACTACGTTTCTCAGGCTATATCCCCCCTCAGCCCCCCCAACAAAAATTTCCTGGTGCCGCCACTGAAAGTTAGCTTTGATGGCCATTAATCCGCTAACTGAAAAGTTAACTTTTATAACGCTAAATCCATAAACCGCTAACAAAAATGCGGAAGTTAAAGCTAACCGCTAACTTTTAGTATTGACTCGGTCACTGTCGGCTACTGATAAGCCAGTTTCGAGTTTAAGTGTCGCAGGGGCTGCTGGGTAAATTCAAAGGCGCTCACAAACACAAAATCAATGCACGAGAAATAAATAAATAAAAACTAAAACCCCAAACACTGTCATCATCTTTATCAAAAGCAGTAAATCGCAGTATTAGAAGTCACAGTTTACCTCTATATTATATATTTATAAACAGTTAATGGAGATACGGCTCACCCGTATTGCGTTCACAAACACAAAACAGCTTTGCTAATTAGCGGGACTGTGCCCACCAATGTCTGCAAGTCTTTGGATGCAGGAGGAAGCGGAGCACCCGGAGAGAACCCACGCAAACATGGGAATCGATCCCATGACCTTCTTGCTGTAAGCAGCAGTGCTAACTGTTAAGGCACTGTGCTGCCCAATTTATTAAATCTGATTAAAAAATAACTAAATAAATCAAATAAATACAAACATATAATGAGTTTGTCAGTTCATTTCTTAATTTCCACTTTCTGTAAGTGGTGTATTTGTGTTGATTTACAGCTCTTCAGCTTTCAAGGTCACAGTCTGAATGAAGATTGGCTGCATTCCTGTTTCTCTTTCTAATCTGAAAGAAATTCATTCCTGATTCTCTCATCTGAACGAAACGCACTTTGGGCATAAATCCTACAGAAGGAGGTAGTTCAGACTGCCCTAACCACTTTTTCCCGCACTAAAATACTTTTTACGCCTGTTCAGACAAGAGTCACAGTCTTATAACATAATCTGACTCTTGAGAGAGGTTTTTTTTTTTTTTTTCTTTTTTAATGTGATGACATTTCGTAACCTAACTACACTTCCTTGTTGCGGGCGCGGCTTGACAGTGCAGCACCCACTCTGGGAATATCGCTGTCAAGTAAGTCAGAGTAAACACAATATATCCGGAAATCTACTTCCAAAATAAAACCCGCAGGGCGGCACGATATGCGACTAGAAAGAAATGTATAAACCAAGGTGAAATTATGGAATAAAGAACAAGAAAAGCTATCCATCTTTCACAAGTGAGGCCATGCAAATACAACACGTACAGCTGTAGCATACTATGGGTTAAATCAGAAAGACAAAACATTTACAGTTCTAACCAACAACAGCAGATATTGGAAACTAGTTGTTGCCTGCTCCAATCTGTACAGGGTGTGCATTGGCACAAGTTTTACACCAAAATGCCCTGTATGACACAACTCCAGTTTCACCTGGTTTTCGGCATAATATGTATATGTCACGGACATGATGTGTAATGAACAAGATGTGTAACGCTGGCAGCTGCAGGTTTGGTGATTAAAACGGCCGCCGTTTTTCTCTTTTCTGCAAATATATGTACTTATGTCTCCATATACATTTCTACACGCTTTACTTTTTCTTGTTCCCCTTTTTAATATTATTATATTTAAGTAAATATTGGAGGAGAGGGGTACAATTAGATTCAGCAGGCTGTACGCTGGCGTAGCATAATGCTGCCCCCCACGGGTAATAGTTAAATACTTTATCATATGTTAGACTTTCAAATAGAGGTTGGTGGAATGGAGGAACTTAATCACAGCTTTGTCCACTAAATGCGAGTCACTGCTCTCACAAAAAATAGCTTCTGTTTCTATAATAAAATACCAGATTTATAGCTTAGCCTACTAACCATATTTAATTTTACTACTAGTCTACATACTAAATTACCTATACTACAATGTTGGTGATTAAAACGGCCGCCGTTTTTCTCTTTTCTGCAAATATATGTACTTATGTCTCCATATACATTTCTACACGCTTTACTTTTTCTTGTTCCCCTTTTTAATATTATTATATTTAAGTAAATATTGGAGGAGAGGGGTACAATTAGTTATACCTAACAGCTAACGTTAGCTTATCTAGCCGGCTGTAGCAACATTCATCGTAGCTTACAAAATAGTTGGTTCTTTTGTGTTTGATAACCCACATTAATTCATACTTTTGTCCACATTTATTTTATATGCATTTGCTAATACTGTTACTGTAGGTTTAACTACGCTATTATACTTTATACACTAATTACTGTTTTTGTTTATTGTGTTAGCTTGCTGGGTACGGTTGGCTTATTAACGGCTAATTTAGCTCTTCTACTATAACTAGCTTATTTTCGTTATTTACAATTTTATTTTACATGGTGTAGATTTTTAATGATTCATCGGTTTATGAGTTCTTTTAAAGATATCAACATATAGTACCTAAGTTCTTAGGTTTCCATTTGATAGCATAATGATTATACCTCTTATTTTCCTACAGTATGCTAACAGAGTTACATTAGATAGATACCCATACACTCATAGCTTCTGTTTCTTCTTCTTCTTCTAATAGATTCAGCAGGCTGTACGCTGGCGTAGCATAATGCTGCCCCCCACGGGTAATAGTTAAATACTTTATCATATGTTAGACTTTCAAATAGAGGTTGGTGGAATGGAGGAACTTAATCACAGCTTTGTCCACTAAATGCGAGTCACTGCTCTCACAAAAAATAGCTTCTGTTTCTATAATAAAATACCAGATTTATAGCTTAGCCTACTAACCATATTTAATTTTACTACTAGTCTACATACTAAATTACCTATACTACAATGTTCTCATGTGATGTCTTATCTTTCTTATGTCTTATTACTTATTATATTATATATACTTTTTCTTGAGCCGCTTGGGTGGGTAGGGAGAGTTCCCATGGGATAAAAAGCTTTTCAACCTACCATCCCTGGTTCTCAAGACCAGGCACCTAAGTGGCTCTACTCTACTCTTTTCTGCTCTCCTATTTTACTCTTCCTTTTTAGATATTTAGATATACCTTTATATACTGGCATAGTTCCACCTTAGAATTGGAATATAATATATAAGATATACCTTACTGAATTTTCATGAACAAGCAAAGCTCTTCAGCATCTCACCATGTCATTTAGGGATGGGTATTGATAAGATTTTATCTATCGATGCATTATCGATTCCGCTCGATCCAATTCCTTATTGATTCCCTTATTGATACCTGTTGTGAATTTTCTGTGTACTAAAAGTAGGCTTTACAGGTTTTCTATGTCAACAACATTTTATTGAGTCTTAAAGTCAATAAATATAAAATTGGTCACTGGATCCTTGATCTTTGGACTTCAATAAAATCTACATGGCGGATCCTTGATCTCTGGACATAAATAGAAATAAACAAAATCTGTAGTTTTTATAAAAAGCATTTCCCTTCAGACATTAATGGCATGAATGTCACTCCATACCTCTGAGCTGAACTCAGCCAGTCTCCTGACGAAATATCATTCCTAACTTTAAAAACTTAAAATTTGCATGTGCACGCTGTATTTACAGCGCAATATTGTCGGGAAGCACAATTCGACTGCTCAACTCCACAGAACATTCACACGCGGAGTTAAGCTCCCCCACTGAAGGAAACGCACACAAGTTTTGTCTTTACATGAAAATACAACATCAATAAGTGTCTTTCCTATTTGAAAACATTCAAATTTGCACATGCACGCTGTATTTACAGCACAATATTGTCGAGACGCGGAACTGTCGATTTATGTGTGGGGATGCATAAATCGACAAACCCGCACATCTCGATAGAACACCAGCTGTGCTGCACGTAATAATGATGTCTTATTTTGGGAGGAAAAAACATGTTAGTCGATTGTAGCTTATTGTTTGTGTTACAACGTTTGGAAAGAGGTGTCATTTGATTTAAAACGGCAATTCTCTTTGACGTTATCAATTCTGGCTGGACTCTAACTTGACTGGGCAGAGAGCAGGGCAGTGTTTGGAACTGTGCAAACGGAACGGAGGGCGATTCTCGTTTCTTGCCTGTGACAAGACAAGAGGCCCAGTTAGTGACTTTAATCCGCGCAAACGTGACTCATGATTGACATTTTTAAATGGCTTTGAGAGGTGTTAAAAAGCGGGCTTGTCGCTTCTGAAAAGCATCAAAGCAGGGAACCAACGAAGCAGTGGGTCGGAGCACTGCTTCATTGGTTCAAACTTCAAAGCGGAGCCGTTGCAGAAGCGGGTGATTACAGACCTGCTGCAGGATCTGTAATCAACATAGAGAAATTATCATTTTCCTGACAAATGGCCTCAAAAACAATGGCCGCTCTGAAGGACCAAAGAGGGAATCGTTAAGCAAAAAGGCTGTTGATGTCAGTGGATCGAATCATTCGTGCCATTTCTGGTTTGCAGCTTCATCTACCATTGGTTTGTGGCTTTTTACGGCTCTTTACGACAATATTGTCCAGTTCGTGGCTTTTTCTCCGCTGTGCAGTGCTTCGCTCGTATTAACCAGTACCCACGCTGCATAGCTTCCCTGATCTAATGGGATCAGGCTGGATAAAACAATGGCATGCATCTGAAATGCATCTTTTATTGAAATATTTTATTAAACCAAGCACACAAACAAACCTGGGTCAAAACCAATTATTATTACAAAATCAAAGTTGTGTATACACACCTAAAAAGAATGGTGGATTTTTAAAAACAGATATAAACTTTGATGGCACTAAAATGTGTGTATGTGCTAAAAACTGAAAATAAATGTATTAAAGTTTTTGTTTGAACCACATGTTTGGCTCACATTTCCAATGTGAATACACTCCTGCAGGAACATTCACCCATCTTCTCTACCTTCTTACTCCAATTAAGGGTCATGGGGGGGCTGGAGCCTATCTCAGCAGTCACAGGACATGAGGACAGACAAACATATGCACACCTGCACGCACACCTGTAGATACAATTCATCTGGCCTGCATGTTTTTGGAAGTCAGAGGAAGCCGGAGCACCCGGAGGGAACCCACGCAAATACATGCAAACTCCACACAGAAAGGCCACAAGTGGGAAGCGATCCCTTCACCTTCTTGCTGGGAGGCAACAGTGCTAAGTGCTGCCTCCTGCAGGAACATGTTAATATTATTCAAATCAAATGCTTTCTGTGTATGTTGCAGCATTTCCTACACTTACATGGTGTAAAATTAATTTACTTATTTATTTTAACTATCCAGAGTAGAAGGTACCATGTTCAAGGCCGTCACTGTCTGACTCCATTCTCCATGTAATGTGGAGTTGTGTCCAGATGTGCATCTGGCCTGAAATGTGTGCCAAATAAACATCTAACTCCATCTTGGATCTTCTGTGGCTGTGAAAACAGGGAGAAGTTGAAGGGACTTGCTTACGTGGTTTGTGGTTTGTTCGTGCACACACTTTTAAAATTGCGTACCTGTGGAAGTTGATTCAGTTTAGACACTTGTACCTTTTACAGTGATTTTAATCTGGTTTAGAAGCGTTACCTGAACATCTGCATTGTTGTTTGATCCTGAATTAACCAGATCAGTTTCAAAACTAAGAGTACACCTTGGTGGACTTGATGACGCCTCTCTCACGGTCCTGTGATGCACCTTATTTTTGAAGGTCAGTGTAACTTCCTGTAGTAGTTTGTCTGACTTGATGCAGGTCAGGATCAGTGTGGACTGGGTTCAAACCCTGGCTCTCTGTGGTACTGTATCAGGTGAGTCTGGGACTGCTGCGGGGCATTCACTGGAATTATTGCCGAGAAAACTTTTTTCTTAACTGTTTTCTTTTCTGAAAACGAGGTAAGACACTTTAATGTAGAGTTGTTGTGGAGGTGGGCAGCTCATTTCACCCCTCCAAAAATTTGTGACTCATCAGAGTATATGACCCCTTTGTGGATATATTTAAAATCTCAGCATGTCTGCAGAATTAAAAAGAATCTACTTGGTTATGTGTGCATGTTGCTTTAAATTGAAAGGAGCTGTTGCTAATCTCATTTTACTACTACAATGCTGCTTAACAGTTTATTTGATTTACACCGTTTTTATGTGGAAAATTATTTGTCTTCGCTCAACCATCTCTCTTTTTCCTCCATTATTTTTATTGGCTTTTGTTTATTACATGACAAAAACAATTTAAATGAACTCAAGCATCTCTCTTGCTGTCCTTTTTTTTGTGTTGCAACAAAATTCATACAAAATCCTGTCCGCAGGGTTTTTCCGATTTGTCACATTTCAATTAATTTTGTTCAGCTCAATTTATTTATACAACTTAATTCACCCAATGGCACTACCCACGAGCAAGGATTAAACCTTACCCACCCCCTGAGCAAGCACACTGGTGACGGTGTTAAGGAAAAAACTCCCTATGGCTATTTTATTATATGAAGAAACCTCAAGTAGACCAGACTCACTGGGGTGACCATCTGATTTGGCCATCCTAACTAAAACAAAACATTCTGTGCAGAAACACACCTGGCTTGGGCCATAATCCCACATCACTCGCACATCCATTAAGCATGTATCAGACACAGCGATGTGATATTACATTGGTAGGTAAAACAAAGCTTTGAACTGATCAAAGTATAGCCAGTTTGAATGAGTTTGTCCCAGTTATATACTGTTACATGATAACAGCATAAACTTAAACTGAACGTAAGTGTGTGTGAATGTGTTCATTAGTGATCGATCTCTGCTCCCCTCCACAGCATGTCTTTTTCCTGGTTCTCTCCCTCAGCCCCAACCAGTCCCAGCAGAAGACTGCCCCTCCCTGAGCCTGGTTCTGCTGGAGGTTTCTTCCTGTTAAAAGGGAGTTTTTCCTTCCCACTGTAGCCAAGTGCTTGCTCACAGGGGGTCGTTTTGACCGTTGGGGTTTTACATAATTATTGTATGGCCTTGCCTTACAATATAAAGCGCCTTGGGGCAACTGTTTGTTGTGATTTGGCGCTATATAAAAAAAATTGATTGATTGATTGATTGATTTGTCTATATGTGGCCCTGCAATAGACTGGCATCCTGTCCAGGGTGCACTCTGTTTCACGCCCTATGACTGCTGGAATAGGCTCCAGCGCCCCCCCCCCCCAATGACCCTCAATTGGAGTAAGCAGGTATAGAAAATGGATGGATGGATGATAACAGCACTTATTGTTTTGCTGAATTAACAAATGGAAGGACATACCTATCTATCTATCTGTCTGTCTGTCTGTCTGTCTGTCACATAAATAAATAAAATGTAATTTGGCTTATGCAGTAAATTTTGCAGAGTAAAATTTACTCTGCCAGGATAACATTTGGTCCCAGTCCAAACAGAGTTAAATATACTCTATCACAGTGTAAAATCAGGTCTTATTGGAGTTGAAAAACGTGATTTTACAAGACAGTAGAGCTGATTTCACTCTATAATAGAGTGTTTTTAACTCTATTTGGACTGGGACCAAATGTTATCCGGGCAGAGTATATTTTACTCTGCAGTATTTACTGTGTACTCATACTGCTCAGAAAAGACCAGTTGTTATATTTTGTCAAAAGTACAAACTGTATATTAAGTATGAGTTTGACTTTTTTCACATTTTGACACAATTAGACTTCAAGTCATTCTTTTATTCTGCATTTGTCCTGTGAATGAGTCTGGAGGAGAACATTTCCATCATTGCACCACATGGTACAACAAGTCATGTCTTGCTCATAGTAAACTTGATATTGACTCTTGTTTTCCACAGGCTGTATTAGCTAAATATTTTACTAAGTTCTGCTGGTATGCAATATTGTATCAGCTGAATTCTTCTTTCAAAAGCAGAAGCACTCTGGAACGTTGCTCAGGAAGACAACAGATGGCTGATATGTTTCCCTCTTTTTCTGGTTTCGCTAAATCTCAGTGTAAACAAGATACAAATCTTTGAGGCAGTCAGAATTAAGAGGGAATTACTTTTCTTTGTCTTCTCTTGCAGAGCATCTATTGAACCTCCAGAATGTCCTCAGTGAAGAAACTATCTGTTCTAACATAGCACGCAGTCAAAGCAGAGCGTGTAGTGGCGATGGTCAAGTTGGTCACCTTGTTGACAGTATGCATGTGGATACAAGCAGCCTCGGGACTGCGCACATGTTCTCAGACTCCTCGCAGGCCCGTGGATTTCTCCGTGAACTACTCCCTCACCTCCTTCCAAGCACAAAAACCAATACAGAACATTGCAGTGAATTCAGGTCCAGAACAACTCGAGGTGTATGTTGCATCCCAGAATGTCATTGAGGCTGTCGACAGCAACTTAAAAAAAATATGGAAGGTGAAAACTGGACCTGTGGGTAGTCCCGAATGTGAAACGTGTCAGGCATGTGACATCGAAATAGATCCAAAGGAACCCGTGGATACAGATAATAAAGTTCTGCTTTTGGATCCTGCTGGGATTTTGTTACCCTACCTGTATATTTGTGGAAGTACTCAGTGGGGGATTTGTTACTTTGTTGACATCACCTCTGCATCACCAAAGCCTCAATGTTTATACAAGAAAGAACACAACTCTGCTTCGTACTGTCCCGACTGTCTGGCGAGTCCACTTGGCACCAAAGTCAGCATTGTGGAGCATGGGGCTACGTCACTGTTCTTTGTAGCGTCCTCTGTTAATGAGGAAGTGGCACGGTGGTACCCGAGGACTTCAATATCAGTGTTAAGGCCGCTTTCAACTGAAGATGGCTTTGATATGATCATGAACATGACAGTGCTGCCCGGTCTACAGGACCATTACCGTATTGATTACATCTACAGCTTTGCTACCAGCGACTACACCTACTTTCTGTCCTTGCAGAGGGAGGATCCCTCAAATCCCAATTCACCTTTTCAGACACGTCTGGGGCGACTGCCCATAGGAATACCAGAGGTATGGATGTATCGAGAGGTGGTGCTGGAGTGCCGCTACGAACCCAAACGGAGACGGAGACATGTTTACAGGGACATTGTGTACAACGGAGTGCAGGCGGGCCACTACGCTCAAATTGGGGAGGAATTAGCGAAAGAGCTGGGGGTTGACAAGAACGAAGACATCCTGTATGGTGTGTTTGCAAAGGTGGATGAGCACGGGAATTCTCAGAACAACTCAGCCCTGTGTGCCTTCCCTTTGACAAAAGTAAACCATGCCATTGACATGGGGGTGGAGGATTGTTGTACGTCTGGACAAGAGCAGTTGTCCAGAGGACTCTGTCATTTCCAGCCATGTGAGAGCTGCCCACATGAAGTGAGTATGGGTAACTCTTTTTTAAAATAAATTAACATCTCACTGTCGTCAGAGCGGGGGTACAAAGGTCTGCCTCTGCCCAGACAGGAAGAGGCGTCTCCAGACAAACTGTTGACTTAATTCACCTGAAACTGGAACAGTACACTTTATCAATGAGTAATATAGTGCACAAGCAGGCACATTTTACATAAGGTGCTTGATCAGCCGTGTCATAAATCAGTGGCAAACAGATTTTTGGACTGGTCTGGACTAGAGTTTTGATTAGAATCAAAATTTTCTCAACATACAAGCCATTTCTCTAAAGCAATATTATACAAATAATGAATGTTTATAAGTGCAATGGTAAGAATATTTCATGAGACGAAAGATGGAATGTTACATTCAACAAGGCGAACAAATGAAAAAACATTCATTATTTGTTTTATATAACGGCTAAAATACATCCTTGTCATTTGATATTTTATTCATTTATAAACAAGAGAAAGGGACTTACTTTTTGGTGTGCATCACTGGTGCTTTGACGTCAACAGGTTCCAAACAGTCCAAAATGATTTTTAAATAGGAGTCCATTCCGATCCAAAATTGTTCTGTCAACTTGCAAAATCAGTCAAATAGTTCAAAAATAATCCTGACGATGTAGTCCATAGATGATGCCATGCACTGACTTTGTGTGCAGACTGTCGTCTGCTTTTCTCAGTCCGGTGAAAAATCGCGACAGAAATGTGTCGAGCTCTTCATCTAGAGACGTCCCAGCGAATACTCCAAATACCTCCAGATGGCTTATGGTGTACTGGATTTGTTTTTTAACTTTAGAAGAATGAGCAGCTCCCGCCAGTTTGTTTCTAAGCTGAGTGCCATCGCGGTGGCGACAGCGTGCAATAGCACAAATCATATAGTACCAAATTTGCAAGCTAAGTAGCACTATTGCATGGCAAGTGGAATACAGTGACAAATAGTACAAATAATCCATGTCACGTGACATACAAATCACCAATCAAATGACAAGGATCCATTCAGCCATTATATAAATAACCTTAACTGAAATATATTCAACTACAATTGATTTACGCAAGCACAACAAAGGGCTATTTCATGAAGGTCTGAACAGGACACCAATTCATCACAGGGGCACACATAACCAGACAAACACACACACATACCTAACATGGGGACAACATGCAAACTTCATACAGACATGCAGTTGGGAAGCGATCCCATGACCTTTTTGCTGTGAGGCAACAGTGCTAACCACTAAGCCACCGTATATTATGATTTATGTAAATATTTCCCCATAAATTTGTTTTTGTTTTTCTAGTTCTGAAATATTACTTTTGTTCTATTATTTTCCCTCCTACACATGCACACATCTACCTGCTACAGTGGATTGATGGTTATTTTTAGAGATGTGGGAATGGACCGGTTGTCTACCTGGGTGGTTGCCATCCAAGACACGGGGCGGTTCCATGGTGTTGTGAATGCGGCAAAGCGCAGCACCAGCGCATAGTCTCAGATCTGACTTGACATGCACACATCAGGCTGCTTCTCAATAACACTGTACGTAACACCTGTTTGGCATCATTGTAATGAATGGTTGTTTGCATGCGGAAGAAATGTGATACCCACAATTACTATTAGAGCAGCAGCAACAGTAGTAGTAGAAGTAGTAGTAATATTTAAGAAAACGATGAACAAATCTTCTAAGATGTCATATTGTGGCTCAGCTTTTATCTGCCTTTAATCAATTATGTTTGGGATTTCAAGTTTAACATCCTACATCCTTTTCTTGTCTGTGCATGTAGAAACTGTCTTTGAACTCTTACCATTTCTGTGTGACACACCCACACTGTCTGTGGGAAAGCGATGGGTATGAGCTTCACTGTCTTTCATTCCAAAATTGAGGTCTGGTCACCAAAAAAATCCACTATTCCCTGTATAATATGACCATTTTAAATATGTGAATGTTGGACACATTGTATGTGTATATGGGGAGGGTCCGCTAGTCCAAGGTCCACTGGTCCTAGGGTCCACTGTCCTAACCTCTTTATATTATTTGATGGTGTATATTACCATTCCAACCAGATTTTTAAGTTCATAAATAAATGTAATACTTTCAAATAGCTAACAACTCATTGTTTGGTGTATGTAGGAATATTATGTTGATTTTCCAAAGAGCAACTATTGAGTTTGTTTTACGCTACGGTATTACCAGCTGGTTTGGCAATTTAATGGTTAAATCAAAAACCCAAATACTAAATCTGACAAAAATAGCTGGCAAAATCATTGGTATGGTGGCACCTGTAACTCCCCAAGATTTGTTTGAACAAGCAATCCTCAGACTTGCAGACAATGTTTTATCAGATGCGTCTTATGTACTGCACTCTGAACATATTTTACTTAACTCAGGGTAAATATAACCGACACAAATACTCATTTATCCCACTGTCAGTGAAGCTCATAAATGAGCAGATGGCTCAGGGTGGACAGGAAATATAGTATAAGGTTATGTGTTGCTGAATTTGCATTAAGATGCTGGTATGATTTTGTTGATTATGTATTTGTATTTTAATTTTGATCTGTTATGTAGCTGTTTTTGATGCATGGGTGGTATGTGTTGGATGTGTTATTTGTGCAACAGACCCCTCTGTCCAAGACAAATTTCTCCCTAGGGAGACTAAAGAAATTTTGACTTTGACAAACCAGATCCAGTTTTGTTCCATTTACAAAAATAAAATGTATGATTTTGTTAACCTACATCATTAATAACCTTTAATTGTACTGTTGTCTATAAATCTGTTGAATAAAAAATAAAAAATAATGGTAATTCACCATAATTAAATGGGTTTTGTTTTAATTGTCACACGTTTGGAACATTTCTTAACCTACTTTAGTGCAACATATAGCCTACCATAAATGCAAAAACTACTTCAACATGCTCTCCTTAATACTAGAACAAGTGGATCCTAGTACTAGTGGGAAGTTCCCCATGTATACTATAATATAAGAACTGAGGACTTGAATGTGCGTGATGGAGAGGGAGGGACAGAGAAACACTGGCCAAATAAGAGGTGGGAGTGGTAGATGAGTCAGTTAGTGCGCTTGGTTTCAGTGCGGAAGGTTCTTGGTTTAAACCCCACCCCTGCCTCATTTCTCCATGTAATGTGGAGTTGCGTCAGGAAAGGCATCCGGTGACCCCAAGGAGGTGAACAAGGGAGCAGCTAAAGGGACTTACTAGGGGTAGATGAGTCAGATTTTCAACTTGCTTGTTGTCACACTGTTTCTTTCCTCTGTTGAGTTTCAGTCTAATCTCCAAATGAAGGGGAACAGCTGTTTACAGCTCAGAATTTGATAGGAAAACTTTGTTCTTTACATGTTAGGCTAAAGGTTACAGGCAGAGGTCATTTTAAAAATGACCATTTGCTTCCCGTATGAAGGCGTGGCATTTCCCTCTGACAAACTGGCCTTTGAGCCCTTGAAGCAATGTGCATTGCAGGGAAGTGTGCCAGCAAACATGAGTTGTAAATCCTGCTGATAAAAAGGTGGAATTTTTAGGGGAGGGCCAGCAATAGCCCGTGTCTGGCTTTCACATCTGATTTGAGCTCTGACAATAAAGAAGTGATCCTCAGGATGTAGAGAATAACACCTTTGTTCACTCAAAAATGTCTATGTTATTGTTGGGTAACCATCGAGTTCAAAAAAAGAATTTTTCATTACGGAGTGTTTTCCAGTATTGCAATTCTGCTAATGAATGTATCCACTTTGTGTATAAAGTAACCTAGCTGGTCAAAGGATGCTTTTAAGGAATTCAAGAGATGTGGAACAAACACACAGACTTGTTGGGACAGGTGATGGAATCTTTATCTTCACTTTAATATTGCCTGCTCTTTAAAAAAAAAAAAAAATAGTTAATGGTACCCATGGGCATGAAGACAGGTGTAGGAAGGGATGTTGCATTCTGACATTTGACCTCAGTGATTTTGATCTTCACCCAAAGGACTGACCTAAGGCTGACCATGCCAGGGCAGATAGATAGATAGCTAGATAGATAGATAATTTGTACAAGACATAAACAATTCATAACAGTGAATAAAAAATAAAAAAACAATAAAAATAAATAAAAAACATACAAATACTAAAACCTCCTACTGAGCCTGATTGTTAGCGGTGTTTGTTATATTTGTTAAGGGCTATGATTGATATTGTTTCTATATCTATTCAGTCTGCAATGGGGGACTCTGAAACGCCGGCCTGATTCCAGTTCTGTAATCTTACTCCAAATTGGGTTGAAAATCTAATTCCTTGGCCTTGGCCATTGTCAAAATTATTTATTTAATTAGGTGTCAATCTTCACTGACACACCGACTTTGGTAGAAATCTACAAAAGGGTCTGGCTGACAATCCTTTATCAAATTTGACCTTGCTGGGCAAATCCCGAACCCACCTGCATATGTGTGCCAAGTTTGATGCAAATTGCAATGAAAATACATTTTGACCTCAGTTTTGAACTCAGTGACTGACCTTTTGGAAATTTGATCTCATCTGCCCAATTCCAGAACCCACCTACACGTGTTCCAAGCTTGGTGGAGTTAAGAATTAAAGAATGAATATAATTTAAAAATAACAAAAAAAAAACTGACTTCACCAACGTTGGCCTTTGCCAAAACAAGCTCTTTCAGGGCAATTCTGAGGTATACTGTCATCCATATTTGGTGGTAAGAGTAGCATTATAGAACATTGTGAGTGGTTACAGTTTTTAAAAATTTGTGAAGTCGGGACACATTATGATCCAACACATTGACTAGTCTGGTGTAATTTATGCAGAGGAGAGGTAATAGTTTGCAAAAAGTAGGTGACGGTGGATGCCTGGGTACAGCATGCAGCAATCGGGATGTACCCTTCTCTGAGCAGAAACCCGCTTCTGATTGTCCTCCGTAACATAAATCCCATGAAAAGCATGTCACACTCTTCAACAGAAGACAGTTTTGAGATGCTTCAGCATTTCTCAAAAATCTAGTGACTGTGCAAGAAAGTGAATAATAAGGGAAGCCACCAAGACACCATGACACATGTGAAGGAGATATATGTGTATGTGTGCACTTTAACCAGTTGTCTACAGTCCTTGACTCTGGTGTACCATTGTGCTCTGAGATTTAGCACTGGTTGTAGCCGCCTCACCCACCACTGTGGGTTGTATGCTAATGCTGGCATGCCTTCTTTATGTAAGGCGATATGTAAGGCAATATACACACTGGATGACTCTGATTTACAAGGCTCTTATTGGGTTGGTGCTGGCTAATTTATCCAATTTCCTTCAGAGGTCTGAAAACCGTTATGCTCTATGCTTGAATGACACGTTGTACTTTTGTGTACCTCATGTTCGAACTGAAACGGGAAAGAAGGCTTTTAATTTTTCTTCTCCCTTTGCTTGAAAAGTCCTCCAAACTGAACTAAAACTGTCAGGGTTGATTTCTCTGCACACTTTCAGCTCTGTTTTAAGAAACCAATCAATCAATCAATTTTTTTTTATATAGCGCCAAATCACAACAAACAGTTGCCCCAAGGCGCTTTATATTGTAAGGCAAGGCCATACAATAATTATGTAAAACTCCAACGGTCAAAACGACCCCCTGTGAGCAAGCACTTGGCTACAGTGGGAAGGAAAAACTCCCTTTTAACAGGAAGAAACCTCCAGCAGAACCAGGCTCAGGGAGGGGCAGTCTTCTGCTGGGACTGGTTGGGGCTGAGGGAGAGAACCAGGAAAAAGACATGCTGTGGAGGGGAGCAGAGATCGATCACTAATGATTAAATGCAGAGTGGTGCATACAGAGCAAAAAGAGAAAGAAACAGTGCATCATGGGAACCCTCCAGCAGTCTAAGTCTATAGCAGCATAACTAAGGGATGGTTCAGGGTCACCTGATCCAGCCCTAACTATAAGCTTTAGCAAAAAGGAAAGTTTTAAGCCTAATCTTAAAAGTAGAGAGGGTGTCTGTCTCCCTGATCTGAATTGGGAGCTGGTTCCACAGGAGAGGAGCCTGAAAGCTGAAGGCTCTGCCTCCCATTCTACTCTTACAAACCCTAGGAACTACAAGTAAGTCTGCAGTCTGAGAGCGAAGCGCTCTATTGGGGTGATATGGTACTACGAGGTCCCTAAGATAGATGGGACCTGATTATTCAAAACCTTATAAGTAAGAAGAAGAATTTTAAATTCTATTCTAGAATTAACAGGAAGCCAATGAAGAGAGGCCAACACGGGTGAGATATGCTCTCTCCTGCTAGTCCCCGTTAGTACTCTAGCTGCAGCATTTTGAATTAACTGAAGGCTTTTCAGGGAACTTTTAGGACAACCTGATAATAATGAATTACAATAGTCCAGCCTAGAGGAAATAAATGCATGAATTAGTTTTTCAGCATCACTCTGAGACAAGACCTTTCTAATTTTAGAGATATTGCGTAAATGCAAAAAAGCAGTCCTACATATTTGTTTAATATGCGCTTTGAATGACATATCCTGATCAAAAATGACTCCAAGATTTCTCACAGTATTACTAGAGGTTAGGGTAATGCCATCCAGAGTAAGGATCTGGTTAGACACCATGTTTCTAAGATTTGTGGGGCCAAGTACAATAACTTCAGTTTTATCTGAGTTTAAAAGCAGGAAATTAGAGGTCATCCATGTCTTTATGTCTGTAAGACAATCCTGCAGTTTAGCTAATTGGTGTGTGTCCTCTGGCTTCATGGATAGATAAAGCTGGGTATCATCTGCGTAACAATGAAAATTTAAGCAATACCGTCTAATAATACTGCCTAAGGGAAGCATGTATAAAGTGAATAAAATTGGTCCTAGCACAGAACCTTGTGGAACTCCATAATTAACCTTAGTCTGTGAAGAAGATTCCCCATTTACATGAACAAATTGTAATCTATTAGACAAATATGATTCAAACCACCGCAGCGCAGTGCCTTTAATACCTATGGCATGCTCTAATCTCTGTAATAAAATTTTATGGTCAACAGTATCAAAAGCAGCACTGAGGTCTAACAGAACAAGCACAGAGATGAGTCCACTGTCTGAGGCCATAAGAAGATCATTTGTAACCTTCACTAATGCTGTTTCTGTACTATGATGAATTCTAAAACCTGACTGAAACTCTTCAAATAGACCATTCCTCTGCAGATGATCAGTTAGCTGTTTTACAACTACCCTTTCAAGAATTTTTGAGAGAAAAGGAAGGTTGGAGATTGGCCTATAATTAGCTAAGATAGCTGGGTCAAGTGATGGCTTTTTAAGTAATGGTTTAATTACTGCCACCTTAAAAGCCTGTGGTACATAGCCAACTAATAAAGATAGATTGATCATATTTAAGATCGAAGCATTAAATAATGGTAGGGCTTCCTTGAGCAGCCTGGTAGGAATGGGGTCTAATAGACATGTTGATGGTTTGGATGAAGTAACTAATGAAAATAACTCAGACAGAACAATCTGAGAGAAAGAGTCTAACCAAATACCGGCATCACTGAAAGCAGCCAAAGATAACGATACGTCTTTGGGATGGTTATGAGTAATTTTTTCTCTAATAGTTAAAATTTTGTTAGCAAAGAAAGTCATGAAGTCATTACTAGTTAAAGTTAATGGAATACTCAGCTCAATAGAGCTCTGACTCTTTGTCAGCCTGGCTACAGTGCTGAAAAGAAACCTGGGGTTGTTCTTATTTTCTTCAATTAGTGATGAGTAGAAAGATGTCCTAGCTTTACGGAGGGCTTTCTTATAGAGCAACAGACTCTTTTTCCAGGCTAAATGAAGATCTTCTAAATTAGTGAGATGCCATTTCCTCTCCAACTTACGGGTTATCTGCTTTAAGCTGCGAGTTTGTGAGTTATACCACGGAGTCAGGCACTTCTGATTTAAAGCTCTCTTTTTCAGAGGAGCTACAGCATCCAAAGTTGTCTTCAGTGAGGATGTAAAACTATTGACGAGATACTCTATCTCACTTACAGAGTTTAGGTAGCTACTCTGCACTGTGTTGGTATATGGCATTAGAGAACATAAAGAAGGAATCATATCCTTAAACCTAGTTACAGCGCTTTCTGAAAGACTTCTAGTGTAATGAAACTTATTCCCCACTGCTGGGTAGTCCATCAGAGTAAATGTAAATGTTATTAAGAAATGATCAGACAGAAGGGAGTTTTCAGGGAATACTGTTAAGTCTTCTGTTTCCATACCATAAGTCAGAACAAGATCTAAGATATGATTAAAGTGGTGGGTGGACTCCTCCCCCAACCACCCACCAGTTTTGGGTGGTTGGGGGAGGGGATGTGGCTCCCCACAACAGCCTTAGATTAAAGGTCCACTTTTGAAGACATTTTTCATATTATTACTACTACTAATACTACATATAATAATAATAATAATAATAATAATAATAATTTCAACAACTACAATGTTTAGAAAGAATTTAAATGTAAGAAAGAATTTAATAGTTACAAGTTTTGCTGTTACAGTGCTGTCAACAGTTAATTATGAGGTCATGAAAGATCATTGAAGTCAAGAATGGGTGACTATAAAGTAATTGTTTGCAAAACGGTTATCATTTTCATGTTGAGGTGGCGGGGGAAGGGGGTGTTGTTGGCAGCTGCTGAAAGTAACTAATAAAGTTACTAGTAATCTAAGTTACTTTTTCAAGGAGTAATCAGTAGTTGGATTACTTTTTCAAAGTAACTGTAGCAACACTGCTCCAGGCATTATTACCACACAGTACATTGATGTAAATCAATGTAAAAGTTCATGTATCCATCCCCTGTCTAAAAAAAAGTGGCTGTAAAAGTAATGATTTGTATGATTGATAACTGATATTTACCCATAGGTTCTGTAAAAGAGGAACTGTGTAGAAAAATGCCTGTAATTCCTAAATGGTTTATGTGATATTTTTGTTCAAAACATCTACACTACAAGCACATCTTGATTGCTTTATTTGATCTCCATTGTGGTGGTGTGCAGAGGCAAATTACAAAAATGGCATCATTGTCTAATATCCTGTCAAAATAGTGGAAACTGCACAACAGCTCACTGTCTGCACAAACAGTCCTCCTTGTCAACACAGGGAGCTGCTTTTCACTGAGGTTTTATGACCTTGTTCCACTTGCACACGTCAGCATGACTGGAGGCACAGAAAGCTTCTGCCATGAATACATAAATACAGCTTTTTCTCTCAGTGATGTGCACTCAGAGGTAGAGTGGTGGTGACAGAAATTGGGATAAGTGCTCTGAAAATAAAATCTAACAGATCGATGTGAATAGTGGTTGCTGATGAACACTCTTCTACTGTATTTTGGACAGAGCTCTGAGGACAAGTTCACATGCAGTGCCAAGCCCACGCTGGTGTCCAAGCCTTACTACAGACTAGACCTGTTCGACACGCAGATGAGAGACGTTCTGTTCACCGCTGTGCTGGTCACCATTGTTGGGAATGACACCCTGGGACACGTTGGCACCTCTGATGGAAGGATACTGCAGGTAACAGTAAAGAAAATGGAGACTCCAACACAGCTCTCTGATGTCATCTTTCCAGACATAGGTATGCTGTGTACTTTATACATTTCGATTCAAAACCACATTTGCTGAAAAGATTTATTTTTACAAACATAGTCGCAAAATCATGGGCCCTATCTGTAATGATTGCAGCATAATTAAAGACACCTGATAGTCCATCAACCTGTCATCAAATTTGACCTAATTGGTACCACTTAAGGTGATGAAACGACACTTGTGTACCATGGCCTACACAAAAATGTAATACAGCAATACAGCAGGTACACATAGACAGTGTGGATGTAGAAAGAGTTCATGAAACTATGTTTCTTGGTGTAATAATAGATGATAAAATAAAATGGAAACCTCACTCAAAATGTACAAAATAAACAGTCAAGAAGTATCTCAGTACTCAGTAAGACCAAACAAATTCTGGACTACAAGTCACTCCACCTTCTGTACTGTTCACTGGTTTACCATAATTAAATTACTGCATAGACGTTTGGGGCAATACTTATAAATGTACATTACATTCATTATCGATACTACAAAAAAGAGCCGTAAGGATAATTCATAATGCCAGTTATATAAACATATATAACATATAAATTCATGATTCCTAAAATCAAAAACATTAAAATTCAATGACCTGGTTCATCTACAAACAGCACAAATTATATATGAAGCAGCAAATAATCTACTTCCTGGAAATATCCAAATTTGTATTCTAACAGAGATGGGGATTATAATCTGAGGGGGGAGCATAAATTAAAACACATATGGGTTTGTACAACATTAATAACTTTTTGTATATTAATATGTGGAGTGAAGCTGTGGAACGGGTTGGGGGCGGAACTCAAAGTATGTCCAAGCATGACCCAGTTCAAATGGCGGTATAAAAACATGGTTTTCACAGGGTACAGGGATGATGAAGGGCTTTGATGGTCACCAGATGTTTCAGATTCATTTATTACTTAGATTTATTTATTTATTGTTTTCTTTTTTATCTATAAAGATCCACATATGTAAATATGTATAATTATGAGATGTTAGTAGGTATTTACCAGAGGTGGAGCAAAGTCACTATCAAGTCATTCTCAAGTCATGAATCAGCAAGTCCCAAGTCAAGTCTCAAGTCAGCTTGCAAACAATTGGTGGTCATTATGACTTGAGACTTGACTTGGGACTTGATGATTCATGACTTGAGAGTGACTTGATGGTGACCTACTCCCACCTCTGGTATTTACATACATTTAGTTGCAAATTTGTTTGAAAGAGTATTTTGAAATCAACTGATGATAAGAAAAGGACTTGGATAGGACACTGGGTAGGATTGAATAAGCATATGCTTCTTCCTACTCCCTTTTGGATATGTTGATATTGTTTTTTTGGGTTTTTTTTTTTGTCTTTTTTATGATTTGTTGCTTTTCTTTGTTTGTTGTTGTTCGTCTTTATTTGTTTTTTCATGTCCGAAATAAAACTTTCATCCATCCATTCATTCATTCATAATACAAGAAGGAATAGAAACCCATAGATCAGAAAACTAACACAGAACATGAACTATGACACTATCTTGATGGCACATGGTCTTTTATTTTTGTCTTTGTTTTTTGCCTTCAGTTTGCCCTGGTTGTTTGAGGTTGTCACAGTAGAGTGCACAGTGTGGAATGGGTGCACACAGCATGGGTAAAGGTGGGCTACACTATTACGCTGCATGTAATCAAAGACCAAAATAGGGCACAGGTCATATAGTGCGGGTGTATTTAGTTAATTATTCATGGGCTTGTTTTGGGCATGACATGAAATAAATAAAAAAACACACAAAAAATGAGATTGGTGCACCAGCAGCTGGGACATTGCAATTTAGCTGGTGAAGGCAAGGCAAATTTATTTGTATAGCACAGTTCATACACAGGCAATTCAAAGTGCTTTACAAATAAATAAACAAATAAATAAATAAAATGAGAATAAAAAAGCATTTAAAAGACAAAAGCAAATTAAAATAACAAAAAATTAAATATTGAAACAGTGAAGAGATTATAAAAGAAAGTTATGAAAAAGCTACAGTAAACAATACTGCTTTCATCCCTGATTTAAATGAACTGACAGTTATGCTGCTTCTCTTTGGTTGGTTCTTGTTCTGGGAACTCACAATAAACCTGTTCAGTGATGCCGGTAATGCGTTACTTAGTAACGCGTTACTCTAATCTAACCACTTTTTTTAATAACGAGTAATCTAACGTGTTAATCTTTCCAAATCAGTAATCAGATTAAAGTTACTTCTCCAAGTCACTGTGCATTACTATTATTTTTGCATTGTGGGTCTATAGCAGCATTAAACTTGATCCGTGGGCAGGGGGTCGGGGTTTGACTGCACTGCCCACTTTAAGTGAGCTGTGAGCTTTTCATTCACGGTTTTCTGCAGCAGCTACGTCTCGTCCTCACCTCTTAAAGCATGGTGACAACAGCACACCTGCACTGAGCTTTACAAAGACATTTTAATGCTTTTTTTCTGCTTTATTTAGAATTCTGAGCTGAGCCGCTCCGTATCTGCTCACTAAAACAGCTGATCCTCCGTGACGCATCAACAGCTAACACTATTTTCCACTCAAATGCACTTAAACTCTCTTTCTGAGGACCACATGATGTGAAAACGCAATAAAACTTTCTTACCTGTAAATCTGGTCATGTTTTCTGCATAAATAAATGTTATCCATTCTTTGTGCTCAAACGCCAAAGCAGGAGCGAATCCAGATGGAATGGGGGCATGGGGCAAGGATGTGCCCCCCCTCAACACCCCTAGATTAAAGGTCTGGTTTTGAAGCCTTTTTTTTAACTACAACTACTAATACTACTTATAATAATAATAATTTTGACAATAAAATGTTTAGAGAGAATTTAAATGTTAGAAAAACATTAGAAAGAATTTAATAGTTACATTTATAAACAATATAGGTTAGAAATTGCAAGTTTTACTGTTACAGTGCTGTCAACAGTTAAATATGAGGTCAATAAAGAGGTCTTTATTTTACTTTTTATAAAACAAGTATTTATTTTCATTGAAGTCAAGAAAGGGTGACTATAAAGTGAGTTTTGGCAAACCAAGTATCATTGTCATGTTGAGGTGGCAGAGGGTTGTTGTCAGCAACTGGGGAAAGTAACTAAAAAAGTAACTAGTAATCTAACTTAGTTACTTTTACAATTGAGTAATCAGTAAAGTAACTAAGTTACTTTTTCAAGAAGTAATCAGTAATCAGTAATTGGATTACTTTCAAAGTAACTATGGCAACACTGGTCCCGGATGACCTGAGGGGTCTGGATGCTTCATAGGGAACTAATAAATCAAGCATGTATTTTGGTCTGTGGCTTTTATAATGCAGACGTAAGATTTTAAAATCTATCATTTGACTCACAGGAAGCCAGTGTCATGCTTTAAGGGCTGGTGTGATATGGTCTGATTTCCTAGTGTTTGTGAGGACTGTAGCGGCAGCATTCTAAATCAGCTGCAGCTGTCCCATTGATTTTTTGTAAAGATCTGTAAAAAACACCATTACAGTAATCTAGCCTACTGTAAATAAAAGTATGAACAAGTTTTCCTGTGTCTTGTTTAGACAGAAAACCCTTAATTACAGCTATGTTTTTCAGATGGTAATAAGCAGATTTAATAATCGCATTTAAATAGTTGTTAAAATTCAGGTCTGAGTCAATAATTACACCCAGATTTCTGGCTGTATTTGTAGCTTTCAATGACATGGAGTCAAGGTGAGTGCAAAGGGCTGTAGCCATGTGATCACTATCCTGTGACACTTAAATGTAAAGTTGTGTGTCGTCTGTATAAGTATGATAAGAGATGTTATGACATTCCATATTTTAAGAAAGCAAGGGGAATCATGTGGATATTAAACAAAATTGGTCCAAGAATGGACCCTTGCGGAACCCCGCATGAGGTCTTTATTTGCTCAGATTCATAACTACCAATTGAGACAAAATAGTCCCTATCTTGTAACTAAGATTTGAAACAATTTAACACCGTGGCAGTAAGTCTCATCCACCGTTCTGCTCTGTCGAGCAGTATATTATGATCAGCTGTCTCAAATGCAGCACTGAGATCTAGCAATACCAGAACAGCAGTTTTGGAAGCACTATTATTCGATGTGTCATTTAAGACTTTAATAAGTGCAGTCTCAGTGCTGCGGTGTGGTCAAAATCCAGATTGAACTGTATTAAAGAGATTGTTTTGCATCATAAACCTATGAATCTGATGAAAAAACAACCTTTTCAATGATTTTTCCTAGAAATGAAAGATTTGATATGGACCTATAGTTACTTATTACTGACGCATCCAGGTTAAGCTTTTTTAAAAGAGGTTTTATTGTTTCAATTGCCCTAACTGAAGAGAATTGTTCAGTATAAATAATACATCTGGAGCTACGCAATAAAAAAACATTTTTTAAAAATTTTGAAGGCAGAATATCGAGGCAGCATGTTGTGGGTTTTTAACTTTGAAATAATTTCTTTCAATTTCTGAAACTCAGACTAAAACTTTCAATTTGTGAACTCAGAACTGAGAGGTTTTGTGGCAAGGAAAAGGTTCTGCATGCAAAACATCAAAGTGTGGGAGCAGCAGTCATCCACCACGGCTGCCTGAGGTGAAGCATTAGAGCATCTCCTACGCCACTTCCTCAAACCACATTATCAACTCCATATCCCACCAGAACAGACAGACACCCGGCCAGTCCCCAACCACTGCACCTGGACACCATCCTGTGGCCATCCCTGATTACTTTTGTGGAGGTGGTGGGGAGCCAGACTTGGGAAATAATGACACAAACAGACTCTCATTGTACAACCTGCTGCTGTGGCATTCCACCAACAAACTTAACAATCACGCTTTCTATGTCATTTGGACAAAACCATCCCAGAGATAGAATCTGATGTAGACTCTAGTCTGGATAGTTATTCACAAAATTTTACACTCATACGAACAGAGCACTAAATTGTAGATATTCTGAAATATCCCAGAAGGAAAATGTTTTTCCACATAAAGAAAAAGCATTCTCGTATTGAAGGACTCACTGTCCGACATCAATATATTTCACGTCACAATATATCTGCATATTTTTTGCTGTATATTGCTCAGTATTCATGGTCGAACGTCCACAGTTTAACGTTAATGTGAATCAGATCTCTTTCTTTCACTGTTTCAGGTGGTCTTGACACGTTACAGACTGACTGTTTTTGCAAACTATTCTTTGGGAGACGCCCCAGTGTCCAGGACAGCAACCGTGTACTCAGAGGATTCACTTCTATTTGTAGTTGGAAATAAGGTACATTTAATATGTAATACATGACATAATCACATTTCAGCACATAATCTGTTACTTTTGTTTGAAAACTGTACTTGCTGTCTTTTGTCATTTTTGTCA
Organism: Thalassophryne amazonica; assembly: GCF_902500255.1. Classification (NCBI taxonomy): domain Eukaryota; kingdom Metazoa; phylum Chordata; class Actinopteri; order Batrachoidiformes; family Batrachoididae; genus Thalassophryne; species Thalassophryne amazonica. The sequence goes on along the minus strand of NC_047105.1, from coordinate 55,143,689 downwards.
CCGTTATTTATTTTAGATTTGTAATAAAAAAAACAGGGCAGATGGCATAACCTCACATTACATTTTTAGTCAAAACAGTTTTCTGTGTTGTATTTTTTTCTGCCTGTTTTAGTATTGTCCTCCATCAGTTTGTTTGTTTTAGATTATTTAAATACAGTAAGCATTCATTTTAATGAAACTTAACTTTTTTTTATCTGACCTGATATAGATCCAATTAAATTAAGGACAGGTTCTGGATAAAAGGACTTTTTTTTTTTTTTTTTTTCAGAATAACTCATGAATTTTTTTCACTTCCAAAACTCACTTCCAATTTTTTTTAATTCAAAATAAATAAATAAATAAATAAATAAATAAATAAATAAATAAAACTGTGTAGAAGCACAAAATGGAATCATTAGGGCCCCTTCACACAAGACTGAGGCAGAATGGTGCACAAAGGAGGATTCAAATGGCAGTTGTGGGAAATTGGAGCCACCACATACAGTAGTCACATCCATTTGGGCACGGCACATGCACTCTATATTCGCATGCCGCTCACGCCGGAAACCCATTTGAACAGCGGGCAAGATGACGTTGCACTGCCATCTGATCATGTGTGGAGCATTTGCACAGCATGTTGTACGCAGGTCAGACATATTGTGCTGCGGCAGAGCAGCTGCACGAAATCATTGGCTAGGTCAAACCGTGGCCCCCGATGGCTTGGGAATGCCTCTGGATCTCCTGGGAAAAGTTACAGGACTTGGCTGAGGATAGGGAAGAGCGGGATGAACTGCTTCATCTGCTGCCACTGTGAACCAGACCCACATAAGCAGAAGAAAATAAATTAATTAATATTTATGAACAGATGGAATTGTTACTTATAAAATTTTGCAGTATACTGCAGTATACTGAAGCCCTGTTTTGTCGAGATAACAAGATAATGTATCTCATTATCACAGGAAAACAAATGTCATTTTCTTCAGATAATCATATAATTATCTCATTATCTTGAGAAAACAGACTAATTAAAATAAATGAATCCGTGACCCCTTTGGGCTTCCATAGTACTGTACATTTCAATACAATCTACATGTGAGCAAGAGTTAAACTTTACCCATCCCATGAGTATGCACACTGGTGACAGCAGTAAATATTAACTCTATCAGGTGTTTTTTTTTTCTTTCTTCTTGATTATGGAAAGAAACCTCAAGCAGCTAAGCAACCACACACATATAGAGTCCATAAAAGTAACTGCTACTTATCTGTTACATTTTTTGTGTGTTTTTAGGGGGGGATGTATGGGTTTGAACTTTTATTTTGTCTCTCTTACCCTCCTTTGCCTATGTGTGTCTCCCTCTCACCCAGTTGTTTAGGGTGCCCTCTGTTGGACCGGGCTGTGCACACTTTCTGACGTGCTCCACGTGCTTGAAGGCTCCACGCTTCATGAACTGTGGCTGGTGTTCTGGAATGTGTTTGAGGCAACACGAGTGCACATCACAGTGGAACAAAAACTCGTGTGCCCCCGTCATAACAGAGGTAGATCTGCTCCTCACTGTCATCCGTCAGCCCATGACACCGTGTCCATGCATCATTAAACAACTCATAATGCTGCTCTGTGCAGTTCTTCCCCAAAATGGCACCTGCTGATGGAGAGACGGAACTGACGCTGTGCGGCTGGGACTTTCAGTCTCTTCCACCTCCCGTAATTCATGGCAAAACCCATATTATCACAGTGGGCTCTGGAACAATGTGCACTGTCCTGCCTCTAAAGAGCAGCCGTGAAGTGTAAGTCACACGAACGTTACACCTCTACATCTCTAACACTAGACACCGGACTTAGTCTCAAGGCCACATTCAGTTGAAAGCGATTGCACTCAATCTTGACAGTTTTGGAGTAGAATCAGTATACACACCTCTATCTGTAAAACAAGAAACGTCTGTGTGAGTGCGAGTATATGGCTCGCATATCTCTCTATTTGTCAGATTGGCCTCACCTTTCAGATATGGCCTGCGCACGGCACGATGATGTGCATCCTTTATTATGAAAATTTAGTGAATTAATTTTCAAAACTTTTATTTTGAAACCTTTCTTTTGATTAACATTGATGACATTTACATGCAGCCAATAACCCTTTCATAACCAGAATATTAGCAATAACCTGGTTGCACACGGCCATGTAAACACCCGCAAAAACCCGAATATGCTCATATTCCGGTTTTTAAAAACCTGAATGACCGTTGGGTTACTCCTTTTCTAACCTGAATATCAGGTCATATAAACGCGCATCGGGATATCCTCATAGAAAGGAACATTATTTTCTGTTCTGCGCATGTCCTATCCGCAAGGAATCTTGGTCTTTTGAGTATGGCAACTACTTGTATGCGGCGCGCGCAACCCACCGGACACCACAGAAGCAGAGGTAAACAAGTATGGCGAAATTCAGGCACGGCAGCACAGCACCACACTTTTGGAGCGAGGAGGAAACGGAGTACTTCATTAGTATTGTGAAAGACATGAATATAATGTCTTTTATTGACGGTAGAAAGAGGAAGAAGAAACGGAAATGACACATATTTGTGTCATGATGTTCTCTGTGTGTCTGGACATGTCCATGTGTTGCTGTTTAGATGGGGATATTCCAAATGATACCAATGACCATGTATACAGGAGTAACTGTCTGTTTAAGTGTGTAAACGGGTTATACCTAATGATTCAGAAACCGGAATATTGACCTTATCCCGAATATTAACGGCATGTAAATGTAGTCATTGTAACATTCGTACTTCCTAGATGGCGTGACTGATGTTACTGGTCACACTCTCACGAGCGCCACTAGCTTAGCTTATGGCAAGATAAAAGTGGATGCTCTTGTTTTGGCTGAACCTCTATACAGTTTTGGTATATTCTGTGTTAGTATGCGCCCGTGGCCAATGTGCTTGATGAATTCCTGCGCAAAAAGTATTTCCCATATAATTGTGATATTTGGCACAAGGACTTGTGTATCTCGTGTGTTTTTACACCTGAATGATCGTAAATCAATACTCACACTCATCCAGCAGCATCTTCTCAATTCAGCGCCATTTGCAAACAACCGGAAACTGGGTCAGGCGAAAGTAGTCCGGAGAGCTCAATCTGTGGGCGCGAGCTATCCCACAATGCCAAAATAACAAAGATGTCGCTCCAACGAGAGCGGCACGCTGAGCAGGGGCGATTACTGGTAGCAACGCTAAACAACATCAGATAGTTCATGTTGCTCGCACTATTTCACAATAAAATGTTTAATCCCAGCATCCCACCAAATACTTTTACTGTAGAACGCATGCTCAATATTCAGTGTTCCTCGCGACTGAGTTTAACTTGACAACACTGAGGAGATGTTAGCTAAAGTTCTTTTTTACTAACACCAACACATTTTCCACTATTTGCTTTTCAATAAGTACATAAGCGAAATAAAGTCTTATATTTTTCCACAATTTGTACAATGTTTCATTAAGTACATAAGCTGAATAAAATCTTACATTTGCTGTGAGTCCAAGTTTAAATAAACTGTGTTCAGGAGGTGGGATACTGATTTGCTGTTTCAAATATTCTAAATGTTCTGTTTAATTTTGTCTGTCTGACTAACCTGTTTAATAAGAATCCTTTTATTTTCATAGAATTGATAATAAATCTGATTTTTTAAAACAATATGAAATACTAGATTCTAATAATAATAATATAACATAAGTACACCTCTTTCTATATCCCACCTTCAAACACAGCCTCATACGACCATCCGTGAGAAATCTACTTAAGCTCCCAATTTCTTATAGGAATATAAACCTCCTACAAGTGCTGCACTAGTTAATTAAAAATTACAATAGCAAAATCAATACATTAATCCACATTGTGTTGATTGGTGCTATATTTTAATATATTAATGACATTTAATGTAATCATGCGGAAAATTAACTTGTTTTCTAGGTCTCAGTCTTGACTCGGGCTCTTCTCCTGTTAAGACTCAATCTTGAGTTGATCTCAAGTCATATCAAATCAAGTCTGGGAGCACGCTGGTACTGCACTCTCCCACATCCATGACACCACAGAACAGCCTTGGGTTCTGCATGGCAGCCACCCAGGGAGACAATCACTCCATTCTGTTCCATTCAGTTCAATGTAACCATCTACAGCAGGGGTGCCCAAGTTCGGTCCTCGAGATCTACCTTCCCCTGACACCCTTAGTTGTCTCCCTACTCCATCACACCTGAATCCAATGGAAGGCTCATTAAAAGCCTGCTAACGCATCTTTCATTGGATTCATGTGTGTTGGAGCAGTTAGACAACAAAGAGTGTCAGGAAGGTAGATCTCAAGTACCGAACTTGGACACCCCTGATCTACAGCGTATCTACTGCAACCAGGTGAAGCGTGTGTGTCTCCTTGGCTTTCTCCAGCCAATGGGGTCCTCAACACTCGATCACTCCAAAATCCCAAAGTCTCGATCTTGACTCACACTCGACCCTTTAAGGTCTTGGTCTTTACTTGGACTTGATATAAGTGGTCTTGTCCCCATCCCTACCTCAGACAGGATGTGCATGTTTTATGTTGGTGGCTCGTCTGAATATTTTAAATACTGCAATAACCATAAGAAAGTTTGGTCATGTGTTTTTACAGGCTAGTTTGCAGAATTCATGAAACAAGACCAAATCTGAATCTTACAATCACTTTGGAAGTGCATGAAGGGGAAGTGGAGGGCCCCTACTCAATCGAAGGGAAAGTTCAGACGACTGGATTCTCCATTGTGGTGAGAGAAACATCTCTGCAAAAATCAGCTTGCACATTAGGACTCAGTATTTACTCCATACCATATTATGCCTCAAAAACTGTTTGATAACTCTTTTTCTAATTTGTCAAGGGCATAATATGGGTCATTGTCATATTTCACGTCAAAACATTATAGTCATAGATTCATTCATTTGGAAATGGTGGCTATTTTTATGCCAAAAACAGCCAATTTGGGGATCCAATTTTCTCAAAAACTGTCCGATAACGTTTCTTTTCATTTAACAAGGGCTGTCACAGTTTGGCCCTGATCTGGGCCTTGATTCCATTTCGTCCCCTTTCTTATGCCCACCTTTTGCCCCTGCTTTGATGTTTTAGTGTTTGTGTTTCTTTTTGTTTTTGTCGTGTGTTTATTCATTGATCTGTTTTGCTTTGTCACTTTGTTTCTTTTCATACTTCAGCCTTGGTTCAGTTCCGTTCTTGTTTTGTTTAGTCATTCTGTTTTCATTGTTTATCATTTAGTTATCATCTGCTTATTTTTGCTGTTCTCATTTCTGTTATATGTGGTACTTTGATGTCATGTTTTGTTATCACTTAGTTTCTGTTTTACCTATAGCTTATTTTCTCAGTCTGTTCCAGTTTAGTTTTGTCATAGTGTTTAATTTCCTCTTATTCTCTGATCAGTTTTTATGTAGTTTATCTTCTGGTTTGCTTTTCAGTCCTGTTCTAGTTAGTATTGCCAGTTCGTGTTTCCTTTATCATTAGTTGTCATGTCAGTAATTCTCTTCACTGCTCTCTTACACCTGCTTGTCTCATCCTGTCTTCTTCTGTCCCGTGCCTGCACTCCTCTCAGTTCTCATGTATTCACACACAACTTCATTGTTATCACAGTCTCCCTATGATCACTGCACTCTCTTGTCCTGCACTTCCTCATCTCTGTTGGCCACACCCCGTTTTGTCTGTCATTTCCTTGTCCACTTGTCACTGCCTTTTCTTGCATCTCTTTCCAGATCCTTCTCCCACCATGTGCATCTCATTATCCAAATACCTAACTGCTTCTGTTCACTTCCTCCCTGCTCGTTTGTCGACTTAGTCACTTATCAGCTCCTGTCACAGTTCTGTTGTTTGACCCCTGGTCTGTCTTTTGGAACCTGTTTTTGCCTTTGTCCTGATTGCCCTGTTTTCTGGTTTACTGAACCCTGCTTGTTTTGGACCTCGACTTATTGTCTCGCCCTTATCTGTAATTTTGCACCGTGAACTGCTTGCCTGTGTACCGTACCCGTGTCTGCATTAAAGACCCAGCCTTTTACTCATACACCAGCCTGTGAGTCTGCATGTTGTATCCAGCCTCAGTCAGTGCCTTGCTACCTCCCAGGCTGACGAGGGCACAATACTGGTCATTGACATTTAGTGCAGCGGATAACTTAAAAAATGCTTCGTTGTCACTTGCGGTCGGCCGTATGGCTTCCGACGCGCCGGAGTGGTCCATGTCTTATGGTAGGGTTCTGTACTTTTATCTTGGCCCAACACACCAGCCACAGTAGTGATCGGATATATAGCTGTGATCTGGGTCTCTGTGTGTGGCTGGTCACGTGTTCGTGGCCGACACCACAATTCAGTTTTGGGTGCTCTCAAGGGTATCAAGACTCTGGTGTCCTAGATTAGGGAATGATTGCTCACTAACTAGACAACAGACTGTCGCTGTTAATGCTTGCTCATCTGTGGTGGTTTGTTCCGGCATGTTTTATGTTGGGGCACCATCTCACTTCACAGTTATTGCTTTCACCACTTGTCTTTCGTTTTTATCTCTCTTCGTGTTGTTTTGGTGGTCGGTCCCTCCTGATAGAAGTTGTCAGTCGGCTTTGAGGAGGATCTTGTTGGGTGATTGGGGAGGGCGGATGGGGATCACACACGCACACCACATTCACTCATGCACTACATACCTTCTGTCCTGCAAGAATAATTTGCATATATGTGTATTAATGTTCATAAATGGTTATATTATGGACTGTAGATGAAAACAGCAAGAATGGTGACAAAGGTCAATTTCAATATGTACAGGGGTCAAAAGTTAAAGTTGCTCCAGTTTTGGTAAAAATGATGCAAATTATTAGTTGAGTGAATATGGTTTTAAAAGGAATACGTTGCATCATGTATCATGCTTCGTTATCATGTTACAGGGTAGCATATGTCACATGTCACAGAATCCAATGGATGCCGACATTGTTCAACCTTTACTTTGCAAACCAAGCACGCAACACAGACAAAACTATTCCATTTATTAATCCTATTTGCTCAACCAGTTTCACTTTCATCACCATTTGAAGGATTCCTCAGTAAATATTCACTTATTCACTTATATTCACTGCTGCACTAATTCTTCCTATCTGAAAATAATTTATGTAGATTCGTTCATTTGGAAATGGCAGCCAATTTTTGACGAAAATGGCCATTTTGCCTTTAGCTTTAATTGAGCTGGTAACCCACAGGGCCCTTGGCACTCTAGTTTAGGTCTACTTGTGATGCAAAAGACTGCGGGCCTTGAATGCCTGGTTCTTGCATGCTGGTGCAACGGTTTCTGCTTTATACTGCACTGCCCCAAGAGAACTATAGTTTCACCAACAAAAGACTTCAAACGAGTCTACTAAAACACTAAATATGATATTACATGTTTGTAATGGTATCAATGACCCTTATTGTGTACTACATGATATTAAGTTGCTTTGGTTTGAACTTCCATTCCTTTCTGAGAGACCCACAGATTTATGCTAAGTGCTTCTGAAAAACTACAAGTGATGGTTTCTCCGTTATCAATCAAACAAGGACTACAGTCAACATTTTTTTCATAACATTGTGGGGCAGAACAATATCAGTGCCATGCCTTTTTTATTTCATGAGTAACTAAAAACTCACTGAGTAACAGATGTGTTATGTTTCGGACGCGGTCGGAGCACCGACCCAGCGTTTGAAAGGACCCAGCATAAAATAAGCAGAGCACGGTTCAAAGGATAACAGAATTTAATAAACATAACAGTGTGTGAAGTGCTAAACAACTAAAAAGTCCGCGGTCTGGTGAGGTGGAAACACGGCGTGCTCTTAACAGCGCAAACGGTCCGGAGCCACAGCAGTTCGGACCCAGGGACCCCGCCGACACCCCCCAGGTGGCCGCAACAAACCGAGTCTGTGAAGAAAGAAAACATGAGGTGAGTCCAACTCCACACAGAGAGACACAACTCAAAGGTGCACGCAATCAGCAAACACTTCCTGGCTTAAATCTATACATCAGCTTCTCACCCTGCAGGCACGGAACAACTCAGTTCAAATCTCCACTGCAGCAGAAGCTGATTAGACAATTAGCATAACGTGACAGCTCAATAACACAAGGTGTGAGGCACACCAAATCCACTGTCATTACTTCATAAAAGTCACCAAAACCAAATTACCTCAGGAAGTGTGCTGAAGAGCGTGAGACCTCACCCAATCCTCCTTCACAGACTGTGGCGTCAAACCTGGAGCGGTCTCTGCGTCCGTGATGGTGAGATTGTTCTCCCGACGCCGATCTCACACGTCTGCTCACAAGGTCGAGTCTCTGGCAATCACACACTGTGCATTCAAGGTTTAACTGCAGCAATCTCTGATCAAGACAAAATACACCACAGCTGTGAGTCCTGATGACCTGCTTGTGAAAACAAGCCTCAGGTGTTCAGGGTGAGGTCCTAATGCTCAGCCACTCAGTCCTGAATGCATACCACCTGGTGGGAGAAACAGAAAACAAAAACCAAGTCAGCCAAACACCCCAGCCCACAACAAGATGAGGTGTAGCAAAGACTCCTCATATATTATTACTCTGTGTCTAAGTTAACGTGACAGGTATTTCTACTCTCTAGAAAATATATATATTTTTTGTAATTCTTTATTTCAAGGATAAAATGAGAATGTTTCACTAGCAGATAAAACATCCATACAGTTAGGGAGGACATTAAAATTTCATTATCCTTTTAAAAAATAACCTTTAATTAATAACTAAAATAGCAAAAACTATTTTACATGAACAAGGAATGCATAAAAGTAAAAAAAATATTGGGAGCTAGGTTAAAAAAAATGCACAATATTCGCTGACTGTAAAGGACACGTGAGGGATGTAAAATTGCACTCCGTCTGCGCACCAGTCCATGCATACATCTGCGCATGCATATGTCAGTTACATTTTGTTGTTCACAAAATTTATCAATTTTTTTCTAAAATTTGAAATGGGCATCCTGTATCTTGAATGAGTTTGAATTTGAGCATGATTGCGTTTCAGTAACATTGTCTAAGGAATAATAAAACACAAGATAAATAAATAAATCATCTTCCTCTTTCAGCTGCTCCCATTAGGGGTCACCACAGCAGATCAATCATTTCCGTAGCACCCTGTCATCTGAGACACGGCTGAGCCAGGTAAAAACTGCCATTTTTTCCTGTCAAGGTTTTCTCAACAGATTCCGGTACTTCAGACCATACTAATCAAAATAAGATTTTGTGCCATCTTGAAATTTGTCCACAATCCAAGATGGCCACCAAAAATCCAGATGGCTGCCAAGATACATAAAGTTGGTTGTAAGTGGCAGGAACTTGTCTAAAGATCTGTTTTTTTTTGGCATGATTTGATGAGTTATGATGAAGGAAATAACAATTAGTGGCTTAAAAATCATAACCAGGTGTTTCCATCGTGCAAATCCAAGATGGCCAATGGGCGCGGCCCCCTAAACTTCAAAGTATCATATCTCCAATTCTAGAAGGACTACGGCCACACTTCTGGTGTCTATCCATAGATTTTTATGGTCAAGGAATCCATTTCTGCCAGTATTTTGCAAATTGGATCATGCAGTCAATCAGAAAATTCAATATGGCTGCCAAAACTGTTGCTTTACTATAGTAAATGGTCTAGGACTTGCAGACAATGTGGATAATGTTACCGACACTACACCTTATAGAGTGCGCAGAGGATCCCTGCAGCAGAAACAAATCTGCTTTGTTTACAATACAGTTACGCCAAATGATGAGAATGCATATAATGATGGTGGCATTGGGAGATGTTCTGAGGACAATGCTTATGTCAAACTGGAACGTGCGATGGAAATGGGCCTGAAAGATGAAGGGCATAAACATCATGCCGCAGCCAACAGATTGAAGGTCATTCTACTCTTGACCACCTGTCTGCTAACTCCCGGTACAGTTTCAGTCCATCTTTAGCCACCAATCTGTTGGCTGTCAGAAAAATTATCATTTGCTTTAATGCAACTGTTGCAAAGAATACACAGTTCTCCCTCACCGTCTCCCTGGCTCAAGAACGGTTTTGCCACCATTGCCGTAGCTTCCACAAAGTCTGTTTCTTGTCCACAGCAACATTCTCTGATAAAAGCACATCATCACACAATCTGCAAAGAAATCTTAGTTATTTGTCCAATCAAAATAATGGAGAGAGCAGCCCCATGATCAATCAAAGACACACAATTATAAGGGCCCTGTCCCACTGGCGTTTAGGAGGATTTGCGCATGAAATGAGGAGACAAAAGCTGAGCGTCCACAACAAAGGTGGGCGGAAATGACAAATGTCCCAGGGTGGATCAGCGAATACATGAGGAAGAAAAGCGGATATAACAGGGAACAGAAGCGAAGGCGACCGTGGAGGCGCCCCCATGAGGGGCACAGCGGCCGTGATGCACTCGCTTCATCCGTGCCCACTCTGTCTGCATGCGCGACATACCATTTGCCACCGTGATGTGGCCGTGCTGGGCACGCGTCATATCTGTTTTGCACGCTGTCCCGGTCCGCCGCCAAGCCGCGCCAACCCATCAGTTGCGGATATCAGCGGATGACAGGGGATATGCGGCGCGTTGGTTGTGTATGTCCTGCGTATGTCTTCAGTATGTGTTCAGGCAGTGATGCGGATCTCATCCGCAGCAGGATTTTTGAGCCGCTCAAAAATCCTGGCTGCGGACATGCGTGCCTCTGCGGATGATCATGGACATGTTCGGATGGCGGCCGACTCATACAGGAATGTTACACGGTTATTGCGGTTGTTTGGCGGATGTGGGCCACTTTTGTGCGCATTCCATCTGCAAATCCTCCTAAACGCCAGTGGGACAGGGCCCTAAAATGTTACTGTTGCAAATCAGCCACCTTGGACAAAATCATGAAATGTATGGTCAAAATACGTTTTGTTTATAAAAACTTTAGATTTTACAGGTTATTATATACCAGCAAATTAGCCATAAAATTTTGTGAACTGGATAATAGATTCGTAAATGATATTTCAATGATTTTAGTTTACTAAAAACTAACATACCAGGAGTGTTGATTTTGCAAATCAGAGATAACAAGCTTTCCCGCCAATCTAATACAGTGGTCCCTCGCTATAACGCCGTTCACCTTTCGTGGCCTCGCAGTTTCGCGGATTTTTTTTTTGTGCAATTTTGCATGTTTTTTTTTTTTAACAGCGCATTGTGTTCTGCGTCCTTATCATGCGGCCGGTCGCGGCACCGGTCGGCATCACCGCGATTGCTCTCACTGCCTCCGATGCGCTTACTGCGGGCTTGGTAAACGCAGTAACGGGCCACTCACACCGCCCCCCTGTCTGCTGTGCGGAGCTGCGCCAAATCTGGCAACAGGTCCAGAGACTACGCTCGCTGTTTTGATGCGGATGTTGACCGCAGCCGCAGAGCTCCGTGGCCACCGAGAGAGGACTTGGATTCTTTGCGGGTCCTGCATCCGTACCTCCAGAGGCAGTGAGCGAAGGGACAGTTCTGCGTGTGTCTGCTTATAATGTTCTCGCCCAGAAGAAAAAAGAGTGTTTACACAGGAGAGAAATGTGAGAAAATGTTAATGCCTTTTTGAGAAAAGTGTATAAAGTGTGTAGTGAGGGGTTTTACAGCCTTAAAACATCTATAATAATTGCAAAAAATAGCGCTGACTACTTCACGGATTTTGCTTATCACAGGTTATTTTTAGAATGTAACTCCCGCGATAAACGAGGGACCACTGTACTCAGAAATGGGACGAGAACCCTTAAATTGAATTGAAAATATGAATTCACCAAACTATGCCCCTTGATCAGAAATTATTGCTACATCAGCTTTAGAGCAAGTCACCTGGTGGAGTCAGTGGCTGCAAAGAAAACTTGCACCCTCTTGGCCCTTTCTGGAACAAGTTGCCCACCCCTGACTTAGGACCAACTTTATGTATCTTGGCGGCCATCTGGATTTTTGGTGGCTATCTTGGATTCTGGACAAATTTCAAGACAGCACAAAATCTTATATTGATTAGTATGGTCTGAAGTACTGGAATCTGTTGATAAAACATTGACAGGAAAAAATGGCAGTTTTACCTGGCTCAGCCCTGTCTATCTGTATCTTCCTCTGTCACACGAACCACCTGCATGTCCTCCCTCAGCACATCCATAAACCTCCTCTTTGGCCTCCCTTTTCTCCTCCTGCCTGGTGGCTCCATCCTCAGCATCCTTCTCGCTATATACCCTGGGTCCCTCCTCTGCACATGTCCAAACCATCTCAATCTCTCCTCTCTGATTTTGTCTCCAAATTTCCCACCTGAGCTGTCCCTCTGATATGTTCATTCCTAATCCTGTGCATCCTCGTCACTCCCAAAGAGAATCTGAACATCTTCAGCTCTGCCACCTGTCATTTTGTTAGTGCCACCGTCTCTAAGCCATACAACATAGCTGGTCTCACTACTGTCTTGTAAACTCCTGCCGATATTCTTTGGTCACAAATCACTCCTGCCACCTTTCTCCAACCACTCCACCCTGCCTGGGCTCTCTTCTTCACCTCTCTACCACACTCTCCACTACTTTGGACAGTTGACCCCAAGTATTTAAACTCATCTACTTTCACCACTTCTACTCCTTGTAACTGCACTATTCCACTGGGCTCCCTCCCATTCACGCACATGTACTCTGTCTTGCTCCTGTTTACTTTCAGTCCCCTGCTCTCCAGAGTATATCTCCACCTTTCCAGGCTAGACTCAACCTGCTCTCTGCTCTCACTACAGATCACAATGTCATCTGCAAACATCATAGTCCATGGAGACTCCTTTCTGATCTACAACCCCAGTTCCGATGAAGTTGGGACATTGTGTAAAATGTAAATAAAAACCGAATTCAATGATTTGAAAATCCTCTGTATATTCAGTTGAATACACCACAAAGACAAGATATTTGATGTTCAAACTGATAAACTTTATTGTTTTTGTGCAAATATTTGCTCATTTTGAAATGGATGCCTGCAACACATTTCAAGAAAGTTGGGACGGGCAACAAAAGACTGGGAAAGTTGATGAATGATCAAAGAACACCTTTTTGGAAACGTGAGTGTCATGATTGGGTGTAAAAGGAGCAGCCCCAAAAGTCTCAGCAAAGATGGGGTGAGGGTCACGACTTTGTGAACAACTGCATGAAAAAACAGTCCAACAGTTTAAGAACAATGTTTCTCAATGTTCAATTGCAAGGAATTTAGGGATTCCATCATCTACAGTCCATAATATAATCAGAAGATTCAGAGAATCTGGAGAAGTTTCTACACGTAAGCAGCAAGGCCGAAAACCAACATTGAATGCCCGTGACCTTCGATCCCTCAGGCGGCACTGCATTAAAAACCAACATCATTGTGTAAAGGATCTTACCGCGTGGGCTCAGGAACACTTCAGAAAACCATTGTCAGTTAACACAGTTCGTTGCTACATCTACAAGTGCAAGTTAAAACTCTACCATGGAAAGCAAATGCCATACATCAACAACATCCAGAAATGCCGCCACCTTCTCTGGGCCCGAGCTCATTTGAAATGGACAGACACAAAGTGGAAAAGTGTGCTGTGGTCTGATGAGACCACATTTCAAATTGTCTTTGGATATCATGGACTTTGTGTCCTCCGGTCAAAAGAGGAAAAAGACCATCGAGATTGTTACCAGTGCAAAGTTCAAAAGCCAGCATCTGTGATGGTATGGGGGTGTGTTAGTGCCCATGACATGTGTAACTTACACATCTGTGATGGCACCATCAATGCTGAAAGGTACATCCAAGTTTTGGAGCAACACATGCTGCCATCCAAGCAACGTCTTTTTCAGGGACGCCCCTGCTTATTTCAGCAAGACAATGCCAAGCCACATTCTGGGCATCCATTTCAAAATGAGCAAATATCTGTACAAAAACAATAAAGTTTATCAGTTTGAACATTAAGTATCTTGTCTTTGTGGTGTATTCAACTGAATATAGGCTGAAGAGGATTTAAAAATTCTTGTATTCTGTTTTTAATTTACATTTTATACAACGTCCCAACTTCATTGGAATTGGGTTTTTAAGCCCTCAGTCTGTCCATTACCACTGCAAATAAGAAAGGACTCAGAGCTGCTCCTTGTTGTAATCCCACCTGCACCTTGAATGAATCTGTTATTAATACTGCGAATCACACTGCACCTCACATACATCTCTGCCACTCCAGACTTCCTCAAACAATACCACAACTCTTTTCTTGGCACCCTGTCATAAGCGTTCTCTAAATCCACAAACACACAATGTAACTCTTTCTGGCCTTCTCTGTACTTCTCCATCAGTATTCGCAGAGCAAAAAACTGCATCTGCAGTGCTCTTTCTCAGCATCAAACCATATTGCTGCTCACAGATCATCTTTTTCTAAGCCTAGTTTCTACTACTCTTTCCTGCAACTTCTCTGTGGTAACTGCAGCTCTGTACATCACCCTTGCTCTTAAACATAGGAACCAGCACACTTTATCTCCACTTCTCAGGCATCCTCTCACTTTTCAAGATTTTATTAGACAATCTGGTTAGAAATTCCACTGCCATCTCTCCTAAACATTTCCATACCTCCACTGGAATTCCATCTGGACCACCTACACTTCCACTCTTCATAGCTGCCCTCCCTTCATCACGACTAATCTCTTGTACTTCCTGATTTACTCTCCCCACATCATCCAGTCTTTTCTCTCTCTCATTTTCTTCATTCATCAACTCCTCAGAATATTTCCTCCACCTTCTAAACATACTCAACTCACTTGTCACCAGTGTTGCCACAGTTACTTTGAAAAAGTAATCCAATTACTGATTACTGATTACTCCTTGAAAAAGTAACTTAGTTACTTTACTGATTACTCAGTTGTAAAAGGAACTAAGTTAGATTTCTAGTTACTAGTTACTTTTTAGTTACTTTCCCCAGCTGCCAACAACAACCCTCTGCCACCTCAACATGACAATGATACTTGTTTTGCCAAAACTTACTTTATAGTCACCCTTTCTTGACTTAAATGGAAATAAATACTTCTTTTATAAAAAGTAAAATAAAGACCGCATTCTTGACCTCATATTTAACTGTTGACAGCACTGTAACAGTTAAACTTGCAATTTCTAACCTACGTACATTGCTTAGAAATGTAACTATTAAATTCTTTCTAACATTTTTCTAACATTTAAATTTTCTCTAAACATTTTACTTGTCAAAATGATTATTATTCTAAGTAGTATTAGTAGTTGTAGTAAAAATTAAGGCTTCAAAACTGGACCTTTAATCTAGGGGTGTTGTGGGGGTGCCGCATCCCTGCCCCAAGCCCCCATTCCATCTGGATTTGCCCCTGCTTTGGCGTTTGAGCACAAAGAATGGATAACATTTATTTATGCAGAAAACATGGCCAGATTTACAGGTAAGAAAGTTTTATTGCGTTTTCACATCATGTGGTCCTCAGAAGGAGAGTTTAGGTGCATTTGAGTGGAAAATAGTGTTAGTTGTTGACACGACTCGGACGATCAGCTCAGAATTCTAAATAAAGGAGAAAAAAAAGCATAAAAATGTCTTTGTAAAGCTCAGTGCAGGTGTGCTGTTGCCACCGCGCTTTAAGAGGTGAGGACGAGTAGTAGCTGCTGCGGAAAACCGCAGATGAAAAGCTCACAGCTCGCTTAAAGTGGGCAGTTCAATCAAACCCCAACCCCCTGCCCACGGACCAAGTTTAATGCTGCTATCGACCCACAATGCAAAAATAATAGTAATGCACAGTGACTTGGAGAAGTAACTTTAATCTGATTACTGATTTGGAAAGATTAACACGTTAGATTACTCGTTACTAAAAAAAGTGGTTAGATTAGAGCATCACTGCTTGTCACTACATTACCATCTACATCTTTTACCATCCTAACGTGCTGCACATCCTTTCTTGCTCTGTCCCTCTGTCTGGCCAATCGGTACAAGTCCTTTTCTCTTTCCTTTCTGTTCAACTTCTCGTACAGCTCGCTATATGCTTTTTCTTTTGCTTTTACCACTCTTTACATCCGGTGCCGCACCTCCTTGTACTCCGGTCTACTTTCTTCATCTCTCTGACTATCCCAATTCTTTTTCACAAACCTCTTTGTCCTTATGCTTTGCTGGACATCTTCATTCCTCCACCAAGTCTCCTTGTCTTGCTTCCACTGTCCAGATGTCACACCCAGTACCTTCTTAGCTGTCTCCCTCACCACATCTGCAGTACTTTTCTAGTTGTCCGAAATTGCTTCTCCTCCATCCAGTCCGTCTCTCACCTGCTCACTGAATTTCACACAAATCTTCCTCCTTTAGCTTCCGCCATCTGTCCCAAATTGAGATGCTTTCCGGCATTGTTATTGACAGTCAGGCTTCACCTTTAAATGTGTGTTTTAGAAATGT
The DNA here is from genome assembly GCF_902500255.1 of Thalassophryne amazonica. Classification (NCBI taxonomy): domain Eukaryota; kingdom Metazoa; phylum Chordata; class Actinopteri; order Batrachoidiformes; family Batrachoididae; genus Thalassophryne; species Thalassophryne amazonica. Next base: position 55,127,250 of record NC_047105.1, on the reverse strand, counting down.
CAATAACAATGCTGGAAACCATCTCAATTTAGGGCAAAAAGTGGGACATCTGGTCACCCTACCTTCCACATTCATGTCCTTGATACCATATCTACCCACAGAGTGACGCATTTGTCTGTGCGCTGAACGGACGGGGGCCTGGCTGACTGCCAACAGCAGGAGCTGTTAACAACTCTGGTCCTGGACATCACAGCTGCAGAACACGTACCGTGTTTTAACAGACACGCACGTGTGTGTGCTTGCTGTCCTCATGTGGAAATACATAAAAACATATTTCACTTTTGTGACCGGCTGGACAGGGCGCACATTGACAGGCTGTCCCGGGCTCCCAGCTGAAATGGACCATCAGTTCATGTGGACACGCAGCAGGCAATCTGAATGTCACGTCTGTGTGACAGGACACGTGTATCCTGTGAGCGGCGTGCCGCAGGACTATATGACAAGCCAACAGTGTGACAAATACGCCACTTCCAGTCACCTATTAGCAGAAATAAGCCGTAACGAATGCCATTTGGTCAGTTATCACAGCTCTTTTATCTCTTTAAAAAAAAATGTTCATGTCCTTGTTGATTTCAGGCATTTTTCCGCACCTTTTATAGGACAGTGATGGTAGTGCAGTGGTAAAGTTTCTGGCTGGCAACCAAAACTTTTGTACTTTGCAGATTCGAATCCTGTGGGTGGCATGAATTTTTCTGTCTTTTTTCTCACAGCAGCTGCACGATGTGGTTACACATACTCCAGCTGCTCGCACTATGTTCCTGCTGCGACGGCTTCGTGCAAGCTTGTGCACGACACCGTCGCGTGCACAAAACTGTCTCAGCGGGTTCGTTCATGCCTGCCCGTCGGCTAGATGTTTTCGTGGTTCACTTATACAAGCTGTTCTGCTGTGATTTGCCCTGATTTGTATTTATTCGTACTATGTGTGAAGGGGCCCTAAATTTTGAAAGTACAACTGTCAAAGCCCAATGCAGTGGCATGATTAATTCATTAACACAGGTGGTTGAAGTTTCTGTGTAGTCTCTCAGTTGTCCAGATGGTTTCCATATTAGAGAAGCTTGAATCTTTGACTGGACTGGGTTGCTTGACGCGAGGACGTTTCGCTTCAAATCGCAGAAGCTTCCTCAGCTAAAATTCTTGCTCTGGTAGTCTGACTTCTGTCTTAACTCTTGTAAACAGAAGCCACAAACGCTGGAGTTTTAAACCTAACCAGACCCCTCCTACCGAGAGGCCGACTGCTATAGGCTGGTGACTAAACCGGTATCCCCCATTGTGGCCAATCTGTACATGGAGTGAGTGGAGAAGACAGCCTTGACATCTTTCACGGGCATCTCTCCCAATCACTGGTTCAGATATGTCGATGACACATGGGTTAAAATCAAACAACAGGAGGTTGAGGACTTTACAGAACACATCAACTCCGTGGATTCCAATATCAAGTTCACACGTGAGGATGCCAGAAACAACCATTTAGCCTTCTTGGACTGTGATGTTATCATTGGAGAGAACAGGCAGCTCCAGACAGGGGTTTACAGAAAACCCACTTACACCGACCAATATCTGCTCTTTGGCTCAGACCACCCCCTTGAACACAAGCTCAGGGTGATCAGGACTCTTCAACACAGAGCCCTACAGGTGCCCACAACTGCAGAGGGAAGGGCTAAAGAACAACAACTTGTACGGAAAGCCCTGACAGTATGTGGGTACCCACGATGGTCCCTGGACAAAGTGCAGAAGTCCCATCAATCAATCAATCAATCAATCAACTTTTTTCTTATATAGCGCCAAATCACAACAAACAGTTGCCCCAAGGCGCTCCATATTGCAAGGCAAGGCCATACAATAACCATGAAAAACCCCAACGGTCAAAACGACCCCCTATGAGCAAGCACTTGGCCACAGTGGGAAGGAAAAACTCCCTTTTAACAGGAAGAAACCTCCAGCAGAACCAGGCTCAGGGAGGGGCAGTCTTCTGCTGAGACTGGTTGGGGCTGAGGGAAAGAACCAGGAAAAAGACATGCCGAGAAGGGGGGCAGAGATCGATCACTAATGATTAAATGCAGAGTGATGCATACGGAGCAAAAAAAGAAAGAAACAGTGCATCATGGGAACCCCCCCACAGTCTACGTCTAAAGCAACATAACCAAGGGATGGTCCAGGGTCACCCGATCCAGCCCTAACTATAAGCCTTAGCGAAAAGGAAAGTTTTAAGCCTAATCTTAAAAGTAGAGAGGGTATCTGTCTCCCTGATCTGAATTGGGAGCTGGTTCCACAGGAGAGGAGCCTGAAAGCTGAAGGCTCTGCCTCCCATTCTACTCTTACAAACCCTAGGAACTACAAGTAAGCCCGCAGTCTGAGAGCGAAGCGCTCTAATGGGGTAATATGGTACTACGAGGTCCCTAAGATAAGATGGGACCTGATTATTCAAAACCTTATAAGTAAGAAGAAGAATTTTAAATTCTATTCTAGAATTAACAGGAAGCCAATGAAGAGAGGCCAACACGGGTGAGATATGCTCTCTCCTGCTAGTCCCCGTCAGTACTCTAGCTGCAGCATTCTGAACCAACTGAAGGCTTTTTAGGGAACTTTTAGGACAACCTGATAATAATGAATTACAATAGTCCAGCCTAGAGGAAATAAATGCATGAATTAGTTTTTCAGCATCACTCTGAGACAAGACCTTTCTGATTTTAGAGATATTGCGTAAATGAAAAAAGGCAGTCCTACATATTTGTTTAATATGCGCTTTGAATGACATATCCTGATCAAAAATAACTCCAAGATTTCTCACAGTATTACCAGAGATCAGGGAAATGCCATCCAGAGTAACGATCTGGTTAGACACCATGCTTCCAAGATTTGTGGGGCCAAGTACAATAACTTCAGTTTTATCTGAGTTTAAAAGCTGGAAATTAGAGGTCATCCATGTCTTTATGTCTGTAAGACAATCCTGCAGTTTAGCTAATTGGTGTGTATCCTCTGGCTTCATGGATAGATAAAGCTGGGTATCATCTGCGTAACAATGAAAATTTAAGCAATACCGTCTAATAATACTGCCCAAGGGAAGCATGTATAAAGTGAATAAAATTGGTCCTAGCACAGAACCTTGTGGAACTCCATAATTAACTTTAGTCTGTGAAGAAGATTCCCCATTTACATGAACAAACTGTAATCTATTAGACAAATATGATTCAAACCACCGCAGCGCAGTGCCTTTAATACCTATGACATGCTCTAATCTCTGTAATAAAATTTTATGGTCAACAGTATCAAAAGCAGCACTGAGGTCCAACAGAACAAGCACAGAGATAAGTCCACTGTCCGAAGCCATAAGAAGATCATTTGTAACCTTCACTGTCCCAGAAAACAAAGAGACCAGATAGACAGGAGACAGAGACAAGAAGAAGAGGAGTGTCTCTCCCTTATTTAGCAGGAGTAGGGGAAAAACTACAGAGGATCTTTAGACAGCACAAAATCCCAGTTTACTTTAAACCAGTTAACACTTTGAGACAGAAATGAATTCACCCTTAGGATAGGATCCCTAGTTACAAACAGAGCAATGTAGTGTATTCTATCAGATGTCAGGAAAACTGTAATGAACACTACATAGGTGAGACTAAGCAACCTTTACACAAAAGGCTATATCAGCACCACAGAGAGGGCGCCAGTGGACCTCAGTCTGCAGTTCATCTCCACCTGAAAGACACTAACCACACGTTTGAGGACAAGGAAGTTTAAATCTTAGCCAGAGAGAAGAAATGGTTTGAGAGAGGGGTCAAAGAGGCTTTCTGTGTGAAACAGTTGAAACCCAGCCTTAACCGGGGAGGGGGTCTGAGACACGCTTTGTCCCCTGTTTACAATGGGGTACTCAGGACAAAGCAGTTTCAGTCTTTTGTTCATGGTAATGAGTCATTCACGTCATCAGGAGAGTCGTAAAGGGAGCCATCAGGAGAGACTTCCGTCCCATCATTAGGAGGGACAGCTGCCCTGTAATTAGGAGAGTGCTAACTAGAGCACAATAGGTGCTAATTAGAGCTATTGTTTAGTCACCAGCCTATAGCAGTCGGCCTCTCGGTAGGAGGGGTCTGGTTAGGTTTAAAACTCCAGCATTTGTGGCTTCTGTTTACAAGAGTTAAGACAGAAGTCAGACTACCAGAGCAAGAATTTTAGCTGAGGAAGCTTCTGTGATTTGAAGCGAAACGTCCTAGCGTCAAGCAACCCAGTCCAGTCGAAGATTCAAGCTTCTCTAACAGGTGGTTGAATTTATTTCAAAATACAGCATCAGTACACAAAAGACATGCTTCAGTGAATATGTCCTAAATTTTGTTTGCCGCCTTGTTATTTTTCTGGGGAATCTGTACAGAAATATGCTTGATGTAAGCTAACATCAAGGTTTGTTATAGTTAACACAAGTAGTTATTCACCCTTGTAGTTGTGATATTGTAGTTGATGGTGTATTGATGATTCTGTGGATACTATTCTTGTTTTTTTTAAAGCTCTTGCAGGCAACGTAAAATGTGAACCATTTTTACAGACAGTTGAGAGGTCTGACCGTAAGCTGGAACCTGTAAGAGAGCGTCAAAAAAAAAAAAAGCCTTTAAAGCTACAATGTGTAGGATGGAAGGGTGGAAATGGAAAACAGCATTCATAACCATCTGTTCATTAGTCTATTATTATCTGCAACAAAAATATGTCATATGATGCACTTTCCTAAGATTACAATAAGTCTTTCGTATCGATGTGGGAGGAGGCCACGATGTTGCACAGCCATGTTGATACAGTAGCCCAAAAGGCATATACATACTCTGCCTTTTGCATTTTAAAGTGTGGCCAGTAGAGTGAAGAAAAATGAAGAGGAATTAGTGGCTGCTAGTTGAACTGAATAGAAATGGGACACAGACAAACTTTTAGCTGCCAGAACCATTGTCTTTTTTTAATTGAAGGGCCACACCTTCATTGGTCGCATTTACAGGCAAAACAAAACAGTGCCTGCCAACTAGTGGTGCGTATGTCTGATGGCACATATAACACAGTTCCTCCATAAGCTGTCTACTGGTTGCTAGTGTTGACTACAAAGTTTGATCACTATTATTTTGCGAGACGAGGATCATACTTATCACTTATCACAAGAGAAAGCAAAGGGGCCTGTCTCCCCTTCACCAAAGAAGAGAAAATGTGAAAGGAAACAAAATCATGACTGGTATAATGCAATTTCCAACCTCACCACTAGAAGACACTAAATCCTACACACTGTGGCTTTACCCACAGAACCTGTGACAATGAAATGTGATGATATTTCTACCCTGTCTTACTATATCAGGTTCCCAGTATAACTGAAATAAAGCCTGACTGTGGACCTATGTTTGGAGGGACGCTGGTTACACTGACAGGCAAATATCTCGATTCTGGGGTGCACAGAAAAGCTTTCATAGCTGACAAAACGTGCCTCATTCAAAGGTGAGTATCACGTGATGTCACATCGACATGTCTCTTAAAAATACTGCTGTATCACACCATGATCCCTGTTTCCTGCAGTTATGAAGGAAATGGGACTATGTCATCCATAGTGTGCATCACAGCGGCTGCAGCAGATGCTGGGAAGGTCGACGTGAAAGTGATCATTGACAAATTAAAAGTGGTTACCAATGAGATGTTCGACTATAAGATGAACCCTGTTATAACCGCTGTGCATCCTGCTTGCAGTTTCATGCGGTAAGACCCTGTTTCCAATCTGCTTGTGTTTCCCCCACCAAGAAACAGGCCCCCTCTTATGGTGTAAAATTTTTAAAAATGTATTTGAAAATTTTCTAAATCCACTCCAGTAACCTGATCTATCAAAAAAAAAGAAAAGAAAATTTTTTTTATTTTATTTGACTAGTGTGGCTAAATGCTTTCCCATTTCACTGAATGAGAAAGTCTGTCAAAACCTTTAACTGGTATGACTGTATTTCTCAACTGATGTGGCAAAAACTGAATTTAAACCACAATTTTGACATGTCTGTTAGGGATGCTACAGTGAAGAAAATAAGTATTTGAACACCCTGCGATTTTGCAAGTTCTCCCACTTAGAAATCATGGAGGGGTCTGAAATTTTCATCTTAAGTGCATGTCCACTGTGAGAGACATAATCTAAAAAAAAAAAAAAAAAAGAAAAAAAATCCGAAATCACAATGTATGATTTTTTTTTTTAATTTACTTGTATGTTACTGCTGCAAATAAGTATTTCAACACCTGTGAAAATCAGTGTTAATATTTGGTACAGTAGCCTTTGTTTGCAATTACAGAGGTCAAATGTTTCCTGTAGTTTCTCACCAGGTTTGCACACACTGCAACAGGGATTTTGGTCCACTCCTCCATACAGATCTTCTCTAGATCTTTCAGGTTTTGAGTTTCAGCTCCCTTCAAAGATTTTCTACTGAGTTCAGGTCTGGAGACTGACCAGGCCACTCCAGGATCTTGAAATGCTTCTTACGGAGCCCCTCCTTAGTTGCCCTGGCTGTGTGTTTGGGGTCATTGTCATGCTTGTATGAATTCCCAAAGTCTTCTGTACTTTTCAAGCGTGTTTCGTCTCGTTGGCAGAAACTTTCTCTTAAAAACTCACACAGCAGCAAACACACGGAGTCTGCCATTGTTTATGTTTGTGTCGCGTATAAAACGACGTCATTTGGTCGCTCTTCACCTGTGACTCCCAATGGCACCACCCCGTGGTCAGTGACATGCGCAGTGGCTCTGGACTATAAATTTCCGCTGTCGCAACAGTGGCTGCTGCCGTACTCTGATCCAGCGGAAGTGAGCAAAATTGCACAGATGACGCGTGAATGATAAAAACTGAAGTGGGTAAAGCGGACCTGCTAAAATTGAGGCAGTGAATGAAAACATTCAACATTAAATCGAGTACAGCAAATGATACAATTGAAGTAGATAAAGTAGCGGTACTTAAATTGAGGCAGTGAATTAAATTAGCCAATGTTATATTTTTAAGACATAATATTTATAAGATTAATATTTACCATAATGTGATTTTAATGGCATCCGAATTTAACGATTCAAATTTTCAAAGGGGCAATATTAATCAGATGTTTTTTTATGTCACTCATTTTCATGTTTAGTACTTCACACCTTCCGTTTTTATCAGGTCCAGTTTTACCCTTTTGATTTTTTAACCACATTCAATATTTACTACTTTCACTTTTAACCACATTAATTGTTTTACTGCTTTCATTTCCACCACATTCAAAGTTTTACTGCTTTCATTTTTACCACAATCTATGTTTTACTGCGTTCATATTTACCACATTCAATATTTCAGTTAATTATGATCACTTTGACCCTTCATATGGAAGACCCAGCCATGACCCATCTTCAGTGCTCTTACTGAGGGAAGGAGGTTGTTTGCCAAAATCTCGCAATACATGACCCCATCCATCCTCCCTTCAATACAGTGCAGTCGTCCTGTCCCCTTTGCAGAAGAGCACCCCCAGAGTATGGTGTTTCCACCCACATGCTTCACGGTTGGGATGGTTTTCTTGGGGTTCTCATCCTCTAAACATGGTAAGTGGAGTTGATTCCAAAAAGCTCTATTCTGGTCTCATCTGACCACATGACATTCTCCCATGCCTCCTCTGGATCATCTAGATGGTCACTGGTGAACTTCAAACGGGCCTGGACATGTGCTGGCTTGAGCAGGGGGACCTTGCTGTCCTACAGGATTTTAAACCATGACAGCATCATGTGTTACTAATGTAATCTTTGTGACTGTGGTCCCAGCTCTCTTCAGGTCATTGACCAGGTCCTCCTGTGTAGTTCTGAGCTTTCTCAGAATCATCCTTACCCCACAAAGTGAGATCTTGCATGGAATCCCAGACCGAGGGAGATTGACAGTCATCTTGTGTTTCTTCCACTTTCTAATAAATAATCATAACAGTTGTTGTCTTCTACCAAGCTGCTTGCCTGTTGTCCTGTAGTCCATCCCAGCCTTGTGCAGGTCTACAGTTTTGTCCCTGGTGTCCTTAGACAGCTCTTTGGTCTTGGCTATGGTGGACAGGTTGGAGTGTGATTGATTGAGTATGTGAACAGGTGTCTTTTATACAATTAACAAGTTCAAACAGGTGCAATTAATACAGGTAAAGAGTGCAGAATAAAAGGGCTTCTTAAAGAAAAATGAACAGGTCTGTGTGAGCCAGAATTCATGTTGGTTGGTAGGTGTTCAAATACTTATTTGCAGCAATAACACACAAATAAATTATTAAAAAATCATACATTGTGATTTCCAGATTTTTTTTTTTTTTAGATTATGTCTCTCACAGTGGACATACACCCAAGATGAAAATTTCAGACCCCTCCATGATTTCTAAGTGGGAGAACTTGCAAAACCGCAGGGTGTTCAAATACTTATTTTCCTTACTGTATATCTATATCACAATTCTCTGAGGCTCAAATATGTGTGTCTGTTATATGTTAGTTACTCTGTCCAGCAGAAAAAAAAAAAAAAAGAAAAAAAAAGAAAAATCAAAAGCCACACATACATTACCAGTCAAAAGTTTCCCATTTGACTGGTAATGTAGCTCAAATGTAGTTGGGTAATGTAGTTTGTAGATTAAATTTTTTCAGGCAACAAGTAAAATTACCCAAAAATGTGCAGTAATATTTTTCAAAGCAAAATTGTTCATTTGTTTTTTAAAAAATACATCAGTATTGTATGTCCTATTACTAACTGCTAACATTAACCCTTTAGCATTGCCTTATGTGAGGATACGAGTTGTCATGCTAACATTAGCCTGTTAGCATCACGTCATATGATGCGCTATATGAAGCTAGTGACTTTTCAAGACGTGAACAATCAAATCTACCATGAATCACTGGTTTAAGGTGCTCCACTTGCACTTTTCTTCAGCCACTGCAGGTACTGTATTTTCTGGAGTATATGTCAAGTTCTTTTACTAGTTTGAGAAGTCCTGAAACTTACTTACTTTTATATAGACTTATGCTACTTATATATGGAAAAATCACAATTCATAACCACAAATCTTCATAACAGTGGAAACGAGAAACGCAACATTAAATTGCCTTTTTAGTTGGACCACTGTCAGTCACTTCAGGAAATGTTTCACATACAAAGAAATCCTCAAAGTGTGTGGTGCTGTGTTAATGGGCTTAAAAAAATTCTGATTCACATGTGATAATCCATCGCTAATTATTAAACAATGAAGTGGAAAATTCCCAAACAATAAAGACTCAAATAAAATCCAGTCTTTGTTCCAATCATGAAAGGTGTTCCAAAAACATAGGCTAATATATTAGCAGAGCTATGTTCTTCTGCTCCTACTAAAAACTTCAATGGCATCAGATGAAGTCAAAGCACACTGCAAAAACGGTCCCTTTCCATATAAGACAAATAATCCAAACTGTAGCCGAAAATGCTGTATTAAGCCAGAGAAACCTGCCAGTGGGGTAAGAAAAATTGACTGTTTGAATTCTCAAAACTAACAAAATGTCTAGGCACTGAATATTCAAAATGTGCCTTAAAACTAGACAGAATTCTTATTTTAAGATTAGCCTCTGTCTTAAAATAAGGAAAACAATCTCATTCCTTTGCTTGGATGATTTGAAATCCATTGGTTTTCCTTGTTACTGGTTAAATACAGCTTGATATTAGCTGGAAAAAACTTATGAAGAAAAAGTGAGATACAGTGGCTTGCAAAAGTATTCAGCCCCTTGGTATTTCACGCATTTTAATTTGTTTATGGCATTTCAAATACAACTAGGAGCACTCAGAGAGTGCAAACCTCCGCCAAGGCCATGGGGTCACTGATGCCATAACATCTACACGCCGTGGAATCATTGAACCTAAAAAAGTCTAACAATGATGTTTGCTCAGTAGTGAAAAAAAGTTTCATCTGCTGTGACTGGATAGCATGTATCCTTAGCACTTGGCATCACAGTTTATTGCAACTTGCACCTTTCCCAGAAGCTACTGTCATCTGAGCACTGATATTGATATTGCATGTGCTTATAGACAAAAACAAATAAGAGACAAAATTCAATTTATTATTCAACTAAACTGCAAATATATTATTTTTTTTAACATTTATGAAACACTTCTCTAAACAACGCCATAGGGTCACTGACCCTAAAGAGATTCCCTCCTTGGCACAGTGCTCTATTTCTTTTTGTCTCTTTCTCTAAAATTGTATATAATAATCATTAAATTATTAATATATAAACAAAAATAAATTAAGAAATATTACAATTTGAAAACAAATGCACCCGAATGTAATGACAGCTGCAACTGTTTAATGCTAACTTTTAACATTGAAAATGCCATAGACGTGCTAACACGTTAGCATCGGGATCCGGAACGTGATCCGGATCACTACTAAAATTTAATCACTTGTTCCTCTTGTCATTTCCAACCACTCCACAAAATTTCATCAAAATCCGTTCAAAACGTTTTGAGTTATCCTGCTGACAAACAGACAAACAAACAAACGCGACCGAAAACATAACCTCCTTGGCGGAGGTAAAAATAAATCAGGCTTCTCAGTTTGAAATTTCTAAATGATCTTCCTTTGACTCAAACTGAAAGTAAATCTCTACAAGTTGATATAAATTAATTAAAAATATAAAAGCCAAGATGATGGGTTGCATAAGTAATCAGTCCCTTTGGTATAATACCTGTAAATAATCAGTTTAATTACCAGTTTTCTTCAGACAAGTCAGGGGATGGATACATGAACATTTCCAAGTCACTGAATATGTCTTGGAATTGGTTTACATCAGTTTTGAAGAAATACAAACAGTATGACACTCAATCAATCAATCAATTTCTTTATACAGCGCCAAATCACAACAAACAGTTGCCCCAAGGCGCTTTATATTGTAAGGCAAGGCCATACAATAATTATGTAAAACCCCAACGGTCAAAACGACCCCCTGTGAGCAAGCACTTGGCTACAGTGGGAAGGAAAAACTCCCTTTTAACAGGAAGAAACCTCCAGCAGAACCAGGCTCAGGGAGGGGCAGTCTTCTGCTGGGACTGGTTGGGGCTGAGGGAGAGAACCAGGAAAAAGACATGCTGTGGAGGGGAGCAGAGATCAATCACTAATGATTAAATGCAGAGTGGTGCATACAGAGCAAAAAGAGAAAGAAACAGTGCATCATGGGAACCCCCCAGCAGTCTACGTCTATAGCAGCATAACTAAGGGATGGTTCAGGGTCACCTGATCCAGCCCTAACTATAAGCTTTAGCAAAAAGGAAAGTTTTAAGCCTAATCTTAAAAGTAGAGAGGGTGTCTGTCTCCCTGATCTGAATTGGGAGCTGGTTCCACAGGAGAGGAGCCTGAAAGCTGAAGGCTCTGCCTCCCATTCTACTCTTACAAACCCTAGGAACTACAAGTAAGCCTGCAGTCTGAGAGCGAAGCGCTCTATTGGGGTGATATGGTACTACGAGGTCCCTAAGATAAGATGGAACCTGATTATTCAAACCTTATAAGTAAGAAGAAGAATTTTAAATTCTATTCTAGAATTAACAGGAAGCCAATGAAGAGAGGCCAATATGGGTGAGATATGCTCTCTCCTTCTAGTCCCCGTCAGTACTCTAGCTGCAGCATTTTGAATTAACTGAAGGCTTTTTAGGGAACTTTTAGGACAACCTGATAATAATGAATTACAATAGTCCAGCCTAGAGGAAATAAATGCATGAATTAGTTTTTCAGCATCACTCTGAGACAAGACGTTTCTGATTTTAGAGATATTGCGTAAATAAAAATAATATGGTAAATCTGTGTGGAGGAGACAGTTCTCAAAAACTGAGTGACTGTGAAAGAAGGAGAAGAGTGAGGAAAGCCACCAAGGCACCCAGACAACCCAGAAGAAGTTACAGGCTTCTGTGGTTGTGATTGGAGAAATTGTGCACAGTGCATATTTTGCATTTTGTATCAGTAGTTATACAGCTTCACGATGAAGTTGTATAGAGGAGGATTTTATTAAAAAGAAAACCTGAAAGTTCAGCGACAATTTGCCAGAAGGTACATCTGAGATATGCAAGCCTAGATTTAATGTTTTGGTGAAAGAATATCCTCCTCTGTCCCTGCCGTAAACAAATTAAAATGCATGAAATACCAAGGGGTATGAATACTTTTGCAAGACACTGTACATCTTCCCAATATAAGACATTTTTTCTTATGTAAAAATGCTTGGCAAGATTATTTTTATATTTAGACAAAAATTAAGTAAAATTTTCTTTAAACAAGTCTTTTTTTCTTTCCTTTTTAAAAAAACTTTCTTAGATATCAGTTTTTGCATTACAGAAATGCAGTTCCTTAACTGGCTGCTTGAGGCTGGTTTCTTATTCTTATCACATTTAATGTTGCACATTGCTAATCGTGTTACCTCTTCTAGCTGTTGGTAGCTTTCCACGTGAATAGTAAGGCAATAAGTGGCTCATAACTTTTAATGTCCACAAAAAAAGAAACCATTAGGAGAAACACAGCGCAGTCCTCAAAAATATGGTTTAATAAACACCCGAACCCATGGTAGGTGCTTCAGACTCTAAGAGAGGGATGTGTTCATGCGTCTTTCGTCACACATGGAGCCACCTGTGCTCCACCCCATTGTGCATTAATGAGTTCATCATACAGCTGCTGTAAACATGGTAACACCCAGAACATGGCACAGAAACAGGCTTTATGTCTGCTCTTCAGGGTCTCTATAGAAAACCTATGAATGAGAATGACATCACACATGCTTTGTCCAGTATATATACCGCCTATGCTAAAAATGTAGCAATGATGAAGTGTGGGGGAGGCTGGCTTCATGTCATGTTGTTGCATTTTAAGGGTCTTGGACCTCTAAAATTGCAGGAACTACCACAGCTTTATTAAATGGTTTTCTTTTAAGCTCACTGACAGTCGTCGGAAGACTAATTGTGCATCAGTTAAATGTCACGCAGGGATGAACTATTCCGTTTTCAGGTCCAGAGTTCAAAGGTTAAGGTCACAATGCAAGGCCAAGCATTGTAACTCATGAATCAGAGATCTGTTGTTATCATTAGACATAAATACAGGTCAAAGTCAAATATACTACATGATTTCATCTTGAGTGACCTTGAATGTGACATTTAAGGTCATTCAAGGTGATATTAAACAATTTAATTAATTTAATCATCTTATAACGTGCCAAATCACAACAAAAGTTGCCTCAAGGCGCCTCACAGAGAACAGTTCAAAATAAAATTTAAAATAAGTGAGTAAATAAAAAAATTTCAAATACGTGATTAAAAACACAAGAATAAAATGGATAAAAAATAAAAGTTATTCATAAGAAAGAGAATAAAAATACATTTTATGTCTTGACTTTAAAATGTCCACGGACTCTGACTGCCTCGCGGTCGCAGGGAGACTGTTCCACAGAGCGGGTGCACGATAAGATAAAGCTCTTTGACCTGCTGAATTCTGCCTCACCCTGGGAACACACAATAGTGCCAGATACACACTTAGTTACTATTACAAATGAATAAGTCATACACGGGCTTTTAAAATATGCCGCTGCATTTCACCTTGAGTGACCTTGAAGGTAAAAATCAAGCTAGCTCAAGCTTTGATCATTTTTGTGGCTACATGGTGCCAGATCGGCCCATGATTACTATGACACGTGGATAGGAAGTCATGTGTGGGCTCATAATATGCAACCTTTAATTTAAAATGCAGCAACTCTGCTCTGTGAAAGCATTTTCCCATTAGATATCAGAGTGCTGGGCAGTGGGTCCTAGCTGGATGGGAGACCTCTTGAGAAGACCAGTGGATTTGTCTGTTTCTTAAAGTAAAACTGAAGTTGTGTCAGGAAGGGCACCCAGTTTAAAACGTGTCAAATCCCAGTGTGGATCTGAGGCGACCTTGCATGAACGAGAGCGGCCAAAAGACAAACATCAACAATTTACTTAAGTGACCTCGAACCTATTCATGGTCAGTCAATAAAGCAAAATATACGTTCCCTTCTCTATGACGGCAGGCTTTGCACTCACTAGAGCTAGTAAGTTATGAGTTTGCCCCGTCACTATATTTAATCTGCTTCATTAAACTGGGCATCATATCAAAGCTTCACTAGTGTCACTGTTACAGGCGTGCATGCAAACATGGGTCACTATCAAAGTGCTTAGAGTAAAACATCTCTCACTTTCACACACAGATATGTCTCCAGCAACACGCCATTTTCACTAGAAAAACTCACTGAAGTTTAAATGCAGTTGTCAACCACATCAGAACTTTAGTGACAGTACGCTTGAGAAAAGCAGCAGTTCTCACGTTGCTGTCTCTGATCACCTCAGGACATTCCAATTATGTATTCTAGACCAGGCACATTTTGCAGGTTCAGGCCCAGCCTGGGAAAAGCTGTTCATTACAAAAATGAGCAACTTTAACAATGATTACTTAAACATTTCCTGGCTTAGTTTTCATGGAAACCAGCTCATGAGTAAAATTGCTTAAAAAAATAATAAAAGAGCCTAACAAAGAGACAGGGTTGAGCTTCAGCCTGGTGAAAACTGGCAGACAGTGCAAGTGTTGTTGACAGTGTGCAACAGATGCAATTGTGGAAACATCCTTTAAATCCCAAGTCCACTTGAGCTCATTTGTGCAGTCATGGCTGTGTTGGTCTGAAAATGGGGTACTGTCAGTACTCTCTGAGAGCAGAAAACAACTGCACCATAGATGAGCAAGAACCTGGATAAATTCCAGTGCAGTTTTTCTCCTAGGGCAGAACGGTGGCTTGGTGGTTAGCACCTCACAGCGAGAAGGTCATGGGTTTGATTCCCAGCTGTGGCCTTTCTGTGTGGAGTTTGCTTGTTCTCCCCGTGTTTGCGTGGGTTCTCTCTGGGTGCTCTGGATTCCTCCCACATCCAAAGACACGCAGGTTAGGTGGATTGGAAACTTAAAAAATTGTCCATAGGTGTGCGTGACTGTATTTGTCTATATGTGGCCCTGTGACAGACTGGCGTCCTATCCAGGGTGTACCCCGCCTCATGCTCTATGACTGCTGGGATAGGCTCCAGCCCCCCCATGACTCTTCACTGGACTAAGCGGTTAAAGATGAGTGAGTTTTTCTATTTAAAGGGTGCAATATTCAGATATGCCTTACATGCCTGGTTCATGATGCACATGAACTCTGTGCGCAGCATGCTAATTAGTGCATCATTCTTCCAAGAAACTGAATTAAAAATGAAAAATAACAGTAAAATGAAAGTAATAACTAATGGAAAATTCTGAGTTGTCCTGTATTTTTACATAGGTTTTCTTCCTTTTTAGGTTGGCTAGTGGATAGCACGAACAACCTAAATTGAACTGGAAGGCATTCGTTTTTCACCGGGAATCCAGATTTTAAATGTGTTTTGAAATGAAAATGTAGACTGCTGACAATACATCATGAAGATGCTGAACAACTTGTATTTTGATATAAAAACACATTACAAACACTAATCACTCACTCAAAAGATAACTGTGTTTGAGTGCGGAATGCATAAAATGGTCAGTTCAAGTCAGAGTTAACAGTTTTTAACTTACCCTCAAATGAGCTACATTTGATATATCTCAGTGTGGACACTCCTGGGAACCTAATCCTTCCAGTCATTCAGGCAATATCATCTGTGGTTAATATGACACATGGATAGGAATATAGTTATATCCAATCACTGTGAAATTCCTCACAAAGGCCAGCTGAGTCAGCGCCATCAACCAGCATGTGAATTAATGGTAGTCAGTAAAGATTCTGCAATATTAGGAATGATTCTTCACACAGAGCAGTAGTGGATGCAGCAAAGTTTAATCCAAATCTCACAGCAGTCAGTACATGTAGCATGGCTTCCAGTCTTATGGTACTGTGACAGGAATCTGTGTGCCTTTTACCTGCTAAAAATGTCTTATTCCTGAGTTTGCCTTCTGCATAGCAATGCTCCAGCACTTGGCACACTTGTGTCATAAAGGGAATGACAGTTGACAATCTGACTGGTTCATTTATTGCTCTTCCCACAGGGTGCCTGTGCCTAAATAGGTCAAACCCCTTTGCACTGAGATTTTACACCACATAAATATCAATGCAGAGTTGGACACACCCCGCATCTAGTTACACCTGAGGCCGTGTATCACAGATTGCCAAAATAGATTAGATTAGGCCTTCAATGTTAAAATTTACACCAAACACATAAGTGGGTAATGTCCCTCCGAAAAAAGGTGTTAAAAGTTATCTGACATTTAAAATGAAATTAATTTGTTTTTGCAGATAAAAGAATGTAATATAACTTTGCTCATTATCATGTCACACAGGGGCTCCAAGCTGGTGATAGAAGGTCAGAATCTCGACTCTGTGCACAAAACTGTGGTTGTCTACAAGTCCGACAATCCGTCTTCACAAATTCTGCAACGGGTATGTTTACTCTTTACTTTCATCTTCAAGTCAGACTGAATGGGCGTAAGTGTTTTTATATTCATTGTAGATTATTAATTTTCACTTCTAAAAATATAAATTGCTCCAAGTTTGCTAACCTGTTGGTGTATTTCAGATTTATGATCTGTTTTTTTACTGGCTATGCTCAGACTGCAGACAAATTAGATTTTTTTTCTCAAATAAGCGCTTTTTTTTTAAATCAACCTGTCCACAAACTTATTTGCAAATGACAGAAAACACACTTTTGAATTATTTTTGGAGTGTCCAAAGTGTCCAGACTCATACATTTATTTAGAAGTCTGATTGAAATTTCATTTCAAACCACCTCAGCCTGATTTGCAACAATTCAATTTCATGTTTTTTTTTTTTTTGTTTTTTTTTTTGGCTGTTCAGACTGGATACAATCTGGTTATACAAAAGAAATTGAATTTGGACTGACAGTGTGAACATAGCCTTATTATTTCTCTGAATATCCCAGCAAGACATTCACTATTGTGATCATAAATAACATTTTAAAAATGTATTTCTTTTAAGGTTTGCAATGGCACAGCAAATGCCACCCATATGGAGTGTCTGGCCCCTGCTTTTCCAGAGGAAAAGTCAGATATTGGATCCATTTCTATCAACATGGATGGAAAATCACCCATTTTGACTACACGTTTTGACTACTACCCTGATGCCAGAATCATACCCTTTGAATATGAAGATAATATATTATACCTGAAACCAGGAGAGACGGAAGTTTCACTACATGTACATTCAAAACACTTACATTCCAAAAGCATTTGTAGTGTGTACTAATTCTGGATTTTACAAATAGCACTGCTTACAGTATACACCATAATTATTTATATACTGTCTTGAAAAGTTGATTCAATTTAAAATCTCAGTCTTCCACATCATCTGCACTCTAATTATCTACTACTTGTAATCTTCACAAATAATCTTTAAACTTCTTAATCATTTTTGTCTTATATTTAATAGCATCGCAAACTGAACACAGTAACATCATGTATGAATATCACAATGACCATTGGGAGTGTGAACTGCAATGCTCAGGTTCTGTTAAATGAGCTGACCTGCAGGATTCCTAAGGACCTACTTGTCCCGAGCGAAGGATTACCTGTCAGGGTGAGGAAAAACCTGCTTTTACATTATCACTCTTGATTTTGGGTATGGACTGCATAACATTTATAATTTATTGTGTCACCTGAGCTTGAGCGATGCCTAGGAAGACCATATGGAATCAAGAGGTTTCTGGACCTATAGGTTTGCTGATGTCAGTACCTTTGCAGGAAAATGAAAGTTCAAGACTTCAGGGCCCTGGTGATTCTAGTCTTATCTTGTGGATGCATACCAGTGACCTGCATGCCCTTGGATCCCATTGGAATGACACTGTGTCAAACAAAGGCTATTTCAGAACACTCAGATGAGGCATAGTACTCGGATTGTATAAAGGACTTGTGCAAAGGTTCAAGCTCATTTGAGGCATGTCCCATCACACCCTGTTATTTAAGTTACCACAGGTCATACAAGCGCAAAGCTGGGTGCTGTGCACAAAAAGGGTTTACCACTCTATTTATGGGCATTTTGTAGTCCAAACATACCAACCAGTCAAAGTGACAGCTGTCCTTACCTTTAAACTGGAGTGCAGCAGACACATAGCACTGTGCATCAAAGAAGTAGATGCAGTTTAAAGGGTTTGTAGTTCACTAATCAATTAACTCCAATCTATCACAATGAGCAGTGGACAGGGCTACAAAAGCTCCCTGAGGTGAAGCAGTGTAGCAGCAAAGTGAAGGTGAAGGTTTATTTATTTTTTGCTATGTGTTCTTATTTCATTTAATGGCTAGTTTCAATTCTCTTTTGTTGTTTATTGTCCCAACCCTGTCTCACGGCAAGTCGTGATACAGTAGCACAAAATATACATTAATCTATTGGTTCGTGATATTGTGACGAAAAGCGCCTCATTTTCGTCACGGCGGCACAAATTCATTCTAATTCATTCTGTTATGGCTGCATGAAATTAAAAGTGAAGCGGTGGGGGGTGGGTGGGTGGGGGTGGTTATGGTTAGGATGGGGGGAAGGAGTAGATTATGTAGATTATAGTTATTATTATAGTAGATTATGGTTAAGGTTAGGGTTGGGGGTAGGAGTAGGGTTAGTAATAGTGAGTTAAAAAAAAACCCATCACGAAAATTTGACTCATTTCGTTTACAGTAGCACGAAAAAAAAAAAAGTGAGACTGGGCCAATTGTCCACATATGATGTCACCTGTCTCTGAGAGAGACAGTTCACTCAGGAAATATTTTTGCCCTCCGCTCACTTTTTCTCTCCCTACAGTGGCTATAATATGCTGTTACAAGTGACTGGTGATGATATGTGCAGGCAGAGTGTTTGTCCACCATGAACCTGCTTATGCATTTAACATTCATATTCTTTCTGGTGATGGAAGTTATAAATGCACCAGCTCTGCACTATAACTGATTTTCAGATCTACAAGCCCCAACTGCATCATGTAGGAATTAGCAAAGACATGAATGCTGGGCTTTGCACCAGATGTTTGACGAGGCCCAATGTTGCTTTTTGCTTTATTTTGCCACCTGTTTATATGTGTAACATTCACATTAATATTGTAATATGTCATGTTTAACATTGTACTTAACTACTGCAGGTGTCTGTAAATGGGGAGGTTCATGATGTTGGTAAAGTCATCTTCATCACCACCAAAAATGACACTGTTATTGTGGGTATAGTGCTCGGAATCATTGCAGCACTGGTAGTTGGAGCTGTCATTGCGTTCGTTATCATGGGCCGCTTGAAGAAGAAAAATAAAGGTGAGGGCTATGACCTTATGTGGATTAGCTTTCTGTGACCTTTGACCCTTACTTCACCATAGATGTTTACACACTGATCTTTAATATCTCCTTTCAGATAACATTGAAAGACGTTTTTCAACCATGCTTACTCGAAGCCGTAGGTCCGGCGGTAATGATATATCTCCTACAGGTGACTACAGACGAGGTAGAACATTAATTTTAATTGATTCAATCAGTAAATCGTCCAACTTTACAGTTGCCCTAAAATTTAGAGCTTCTTGTTTTTTTAACTGTGTGGTATGGTATTAAATGGTCAGTGCACTTGGTTCCAAAAGAGAAGGTTCCTGGTTCAAGCGTGTGGACATCTGTTCTTCCCTTAGTCTGTGGTTCATGATACCATCATGAATATGTGGCACTTTTCGTGACGGTATCATGAACCATAGATTAATTTATTTTTCGTGATGCCTTCACAGAATAGCCTGAAATTGGGTTGGAAGCATCATGGAGAACCTTCTACAAAGTCTAGGTTGGGGGATATTACCAGACTATACAATTGCATTAAGTGTTGTACAAAATATTTATACATTCTGTCTCACTTTGTTTTTTTCTGATGTTTTTTTTTGTGTGTCTCAGTAGATTTGAGCCATCAAACAACTGGTTCAGGAGGAATGGCCTTCCAGGGTTTGCTGTATGCAAGCAACTATGACCATCAGTCAGTTCCTTTAATGCCAAATGATGATATCCCATTGATCAACCTCAGCTCTGAGCTGCTTGAAGAAGTCAAAGATGTGCTGATTCCTTCTGACATGCTTAAAATTGAGGAGGACCAAGTTATTGGCAAAGGTAGCTCAAACTGTTTGGCTCAGTTCTGACAAACATTTTCACAAATACACAAACTTTATGCTAATATCTTGACATTTAAAATATTTCTCCCCCTTGTTAATCAGGGAACTTTGGGACAGTATATCATGGATATCTGATGGACCACAACAATCAACAGATCCACTGTGCAGTTAAATCACTGAACAGTATGTGATACCTTGTTTTTTTAATGTTGACATTAACTAAGCGCTTTCCTGTTGTACAAGTGTAAAAGACTTGTACATGTGCTGACAGGGAACACAGATTTTGGGGAGGTGGATCAGTTCCTCAGAGAGGGCATCATCATGAAAGGTTTCCACCATCCAAACATCTTGTCTCTGCTGGGCATTATGTTGCCTAAAGAAGGGCTCCCTCTAGTGGTGTTGCCATACATGAGGCACGGGGATGTGCGTCATTTCATCCGCTCACAAAACAGGGTGAATTATGAAATAAAACCTTTTCTACAGAGATGATCATGATTTTGATTATTTAACATAAAGTGATGCATGGTGTTTGACTGGTGCTTGAATTCCACAGAACCCAACAGTGAAAGACCTTATAGGCTTCGGCCTGCAGATCGCCAAGGGAATGGAGTATTTAGCTCAGAAGAAATTTGTGCACAGAGATCTGGCAGCACGTAACTGCATGTGAGTGTGAAACATTAATTTTTGGCTGTGGTCACTGTACTAAGGATTTGGAACTGAAAGACACTGATGCACAAACCCATTTCAAATGACAACTTCAAAACCACACATATGTTGATAGAGGCAGAGAGAGAAGGAAGAAGTGTCTGTTTCTGTGACAGTCTTACAAAATCCTTTCCACAGGATTGTGTGGACCTATGACCATGTCCATGTTTGCTGAGTTTTAGAATATAAATGCTGTGAAACATTTAGAAGATAAATTCATTTCTCTGGCCCTGCGACAGAATGGCGTCCTGTCTAGGGTGTACCTCGCCTCACTCCCTATGACTGCTGGGATAGGCTCCAGCCTCCCGTGACCCGATCTTGGATAACCGGTTGAAGATATGTGTGTGTGTGTGTGTGTGTGTGTGTGTTTCTCTAATTTGCTGATTTATTTGTATGGAAACACTCTCTCTCTCGTGGATCCCATTCACTGAGTACCTAAATCAACTAACTGCTTTGCTCCCTTTTTCTTTAATCACTAATTTAAAACAAAATCCTTTCCACAGTTATGTGGAGGTGTGATCGTGTTATTTGAGTTTTTGAACGTGACCACTTTGAAACAATCAGAAAGTGTCTCTCAGTCTCAAATGCACCTGAAACAATCCAACAATACACTAACCATTCAGCAGGTGGCAGGCAAATCTACTATGTGACATTACATAAGCAAAAAAGTCACTTTTTAAACACTGATCTAGTGCAACGAGAGGAACAGGAGGATGATATTTGTATTGGCCGCTCTTCATAACAGGAATTAATTATTTGAAAATGCTCAGTTTTTTTTTTTTTTTTTTTACAGTGACAACAGATAGATGACTAACATGTTTGTGTTACATTTAAACAGTACATTCATTGTTCCGATAATGTTCTGAATCTGTGCTTCACATTACTGTGGGCTTCCATATATGTGTTGATTTACGTACATATGTCCAGCATCTAATTCCTCCACTGCTGTGGGAGCGCAATATGGTGCCACATGTTCCATGTGCTTGCAATGTGTTTGCACACGCGCACCAGCGTGCACTAAACCGTCACCACGTTATCGTTCACGCCTGTCTGACCATGTGTCCCTCCTGACAGCAGGTGGAGTTTTTCATGGTTGCCCAAATCTTTTTTTGCCGCATTTTTTCAGCCGGTTCCTGCTTTTCACCCAACTTCATGTTATGTGTAAAGGGGCCCTAAAAGACACACAGATAAAAAGATAGAAGCATGATGACCACTGACAGCCATGGAGATCATCTGCCCTGTGACAGGTCTTGCTTTTCGTTTGGATGGGCATCATGCTACCCTCCTCACCAGCACAAATGCTAGTTGGGGAGCTGGTTTGGACACCAACCACCCGTCTGTGTGGCAGGTTGTACTGTGTTACAGTGTTGCCAGTTGCAGGCTCAATGCTGACCCTGACCTGACATTAAACTGACTGAATTTTATACCCCATCAACTTACACTCAACAAAAATATAAACGCAACACTTTTGGTTTTGCTCCCATTTTGTATGAGATGAACTCAAAGATCTAAAACTTTTTCCACATACACAATCAATCAATCAATCAATTTTTTTATATAGCGCCAAATCACAACAAACAGTTGCCCCAAGGCGCACCATCACCATTTCCCTCAAATATTGTTCACAAACCAGTCTAAATCTGTGATAGTGAGCACTTCTCCTTTGCTGAGATAATCCATCCCACCTCACAGGTGTGCCATATCAAGATGCTGATTAGACACCATGATTAGTGCACAGGTGTGCCTTAGACTGTCCACAATAAAAGGCCACTCTGAAAGGTGCAGTTTTATCACACAGCACAATGCCACAGATGTCGCAAGATTTGAGGGAGCGTGCAATTGGCATGCTGACAGCAGGAATGTCAACCAGAGCTGTTGCTCGTGTATTGAATGTTCATTTCTCTACCATAAGCCGTCTCCAAAGGTGTTTCAGAGAATTTGGCAGTACATCCAACCAGCCTCACAACCGCAGACCACGTGTAACCACACCAGCCCAGGACCTCCACATCCAGCATGTTCACCTCCAAGATCGTCTGCGACCAGCCACTCGGACAGCTGCTGAAACAATCGGTTTGCATAACCAATGAATTTCTGCACAAACTGTCAGAAACCGTCTCAGGGAAGCTCATGTGCATGCTCGTCGTCCTCATCGGGGTCTCGATCTGACTCCAGTTCGTCGTCGTAACTGACTTGAGTGGGCAAATGCTCACATTCGCTGGCGTTTGGCACGTTGGAGAGGTGTTCTCTTAACGGATGAATCCCGGTTCACACTGTTAAGGGCAGATGGCAGACAGCGTGTGTGGCGTCGTGTGGGTGAGCGGTTTTCTGATGTCAATGTTGTGGATCGAGTGGCCCATGGTGGCGGTGGGGTTATGGTATGGTCTGTTATGGATGAAGAACACAGGTGCATTTTATTGATGGCATTTTGAATGCACAGAGATACCATGACGAGATCCTGAGGCTCATTGTTGTGCCATACATCCAAGAACATCACCTCATGTTGCAGCAGGATAATGCACGGCCCCATGTTGCAAGGATCTGTACACAATTCTTGGAAGCTGAAAATGTCCCAGTTCTTGCATGGCCGGCCATGTCACCCATTGAGCATGTTTGGGATGCTCTGGACCGGCGTATACGACAGCGTGTACCAGTTCCTGCCAATATCCAGCTTCGCACAGCCACAAGAGGAGTGGACCAACATTCCACAGGCCACAATTGACAACCTGATCAACTCTATGCGAAGGAGATGTGTTGCACTGCATGAGGCAAATGGTGGTCACACCAGATACTGACTGGTATCCCCCCCCAATAAAACAAAACTGCACCTTTCAGAGTGGCCTTTTATTGTGGGCAGTCTAAGGCACACCTGTGCACTAATCATGGTGTCTAATCAGCATCTTGATATGGCACACCTGTGAGGTGGGATGGATTATCTCAGCAAAGGAGAAGTGCTCACTATCACAGATTTAGACTGGTTTGTGTTGTGTGGGCCGCTGAAGAGGAGGTACTGCTGGCCCACCACCACTAGAGGGCGCCCTGCCTGGAGTGCGGGCTCCAGGCACCGGAGGGCGCTGCCGCCTTACAGGAGCAGCCAGGATGACAGCTGTCACCCATCACCGGAGACAGCTGATCCCAATCACTACGGAGGTATATCAGCAGGACGGCATCTCCACCTCATTTGCCGAGATATCGTTTCTACCAGAGAGGTAACGTATCAAGCAAATAGAGTGCATCTTTTGGATTGAGCTAGTTTTTTGGATTACTGTTCCAACGAGAGGTGGAGGTACCTTTCCTGCTGTTCGGAGTCCTGGGTGCATACGCGCCCCCATCTAACTGTTCTTTGCTCCTCGCCAGCAGTACCAGGTCCGACACGCGGAGGCAGTGGCCACCTGGGAGTTCGGGACTTGGCGGCTCCAGTATTCCCGGGGTCCTGTGGCGGAGGAAGCCGTGTGGTTCCGGTCTTACCTTGGAGAGGCGTCTCCTATCTTCGAGCCTGCCCACACGACACTTTTGTGAATTGACTGTTGTCCATTGCTGTGATTGGTTGTATTCATTGTGCACATTCACAACAGTAAAGCATTGTTATTTTGACTTACTCCATTGTCCGTTCATTTGCGCCCCCTGTTGTGGGTCCGTGTTCCTACACTTTCCCAACAGGATATCTCGGCCAGCGTCATGGATCCCGAGGGGCGTCAACCGGCTGTTGAACGGCCAATGGAACAACAGGACGCGCAGGCGTCCGCGGGAGGGGTAATCGGTGAGTTGCAGTGGATCCTCACCGCTTTCACGACTCGGTTGGATTTCATGACCGAGCAGAACGTCCTCCTGAACCGCAGGGTGGAGGCTCTCGCCGCGCAGGTGGAAGCGCGCCCTCCGGGCACCGCTGCGGCTCTCCCTCCCGTAGATCCTGTGCGTAACGTTGACGTTCCACTGGTTGTTCAACGACCTCTCCCTCCTTCCCCGGAAGCATACATAAGCCCTCCAGAGCCGTACGGAGGCTGTGTGGAGACGTGCGCGGATTTTCTGATGCAGTGTTCGCTCGTCTTCGCACAGCGTCCCGTTATGTACGCGACCGATGCTAGTAAAGTAGCTTATGTCATAAACCTGCTTCGCAGTGAGGCACGCGCTTGGGCTACAGCGCTCTGGGAGCAGAATTCACGGCTCCTTCTGACATACGATGGGTTTGTGAGGGGGGCTCAGAACCGTGTTCGATCACCCTAATAGAGGAGAAACCGCTTCAACCGTGCTACTGTCAATGAGACAGGGGCGCAGGAGCGCAGCTGTTTATGCAGTCGACTTCCGCATCGCGGCTGCGAGATCCGGCTGGAATAACGCTGCCCTCCGCGCCGCCTTTGTAAACGGACTGTCTTTGGTTCTCAAGGAGCACCTGGTGGCTAAGGACGAACCGCGGGATTTAGACGGGCTTATCGATCTTGTCATACGGTTGGACAACCGGTTAGAAGAACGTCGGCGGGAACGAGACGAAGGGCGTGGCCGGGCATGCGCCGTCCCTCTCCCTTCCGGTTCCGACCGCGCTCCGCCTTCCCCACGCTCCACGGCCCCTGCGCTCCGTGGGGCCACAGCTCCCCCTACTGACGAAGCTATGGACACGAGTAGGGCAACATTTAGGGCACCAGCTGCACAGAGGAGACGGGCCCATGGAGCTTGTTTTGTTTGTGGTGCACTAGAGCACCATGTGAGAGACTGCCCCGAGCGGTTACAACACCAACGCCCGCCCCTAGAGACTGGGCTAGGGGTGGGCCGAGACATTCACGTGGGACACACCCACATTGCTACACGACTCCCAGTCACGATCCTGTATGAGGATTAACCCTGAAGGCCCCAGCACTGGTGGACACGGGCTCTGAGGGGAATCTGTTGGACTGCAGATGGGCCAGGGAGATAGGGCTCCCTCTGGTGGCGCTTACCTCGCCTGTGCAGGTTCGAGCACTAGATGGCTCCCTGCTCCCTCCGATCACACATAAGACACCACCTGTAACGCTGGTGGTGTCAGGAAACCACCGGGAGGTGATCGAGTTTTTTGTGACTCAGGCCACTTCCCGTGTGGTTTTAGGCTTTCCCTGGATGTTGAAGCACAATCCCCGGATTGATTGGCCGTCCGGGGTAGTGGTTCAGTGGAGCGAGACCTGCCATCGGGTGTGTCTAGGTTCCTCGGTTCCTCCCGGCTCCCAAGCTAAGGAGGAGGTCAGAGTCCCGCCCAATCTGGGGACGGTGCCGGTGGAGTACCATGACCTTGTCGACGTGTTCAGCAAGGATCTGGCGCTCACACTCCCCCCCCACCGTCCGTACGATTGTGCCATCGATTTGGTTCCAGGCAGTGGTTCCCGTCCAGTAGACTGTACAACCTCTCACGGCCTGAGCGCGAATCAATGGAGACCTACATCCGGGACTCGTTAGCTGCCGGGTTGATCCGAAATTCCACCTCCCCGATGGGCGCAGGTTTCTTTTTCGTGGGTAAAAAAGATGGCGGACTTCGTCCATGCATCGATTATAGGGGGCTGAACGAAATCACGGTTCGCAACCGATACCCGTTACCCCTGTTGGATTCGGTGTTCACGCCCCTGCATGGAGCCAAAATTTTTACCAAGCTTGATCTTAGAAACGCGTATCATCTGGTTCGGATCCGGAAGGGAGACGAGTGGAAGACGGCATTCAACACCCCCTTAGGTCACTTTGAGTACCTGGTCATGCCGTTCGGCCTCACAAACGCCCCCGCGACGTTCCAAGCCTTGGTTAACGACGTATTGCGGGACTTCCTGCACCGGTTCGTCTTCGTATATCTAGACGATATACTCATCTTTTCTCCGGATCCTGAGACTCATGTCCGGCATGTACGTCAGGTCCTGCAGCGGTTGTTAGAGAACCGCTGTTTGTGAAGGGCGAGAAGTGTGAGTTCCACCGCACTTCTTTGTCCTTCCTGGGGTTCATCATCTCCTCCAACTCCGTCGCTCCTGATCCGGCCAAGGTTGCGGCGGTGAGAGACTGGCCCCAACCAACAAGCCGTAGGAAGTTGCAACAGTTCCTAGGCTTTGCTAATTTCTACAGGAGGTTCATTAAGGGCTACAGTCAGGTAGTTAGCCCCCTGACAGCCCTGACCTCACCAAAAGTTCCCTTCACCTGGTCGGATCGGTGCGATGCCGCGTTTAAGGAGTTGAAACGGCGCTTCTCGTCTGCACCCGTTCTGGTGCAGCCCGATCCTAGTCGCCAGTTAGTGGTTGAAGTGGACGCCTCGGACTCAGGGATAGGAGCCGTGCTGTCCCAGAGCGGGAAGACCGATAAGGGTCCTTCACCCGTGTGCCTATTTTTCCCGCAGGTTGACCCCAGCCGAACGGAACTATGACGTCGGCAATCGAGAGCTCCTTGCGGTGAAAGAGGCTCTTGAGGAGTGGAGACATCTGTTGGAGGGAACGTCCGTGCCATTCACGGTTTTCACTGACCACCGGAACCTGGAGTATATCAGGACCGCCAAGCGACTGAACCCCAG
The DNA here is from genome assembly GCF_902500255.1 of Thalassophryne amazonica. Lineage (NCBI taxonomy): Eukaryota > Metazoa > Chordata > Actinopteri > Batrachoidiformes > Batrachoididae > Thalassophryne > Thalassophryne amazonica. Next base: position 55,099,945 of record NC_047105.1, on the reverse strand, counting down.
GCAAGCCCGCTGGTCACTGTTCTTCGGCCGTTTTGACTTCCGGATCACCTACCGTCCCGGGACCAAAAACCAAAGATCGGATGCCTTGTCCCGGGTACATGAAGATGAGGTCAAAACGGAGCCGTCGGATCCCCCGGAACCCATCATCCCGGAGTCCGCTATCGTGGCCGCCCTCACCTGGGACGTGGAGAAAACTGTCCGGGAGGCCCTGACACGAGACCCGGACCCCGGAACCGGACCGAAGAACAAACTCTACGTCCCACCAGAAGCCAGGGCTGCAGTTCTGGACTTCTGTCACGGTTCTAAGCTCTCCTGTCACCCTGGGGTGCGAAGAACCGTGGCAGTCGTCCGGCAGCGCTTCTGGTGGGCGTCCCTGGAGGCCGACGTCCGGGTTACATCCAGGCCTGTACCACCTGTGCCAGGGCAAGGCGGATCACCGTAAGACACCGGGATTGCTACAGCCGCTGCCCGTGCCTCATCGCCCTGGTCCCACATCGGCCTGGATTTTGTCATGGGTCTCCCGCCGTCCCAGGGAAACACCGTCGTCCTCACGATAGTGGACCGATTCTCCAAGGCGGCCCACTTCGTGGCCCTCCCGAAGCTCCCAACGACCCAGGAGACAGCGGACCTCCTAGTCCACCACGTCGTCCGTCTGCATGGGATACCATCAGACATCGTCTCCGATCGCGGTCCCCAGTTCTCCTCGCAGGTTTGGAGGAGCTTTTGCCGGGAACTGGGGGCCACAGTCAGTCTCTCGTCCGGGTACCACCCCCAGACCAACGGACAAGCAGAACGGGCAAACCAGGAGATGGAGCAAACCTTGCGCTGTGTGACAGCCGCGCACCCGACGGCCTGGAGTACCCACCTGGCCTGGATCGAGTACGCGCACAACAGTCAAGTGTCGTCCGCCACCGGCCTCTCCCCCTTTGAGGTGTGTTTGGGGTATCAACCCCCGTTGTTTCCGGTGGTTGAGGGGGAGGTCGGTGTGCCCTCGGTCCAGGCCCACCTACGGAAGTGCCGTCGGGTGTGGCGTGCCGCCCGTTCTGCTTTGTTGAAGGCCCGGACGAGGGCGAAGAACCATGCAGACCGGCGGCGGGCCCCAGCTCCCACGTATCGTCCAGGGCAGGAGGTCTGGTTGTCCACCAAAGACATTCCCCTTCAAGTGGACTCCCCGAAACTGCAAGAACGATACATCGGCCCCTACAAAATACTCAAGGTCATCAATCCCGCTGCAGTGAGGCTCCGGCTTCCGGCCTCACTGCGGATTCACCCGGTATTCCATGTGTCAAGGATTAAACCCCATCACACCTCACCCCTCTGCACTCCGGGTCCGGCGCCACCTCCTGCCCGGATCATCGACGGAGAGCCGGCTTGGACCGTGCGCCGGCTCCTCGACGTCCGACGAATGGGCCGGGGTTTTCAGTATCTGGTGGACTGGGAGGGGTACGGCCCCGAAGAACGCTCCTGGTGAAGAAGGGCTTCATCCTGGAACCGGCCCTCCTGGCCGACTTCTACCGTCGCCACCCTGACAAACCCGGTCGTGCGCCAGGAGGCGCCCGTTGAGGGGGGGGTCCTGTTGTGTGGGCCGCTGAAGAGGAGGTACTGCTGGCCCACCACCACTAGAGGGCGCCCTGCCTGGAGTGCGGGCTCCAGGCACCGGAGGGCGCTGCCGCCTTACAGGAGCAGCCAGGATGACAGCTGTCACCCATCACCGGAGACAGCTGATCCCAATCACTACGGAGGTATATCAGCAGGACGGCATCTCCACCTCATTTGCCGAGATATCGTTTCTACCAGAGAGGTAACGTATCAAAGCAAATAGAGTGCATCTTTTGGATTGAGCTAGTTTTTTTGGATTACTGTTCCAACGAGAGGTGGAGGTACCTTTCCTGCTGTTCGGAGTCCTGGGTGCATACGCGCCCCCATCTAACTGTTCTTTGCTCCTTGCCAGCAGTACCAGGTCCGACACGCGGAGGCAGTGGCCACCTGGGAGTTCGGGACTTGGCGGCTCCAGTATTCCCGGGGTCCTGTGGCGGAGGAAGCCGTGTGGTTCCGGTCTTACCTTGGAGAGGCGTCTCCTATCTTCGAGCCTGCCCACACGACACTTTTGTGAATTGACTGTTGTCCATTGCTGTGATTGGTTGTATTCGTTGTGCACATTCACAACAGTAAAGCGTTGTTATTTTGACTTACTCCATTGTCCGTTCATTTGCGCCCCCTGTTGTGGGTCCGTGTTCCTACACTTTCCCAACAGGTTTGTGAACAATATTTGAGGGAAATGGTGATATTGTGTATGTGGAAAAAGTTTTAGATCTTTGAGTTCATCTCATACAAAATGGGAGCAAAACCAAAAGTGTTGCGTTTATATTTTTGTTGAGTGTAAATAAGTGTTTGTATTGTAAAATAAAACCTCTTAATTTGAAAACAGTGTACAGTAGTGTTCAGAATAATAGTAGTGCTATGTAATTAAAAGATTAATCCAGGTTTTGAGTATATTTCTTATTGTTACATGGGAAACAAGGTACCAGTAGATTCAGTAGATTCTCACAAATCCAACAAGACCAAGCATTCATGATATACACACTCTAAAGGCTATGAAATTGGGCTATTAGTAAAAAAAAAAAAGTAGAAAAGGGGGTGTTCACAATAATAGTAGCATCTGCTGTTGACGCTACAAACTCAAAACTATTATGTACAAACTGCTTTTTTAGCAATCCTGTGAATCACTAAACTAGTATTTAGTTGTATAACCACAGTTTTTCATGATTTCTTCACATCTGCGAGGCATTAATTTTGTTGGTTTGGTTTTGATTTTGCTCGTTTACTAGTGTGCTTGGGGTCATTGTCTTGTTGAAACACCCATTTCAAGGGCATGTCCTCTTCAACATAAGGCAAAATGACCTCTTCAAGTGTTTTGACATATCCAAACTGATCCATGATACCTGGTATGCGATATATAGGCCCAACACCATAGTAGGAGAAACATGCCCATATCATGATGCTTGCACCACCATGCTTCACTGTCTTCACTGTGAACTGTGGCTTGAATTCAGAGTTTGGGGGTCGTCTCACAAACTGTCTGCGGCCCTTGGACCCAAAAAGAACAATTTTACTCTCATCAGTCCACAAAATATTCCTCCATTTCTCTTTAGGCCAGTTGATGTGTTCTTTGGCAATTGTAACCTCTTCTGCACATGTCTTTTATTTAACAGAGGGGACTTTGCGGGGGATTCTTGCAAATAAATTAGCTTCACACAGGCGTCTTCTAACTGTCACAGCACTTACAGGTAACTCCAGCCTGTCTTTGATCATCCTGGAGCTGATCAATGGGTGAGCCTTTGCCATTCTAGTTATTCTTCTATCCATTTTGATAGTTGTTTTCTGTTTTCTTCCACACGTCTCTGGTTTTTTTTGTCCATTTTAAAGCATTGGAGATCATTGTAGATGAACAGCCTATAATTTTTTGCACCTGCATATAAGTTTTCCCCTCTCCAATCAACTTTTTAATCAAACTACGCTGTTCTTCTGAACAATGTCTTGAACGTCCCATTTTCCTCAGGCTTTCAAAGAGAAAAGCATGTTCAACAGGTGCTGGCTTCATCCTTACATAGGGGACACCTGATTCACACCTGTTCCACAAAATTGACGAACTCACTGATTGAATGCCACACTACTATTATTGTGAACACCCCCTTTTCTACTTTTTTTTAACTAATAGCCCAATTTCATGGCCTTAAAAGTGTACATATCATGAATGCTTGGTCTGTTGGATTTGTGAGAATCTACTGAATCTACTGGTACCTTGTTTCCCATGTAACAATAAGAAATATACTCAAAACCTGGATTAATCTTTTTAGTCATATAGCACTACTATTATTCTGAACACTACTGTAAGTCTATAATTTTAAACTGTGTTCTCTTTTCCAGGCTCGATGAAACCTTCACAGTGAAAGTGGCTGACTTTGGCATGGCAAGGGACATCTACGACAAGGAATACTACAGCATTCAAGATCACAAAAGAGCTAAATTACCAGTGAAGTGGATGGCCATCGAAAGCCTGCAAACACAAAAGTTTACAACCAAATCTGATGTGGTGAGTGGCACAGTTACCCTTTAAATAGAAATCTGTGTTTGATTGGACCTCGTAGTACCATATCACCCCAATAGAGCGCTTCGCTCTCAGACTGCAGGCTTACTTGTAGTTCCTAGGGTTTGTAAGAGTAGAATGGGAGGCAGAGCCTTCAGCTTTCAGGCTCCTCTCCTGTGGAACCAGCTCCCAATTCAGATCAGGGAGACAGACACCCTCTCTACTTTTAAGATTAGGCTTAAAACTTTCCTTTTTGCTAAAGCTTATAGTTAGGGCTGGATCAGGTGACCCTGAACCATCCCTTAGTTATGCTGCTATAGACGTAGACTGCTGGGGGGTTCCCATGATGCACTGTTTCTTTCTCTTTTTGCTCTGTATGCACCACTCTGCATTTAATCATTAGTGATCGATCTCTGCTCCCCTCCACAGCATGTCTTTTTCTTGGTTCTCTCCCTCAGCCCCAACCAGTCCCAGCAGAAGACTGCCCCTCCCTGAGCCTGGTTCTGCTGGAGGTTTCTTCCTGTTAAAAGGGAGTTTTTCCTTCCCACTGTAGCCAAGTGCTTGCTCACAGGGGGTCGTTTTGACCGTGGGGTTTTACATAATTGTTGTATGGCCTTGCCTTACAATATAAGGCGCCTTGGGGCAACTGTTTGTTGTGATTTGGCGCTATATAAAAAAATTGATTGATTGATTGATTGATCCTATCTACAGTATGACCGCTCATGTGTTCCACAGTGGTCATATGGTGTTCTACTGTGGGAGCTGCTGACCAGAGGGGCCAGTCCTTATCCAAATGTTGATCCCTATGACATCACACATTATTTGCTAAAAGGACGTCGGCTTCCTCAGCCACAGTTCTGCCCAAATTCTCTGTAAGTCTCACACTTGCACCATGATGTCCTTCATGTAATGCAACTTTTTATTCTTGTTCTGTTAAAGAACAAATAAAAAAAAAAAACAAAGAGGAAGGAGACAAATGTTATATTATTAGATTATTATTATATTATTGAGGCAGTTACACTCCAAAAATGCTACATGAGGATAGTTTGTATAAGTGAGATTGAAGTGCATTTTTAGCATAAAAAACAGTTTTTGGATGTTCACATTTTAGTAAGTTGATAACTTACAACATATTGGAACAAAACTGTTCAATGGTTTGAAAATAAATAGTTTTTTCATAAAACTGTAATTGTAACATGAAATTTATTCAGATTTAAGTGAAATGAGTGGAAAAAAGTTTTTCCACTCATTTCAATTGTAAATGTCCATGTAAATTTGGTGGAAAAAAATTCCACCTAATTTACATTGACATTTCTGAGTAGAATGGAGGTAAAATAAATAAATAAATAATAATAATAATACAATTGGCCTCCTAATAACATTAAAACATTTTAATTATGTTTGTTCAACTTAGTTAATGTTGTCAAGATAAAGCAAATCATGTTTACACAACCACTTAATTAAAGACTTTGCTAAGCTTGCGTTAGGTTGAGCATCAATGTCCCATAGTGTGCAGTAGCGGCTAAGATCCATTCAAAGATCCATTCAAATTGTTATCTTACTTTTTTAAGTTGAGTACTGCATTCCTTTTCAGAGTGCAGTTGCTCAGACTTTTGAGTTTTCTCAAGATAGTTTGCACTCAGTGACAACTTAAATTTCACCAACTTAAAATTGTGATTCCGATCAACTCACAATCTCAGTTTCTATATACTTATATTATTTGTTCAGATGCTGTTGTTCTGAAGTTATTAACTCAAAACAAATGGTCCTTAATTGATCAAGTTTCCTCAAGTTTACAAATTTTTAGCTTTGTTGAAACATTGATCATTTTGATAAACATAAAAAATAGTGTAAAATTTTAACTTTGCTTTTAGCTAAAACAATTTAAATTAATAAAATAATAACTAAACAACTTTGACAACAGGAGGGGAACCAAAAACAAACAGAATTCACTATAGGCGGTAGCTGCATAAGCACAGCGATTCCTGCCAATTACATGGAGTTTTAAAAATATAATGCTATGCTAAAATCCCTTGGCCGTATGACTGTGTTATCAATGAAAGAGTGTGTAGAAAGAATGTAACCTTTTGACCCCTTACAATAGGTCAAGGTTACCCATCTTTGAACTTGTCCAAGGTCTGTGTCCCAACCATGCTCCCTTTGAATTTGAAGACCCTGGCAGTAATAGGACTGGACTTGTGCTGAGCACAGACAGATGGATGGATGGACAGATGGATGCAAAGTCTTCGCAATACCTGATGCCCATATTTTGGCCTCGAGTAATCATAATGAGAGTAATTCAGTCATACATTTGCCTGCTGACATGTTTCATTTTCTTTCATTTGTTAGCTACTCTATCATGCTTTCTTGTTGGGACCCAGAGCCTGAACACAGACCAAGCTTTCACAGCCTTGTGGTGGAGGTCCAGAACATCCTGTCCTGTCTGGAAGGGGAACATTACATCAGTCTGAAGGTTAACTACATCAACTTAGACCAGCCAAGGCCGTACGCTTCCATGATGGGTTCTGCAGACGAGGCTGAGGCCTCAGACTGTGACACACTCAGCTGTGATGCTAGGTGAAGGTAACAAGGCTCTTGCATTCCAGAAAAAAAACAGCAGGATAGAGAAGGACAGCTTCCTTTGCACATGTCCTTTTATGTGTCACAGGTATTGTTGCTCACAGCTGCAAACTTGAACATCAAGAAGTCTTGGATGTAGAAGACACTGTCGGTACCACACGGTCAGTCCTACTGGAGCGGATACAAAATCACTCTGTTACGATGGAGTAGCTGTGATAAAGTCCAAAACTGACATAAAAAGTCAACGTATTATATTTTTTCTTAACGTGAACAAGTGTGAATAAGAACCAATGAATGTATAATGCCCTTCAAGTGCTCATAGAGAATAAGAAGTGGGATTGTTGAATGTGATGTGTAATTTATGTACTGTTGTAAAAGAAGTTGTGTTGAACTGTTAATGTCATGGACATGGGGTCTGACCTGTGCTCAAGAGTCAACAGTGTGACTATATTGTTCTCGCATCTCATTGCTTTACATATATACGTCATGCGCTCACGCATAGGGTACACCAATGGCAGAAACCCAGTGCATTTGAGATGTAGGACATGGTCAAGAAGATCTGTCGGTCTTCAAACCAATAACATTCTGACTGCAAACATGTCGTTTTTACGCTTGGTCAGTGCCGTGTTCCAACACTGTGTGAAGTTACCCCCATTGCATCAGTTAGTGACAGGTGGGGAGACACGTTTTTTGACAGCTGCGTCATTTCTCGCGCAGAACTCTCTTCCATGTCTTCAGGGAACATTCTTTTATGTTAAGGTTAGGGTTAGCGTTTCCTCCGCATCACCCAATGATGCAACGGGGCTACAAGACTACTCACAGACTGATGTTCAGTCAAAATGTGACGGCTGTTCAAACTAAGCAGGAGAATGGGGAATAAAGGTGATTGCTGAGGTACTGGGATTACCATTTCAACTCAATTCAATTCAGTGTATTTAAATAATGCCAACATCACAAAATAAGTCACCTTAAGGTGCTGCACAAAGGTAAGGTCTAACCTTGCCACCCCATGAGCAAGCACATTGTCAACAGTGGCAAGGAAAAACTCCTTCAAGCATTTTTTTGCTTGTAGGAAGAACCACAAGCAGACCAGACTCTGGCCACACTGCCAATAACAATTTGACAAATAAACAAACCACAACAAGGAATTGTCAAACAAGCAGCCGAAAGAAAGATGCAGCTAAGCATCCAATTACTCATAAGTCCAATGTTTGTATTAATCAAGTGTCCAACCAGTCCAGCAGTCATGTACATGGGCCCATAAAGTGGAACACAATTATGATAATCTGTCAGTTGACAACCATCTCAAGGATCTACAGCTGAAAAGAAGGAATTTCAAGGAAATGATGCTTCACTCCGGACTTAGTGATGGCAGAGATCAGAGTAGAATAGCCAAACAGGTTCAAGCTGACAGAAGGCAACATTAACTCTTGAAGGCAAGCACACCAAACTTGCTCCTGGAGATGACCTGCCTTGATGTTTTCCATGTGCATCTACTGCAGCACACTTGATAAATCTGGTCTTTCCTGGGTCTTGACTGGGTGAACACACTTTTGTTCTTATCATTTTCTGCCACTTATTTTCTGGCGCATGGAGGCAGCATATCATGTTGCTCAGCCTCCACTTCCTTATCCATGGCCAAGTCTTTCTAACTCTCTTGGGAGATTCTGAGAAGTTCCCACGCCAGCTTCCAGGGTCTTCTCCGGGCCCTCCTTGCAGTTGCACGGTCCCGGAAGACCTTCCTAGGGAGGCGACCGGGGGCATCTTCACCAGCCTGAATCACCCTGAGCTGGCTCCATTTGATGTGAAGAAGCAGATATTTGAGCTACTCACCCCGTCCCTGAGTGTATGCCCAGATACCTGGCAGATGAATCTCATTTCCGCTGCTTGTTCTTTGGTCATTACCCAAAGCTCATGACCATAGATGAGGATAGGAGCATAAATTGACTGGTAAATGGGGAGCCCCAACTTCTGGCTTAGTTTGTTCTTCACCATGATGGTCCTGTACAGTGTTCACAGGACTGCAGATGTAGCCCCAGTCTATCTGTCAATCAAGGAAGAAATGGAAGAAATGCAGGGCAAGTGATTGCCAGGGGCAGGGTTGGTGACCTGTGCTCTAAAGTATGCAGAAGAGCATCTCAGAACATGTCAAAGCTTGAAGCTGATGGGCCAAACTGACTGGCACTTCTGTCAGCTATGGACAGGAAAATGAGTCGACAGTGAGCATGTGTTTACTAAAATGATCAGTTGGGTCAAAATTTGGCATAAGCACATGAAAGCATGGATCTCTACTACCTTGTATGAGTAATTCAGACAGGCTCTCCTGGTTTTGGTGTGTAATAGTGTTACTATCTTATTACAAACCAAAATCTGAGGAATCTCTGAGGACTGTGTCCGTCTGTGTCTTGTTGAATGGGCATTTTCCACCTTCATTAAAAAAGTGCCCACACAAATGCTGTTTTAAAACATATTTCCCTCCACAAGAAAGCAACATTTGTCCACCAACCAGAGTTCTGACTGGGTCTCATCTAAAACCAGCGACATCGATGGAGGCAAGCTCACTCTGACACCCCTGTCTCTCTATATAGATGACCAGTAACTGTGTGTATGTGTAAGCATGTTAAGAGTCAAGATAGCAACGTTAAAAGCAACAGTATTTTAACTACCTCTGCCACTGCAGGAAGTCACCTCTTGGAAACAACTGTCAAGGTCCACCCCTGTCCGGGCTTATGTTATGGTTTTGTCTCCTGTCTGTGTCCGCTCCTCTGTCTTTGATCTACTGTCAGTCTCAGCCTTAGCTGTTTGTTATACTTTAGTTATATGGTGAGTTCTGTTCTAGTTTAGTCTTAAACTTTTGTTTTCTTGTTTATCTCTTTTTGTTTCTGGCCCAGTCACACGGCACTTAACGAAGGGCAACGAAGCCCTAACGAAACAAGAAATCTGGACTTTCGTTGATTTTCGTTGGCATCGTTTAACTTTCGCGCAGCTTTGTTCCTGCAGCTGGCGCTTTGTTCCTGCAGCTGGCGCTTTGTCAGGATTTTTAAACTGTTGAAAAATTTGAACGAAGGGCAATGAAAACCTCAATTTGTCTGTGTTTCGTTTTGTTGTCGTTCTTGATGTTTTTTAATTGTTTGTTTAGTTTTTGTAACGTTATTGTTTAGTTTGACTTCGTTCCACCGGCTGAATGTTTTCACACCGTGCAGAAGCCGAAGCCGGTTTGTGAGCACTGAGGCTGCTGCTGCATTCATGTACCGTCTGTTATGTGTCGGACGCAGCTCGGAGAACTGACCAGCGTTTGAAGGACCCAGTATGAAATAAGCAGAGCACGGTACAAAGGCTAACTGAATTTAATACATAACAGTGATACAAAAAATAACAAAAGAAAGTGCGGTCTGGCGTGGTGCGCTCCCAGCAGCGCTAACGGTCCGGAGCCAGAAGCTGTTCGGACCCAAGGACCCCGCCGACACCCCCCAGGTGGCCGCAACAAACCGAGTCTGTGAAAGAAGGAACCATTATGTGAGTCCACACTCTACACACAGAGAGAACACTTAAAGGTGTACAAACAGCAAACACTTCCTGGCTTGATTACTAATCAGCTTCCCAACCTGCAGGCATGGAACATCCAGTTCACAAAACTCCACTGCAGTGGAAGCCGATACATGACTAACATACAGCTCAATATAAAAAGGTGTGAGGGACACCACATTTACTGACTATATAAATGTTAGTCACAAAATCTAACGTACCTCAGGAAGTGTGCTGACGAGCGTGAGACCTCACCCCCTCCTCTTTCACAGACCGTGCATCAAACCCTGGACGTTCTCTGCATCCACTGATGATGAGATGGCTCCCGAGACGACGATCTCACCCGTCTGGTCACAAGGTCGAGTCTCTGGCAAATACACACTGTATACTCCAGTCTTAAATGCCACCATGTTCCAATCCATATAGATGCACCTCAGCTGTGAGTCCTGACGAGCCGCAGGTGATCAGGGTGAGGTCCTGATAACCTCAGCAACACAGCCACTCAGTCCCAAATGCAAGCCACCTGGAAGGAAAAACAAAAGACAGAAACAAAAAGGCAGCCAGGCCCCCCAGCCATACAACACCGTCGGAAATTACAGGGCAAACTCAGCCTGTTTGCTTGGATTTTTTTTTTTTATCTGGGTGGGGGTCAGCTTCAGTGGAGTCAGGCATGTTATATAGGCTAGACTTAATCTTTTGTGTGGATACAATTAATTATTTTGCCACAAGCAACTGCTGAATTTGAAACAACAAAAAGTTGTGTAATTTCTGATGGTGAATGCAACATAAGCGGCAGCAGCAGCTGCTGTGTGCGCTTATTATTTTTTATTAAATATAACAATATGAGTGTAGGAATGACAATACAGCCCTCATGTACATGTGGCAACAGGTAGATAATTCAGATGATTATATAAAGAGCTGTTCTGGAAGGCAGAATTCACGTTGTGGATCAGCTGCAGCTGGTGGAAATAACCGCACATGGGGAGTCAATGCGCGTTCACGCGGACTGATCAATTTACTGTGCTGATAGATTCAATCATCTTTACACTTATATTTATTCCCCCTTTTGACATTTTTCGGTAACACTTTATTTTACAGTACCCTTAATACATAGTACCTACCACACTTAGTACAATGTATTAGTCTATATAATAATCTGTAATTACTTGTACTCAGTTGTACATCCATAATGGAATAATGTGTACTAGTGTTTTGTAGGTACATAATGTAATAAAAGAGTATTGTTACAAATGTGTACTAAGAGATTGTTGGTACATATAGTAATAACACATTCTTTTTACAAATGTGTATTTACACATTACAGTAACAAGATGTAGGGGCGAAACCTTCCCAATGTAGTTAGTGTGTAGTACAAAACAATGCAAGGCGACCTTGGTAACAAGGGCTTTAATACATTTGAATAAACAAATATAAGTACATGCAACTAGTACATCTTGTTACATCATGTAACTGTAATGTGTAAATACACATTTGTAACAAGAATGCGTTATTACTATATGTACCAACAATCTCTTAGTACACATTTGTAACAATACTCTTTTATTACATTACGAGGTCTATTAGATAAGAAACCGACACTTTTATTTATTTTTTTAACTATATGGATTTGAATGACGTGGGATTACACCAATCATGCTTGAACCCTTGTGCGCATGCGTGAGTTTTTTCACGCGTGTCGGTGACGTCATTTCCCTGTGGGCAGGCCTTGAGTGAGATGTGGTCCCGCCCTCTCGGCTGAATTCCTTTGTTTCACATGCTGCTCGAGACGGAGCGCATTGCTTTATCAAAATTTTTTCTGGACCTGTGAGGAATATCCGAGTGGACACTTCGAGAAATTAAGATGGTTTTCGGTGAAAAGTTTAACGGCTGATGAGAGATTATGGGGTGTTTCTGTCGCTGTAAGGACTTCCCACGGAGCGGGACGTTGCGCAGCGCTTCCAGGTGCCGTCGTCGGTCTGTTTCGACCTGAAAACATCCTAATTTAAGGCTTACTTCACCTAGGACGTCGTGAGAGAACAGAGAAGATTCAGAAGAGGCTGGCATGAGGACTTTATGCGGACATTCCACTGTTTAAGGACATTTTTTAATGAAAGACGTGCGCGCAAATTCGCCGAGTCGTTTCCGTGACGACTCTGCGAATCTGTGTGCGCCGCGACATGAAAAACACCTCCATGTTGAAAACCATTTGTAAAATTCAGGCGGCTTTTGATGGCTTTCAACAAGTGAGTATCTGAGAAATTGTTTAACAGCTTGGGCATGTTCCAACTTGTCCGTTAAGGTGTCCAACGGAGGTGTTTTTCCTGTCGCGACCCCCCGCGGTCGGGTCTGGCCCGACATGCGACTCTGCCCGCACGTTCTTTCATTACAAAATGTCCATTAACAATGGAATGTCCGAATAAACTCCTCATTGTTGTGGAAGTGTAGGAACACGGACCCACAACAGGGGCGCAATGAACGGACAATGGAGGAAGATAAATAACAAGTTTTACTATTGTGAAACAAGCACAATAATTACAACAATCACAATTTGGGGCCGAATCCGCTGGTGTCGTGTGGGCAGGCTCGAAGGTAGGAGACGCCCGTCTCAGTAGAACCGGAACCACCCAGATCTCCTCTGCCACCGAACCCTGGAGATGCTGGAACCGCCAAGTCCCGAATTCCCAGGTGGCCACTGCCTCCGCTCGTCGGATCCGGTACTGCTGGCAGGAGAGAGCACACACACAGGTGGGATGCGAGCACCCGATAATGGAGAGGGGAGAAGCCGCCTCCACCTCTTGTCAATGTACAACAGGAAGGTGAGTACTTATCCAAGCAATAAGCTCCTAGTAGTCAACACTCCTGAAAAGGCTTTACAAATGATTAGTCAGTTTACACTAAATGTGCATGCGGAGATTACTACCTCAGTCGTAGACGATATCTCGGCACTGAGGTGGAGACGCCGTCCTCCTGATATACCCTGGTGCTGAGTTGAAACAGCTGTGTCCCATAATGGGTGACAGCTGTCACCTTGGCTGCTCTCACCAGGTGGCGACGCCCTCTGGTGGTGGTGGGCCAGCAGTACCTCCTCTTCAGCGGCCCACACATAACACTCATGCCGACTTCTTCTGAAAGTTCTCTGTTCTCTGACGACTTACTGGGTCAACAGAGCCTGAAATGCGGAAGTTTTCAACTTGAAACGGCGAGACGCTACCGCCTCGAAGCGCAGATCGCCATCAGGCGCCGTGGGCCGTCCTTACGGCGACACTACCAGACCAAAATCTCTCATCAGCCGTTAAAATTTTTACAGAAAACCAGCTGAATTTATCGAATGGTGTCCACTCAGTTGTGCCTTACAGTTTTGAAAAAATTTTGATCAAACAAAGCAGTCTCTGAGCCATTCCTAAACAATGAAAAAATCGACGAGAGGGTGGGCCACTCCTCACTCAAAGGCTGCCCACAGGCGAATGACGTAACCGACAGGCGTGAAAAAACTCTCGCATGCCCATGAGGGTTCAAGCATGTCTGATGTAATCACACGTCATTCAAATCCATATGGTTTTTTAAAAAAATAATAAGGTCGGATACTTTTCTAATAGACCTCATATGTACGTATAAAACACTAGTACACATTATTCCATTATGGATGTACAACTGAGTACAAGTAATTACAGATTATTACATACACTAATACATTGTACTAAGTGTGGTAGGTACTATGTATTAAGGGTACTATAAAATAAAGTGTTACCCATTTTTCTGTTATAAATCTGTTATAAATACAGTGATAGAGCAGTGACCACAGCACACCAGAGGTTTTTTGTATAATTGGTGCTAGACGGAGCGCGCAGCGTGCTGTCAGACAATGTAGATTGTGATGATGAAGGAGATGATCTCTCTTTTGTTCTGGATGAGGAACCAGAGCAGGTGCAACGTGCACACAGATCTCCACAGCTTCTGTTTGCAGTTTCTCCAGGACTCGTGCTATGAGCTCCGTCCCAGTGCTGAGTCCTGGAACTCAGAGATGCAGACACACACTGCTCCAGCTGTGACTCCAAGCGCGTTTCGTTTAAAGCGTCGAGATCGTTAGCTTTGGTTTTGTTAAGTTCCTCTTTCCTCCCTTTTGCGCTTTTATTCGCAGACTGTTGGGTGATAAAGCTCTTTCGTCCACCTTTTCTCATCGAATTGTGACTTTTTTTACTTTTTCCCTTCATTCAGGAATCATTGTATGCCGTGTGACTGGGCCATTAGTCTGCCTTTCTGTGTTCGACCCTGCTTTCTTTTTGGACTTTGCTTTTGTCTCAGCCACTGAACTCTGTCTCGCCGTGTAATGAACTGTGCTCATTTTTTGTAACATGTCTCTGCTCTGTTACCTCGGCCTGGCTGACTGGCTCATTGTGTACCGAACCACTGCCTGAATTCTGTATAAAACCTTTTGATTTCCCCAACACCTGTGTCTGTGTCCACATCTGTGTCCACCTGCTTTCTCTGCCACGCCTCCGCGTTTCATGACAACAACAGACACAGCGCACTATCTGATCTCAAACAAAGTGAATAAAGGCACAGTCAATAAAATAATGAAATTTAACAGTTTCTGAAAAGCCCTGTTTTTAGCGCACAGAAATGCAGTTTGCCAAAATGTACACTTAACTAGAGACATTCATCACAAAATGCCCCGTGCGCAGTATTATTTTCTATGTAAAGTGCAGTAATATGTACTTGTATGGGTTGGGTGTTTGGTTGAAGCCTTATGTGTTTGCATAATATTTATTTAGAAGATGTGACAAACAGTGACCATAAAATGTTGGTCACGGTCGCCAGCCTTCAAAAAAAATGCAACCACTGGTGACCTTGAAATGCAGGTCAAGGTCACCGGCCTTCGAAACCATGCAAAGTACTCCTCCAAGGCATGTACCCACCATGTATGAAGTTTCTGCAAGCAATAGGTGCTGAGCTACATTGTGGCGAAGGATTTGACAGTTGTGACCATTGGTGACCTTGAAAAGTAGGTCAAGGTCACTGGCCTTCAAACCCATGCGAAGTACTCCTCCAAAGCATGTACCCACTAAATATGAAGTTTCTGTGAGCAATAGGACGGACGGACGGACAACCCGGATGCTATATGCCCCGCTGCATAAAAAAGGTACATCCTCCAATATGTGTGTACATGAGCTCTGTGAAGCTGACCCCCTGTCCACGTAAAAAAAATCCAAGCAAATACACTGAATGGTTCGGGTTCGTTTGTGCAGATTTGTGCTATTAATATTTTCATTTGTGCTGCTATGGTTTTTGAGATATTAAAGATTATTTTTTAGGTCATTCAGAGGTCACATCCCCCCAGCACAGCACAAACTAGCACAAACGAAGCACTAAAAAAATAGACCAGTCTGGTTCATTTTGGTGCAAGCTGGAGGGATGATGACATCATCACTCAAAAATAAAACTCTAATATCTCAGAAACTAAAGCAGCACAAACGAAAAGTTTAACGGCACGAATCAGCACAAACGGAGCACTAAAAAAGTAGACCAGTTTGGTTAATTTTGGAGCAAGCTGGGGGAACGGTGACCTTTGAATGACCTAAAAAATAATCTTTAATATCTCAAAAACCATAGGAGCACAAATGAAAATATTAACGGCACAAATCTGCACAAACGAAGCACAAACCACTCAGTGTGTTTGCTTGGATTTTTTTTACGTGGATGGGGGATCAGCTTCACAGAGCTGTGTACTTGTGTACGGGGCTTTTGCCATAAAGAATTAAACCAGTTCTCATTGTACCTAAAGGTAAATCTAATGAAGTGGCCTGTCAGTGTATATACAGTCAAAAATAGATTCAAAATGAGACTACTTTGAAAAATGGAAATCGGTGCGCAGGATCCAGATTAACATAATCATATTCAGACTTGGAGCTGGTGCTGGTCCCTCTGTAGCTCTGCAGTTATAAATCATACAGTGTGATTGCAAACATGCAGTGCATCCAGAAAGTATCCACAGTGCTTCACTTTTTCCACATTTTGTTATGTTACTGCCTCATTCCAAAATTCCCCCTCAAAATTCCATAATGACAATGTGAAAAAGGTTTCTTTGAAAGTGTTGCAAATTTGTTAAAAAACAAACAAACAAATCACATGTACATAAGTATTCACAGCCTTTGCCTGAAGCTCACAATTGAGCTCAGGTGCATCCTGTTTCCACTGATCATTCTTGAGATGTTTCTACAGCTTAATTGGCAAATTCAGTTGATTGGACATGATTTGGAAAGACACACACTTGCCAGAGCACAAATCAAACATGAAGTTAAAGGAATTGTCTGTAGACCTCCAAGACAGGATTGTCTCAAGGCACAAATCTGGGGAAGGGTACAAAAACATTTCTGCTGCTTTGAAGCTCCCAATGAGCACAGTGGCCTCCATCATCTGTAAATGGAAGAAGTTTGAATCCACCTGGAATCTTCCTAGAGCTGGCCAGCCGTCTAAACTGAGCGATCTGGGGAGAAGGGCCTGAGTCAGGGAGGTGACCAAGAACGTGATGGTCACTCTGTCAGAGTTGCAGTATTCCTCTGTGGGGAGAGGAGAACCTTCCAGAAGGACAACCATCTCTGCAGCAATCCACCAATCAGACCTGTATGGTAGAGTGGGCAGATGGAAGCCACATGGCAGCCCACCTGGAGTTTGCCAAAAGGCACCTGAAGGACTCTCAGACCATGAGAAACAAAATTGAACTCTTTGGTGTGAATGCCAGATGTCATATTTGGAGGAAACCAGGCACCATCCCTACAGTGAAGTAGCAGGAACTGGGAGACTAGTCAGGATTGAGGGAAAGATGAATGCAGCAATGTATAGAGACATTCTGGATGAAAACCTGCTCCAGAGCGCTCTTGACCTCAGACTGGAGAGGCAGTTCCTCTTTCAGGAGGATAATGACCCTAAGCACACAGCCAAGATATCAAAGGAGTGGCTTCAGAACAACTCTGTGAATGTCCTTGAGTGGTCCAGCCAGAGCCCAGACCTGAATCCAACTGAACATCTCTGGAGAGATCTGAAAATGGCTGTGCACCGACGCTCCCCATCTAACCTGATGGAGCTTGAGAGATGCTGCAAAGAGGAATGAACAAAACTGCCCAAAGATAGGTGCACCAAGCTTGTGTCATCATATTCAAAATGACTTGAGGCTGTAATTACTGTCAAAGGTGCATCAACAAAGCGTTGAGAAAAGTGTGTGACTACTTATATACATGTGATTTCTTAGTTTTTATTTTTAATAAATTTGCAAAAATATTCAAAAACCTTTTTTCATGTTGTCATTATGGGGTGTTGTCAGTAGAATTTTGAGGGGAAAAAAATGAATAGACTCCATTATGAAATAACAACATGTGGAAAAAGTGAAGCCCTGTGAACACTTCGGATGCACTGCAACTAGTACTGTGTTTTACTTGTACCGATCAGTGTCACTAGAGGGCATCTAAAACATATTTCAGCCACTGCGGCAGTGATGATCTGCACCACATGACAAAGATGTTACAGAAATGGCAGAACCACATTTCGCATGTGTATCAGATGACATGCACTTACACAGAGTGACATGTAGTACATCACACTGCTCAGTGTTCTGTTCATAGGGAGGAATCTCTTGTGTCTTTTTTGTTTTGTTTTTTGCTTCTGGTTTTTGAATATTTGAGCTTAGAATGCATTGAGGTTAAAGGTTAAGTTCTTCTTGTAGTCATTGAAGTGTTACAGTGGATGCTGGAAGAAAAGTATTTGTTTCAACACGTGATCATTTTTGTGTTTTCTATCCCCCCCTGAGATCATACTGATGCTGTTTACTTGCTGAATATTGCACAACCTGGCCCCACAACTCATTTACTTCTCTCAAAGTAAATGAGTACCAACCCCCCACCCCAAAATATCAGACAAGGCAGTGCATCACTCATAATGTCTTTTTAAGCCGTTTTTGTGAAAATATTGTATTGTGGATCACTCCCTTATTAATACAGTTATGGATCTACAGTAGAAATATGTGCTACGATACGATTCAGGAATGACACTTTTTGTTCGGGAACAATTTGATTTGATTTAATTCATTTTGGTGTGATATAATGCAATCCAATCCATTTTTTTTTAAATTTAATTTAGATATTTTCCATGATAAATTACAATACGATGGGTGGATTAGTGGTTAGCACTGTTGCCTCACAACAAGAAGGTCATGGGGTCACTTCCCACTTAGGATCTTTCTGTGCAGAGCTTGCATGTTCTCCCCATGTTCGCGTCTTCCAGCTTCCTTCCATTTCCAATGACATTCAAGTTAGGTGGAGACTAAACTGATCCTAGGTAAGTGTACCCTGCCTCATGCCCTATGACTGCTGGGATAGGCTCCAGCGCCCCCGTAAACCCTTGATTGGAGTGCCAAAAGTGACATTACTTACCTTCAAATACACATTTTCTAAAAAAAATGTCAGGGTTTTAATTATATGTTGCACATCGACTCTCCTTCTGATCGCCTTTTCTTCACCACTGGGGGCAGCACCACATACAGTAGAAAGTGCAGCATACAGGAAGCCAGCGGTTTTGGGCATAGCATAAATAGCATAGCTTTCCTATTCTGAACTGGTTTGACAGTTTTAATAAATTGTGAACTGAATGTAAAGTTCAAACGGTTACATTCACATGTTGTATTGCCTACCATTTTCAGACATATTTTTTTGTATCTCCACTCTTAGTTTCATATTAGAGTGGAGCAGAGAAGGATTTGCTTTAAACAAAACAGATCAAGTCTAGGCTTGCATCTCAGGTGTACCTTCTGGCAAATTGTAGCTGAGCTCTCAAGTTTTCTTTTTAAGAAAATCCTCCTCTACACCACTTCATCATGAAACTGTGTAACTGGGGATACAAAATGCAAAATTGCACAATTTCTCCAATCACAACTACAGAAGTCTATAACTTTTTCTGGGTGTCTTGGTGGCTTTCCTCACTTGTCTCCTTCTTGCACAGTCACTCAGTTTATGAGTGAAAAGTGTTTACTCCACACAGATTTATTGTACATTATTACACTGTCTGTATTTCTTAAAGACTGATGAAAATTAAGTCCAAGACATATGCAGTGACTTGGAAATGTACTTGTCTGAATAAAACTGGCCATAAAACTGATTATGTGTGGGGGACCATTACTTATGCAATCCATCATCTTGGCATTTATTTATTATTTTATTTATTGTATCAAGTCATAGAGTTTTGCTTTGAGTTTGAGTTTAAGGAGGATCATTTTATAAATGTTAATACTGAGAAGCCTGAGTTCCTTTTTGTATTTGAAATGGCATAAACAAATTAAAATGTGTAAGACCCCAAGGCAATGAATACTTTTTCAAGGCACCATACATTTAGATCAGTTCAGGGTGTCTGATTACTGGTATAGTTGAGTCTATTACTTTAAAATAGATTTTTCATTTGCACGGCTTAATTGTTACACCGCAACAAAATACAGTAACAGAGATCAGTTCACCAAGAGAAGGTAAAGCAGCTCTATACCAAAGAAGATGATCAAAATCTGTGAAGGAAGAAAACTGAGTAAAATGACAGGTCTGCTGCAGCATCGCTGCGTCTTCTGCAAGCTGCATGAGAGAAAACGCACTTAGTGTCCAGTTCAGAATTATGTCACTGAAAACTCCATGCTTCTGTCTAATCTGTGTATCTAGCATTTGTAATACACTCAATGAATAATTTATGATTTTTTTAAGGTATTTTTATCCCTCGCCTTCAGGTACTGCAAAGGTGGCAGTAATGATGACAAGCTCTGGTTGTGTTCTTGTAGAGGAGGATTTTAAAATGATGGAATGTGTCAGGCTCAGGCTTCTCTCCTGACTGAACAGAAAGCACAAGTGTTGGATGTTTTTGCTGTGAACAGCCGACTCCGAAGAGATTTGCTTTTATGAAAGTCAAACGCAGGACTGGTATTTAAACGGCGACTTGTCATCTGTGCTACTGATCACACTGAAACAGAGGACGAGGATACCACTAATTCAATTAAAATCTGTTTTGATAAATACTAATGATGAGAAGATGAGGTGAAGGAAAGAAACCGTTAGACATGGAATAAATATTATTAGCTGGAAATGATCCCACAGCGGTGAAACAACACGTACTTCAGCTTATTTGTTGTCATTTCACTATGCAATTAATTTTAGCAACAGGAAACTATCTGTCTATCTATCTACATACACACACACACACACACACATATACAAGGTCTGTCAATAAAGTATAGGTCCTTTTTATTTTTTTCAAAAACTATATGGATTTCATTCATATGTTTTTACGTCAGACATGCTTGAACCCTCGTGCGCATGCGTGAGTTTTTCCACGCCTGTCGGTGATGTCATTCGCCTGTGAGCACTCCTTGTGGGAGGAGTCGTCCAGCCCCTCGTCGGAATTCCTTTGTCTGAGAAGTTGCTGAGAGACTGGCGCTTTGTTTGATCAAATTTTTTTCTAAACCTGTGAGACACATCGAAGTGGACACGGTTCGAAAAATTAAGCTGGTTTTCAGTGAAACTTTTAACAGCTGATGAGAGATTTTGAGGTGATTCTGTCGCTTTAAGGACTTTTCACGGTGCGAGACGTCGCGCAGCGCTCTCAGGCGCCGTCGTCAGCCTGTTTCAAGCTTAAAACCTCCACATTTCAGGCTCTATTGATCCAGGACGTCGTGAGAGAACAGAGAAGTTTCAGAAGAAGTCGGTTTCAGCATTTTATCCGGATATTCCACTGTTAAAGGAGATTTTTTTAATGAAAGACGTACGGGCGGATTGCAGCGTCGGCTCGCAGCCGCCGCGACGCTCCGTCACAGGAAAAACACCTCTGCTGGAAGCCTTAAGGACAAGTTGGAACATCTCCAGCTGATAAACAATTTCTCATATACTCACTCCACTGAAAGCCATCAAAAGCCAACTGGATTTTAACAAATGGTTATCAACACGGAGGTGTTTTTCCTGTGCCGCCGCGCCACATCGGCTGCGTCCCGACGCGCGGACCCGTCCGCACGTGTTTCATTAAAAAAAATCTCCTTTAACAGTGGAATATCCGGATAAAATGCTGAAACCGACTTCTTCTGAAACGTCTCTGTTCTCTCACGACGTCCTGGATCAATAGAGCCTGAAATGTGGAGGTTTTAAGCTTGAAACAGGCTGATGACGCCGCCTGAGAGAGCTGAGCGACGTCTCGCACCGTGAAAAGTCCTTAAAGCGACAGAATCACCTCAAAATCTCTCATCAGCTGTTAAAATTTTCACTGAAAACCAGCTTAATTTTTCGAACCATGTCCACTTCAATGTGTCTCACAGGTTTAAAAAAATTTTGATCAAACAAAGCGCCAGTCTCTCAGCAACTTCTCAAACAAAGGAATTCCGACGAGGGGCTGGACGACTCCTCCCACAAGGAGTGCTCACAGGCGAATGACGTCACCGACAGGCGTGGAAAAACTCACGCATGCGCACGAGGGTTCAAGCATGTCTGACGTAAAAACATATGAATGAAATCCATATAGTTTTTGAAAAAATAAAAAGGACCTATACTTTACGTACAGCCCTCATATATATATATATATATATATATATATATATATATATATATACGAGGTCTCTTAGAAAAGTATCTGACCTTATTATTTTTTTCAAAAACCATATGGATTTGAATCACGTGTGATTGTGTCAGACAAGCTTGAACCTTTGTGCACATGCGTGAGTTTTTTCACGCCTGTCGGTTACGTCATTCGCCTGTGAGCAGGCTTTGAGTGAGGAGTGGTCCACCCCTCTCGTCGTTTTTTTCATTGTTTAGGAATGGCTCAGAGACTGCCTTTGCTTGATCAAAATTTTTTCAGAAACTGTGAGGGACATCAAAGTGGACACCATTCGAGAAATTCAGATGGTTTTTGGTGAAAATTTTATGGGCTTCAAAGAGATTACGGAGTGTTACTGTCGCTTTAAGGACGGCCCAGAGTGACTGGTGGTGCGCCGCGCTCTGAAGCCGCCATCGACAGGCTGAACGACCATTTCATTTCTAAACGGATGGCTGTATGGATCCGTGACCATCGTGTGCAATTTCTCTGGTTATCACAAGAGCTGGACGTCAACCATTTTCTGGCAGATTTCACTTTTAACAAGAGATTTTGTCATGGAAAGCCGAGCAGAGGCTTCACGCGTCACGATGGATTCGCTACTGGAGTGAGACAAAACCACCTCCATTTTGGTCTCACAGGACAGCTTTGAGATGGCGTTCAGACAGCTGTCGGTGGTTTTTCCATCGAGTGATTATCCGAGGAATTGTGGATGTGCCTGGACATGCCAGAACATGTCCTGTGAGGCTTCATCACGGCGTTGCTTTGCGCCATGTGGCACCGCCGCGATGCGCGAAGTCTCCTCTCCTCTTTCCATGACAAAAACTCCTGTAACAGTGGAATGTGCCGTTCATTTCCAAACTGGACGCTGTGTTTTTATCCAGGATGTCATCTGGCTACCACAGGAATTGTGAAAAGACGTGGACATCAGCACTTTTTCGGCACATTGAGACAGATGTGCGGAGGAATTCCACGCATCGCGGCGGTGCCGCATGGCGCAAAGCAACGCCGTGATGAAGCCTCACAGGACATGTTCTGACATGTCCAGGCACATCCACAATTCCTCGGATAATCACTCAATGGAAAAACCACCGACAGCGACAGTAACACTCCGTAATCTCTTTGAAGCCCATAAAATTTTCACCAAAAACCATCTGAATTTCTCGAATGGTGTCCACTTTGATGTCCCTCACAGTTTCTGAAAACATTTTGATCAAGCAAAGCGGCAGTCTCTGAGCCATTCCTAAACAATGAAAAAAACGCCGAGAGGGGTGGACCACTCCTCACTCAAAGCCTGCTCACAGGCGAATGACGCAACCGACAGGCGTGAAAAAATTCACGCATGCGCACGAAGGTTCAAGCTTGGCTGACGCAAACACACGTGATTCAAATCCATATGGTTTTTGAAAAAAATAATAAGGTTGGATACTTTTCTAATAGACCTCGTATATGTACAGTGAGGAAAATAAGTATTTGAACACCCTGCAATTTTGAATGTTCTCCTACTTAGAAATCATGGAGGGATCTGAAATTTTCATCTTAGGTGCATGTCCACTGTGAGAGACATAATCTAAAAAAAAAAAAAAAAAAAAATCCGGAAATCACAATGTATGATTTTTTAATAATTTATTTGTATGTTACTGCTGCAAATAAGTATTTGAACACCTGTGAAAATCAATGTTAATATTTGGTACAGTAGCCTTTGTTTGCAATTACAGAGGTCAAACGTTTCCTGTAGTTTTTCACCAGGTTTGCACACACTGCAGCAGGGATTTTGGTCCACTCCTCCATACAGATCTTCTCTAGATTTTTCAGGTTTGGAGTTTCAGCTCCCTCCAAAGATTTTGTATTGAGTTCAGGTCTGGAGACTGGCCAGGCCACTCCAGAACCTTGAAATGCTTCTTACGGAGCCCCTCCTTAGTTGCCCTGGCTGTGTGTTTGGGGTCATTGTCATGCTGGAAGACCCAGCCATGACCCATCTTCAATGCTATTATTGAGGGAAGGAGGTTGTTTGCCAAAATCTCGCAATACATGACCCCATCCATCCTCCCATCAATACGGTGCAGTTGTCCTGTCCCCTTTGCAGAAGAGCACCCCCAGAGTATGATGTTTCCACCCCCATGCTTCACAGTTGGGATGGTTTTCTTGGGGTTGTTCTCATCCTCTAAACATGGTAAGTGGAGTTGATTCCAAAAAGCTCTATTTTGGTTTCATCTGACCACATGACCTTCTCCCATGCCTCCTCTGGATCATCCAGATGGTCACTGGTGAACTTCAAACGGGCCTGGACATGTGCTGGCTTGAGCAGGGAGACCTTGCTGCCCTGCAGGATTTTAAACCATGACAGCATCATGTGTTACTAATGTAATCTTTGTGACTGTGGTCCCAGCTCTCTTCAGGTCATTGACCAGGTCCTCCTGTGTAGTTCTGAGCTTTCTCAGAATCATCCTTACCCCCCACAAAGTGAGATCGTGCATGGAATCTCAGACCGAGGGAGATTGACAGTCATCTTGTGTTTCTTCCACTTTCTAATAAATAATCATAACAGTTGTTGTCTTCTACCAAGCTGCTTGCCTGTTGTCCTGTAGTCCATCCCAGCCTTGTGCAGGTCTACAGTTTTATCCCTGGCATCCTTAGACAGCTCTTTGGTCTTGGCTATGGTGGAGAGATTGGAGTGTGATTAATTGAGTGTGTGAACAGGTGTCTTTTATACAGGTAACAAGTTCAAACAGGTGCAATTAATACAGGTAAAGAGTGCAGAATAAGAGGACTTCTTAAAGAAAAATTAACAGGTCTGTGTGAGCCAGAATTCTTGCTGGTTGGTAGGTGTTCAGATACTTATTTGCAGCAGTAACATACAAATAAATTATTAAAAAATCATATATTGTGATTTCTGGATTTTTTTTAGATTATGTCTCTCACAGTGGACATGCACCTAAGAAAAAAATTTTAGACCCCTCCATGATTTCTAAGTGGGAGAACTTGCAAAACCGCAGCGTGTTCAAATACTTATTTTCCTCACTGTACATGGTAGATCTGAACACACAGCGCTTCACTTTTCCACATTTTATGTTACAGCCTTATTCAAAAATAGATGAAATTCATTTTTTCCTCAAACTTCTATACTCAATCCCCCATAATGACAATGTGATTTTTTTTTTTTTTTTTTAGATTTTTGTCATGAAGCTCAAAACTGAGCTCAGGTGCCTGTTTCCACTGATCATCCTTGAGATGTTTCTACAACTTAGTTGGAGTTCACCTGGGGTAAATTCAGTTGATTGGACATGATTTGGAAAGACACACACCTGTCTACATATAAGGACCCACAGTGGACAGTGCATGTCAGAGCACAAACCAAGCATGAAGTCAAAGGAATTGTCTATAGACCTCAGAGACAGGATTGTTTCAAGGCACAAACCTGGAGAAGGGCACAGAAACATTTCACATGGCAGCTCACCTGCAGTTTGCCAAAAGGCACCTGAAGGACTTTTAGACTATGAAAAACAAAATTCTCCGGTCTGATGAGACAAAGATTGAACTCTTTGGCATAAATGCCAGGTGTTATGTTTGGAGGAAACAAAGCACCATCCCTACAGTGAAACGTGGTGGCAGCATCATGCTGTGGAGATGTTTTTTCAGCAGCAGAAACTGGGAAACTTGTCAGGATTGAGGGAATGATGAATGCAGCGATATACAGAGACATCCTGGATGAAAACCTGTTCCAGAGCGCCCTTGACCTCAGACTGGGGTTATGGTTCCTCTTTCAGTAGGACAATGACACTAAGCACACAGCCAAGATATCAAAGAAGTGGCTTCAGGACAATCCTGTGAATGTCCTTGAGTGGCCCAGCCAGAGTCCAGACCTGAATCTGATTGAACATCTCTGGAAAGATCTGAAAATGGCTGTGCACCGATGCTCCCCATCTAACCTGATGGAGCTTGAGAGGTGCTGCGAAGCGGAATGGGCAAAACTGCCCAAACATAGGTGCGTCAAGCTCGTGACATCATATTCAAGAAGACTTGAGGTTGTAATCAACAAGGTGCATCAACAAAGTATAGAGCAAAGGGTGTGAATACTTATCTACATGTGATTTCTTAGGTTATTCCAGGTGACATGCATGAACATCTCACACCGCTCGCATGGCACTTAGAAAATGTGTGGCCAGTCGCACACTTCACAAACTGCAGACAATCACTGTCGTACTCACAGTGAAATTTGTCTAAGTGCCCCACGAGTGTGGGTTTGGTGTGTGCACTAAAAACTGACAGGAGGTGTGGCCATGATAGAAGCAGCTGTGGGGATCTGTCATTCTGGACATCCCAGTTAGACAGTACTGTGTTTGGATGGACATGGACTAACAACTGACCACTGTGATGTGCATGTGTTTGTTTCCTGTCATCAAGTGGACATAAATAAAAACATACATCACTGTGGTGATGGGCTGCAGCAAGTGAGCGCGCACATCGACAGGCTGCCCCCAGGTTGAAATGGACTGTCAGATCATAACATGCAACAGGTGATCACACTGTCACGTCACCCACGTCAGTTCTGTTCCACATGATGTGGTGTCCTGCACTGCACCATCCACAAGACACACGTGTCGGCAGGACACGCACGTGGGCTGACTGGACGCCGCCAGCAGATGTGGACATGAATGAGACGAGCAAACTGATTCTCATTCATGTCATTTCATGACTGTACATCAGTGACCATGGGTCATCTTCAGAGGAACAGACAGATCATATTTGTATTGCCCGCTTGATAAGAGGGAATTAATACAATGCAATGTTTTTATATGGTGCATCATTTTTATTTATTTTTTTAATATGTCCATGTGCTTCCTGATATGAGGCAGTTTTCAACACCTTTTACAGGACAGTGATGGTAGCTCACTTGGTAAAGTTTCTGACTGGCAATCAGAGTTTTTGGAAGGCGCGGGGTCGAATCCTGTGGTTGGCATGTATTTTTTCTTTATTTTTTCTAACCACATCGCGCAGCTGCTGGGGAAAAGCTGCTGCTGTGTTTCTGCGTGCACAGAAGTGTCACAGCATGTATTTGTTTTATTTGTTATTTATTTTTTTCTTCACACCAGCTGCACAATGTGGTTACACATCGTGCAGCTAGTGGCACTATGTTCCCTCTTGCACAAACCGTTGCACCAGCATCGTGTACGCCTGCCCATCAGCTCAATGTTTCGTGGTGCGCACATACCATCTCCTCCGACGGGTGTCACCCTGGAGTTGTATTCACACGATGTGTGAAGGGGCCCTTAGTTTTTTATTACCACTGCCCAACTTTATGTTTTCATCGTGCCTGGAGCCCTAACTTTTTCATATATCATTATGAAATTTTTACTGAGGATTCCTATCCTGATCAGCAAGAACTGATTCTATTTTCAAGGTCAAAGGTCAAAGTCAGGAAAAATCCCTATCTTTAACATTGATCAAATATTCAAAAATTCATAACTCTGTCAAAGAGGATTGAATTTCTTTCATATTTGACAGTGGTACGTAGGATGGTATCCTTTATCGACTGACAAAGTTTGATCTGGATCTGATCCTGATTACAGATTTTGTGGCCATTTAAACTTGACATTGAAAACCCCATTTAATGTATATTTTACATTATATCTTAATCAAACATGCTCCAGTCACATATGAAAGTGACTGGAGTGAATTATAAAGGGGAGGTGATGGTCTAGTGGTTAAGGTGTTGGGCTTGAATCCAGAAGATCATGGGTTCAAATCCCCGCCTGACTGGAAAATCACTAAGGGCCCTTGGGCAAGGCCTTTAATCCCCTATTGCGCCCAGTGTGTAGTGAGCGCCTTGTATGGCAGCACCCTGACATCGGGGTGAATGTGAGGCATAATTGTAAAGCGCTTTGAGCTTCTGATGCAGATGGAAAAGCGCTATATAAATGCAGTCCATTCAAAGTGAGGTGCAGATTGGCACTCACTCTCACCTGCCAAAGTTTGATCTGGATTGTAGATTTTTTTGGATATTTGAATTTATTATTGAAAAGCTTGGTGTACATTTTGCATTATATCGCTATCAAAAGTGCCTCAGTCACTCATTTTTCTGTTATGGATTTACCTACACCACCAAAATTGGATGGAGGTTCCAATGTCTCTCTTCCAGTTAACAGTCAGAAACGAAGTGTCAAAAATCAGTGACAAATTGTGCATAACAGAGATAACCAATGGTCTGTGAAAATGATCTGAAAAAGAATTCAGAAACTGAAAAAGTTGAAAGAAAAAAAAAAACCTGTTAACACCACACAAACTTTGATTCAAGTGCATGAACTAAATACACACTCCTGACATTTGATCACATGTAATTTAGCTTATGAAAAGCCACTTCTAAGAAGTTAAAATTTTATGGAACTGGAAACTAGTGTTGGTGGAGGTTTGTGCTCTATGAGCAAGGTGCTGCAGTTTTTAATAAATTTGCAAAAAAATTCAGAGCCCAAAATGTCAGCTTCTGTATTTTGTCATCACAAACATCAGAATAAAAAAACAAATGATACTGGCAGAGTTACAAAGCAAAAAAATGTTTGGGATGAGGTGCTTGTTCTGCTGCTACTACAATACAACAAGGCATTGGATAAGCGGCTGAAAATGAATTAATTAATTAATAGTGCCAGTTTTAAATGCACTATTTCCATTTTAGAAAGTGTCAAGTTTTCACCTGTATTACCACAAAATTAAAAGTTAGAGAAATGTCCTTGTGAATGGAGCGTTATGGGTTCAGTCACATAACCAGACAAGAAAATGAGGGTGGGGAGGTGAAAGAGCAGCACGTCTCGCTCTCATTCCCTTGAGCAATGGCATCAATCCTTGAGTTGCTGCCAGTCTGCAGTTGAAGACCTTTGCATGGCTGCATGCTGACATCAGTGTGTGTGTGTAAAGTGCTTTGAGCATCTGATGGATGCGACTGAACACACTAACAGTGTTCCATGCCCTTATTAAAGATTTTCATTAGTTTGTGGTTTCTTTCCTTTTGTTAAACGGGTGTGGATAGTCATGTGCTAGTATTTATTCACGTGAAATATTGCTTGACAAAGGCAATGTGCAGTTAGGATGAAGACATCTTTTGGCTTGCACGGCGGTCTTAAAATGTACTCACCCATGCAGCTTCTGGGAGCGTATTTAGTCACTGGCACTGAAAATAAAGTTTGGCATGAAACAACAGCACACTGGCACAGAAATCAGAAGCTGAAATGAAATGAAGCGCTGGCTGTAAAAAAAAAAAAAAAAAAAAAAAAAAACAGACTCTTGAAAACTCAAATAATGGCATCACATCAACAACTCAGTTTTCCACATTTTTACAATGAACATCCAGTTTTTAGATTCATGTTTTTTCAGGGTGGGGAGTGTGGGGGTTAGTTTTCTGATGCCACTCTCGTTTCACTGATATTTTTCTTTCCTGATATAGAACTACCAGGTGTGATTGTACCTCTGACTTATGCAGACTCTGCTTCTTGGATTTTTTTTTTTGTCATGATTTTTCATTGCAGAAGAAAATGTTTTGCCAGAAAATAAGTGAGCCATCCAGCAATGATGACAAAGTTTGGCTCTTTTATCTGTGGTTATGATGAATTATAAACTACACTGTGATTTGGTGTCGTCTATTCACACTGCTGCAACAGATGCTTTTCAAAAACACTTGGGTTTGATCCCTGGTTGAACACCAGCAGAGGTAATTCTGTACAACAGCTGGGTTACAGCAGGAGAAACAGATCCTTTAATTTTCTCTGAGGAACACATTATTGCTCAGCTACATGACTGTGCTTATATATTATTCAATTCATTTAATTTATACTCAACAAAAATATAAACGCAACACTTTGGTTTTGCTCCCATTTTGTATGAGATGAACTCAAAGATCTAAAACTTTTTCCACATATACAATATCACCATTTCCCTCAAATATTGTTCACAAACCAGTCGAAATCTGTGATAGTGAGCACTTCTCCTTTGCTGAGATAATCCATCCCACCTCACAGGTGTGCCATACCAAGATGCTGATTAGACACCATGATTAGTGCACAGGTGTGCCTTAGACTGCCCACAATAAAAGGCCACTCTGAAAGGTGCAGTTTTGTTTTATTGGGGGGGGATACCAGTCAGTATCTGGTGTGACCACCATTTGCCTCATGCAGTGCAACACATCTCCTTCGCATCATCCGTGAAGAGAACACCTCTCCAACATGCCAAACACCAGCGAATGTGAGCATTTGCCCACTCAAGTTGTTTACGAGGATGAACTGGAGTCAGGTCGAGACCCCGATGAGGACGACGAGCATGCAGATGAGCTTCCCTGATACGGTTTCTGACAGTTTGTGCAGAAATTCTTTGGTTATGCAAACTGATTGTTTCAGCAGCTGTCCGAGTGGCTGGTCTCAGACGATCTTGGAGGTGAACATGCTGGATGTGGAGGTCCTGGGCTGGTGTGGTTACACGTGGTCTGCGGTTGTGAGGCTGGTTGGATGTACTGCCAAATTCTCTGAAACGCCTTTGGAGACGGCTTATGGTAGAGACATGAACATTCAATACATGAGCAACAGCTATGGTTGACATTCCTGCTGTCAGCATGCCAACTGCACGCTCCCTCAAATCTTGCGACATCTGTGGCATTGTGCTGTGTGATAAAACTGCACCTTTCAGAGTGGCCTTTTATTGTGGGCAGTCTAAGGCACACCTGTGCACTAATCATGGTGTCTAATCAGCATCTTGGTATGGCACACCTGTGAGGTGGGATGGATTATCTCAGCAAAGGAGAAGTGCTCCCTATCACAGATTTCGACTGGTTTGTGAACAATATTTGAGGGAAATGGTGATATTGTGTATGTGGAAAAAGTTTTAGATCTTTGAGTTCATCTCATACAAAATGGAGCAAAACCAAAAGTGTTGCGTTTATATTTTTGTTGAGTCACACAAGTAAGGTCTAACCTTACTAACCCCCAGAGTAAGCACACAGGCGACAGTGGTAAGGAAAAACTCCCTCTGATGATTTGAGGAAGAATCCTCAAGCAGACCAGACTCAAAGGGGTGACCCTCTGCTTGGGCCGTGCTACCGACACAATTTACAAACTAATTCACAAAAGGAATATACAGGAAATGTTGCCGGTACACAGGACAGGAGGGTTCCAGAAGAAGACACCACACCTATTTCTGGATGGAGCTGCACCTCAAACAGAGAGAAAAAACAGAATCAAACACCGGAAAGACAACAAACACAGTGTAATTTGTCAGCATTAAGTAACAAGAAAAACAGAAGAAATACTATGGTGATCGCCGGCCATTTGACCTAAGCTTCACTAAAAGACCCAGACTTTAGATAAAGTTGAGGCCGTGGCATGCTCCGTTTACTAATAAAATGTATTTAAAAGAGTAAAAAGCGTAGTACTATACTATACCAGTATGCTAGCCATACGAAAGGGAAAATAAGTGTGTCTTAAGTCTGGACTTGAAAGTCTCGACAGAATCTGACTGTTTTATTGATGCAGGGAGACCATTCGACAGAACAGGGGCATGATAAGAGAAAGCTCTATGACCTGCAGACTTCTTATTCACCCTAAGGACACAAAGTATTATATTATTATATTTTCTCACACCACATACATACAGGAGAAGTTTGACGTTTTTCCAAATAGCATCTATTTTAGATTTTATGGGGTCATCTTTTCATTCGGGACAAAAATAAATTAATTGGGTGCACAGAATAGAACAGAATTTTCTCCATGTAATGTGGAGTTGCGTCAGGAAGGGCATCCGGTGTAGAACCTGTGCCAATTCAACATGCAGATCCACCTTGGATTTGCTGTGGCGACCCTGAGTACAAACAAGGGAGCAGCCGAAGGGACTTAGTTACAGAATAGAACAGAATAGTCTACTGTCAGTGTACAGTGGGGCACCACAAAAATGGGGGTGCTCCTGCAGAGCTACTGTTCAGCACAAAACAATGAAAAAAAGACATTTTATACATTACAAAAACATTTAAAAATGACACACACACACACACCACACCATCTATCTATCTATCTATCTATCTATCTATCTATCTATCTATCTATCTATCTATCTATCTATCTATCTATCTATCTATCTATCTATCTATCTATCTATCTATCTATCTATCTATCTATCTATCTATCTATCTATCTATCTATCTATCTATCTATCTATCTATCTATCTATCTATCTATATATAATGTAAACATATGAATAAAGTACAATTTAACAAGTGACTGTAAACATTTAGAGCAGTAATTGTGAAACACTCGGGTTACAGGTAATTGTAATCTACTCAAAGTGTAACTGGCACAAACAGAAGAGCTCATATCGCTCCAATTTTGGCCTCTCTTCATTAGCTGACAGTAAATTTTCAAAATTGTTGAAATCTTATTCTTCTTCCCAGGCCCTGAGGTCATCAGGTCAGACTTTTCTGATGGTACAAAACACTCATTTTAAAACTCCAGGGGATCGATCATTTCAAGCACCAAGACTCTGGAATGATTTTCCTCTGTCTTTACGGTGCACAGACTTTGTAGCTGAAGACACTTTTATGCAGATCTGTACTAAATGTACTGTGGTGAACCTGTTCAAAATAGGGGCAGCTGAAAGACGAACAATAATATTCAGTTAGGGAATAACCCTCTTGTGTTTGATGATTTTCGGACATTCATGCTGGTTATACGGTTGCAAATTGAGCTTTAGGTCACCAACCGTATAACAGCATGAACATTCGCAAATCATTAGACAGAAGGGTGTTATACCCATTCTAATTCAATTCCATTGTTGGCACGGTTTATTTTTCTGTTGCTAAATTGGTCGGGAGGCTTACCATCGAGGCGAGGCAGTGGTCCAACAAGCGGTCAGGGTGCGGAGTTATCCATCAAACGTGAAAATCCATCAACAAAACAAAGGCTGGATAGTTCATGACAACGACCAACACAGAAGTAAACAAACTTGCGCACATTGGAGGTGTTTCTTGGCAACGGCACTCGCGAGGCTGCGATGTCTGTAAAAATTGTCGACGAATGTAACCGGCTAATCTACAAGTTTAGCCATCGATGTGAAATGTGATTAGACAGATAATGTTGGGCAACTAACCGTAGTCGGCTAAGTAAATTTAGTAGACTAAAGATTAGACTGTTTTATGAAACCGGGCCCTGGTGTGCTATCTCTTCAGATGGCTTAATTGGCCCATTCTTCTTCCATGATCGAGAAGTACACTCTGTGGATGTCAGCGGAAACAATTACCTCCGTATGCTTCAGGAATTCTGTGTCCCCAAACTGTCAGCTGTAGCTAACATGCAGCAAGTCATTTTTCAACAAGATGATGCCCCAGTCAGGGGCATCGGAGTGGGGGGGTAACGGGTACTATGTACCCAGGGCCCAGAGCATGTGGGGGGGGGGGGGGGGGGGGGGGGGGGGGGGGGGGGGGCACAAAAAACTGGCATTAAATACATTTTTGTGTTGCATGTTATTAATGTCCATACAATTCATGTTGTAAAAGAATATAATGAGAATAAATGTATGTTGCAAAACATAATTATGCTCTAACAATAATATTGAAAGATCTCTGAGGGCCCTTCGACCCCTGCACAGTTGTACAATGGTTTAGTCCAGGCGCACAGGTGGCACGTTGCGACACACACACACACACACACACACACACACACACACACACACATATCCCAGATGGGATCTCACAGAAAGAAGAGGTGTTTAGTAATGCTGAAACAGCTAATCGATTTTATCGATTATTAAAATAGTTGTCAATTAATTTAGTCATCAATTAGTTCTTAAATAACTTTGTTTTACCGCAAATGTTTTGTTTCTTCCATATAAATCAACCGTTTCTGCAGCGCGGCTTTGCTTTGAACCTTGAACCAATCAAAACAGTGCTTCGATCTGGTGCTTTGTTGATTCAGTGTTTGATTTCGCTTAATCTTACTTTTTCCCCAATAAAACCCCAAAGAGCATATGTCTGTGAGTATTATTTACCTTTTTATGTTAATCTGACCTGTTATGATCTTCTGAAACAGTTGATAGATGTATTTTACAACTTAAAAAATGGGACTGATGCTAACACATTAGCATGTCTATGGCATTTTCAATGTTAAAGTTAGCATTAAGCTGTTGCAGCTGTCAGCACATTTGTTTTCTGTATAATAATTCATGGCTCAGCGTTTGCTGTCGCAAAAGAGTCAAATGTATTACAAATTGTAATATTTTATTTATTTATATATCAATAATAATAATAGCAACAACAACAATAGTAATAATAACTAATAATGCTGCAATACAGTTTTAGAGAAACAGACAAAAAGAATCTGATAAAACACAACAGAAAAGATTAAACCAACTAACAATGAACATAAATAAATAAATATAGAAATAACTTTCCTGTGAACACCTAGTGACTCTTAAACAATTTGTTTCGGTCAAACCACATCTAAGCTGTGTTTTTACACAAGAAAAAAATAAAATGCAGTTAACCGCACATTTGTGTCTTTTTTCATGAAAATATCTTAATAAATATAACATATTACACTTTCGTCAGGCCTTTAAAATACTTTGTGGACTCTTGCTGTAATATGTTGTCAGTGGTTGAGATAGTTGCTGTAGGCATCTAAAAGTCTCATAATCGGGTGAAACCTGATAGAAATCTCTGTGGTGTGTCGGTGATGTATGTATGTGCAAAATAAAACAAAACACTACTCCAGGTATGTTTTTGACGAGAATATAACATCATAACTTTGTTACAAGCTCAAACGTTGATGTTGTGTGAAAAAGGCCTTTTAATAATAACTCACTTAAAGAAATAATGGCAAAACTCACATGTAAGTAAAAAAAAACAACAAAAAAACAACTATTAATTGAAAAAATAATCGACCGATGAAGTGATTAGTAAAATAATCAATTAGTTGCAGCCCTAGTGGTTTAGGCTGAAATAAAATATGTCTTTCCTAATAAAAAAATCAAAGTCCAGATTTCAAAAAAAGAAGAGAAAAAGGACAGGGAAAGAAACTAGATGAGGGGAAAGCAGCTACTAACCAAATTCTTTGAAAAGAGAGGTGAGCTTGAACACTAGCTATATTGAGTTGGGGGGTCTGGGGACCAAATTGCACCATTGCACCAGCAATTTGGTGCATTCCGTCTGTTAAAATGCACAGGAATGCACCAAATTGCACCATTTTTCTAGAAAATGGTGCAATTTGGTCCCCCAGACCCCCCAACTCAATATTGCTCCTCCAACTTTAAAAGGGTTCTGACTCCCAGGTGTGATCTAGGTGATTTAGACCTGGTTGACTACGCATTAGAAATTTGGTGTTTGCATTAATAAAAAATAACATAATAGTGTGTGTGTGTGTGTGGGGGGGGGTCTTCAATATGGCTAGTACCTAGGGCCCAGAATTTGGTACTACGCCCCTGCCCCAGTGCATTATTCACGCGAAGTTTGTGCATTCCTGGATGAGCACTTCCTGGATCGGTGGATTGGTCATCCTGGTCCCGTGAAATGGGTTCCCCATTCACCTGATCTCACACCATGTGATTTTTTTCTTGTGGGATTTCATCAAGTCTACGGAACAAGGCCTTGGGATCTCCCAACACTTGACGAACGCATTAGAAACGCATGTGCTTCAGTGACTCCCAAAATGTTGTCAGATGTTGGTCAGGCATGTGTGAAATGTTGGCTTGTTTGCTACGATAAAGGTGGTGCACACATCGAGGTGTACCACTGATTTATGGATGGACATTCCAATTCAAAGATTGTACTACAAATATTCTCAGTTAATATAAATTTTACCATGTGAATTTCATACATTTTACTCGTATGTTTCAATTAAATTTTCAATAAACAATACAAAACCATGACTGACTTTTGAAACACCCTGTATATGTACACAGCGCATCCAGAAAGTACTCATTAACATGTTCTTTAAAGCTCACACGCAGCCTCAGTTTTATATGAATTCACAAATGATTATACACGTTACAAGGTGACAAAACCACAAATTCACATTGATATTATTAATGTCTGTATTGTTATTCCTCCTGCTTTTCCAAGTACAATGTTGTGACTCCGACTGTAACGGCATCTTTAAAGTTGACGTTTAAAGGAATCTCGCTTTTTGCACGTGAAAGCAATATTTTGTTTCTTAGTCATCATTTTGCATGCATGCAACAGGCTCAATCGTTTCCTTCTTAACAGCATATATGTTTCCAGTGGGTTTGCAGCTTTATTTTCCGTACTGAATCTGTTATCCTTGAGCCTGCGTACCATCAGTCGATACTTGAAAGGAGAGGCAATCTTCTTCGCTCTCTGTCTTGCTCTGCTTCATTGTCGCACTGCATTCAGATGGCACTGGGAGGTCACAGATGGAGAGAAGTGTGATGTTTGTTCCTGTCTCTGCTCTCTGTGTGAATGTCTCTACAGATGGGATTATATTGAAAGGCAAACACAAATTTTCAGGGCAACCAAACCACTTTAGAAGCACGAGGCCGTGACAAGCACACAGTTTAGTGTACTTATTTTTTCACCATCCATCTTGTTATAGTGTGCCAGAGTATCTTGTTTTCTAAGAGTCATGTTATGCACAGTACATGTGGTATACATTACAGCAATGCAAATATCTCTGGACTATAAGGCTTTTCATTTCATTTACTGGCTGAATATGTTCATATTTGATCTATATATGCATGATGTTTCAGGAACTGTTCACCGTAGAAGTAGGTTTTTCATGTACATCTACAGAATAAACAGTTTCAACATCACCAAAGATTATTTTTCATACTAAAACACAACTGTAAAATAGGAACAACAACAACAAAAATTCTCAGGTCTCGGCTCATGTGTCAGTGCTGTGGCTTGCCACATTCACCACACAATGGAACCTCCCAGGAAAACCACTGGTCCATCTCCACCTCCTGACATTCATCCTTATTTATCAAATCATAACCATGAGTTTGTCGGATAGAGGTGCTTGGCAATGGCAATATCTTGGCAGCAGAACATACTGTAGCTCCAAGTATTTAGAGTCCAGGTCCTTCCTGTATGGTTGTGAGACATGGGCGCTAACCAGCAGATGCTTAGGTGGCAATGAGAGGTTTTTGGTACTAGGTCTGTTGGGAGGACCTTTAGGTACTGGCGGACTGGCTGACAATGTGTCAAACAAGCAATTACTTATGGACACTTAGTATCACTTGCATATTGAGGGGTGTCAGCTTCAACATTTTAGTCACGTGGCATGTTTCTCTGAGTATAATTCAGCACATAGGTGTCTCAGTGTCAGGAGCCCAGCAACTGGAGAAGACCAAGGGGACACGTCTGCTTCACACGGGCTACAGCAGACACTGTCACGTTGCTGGGAGCTGAATTGGAGCAGACAAATGCAATGCAAATGAAAAACAAGGGCATGTACAGGTAAAGATAAATTAATGATATTTATTATGGTAAGTTCAGAGTCCAAAATGAGTCCCAAAAATACAAAGGTGAGTCCGGGAACACACAGCTGAAGGAAACACAGAAGAACCATTGGGAAAGACACAGGACAGCTGGGAAATCACTTGGAGCAACATAGGAACAAACCAAGACATACCAGCAAACAGAAAGGGCAAAGGGAAGAATGGAATCCTGTGGGGAAAGATTACAAGTTGGAAATGGCTATAATGTGATTAACATAATTCAAAACGTGTGTGAAAAGACCAGACTGAATAGTGCAACAGGATGACACTAGAGGGAGCCAGAGAACAGGGAGCAAGGGATCGAATGGAATGGCGATGTCAAAGTAAAAGCACAAGGAATCACTAGTACCTAAGTCCCTTTGGCCACTCCCTTGTTTTCACTACAGCAGATTTAAGCTGATCTGCATGTTGAATTGGCACAAGTTTCATGCCAGATGTCCTTCCTGACGCAAGTCCATGTTACACAGCGAAATATGGCATGGGTGGGGTTTGAACCTGGGAGCTCTTGATTGAGACACCTGACTTAGTTAATGAGCAGTGGGTGGAGCAGGAAGAGTTGGAAAACATGGAGGGCAGATGATATGCAGGAGCTTGGCTGATGACCCCCTGTTCTAGACCTTACAAACCCTATTAGCAAACACAGTGTCGATATTGGTCATAAAAACACTCCTCAGTGTTTTAATTATAGGAAGAAACCCCAAGCAGATCAGACTCAGTGTGGTGACCATCTGCTAAGGCTATACCAAATGTCTGCTTCACTGTATGCACCAGATATAGCTGGGAGTCCCACACTCCTTGTTATGTGTCGACGCGGTTTGAGGAGCGGACCTGCGTCTGACAGAACCCAGCGGTAAGATAACCAGAAGGCGGTTCTAACAGAAAACAATTTATTTTTCACCCTGTGCTTACAAATGTAAAACATAAAAAGCGTCCCTCTTGGGGAGTGATAAGTGGCACGTTCTCCAGCGCCCGCAAGGATTAAAGCCCGGCGCTCCTGGACTCACTACCACCGCAAAACACCCCCCAGGTGGACACGACGAACCGATTCTTGTGGGGCAAGAGAAGGTGAGGTGAGTCAGCAGATACAACTCTATCTTTCGCATAACACACGCTATCAGCAACACACTCAGGTCAATGTTTCTTTTTAACTTTATACAAATGAGCAGCCTCTCACAACAAGTGGAGGATCACTTATCCTGCACGCACACCGCAGTGAGAAGCAGCTGCACAATTCTCTTCACAATCTCAGTTTACTGTGTAACAAAACACCAAGATACGGTCAACAGTTACTTATCACTTAATACCTTTTAGCGTGTGCTGGACAGCATGTGTCCTCACCCGTTCCCTGCTTCACGGGCTC
This sequence comes from Thalassophryne amazonica, assembly GCF_902500255.1. Taxonomy (NCBI): domain Eukaryota; kingdom Metazoa; phylum Chordata; class Actinopteri; order Batrachoidiformes; family Batrachoididae; genus Thalassophryne; species Thalassophryne amazonica. The sequence continues at coordinate 55,061,318 of NC_047105.1, read as the reverse complement.
GATATGTCAAACCCAGGCGCCGTCCTCAGCTCTCACAACGAACGTCACAAGGTCGAGTTCCCGGCAGTTCTGCTCAAATCACACATGACTTATATGCAGAACGCCATCCAATTATCTGCTTCAGCGTGCAAGTCTTCAAGGACGCACGTGAGCCCTTGCCACAGGTGTTCCACATGACGCTAATAAGGGTGAGGGACCTCTTCAGCCAGCACTTTCCTCCACAGACAAATCAGCCTCATGCCACCTGGAGAGCAAAAAAGAAAAGAACACCAACAAAGCCAGCCACGCCCCCCAACACACAACACTCCTGGTCTGAATTTTACCTGCCAACCCAAATTGACTTGTAGGATGTTATTTCTGGAGAAAGCATTGCATGAATCACTCCCCAATCTACTGTGCAAGCTTAAGTGTGTGCAATGAGACATATGTACTGTACATAAATAATCATATGTGAATAATAAACAATAAACATTCATAGCTTATGTTCTCTGGTGAAAAGGTTTTCATGTGTTACCAGCAGTGTGTGCGTGTGTGTGTGTATGCACGCTGTGTTTACTTATTACGAATAGTTTAGAAGTCATTTCTTTGTAGCTTTGTACAGGTTCGAGAAACGTTTGCAGACAAAATGTGTGGATGAGAGCGAATTTCTGTTGTGTTGATCTGCGTTTGTCTTCCAAAAGCCCTGTTGTGCTTGTAAGCTTGTTGCTATGGCAACCATCATTTTATACCAATGATGTGTAGGAAGGCAGAAAGATATGGTTGGAAATTAGCAAACTGCTGTATGAATGTTTAGAATGTGTTCAGAGCTTTAAAATGTGTTTATCAGTGAAATAAATCAAGAATGTATGATATGTACATACTGCAGAAAATAACATTAATTTGGATATTTAGCAGAGTCATATTCCTTCTCATAATGATTTGAGGATTAATATTTGCTATTTACACAATAATTTTACTTTACTTTTACATGCTTTGCATGCATTCAGTATTTTATCTGTTTAATCGTTCCCTAAAATACACTGGTTTAAAAACCAAACCCTAATCGTCCTTGTGGAGATATGGTAATGATCTACACCTTTCTAAAGAACAAAAGTTCCAACATCTGTGCAAAGAATATTACAGATTACAGGTCTGCTCTGGAGATACAGATGTCTAAAGGTCTATTACCTTCAGAGGTTCTGAATTAGATTGTTGCATCTTTGGATAAATGCCAACATTACCTAGTTCTCAACTTTTACCTTTGATTACAGTTGAACTGTAACTAACTAATGTTAGTTAGCTAAAGCTAATATTTGCCTTAGCTAACTAACATTATAGGTAAAGACCTCCTAATAGACATGGATGGCTCTAGGATCAGATCATTATGGGGCTCAGCCTCCAACAAGGATGCAACATGCAATGCCTGCAAAAATGCTTCAATCCCCCTTTTAATTGTTAGTCAAACCTCAGATTCAGCAGGAGCAATGTGGGTTCTGTCCTGGTTATGGAATGGTGGACCAGCTCTTTACCCTCAAGGATCGGAGCTGTCTCTACGTCCTTGGCATGACATCGGACCTGTTCCTGGTGGGTGTTAGTCTCTGCCGTGGCTGACCCTTGTCCCCAATCCTGGATTGCCCCCTCTGGGTAAGGGGAGAGTTACAAGATACAAGATAATTTATTGATCATATGCAGGTTAACACAGAATCAACAGTGCAATGAAATGCTTAGGATGAGAAGGACTGTTCAAACTCACAGGAAGTACTAATAGCATGCAATATAAATACCGAAAATATAAGCATATGTAAAAAAAAAAAAAAAAAACTTATTGCCCCAAGCGGAAGAGTTTAAGTATCTCAGGGTGTTGTTCACAAGTGGGGGCAAGTTGGAGCTGAAGTTTTATGGATGCTGTACTGGACCATCGTGGTGAAGAAGTAGCTGAGTTGGAAGGTGAGGCTCTCAATTTACCAGTCAATTTGATGCTCCTATCCTCACCTGTGGTCATGAACTATTGTGTTAATTTGCACCATTATATCCACCAGCACACTGCTGCTCATTCTTCTCGTCTTCTTGAGGGTGATGGCTACCTATGTAGGCTCCTATGGGCTATCGCAATGTGCAACTGCAATCTGCAACATTATGAATCTGGACTTCTTAAAATGTTTTAGGGGTGCTGAAATACATTTTTGGGTTGCTTAAACAAACCAAAAAAAAAGGGTCTAAATCTTCCCATGCTAATCAGCAACCCCCTACCCCCCCCTCCCCAACCGCATACACACCAACTGGTTCTCATGGTATAGTTCTCACTCTGTATATTCATATTTCTTCCACTTTTCAATAGGTTTTGGCTAAATAACCTGCAGTGATAATTATAGTATGTTGAACTGAATGCAATCATGATGAAAGTGAATTCGTCAGCAAGCAGGAGAGGGCATAACGAGGTCTGCTCGCATACATTTAAACATTCACACTTCAAACAGAAATCCACTGAAATGATTCCTGTTATATTTCACTGTGTACACTCTTAGACATACATTTTTTTTTTTATAATCCAGCTAATTCATTATGTTTCATAAAGAATCTGTTCCATCTCTACACAGATCTGTTAAATAATAGCCACTATTAAACCACAGGACAAAGAACAAAAATAATAAAAGCGTAATGCAGCATGCAGCAGTGAAGTAAAAAACAGATTTTTTGGATTAAAGACATAAATGCCTGTAGATCCAAAGGTAGCCTCACAAATTCTGAATTAGCACAAGAGGACTCCAACAATTTTCTTTCCACTTCAGCGGTGAGGCAAAACGCAGCGCAGTGAAACATTCATATGAAGCAATTATTGTTTGGCTTACATAGAAAAATAAGCAAAGCCTCCTAGAATGATTTTATTATTTATTTATTTTTAATCTTTCCACTGTGAGAGCATAAAAAGTTGGAGATAACTGAATTCATTTCTTTTCAGTAACGTGCACAAAAAAATGGACTGGTGGATTTTTGGCTTTTAAATGAATCACAGATGCCACAGTCACAAGATGATCAAAATTATGGACATCCGGTCATGCTGTGTTATGGTAGCTATGGTAACCTCAAAGAGCACCAACTGTTCTCCTTGAAGTGTTAGGGTATCATCTGCAACACCGTGGCTCCTTCCCAGTATGGAGACATAAAAGTGTCAAAGCCTCCATAACTTTTTCAAGTTTCCAGATTTTACTTATTCACTTATTTTCTGTAAATAACACAATAATGACACACTATCAATTAAAAAAAAAATACTGTACAAATAAGCTATTAATATAATATTAAATGCAAAACACTAATACTGAAACAATATGAAATTGGAACAAATAAGCAATTTGTAAATATGTGTCCTTTGCCACATTGGGCTCTCAATTTACACCTTTTTTGACAAATTTACAGATAGGCTTATTTTTAGCGCAATTGAAAAAAAGTGCTTTGCACCATGGAGCATTTGCATAATTTTTAACCATGTTCCTAAATTACCAACAGGAATAATCAATGATTTTTACTCTATGGTCACTATTGCAATTTAAAGCTACAGTGTGTGGAATTTATTGGCGTTTAACAGAAATCTAATACAGCATTCATAACCATCCGCAGCAATGAATCGATATGTTTCCTTAAGGCTCTGTCACACCTTGACATTTAGCCAGTGTATCCCAACCGTATTAAAAAATGCTGGCACAAGTCTAATAAGTTACGTCTAATAAGTTTTTTATAAGTTAAGAACACGTTGAAGCATGTTGAAGCTCACTGATATACATCTTAACACGCTGAGCATCTTGAAAAATTTTGTGTATGCTGAAAATTTTCAACGAATGTCAGCATGTGACTCATACGATCTGTACACAGGGGACATAAGTTGTAGGTAAGTTATGCAATTGTTGACACACATTTCTTGTAATTTACTCATAAGTCTAAATACGTCCATCAATGCTGGCCACTGATTGGCTGAAACCTGCAGTCCTCATGCAAAGAGAGTGTTTCATTTACACATGGAGTAATTATTACCTGTTTGCTTCAGTCCGACTGATAATCACAGTCTGACACGTATCCACATAACACATACTGATTTTGGAAAATGACATCTGAAAATACTTCACTGTTGTGGCTGGAAATGTAGCATTTTAAAGCAAGTCCCTCATTGTTTTTTTCTGCTCCAGGTGCGTTTCTCAGAGGATGCCAGTGTGTGATCACTCAGAAGCGCTGTAACTCTTTAAACTTTTAAAGTGCCATTTAATCGTGATCAGGTGTGATCACAGCCAAATGAGGTGCTGTGTCTTTTTAAGCTTTGAAAGCGCCGTCGCTGTCAGTGTGATCATCAGAAGATTTGATTGATCAGTTGTGATCACAGCTGAATGAGGTGCTGTGTCTCTTTAAGCTTTTAAAGCGCTGCTGTTGTCGGTGTGATCATCAGATGACCTGATCGATCAGGTGTGATCAAAGCTGAATGAAGGGCTGTGACTCTTTAAACTTTTAAAGCGCCATCGCTATGATCTGTCATGTGGTCACCACACTGGCTTTACTGCCTGTTTTGCCTCTTCCGCACATGATTTCATTCTAATCCTTTGCTGTCAAAGCACAAAAAAACGACTGATGACACGAGTTTTCTATTGACAGGAGCTGAATTTTATGCTCCATTCACAGCCTTATAGGGAAAAAGGATCTATGATAAATCTGACTTCAGAAATCAAATCTACGTAAATAATGTAAATAATGTAAATAATGGCAGAGATGTCGGCCACAGAATCATCAGTGATTACAAATGCAGAGCATGCATTTTCCACTGACAGCGAGAGACCGTTGCAGTGCATCAACCTTTCAAGATGGCGGGGCCGCGATCCGCTCGGGGCAGGCCTTTTGTACAGCTCGACCCTATCGAGTAAATCTTTGGTAGATACTTCATCCATTTCTTCCTACAAATATTATGAATAAATAAAATGGTGAAGGCTTTGGCCTATCTAGGGATTGTTCATTATTTATGTCAGAGGGTGGGTGAAAATGGGGGTGACCCTGTGGGGGGTGTCATGTAAATTTTCATAATATCTGTCCTTGCCAACTTCAATAAAATAACTAACATCTTTAAGTGCAATTCAATACCCTGCAGATACCTCACTCAGGCCCTATGGGGTGGGGGGGAGTATGTAACTTTTCATGGTGGTAGTTGGGGGGCAGGTAGCTAACCTATTCATGACACAGAAATCTCTCCTCTCCCCGGTGGGGAGTTTTGACCCAGTGTTTAAATAACTGTAAAAATATGGTGGTAATATATGCTTTTATATGATGGTTTGATATAGGGTGGTAAGCTTAATCACATGTACCCTTCATGGCATGGAGCCATATTCTGCAACTTATTCAGTTGAACAGTTTCTTGATATTTTCATTCATTCATTCAGTCATTTTCTATACCCGCTTATTCCAAGTAAGTGTCACCGGGGCACTGGAGCCTATCCCAATGGTCATTGCGTGAGAGGCGGGGTACACCCTGGACATCAATTTTGTGCACTTTTGTATTGGAAACACAAAGGATATTTACTGTTGATGAAACAACAATAGAATCATCAAGATGCTGCTGCCTAATGAGGCCATGGTATGTGCAAGTGTTGCTCAGATATAACTCAACCATGCACACAAGCACTGTGGAAAACAGTAGGCATATATATTTGACCATGGACACTGTCCCTCATGGACTGCCCATAAGGAACATGTTCGAACATAAGGATGCTCATAAGTGTACATGGTACCAGAGCACCCTAGGCCAAAGGTCGATGAACAATTTGTGACTGTATCATCTGATCTGAGGCCACATGTTCTGGACACTCGGGTGAAGAGAGGGGCAGAGCTTTCAAATGATCACTATCTGGTGGTGAGTTGGATCAGAGGGTGGGGGAGGACTTTGGACAGACCTGGTAAGACTCTGTTGACCACAACTGAGGAATGTGAATGAGTTCCAAAATCACAAATCACTCCACCTTCTCAGCACACACTCCTCACTTGTGCCAAAAACCAGCACATTACCATGTGCATCTTTTACCACCCTAACCTGCTGCACATCCTTTCTAGCTCTGTCCCTTTGTCTGGCCAATCTGTACAAGTCCTTTTCTCCTTCCTTACTATTCAACTTCTTGTACAGCTCGCGATATGCCTTTTCCTTCACTTTTGTCACTTCTCTTTTCACCTTACGCCGCATCTCCTTGTACTCCCGTCTACTTTCTTCATCTCTCCGACTATCCCAAAACTTTTTCACCAACCTGTTTCACCTTATGCTTTCCTGGACCTCTTCAGTCCACCACCAAGTCTCCTTGTCTTCCTTCCACTGTCCAGATGTCATACCCAGTACTGTCCCAGCTGTCTTCCTCACCACATCTGCAGTACTTTTCCAGTTGTCCAAAATTGCTTCCCCTCCAACCAGTGCTTCTCTCACCTGCTCACTAAAGTTCATACAAGTCGTCCTCCTTCAGCTTCCACCATCTGATCCTTTGTTGAGCTCTCACTCTCTTTTTCTTCCTTACCTCTAAAGTCATCCTACAAACAACCATCCTATGCTGTCTAGTGACACTCTCTCCTGCTACCACCTTACAGTCTCTGATTTCTTTTAGCTTGCATCTCCTATAAAGAATGTAGTCCACCTGTGTGCACCTTCCTCCACTCTTATATGTTACCCTGTGCTCCTCCCTTTTCTTAAAGTAGGTATTCACCACAGCCATTTCCATCCTTTTCGCAAAATCAACTACCATCTGTCCTTCCCCATTCCTATCCTTGATACCATATCTACCCATTACTTCCTCATCACCTCTGTTCCCTTCACCAACATGCCTATTGAAGTCTGCTCCTATCACCACTCTTTCATGCTTGGGCACACTCTCCACCACCTCATCTAACACACTCCAGAACTCTTCTTTCTCCTTCATCTCACAACCTACCTGTGGGGCATATGCACTGATGATATTCATCATCACCCCTTCAATTTCCAACTTTAACACTCATCACCCTGTCAGACACTCAATCTCCAACACACTTTTTAACATACTCTTCCTTTAAATGACCCCAACACCATTTCTCTTCCTGTCCTCACCATGGTACAACAACTTGAACCCACTGCTGATGCTCCTGCTCTTACTTCCCTTCCACTTGATCCTCTTGCACACACAATATGTCTACCTTTCTCCTCTCCATCATATCGGCCAGCTCTCTCCCTTTACCAGTCATACTACCAACATTCAAAGTCCCCACTCTCATTTCCACCCTTCTAGTTTTTTTCTTCTCCCGCTGTTTGTGGAAACGTTCTCCTCGAGAGCTGTGTTCTGGTGCTCGGCAATAAGTCTGACCCATTTCTGGTGGGGGTTGGCCTCTGCCAGGGCTGCACCTGTTCACCAATTCTCTGTGTTATAGTCATGGACAGTATATTGAGGTGTAGTAGGGAGAGGAAGATCTTCAGTCTGGTGGGCTCAGGGTCTCATCACTGCTTTTTGCAGATGATGTGGTCCTGTTGGCTTCATCGGCCTGTGACCTTCAGCACTCACTGGATCAGTTCGCAGCCAAGTGTGAAGCGGCTGGGATGAGGATCAGCACCTCTAAATCTGAGGCCATGGTTCTCAGCAGGAAACCAATGGATTGCTGACTCCAGGTAGGGAATACGGTCTTGCCCAAGCAAAGGAGTTCAAGTACCTTGAGGTCTTGTTCATGAGTGAGGGGACAACAGAGTGTGAGATTGGCCAGAGAATCGGCGCAGCATGGATGGTACTGCATTCGCTGTACCGTACTGTTGTCATGCTGACCATTTTCTTTGATTCTCATTGGGATGTGCATCATAAGTACACACCAGAAAGTCAAAATATTAACAAAGACAATCAATCAATCAATCAATTTTATTTAAATAGCGCCAAATCACAACAAACAGTTGCCCCAAGGCGCTTTATATTGTAAGGCAAGGCCATACAATAATTATGTAAAAACCCCAACAGTCAAAACGACCCCCTGTGAGCAAGCACTTGGCGACAGTAGGAAGGAAAAATTCCCTTTTAACAGGAAGAAACCTCCAGCAGAACCAGGCTCAGGGAGGGGCAGTCTTCTGCTGGGACTGGTTGGGGCTGAGGGAGAGAACCAGGAAAAAGACATGCTGTGGAGGGGAGCAGAGATCAATCACTAATGATTAAATGCAGAGTGGTGCATACAGAGCAAAAAGAGAAAGAAACACTCAGTGCTTCATGGGAACCCCCCAGCAGTCTAAGTCTATAGCAGCATAACTAAGGGATGGTTCAGGGTCACCTGATCCAGCCCTAACTATAAGCTTTAGCAAAAAGGAAAGTTTTAAGCCTAATCTTAAAAGTAGAGAGGGTGTCTGTCTCCCTGATCTGAATTGGGAGCTGGTTCCACAGGAGAGGAGCCTGAAAGCTGAAGGCTCCGCCTCCCATTCTACTCTTACAAACCCTAGGAACTACAAGTAAGCCTGCAGTCTGAGAGCGAAGCGCTCTATTGGGGTGATATGGTACTATGAGGTCCTAAGATAAGATGGGACCTGATTATTCAAAACCTTATAAGTAAGAAGAAGAATTTTAAATTCTATTCTAGAATTAACAGGAAGCCAATGAAGAGAGGCCAATATGGGTGAGATATGCTCTCTCCTTCTAGTCCCCGTTAGTACTCTAGCTGCAGCATTTTGAATTAACTGAAGGCTTTTCAGGGAACTTTTAGGACAAGCTGATAATAATGAATTACAATAGTCCAGCCTAGAGGAAATAAATGCATGAATTAGTTTTCAGCATCACTCTGAGACAAGACCTTTCTAATTTTAGAGATATTGCGTAAATGCAAAAAAGCAGTCCTACATATTTGTTTAATATGCGCTTTGAATGACATATCCTGATCAAAAACGACTCCAAGTTTTTCTCACAGTATTACTAGAGGTCAGGGTAATGCCATCCAGAGTAAGGATCTGGTTAGACACCATGTTTCTAAGATTTGTGGGGCCAAAGTACAATAACTTCAGTTTTATCTGAGTTTAAAAGCAGAAAATTAGAGGTCATCCATGTCTTTATGTCTGTAAGACAATCCTGCAGTTTAGCTAATTGGTGTGTGTCCTCTGGCTTCATGGATAGATAAAGCTGGGTATCATCTGCGTAACAATGAAAATTTAAGCAATGCCGTCTAATAATACTGCCTAAGGGAAGCATGTATAAAGTGAATAAAATTGGTCCTAGCACAGAACCTTGTGGAACTCCGTAATTAACCTTAGTCTGTGAAGAAGATTCCCCATTTACATGAACAAATTGTAATCTATTAGATAAATATGATCTCTGTAATAAAATTTTTTCGAGAGGTCCTATGTCGCCTTCGTGAGGCTGTGTCCCGCAAGTGAACAACTTTGTGGGCAGTGAAAAGTTGGCAGCTCTATCATGACAATGCACCTGCCCTTTCTGCACAGCTGATTCAGACTTTCCTGAACAAAGATAACAATCCTGTGATTCATCAGGCTCTCTCCTCTCCTGACTTGGCTCCCTCTGATTTTTGGCTGTTCCCCAAGATCAACACAACACTAAAAGAGTCTTGATTTGAGTTGAGAGTAGCCTTCATGTGGAACACAACGGCCCAGCTGATCACCACTCCAAAAGAGGTCTTCCAGAAATACTTCAATCAATGAACCACTGGGAGAAGTGTGTGCACTCCCAAATAGACTACTTTAAAGCAAATTAGGATTGCAGAACCCCCCGCCCCCTCAGGTGAGTAACTGCATTTTTCACAGGCAAAGGTCAGATACTATTTGAATGCACCTCGTATGCCATTGAAAAACCCATACTGGTCAATGACTGGCATGGATGTCAGACATTGCATTTGGGTGAGAGCAACATATTTTTGACAGATGAATCCGCAATTTCATTCTCAGTTAGAAAGGAAAATTGCTAAGATGCTTTTGTCCTTAGTGTCTGCAGTTGTGGATTGTGCAGTTGAGTGCTTTACATGGCAGCAACCTGACATTGGTGTGGGAGTGTGTGTGTGATTGGGTGAATGTGAGGCATCATTATAAGACATTTTGAGCATCTGCATCAGAAGTAAAAGCGCAACAGAAATACAGTCCATTAAATACCCAGCTCTAATAATAAAGCGGCCTCTAGAAAATATAGATGACATATGTGCAGATATGTAAAGCTCCTCAATAAATGTATAAGGTTCCACCCAAAGCCCAGCACCCTGAGACTGTACCATCAGTTAAAACAGGACTGGACAGGAGGTCAGGACTCTCAGGAGTGAATAAATATTCAACCTGATATCCAGGATGAAACAAGCAACATCAAAGAGTACTTCAAGAAGCTGGTTCCTGGGGAAAAAAACACAGAGGTGACAACCTTAAACAGCAGAAGGTGGTGGTGAGGAAATGGAATTTATAAAAAATGTACTTTATGCTCTTCATTTGAACTTAATTTCCATGTGGGAGACATGTAAGTAGCCTTTGAAATGGTCGCAGACACTATTTACTTTTCAAGGTCTCTGCTGATGCTTGTGAGAAGCATGACTTCAAAATTTTACAGACGCAATGGCTCTTGGTTTTAGTTTCTATGACAACTAAGCTGACTCATGTTTTAAAAGCAAGAACACACTACTGTGGAGAACTAAATATTTTGGTCACAAAATCACACAAGAGCCACTGTCAAAAATGTGTAAAATACGGTTGAGTTTTTAAATCATTTTATTTTCTTAAAAAAAATTCAAAGAAATAGTTATTAGTTTAATTTATCTGTAATCTTATGTGTGTGGTATCTGTTTTTTTTTTCGTGTTGTCTCTTTCATTTTGTACTGCTCTGCAGCTGTTGTAGTACTTTTGCACAAGCAAAATTTCCATGGGTGGACAATAAAATATATTTGATTTGACTGATTTAATTAGTTCATCCAAATGAAGGCCGTATGTGATTGTGTGTTTAAAAGTGCCGATAAGGTTGACTGACAAACCACAAACATTTCTATAAATGCAAACATTCCGCAACATTTATACAAACATACATGTTAATCCCACCCATTAAAACCCCATCCAAAATTGGATTTCATCTTTAGTCTAGTGCTTTTATGGGCCTTGGCATTTCCCATAGTTTAAGAAAAAAAGCTCTCCAAGATGAAATCTAAAATTGAGCAATTTCAAGAAATATGTGAAGTAAAGGCAGGCCACGATACTTAGAAACTAAGACAGTACTAGTTGTAGTAAATGCAAAAACAGCTTAAAAATAATTTTAAACTAGAGACATTCATCACGAAATGCCCCGTGCGCAGTACTATTTTCCATGTAAAGTGCAGTAATATGTACGTGTGGGGTAGGTATTTGGTTGAACCCTCAAGTGTTTGATGTAAACTGGGATACACAGTGGAAAAATTGGAGATTGACATTATATTTAGAGGATGTGGACAACAGTGACCATAAAAAGTCGGTAGCCTTCGAACAAATTCAATTATTGGTAATTTTTTAAAAGTAGGTCAAGGTCACCGGCCTTCGAACCCATGCGAAGTACTCCTCCAAGGCATGTACCCACCAATTATGAAGTATTTGCAAGCAATAGGTGCCGAGGTACATTGCGGCAAACAAATTTCAGGCGAAGGATTTGACAGTTGTGACCATTGGTGACCTTGAACAGTAGGTCAAAGCCACCGACCTTTGAACCCATGCAAAGTACTCCTCCAAGGCATGTACCCATCAAATATGAAGTTTCTGTGAGCAATAGGTGCTGAGCTACGTTGCGGCAAAGGATTTCGCAGTTGTGACCATTGGTGACCTTGGAAAGTAGGTCAAGGTCACCGGCCTTCAAACCCATGCGAAGTACTCCTCCAAAGCATGCACCCACCAAATATGACGTTTCTGCGAGCAAAGGGTGCCGAGCAATACTGTGGCAAAGGATTTGAAAGTTGTGACCACTAGTGACCTTCAAAAGTCGGTCAAGGTCACTGGCCTTCGAACCCATGCAGCGTACTCCTCCAAGGCATGTACCCCATAATATGACGTTTTTGTGAGCAATAGGTGCCGAGCTACATTGCGGCGAAGGATTTGACAGTTGTGACCACTGGTGACCTTCAAAAGTAGGTCAAGGTCACTGGCCTTCGAACCCATGTAAAGTACTCCTCTAAGGCATGTACCCACCAAATATGAAGTTTCTGCGAGCAATAGGTGCCGAGCTACGGTGCGGTGAAGGATTTGACAGTTGTGACCACTGGTGACCTTGAAAAGTAGGTCAAGGTCAGTGGCCTTTGAACCCATGCAAAGTACTCCTCCAAGGCATGTACCCACCAAATATGAAGTTTTTGCGAGCAATAGGTGTCAAGCTACATTGCGGCGGCCGGACAGACGGACGGTCGGACAGACGGACGGACAGATGGAAGGATGGACGGACAACCTGGATGCTATATGCCCTGCCTCGCAATGCAAGTGCCGTGCGAGGCATTAAAAGCACCTGCATCAATTCTATGATGATTTACCGCCCCCTGCTGAATTGGTGTGTGATTCCAGAATATCAGTGTCCATTGTTCAGTGTTGTTAGCTAATATATGTAGCTTCACTAAAAATTTTAGTCCTATCAATTTTCGGTTTTCACACCGTTCGTCCTTGACTCAAATGGCAAATGTCAGCTCTCCCCAAATTGTGGATGATTAAAATTGCACACATGCACATATGCATGCACGTGCAGCTGTTTGTCTTGTCTGCATTCTGCTGTATGCAGGTGCTTTTAATTTGACAAACAGAGACAGTGGTGGAAGACATTAAAGACACTACACATTTCACTCATGGTACCAACATGACACTTAATTCAGTCATGGTGACAGCAACATATCACTTATCTAAACTGACTAAACCTATTGAACTACAAAAACACAATAAATCAACAACACTAACAACATTGTTAAACTAGCATGAACCACAATAACAACATTTAAAACCCCCAAACCCCAACGTCCATGGTGCGTTGTAGCACAAAGTTCATTGTTTATTCATTAACTAAAATTACTAATTAAAATTTGACTTTATTTGTATTTTCTAATGTATTGTTTTCCATAATGCAAAATCATGTAGAGACTTAAAGTTAAAGTAAAGGTGCAAATGATCGTTGTTAGCTGTGGTGTTTTTCACTGGTTTCATGGTGCCACATCATGGCAACAGTATCTGCCCTGTCCTTTTAAAATTCAGCTTTGAAGAAATTGTACAATTTTTTTTTCACAGGCCTGACTGCAGACACATTGAAACAGTGAGAGGAGAGGAGTGAGTCCATTCACAGAGTTACAAATGCTGGATTAACGAAATGCAGCCATGGTAACATAAGTATTAGCACTCCGCGCATGAGGTTCTGTCTGACAAGCTTGTGATGCAGATTCTACTTTTATATACACTTATGTGATGGGCACAAAACCTTTGATCATGACAACAGATATAACTCACATTCAAGAGGTATACTACATCAGTTCTTTAGTGGAACCAAAGAGCAAAGCTGCATTTTATGAGGATGGACTAACCTCCAGAATATCACTTTGGCAAAGCATTACTTTCCTAATGACATATATGAATCTAAAATACACCACATAAAGTTTTTTTGCTGTGACTGGTTTCTAGCTGCTGTATGACTGTGGAAGTGGGAAACTGCATGTCATTTGATTGGTACACTCAAAATACTGACAACTATAGTGATTGACTACAAATTCAAACTGATCCCCCATCATAGCTTCAGATATCAAGTCAAGTCTCTCAGGGAGCAATTAAAGCAGAGCCAACTCTGGATCACTTCATAAAAAACAAACAAAACAGCAAACAAGCAAAAAAACAACAAACAAAAAAAACACAAATCAAAACCCTATGACACCATAGTCAAAAGCATCATGTGTCATGTTATACAAATATGAGTGTTTATGAGTTCAAATGGTACGAATATTTTCATGGGGTGAACGCTTGAACATACTATTCAACGAGGCGAATCCATATATATATATATATATATATATTTCTGAATCATGACATGGGGAACAAACTGGTTATCATTTTTTAAAAAGTTGAACTGAAATTACCCCCAAAACTGCCATTTATGTAAGACCATACAGTGTTGTACCATGTGCTTTCATGCTGCCACTTCTGTCTGTCTGGGATAAACTCCCAAACTATAATATGTAGCCCTAAAAAAACTATATATTTTCTGAATCTTCATGAAATGGGGAACAAAACTGGTGCCATTGTTTTAAAAAAGAACTGAAAATTACCCCCAAAATACCCGGCTGTGGGTATGACCAGGCAGATTCAATTTCCAGCCCTGTATATGTGTTGGCCGTCTCTGTTTATTTAATCCCTTTCTACAGCACACTCAGCACAGCACAGCCACAGCACCTCAGCAAAACAAATGCTTAGGCTGAGGCCTTTGGGGTATGACCAGCCAGATTCAAATTTCCAGCCCTGTTTGTGTTGGCCATCTCTGTTTATTTAATCCCTTTCTTCAGCTACTTTATGTTCTCAAGTGTTAGCACCTGACTGTCCTGTACAACCCAGTTTCCCCTTCCTGTCTGAATACATTTTTTGTTGTAAAATTGCATTGTAAAAACAGTGAAATACATCACTATCTCAATTTTGATTCAGTGATATTTACATTTAGTGTTACCTACTTTTGTGTGTAATTTTGTTATAAATTTGATTGCAAAACAAAGTCTGCATGAAGGACTTCAAATGTGTTTGTCTTTTAACCAAGCATTTCCACTTTGTTTGAGGAGTCCACCCCTTATAGTTCTGCTGGACAAACTTTAGCCCATTAACTATTATATTTATAAGACATCAGCATTACAAAAACAATTGTTGGGCAATTGTTTTGATTAAAATGATTGGCATTTGGCTTATGTCTAAAACAGGTTAACCCGAGCAGTGCAGGGTACCCCAACTAGTATATATATATATATAGACGAACCCGCTCACTGGAGCCCTTATTTTCGCAGTTCACATGGTACTCACCTCAAGTAGCAAACATCACACTTTACTTACTATGTAGTCGTGGCTGGCTGGGGTGCACTTTAATTACAATCTGAACGGCCAGCGCGCACCGTGTACCAGTTAAAGTCTGCGTTTTTTCAATTGCGTAAAATCTACCTGCTGTGTACGACATGCCAGAGCATTGCAGTGATTGACATGCTATGACCTTTTATCATCATTCACTTGAATCTCATGAATGTCACAAATTGCTCTATGAAAATGAATGATGACAACATACACACAATGCAATGCAACTTACTACACCTTAACTAAAGTGACATGAAATATACAATGACATGGATAAAATTCATCTCTATTTCCTATGCATAGAAAGGGTAACGTAAGTAGTACAACCCCAATTCCAATGAAGTTGGGATGTTGCGTAAGATGTAAATAAAAACAGAATACAATGATTTGCAAATCCTCTTCAACCTATATTCAATTGAATACACCACAAAGACAACTGTGTTACATCACTTTTCCTTCTAACAACACTCAATAAGTGTTTGGAAACTGAGGACACTAATTGCTGAAGCTTTGTAGGTGGAATTCTTTCCCATTCTTGCTTGATGTACGACTTCAGTTGTTCAACAGTCCGGGGTCTCTGTTGTATTTTGCACTTCATAATGCGCCACACATTTTCAATGGGCGACAGGTCTGGACTACAGGCAGGCCAGTTTAGTACCTGAACTCTTTTACTACGAAGCCACGCTGTTGTAACACGTGCAGAATGTGGCTTGGCATTGTCTTGCTGAAATAAGCAGGGACGTCCCTGAAAAAGACGTTGCTTGGATGGCAGCATGTGTTGCTCCAAAACCTGGCGGTACCTTTCAGCACTGATGGTGCCATCACAGATGTGTAAGTTGCCCATGCCATGGGCACTAACACACCCCCATACCATCACAGATGCTGGCTTTTGAACTTTGTGCCGGTAACAATCTGGATGGTCTTTTTCCGCTTTTGTCTGGCGGACACGACATCCATGACTTCCAAAAACAATTTGAAATGTGGACTCATCAGACCACAGCACAGTTTTCCACTTTGCATCTGTCCATTTCAAATGAGCTCGGGCCCAGAGAAGGTGGCGGCGTTTCTGGATGTTGTTCATGTATCAATTTCAATTCAATTTTCAATTTATTTTCATTTATATAGCGCCAAATCACAACAGAGTTACTTCAAAGCGCTTCACACAGGTAAGGTCTAACCTTACCAACCCCCAGTGGTAAGGAAAAACTCCCTCTGAGGAAGAAACCTCAAGCAGACCAGACTCAAAGGGGTGACCCTCTGCTTGGGCCATGCTACAAACATAAATTACAGAACAATTCACAGAACAATTCACGGACGAATATACAAAAAATGCTATTGGCGCACAGGACAGGAGGATCGCCAACACGAATACAAAAAACAGAATTAGGCATCAGAAAGACAAAAAATACTGTATAATTTGCCAGCGTTAAACAACAAGAAAAACAGAGAAATACTAAGGTGATGACCGGCCACTAGCCCTAAACTTCACTAAAAAATCCAGAATTTAGGTAAAGTTGAGGCCACAGTCCGCTCCAATTGCTAATAAATGAATTAAAAGGGTAAAAAGCATAAAACAAAACTGTACCAGTATGCTAGCCATATGAAAGGGAAAATAAGTGCGTCTTAAGTCTGGACTTGAAAATCTCCACAGAATCTGATTGTTTTATTGATGCAGGGAGATCATTCCATAGAACAGGAGCACGATAAGAGAAAGCTCTGTGACCCACAGACTTCTTATTCACCTTAGGGACACAAAGTAGTCCTGCACCCTGAGAACATAAAGCCCGGGTCGGTACGTAAGGTTTAATTAGGTAAGCTAGGTAGGGAGGTGCCAGTCCATGAATAATTTTATAGATTAGTAGCAGAACCTTAAAATCTGATCTCACTGGGACAGGAAGCCAGTGAAGGGATGCCAAAATGGGTGTAATGTGGTCGAACTTTCTGCTTCGTGTCAAAAGTCTGGCTATTTTGAACCTATTGTACCAACCGTGTCAAAAGTCTGGCTATTTTGAACCAAATGGAGACCCCTAATGCTAGACTGCGGTAAACCAGAAAATAGAACATTGCAGTAGTCCAATCTAGAAGAGATAAATGCATGGATCAGGGTCTCAGCATCAGCCATAGACAGGATGGGACGAATCCATTGTAAGCAGAAGATCATTCACCACTTTAGTGAGAGCCGTCTTTGTGGAATGATATTTTCTAAAAGGAGACTGCAGTGTCTCAAAGAGATTATTCTCAGTAAGACAGTCTACGAGCTGCCGTGACATCACTTTTTCCAGAATTTTAGAGAAAAGTGATAGGTTTGATATCGGCCGATAGTTTTTCAACACAAGGGTCAAGATTAGGTTTCTTAAGTAATGGTTTAATCACTGCAGATTTGAAACATTTAGGAACAGATCCAGAAGTTAAAGAAAGATTAATCATTTCCAGCACAGTCGGCCCAAGAGTGGGCCACAGGTCCTTAAACAGTTTTGTTGGTATAGGATCAAATAAACAGGTTGTGCTTTTTGTTGACATTACGAGTTTTGTCAGCATGCCTAGTGAGATACTGTCAAATTCTGTAAATCTAGGTCATACCTCAGTAGTGGCACCCACTTCAATAGCAGGGTGTAGTGGCTGGATTAAGGCATGCCGGGATATGTTTAACCTGATGTCTTCTGTTTTCCTCCCAAAGTAATCCAGGAAATCTTGTGCTGTAAAAGGAGAGCGAACTACAGGTGGTTGTCTATGCATAAGTCTCGCCACCGTGTCGAACAAGAACTTTAAGTTATGCTTGTTTTTGTTGATCAAATCAGAGTAATAGGTCCGCTTTGTAGCCAATAACGCATGCTTATAGTCTAAGATAGCATCACGCCATGCAAGGTGAAATACTTCTAATTTTGAACAACGCCATTTCTGTTCTAGACCTCTTGCTTTATGCTTGAGGTCACGCAGATAATACTGAACCAAAGTGACTGTGATTTGGGGGAGCGCGGTTTTAACACAGGTGGTGCAATCATGTCGAGTGTCGTTTTGAGCACTGACTTTAAACTATCCACAAGTCTGTCTACTGACTGCGTATTTGTCAAATGTGAAGCTAAGACATCAGGCAGTCTAGCTTCGAGTTCAGTCTTAGTTGAGGAATTGATGCATCGCGTAATAATATATAAGGTTGTTGTTCCACTAAACACGGCAGCGTAAGCGGTAAACTTAATAAGTGAGTGATCAGACACCACTGATGTAAGAGGCATGATGTCAATATTTGTGACAGCAATACCAAGTGCGAGAACCAGATCCAAGGTATTTCCACTAATGTGCGTCGAATCCCGAATGCATTGCCGAAATCCTAATGCATCCACAATTTCCATAAATGATTTGCAGAGGGGATCAGAAGGCTTATTTATATGAATGTTAAAGTCACCTTAATGATCAGAATGTTATCTGCACTAGTTGACAAATTAGAGATGAATGCACCAAATTCATCTAAGAATTCAGCATATGGGCCAGGAGGCCTATATACAGTGACAAAGTAATACGACTGATTTTTATTCTTCTGACCTTGGCAGTGTGTAATATCCTTAGCAGAGCGGAAAATCAGATGCTCAAACAAGTTATATTTGTAACCCCCAACAGCGAATAAGCTAAACCTAGATTTATAAATAAGAGCAACACCTCCGCCTTGCTTCACATCACGAGGGACGTGACTAAATGTATATGCTGGTGGGCAGGCTTCATTTAAGAGGAGGACAGCTGTAGGTTTAAGCCAGGTTTCACATAGCCCAATCATATCTTAGTGATGATCAATAATTAGATCATTGATCAACAATGAGTTTGAGGACAGTGATCTTATGTTAATGAGACCCAGTCTAAGGACCTCAGTGGGGTTGACAGTTGAACTGTTTGGGTTTAGGGGTGGTTCCAGAGTAGAATATGTAAGATGCCTAGAAGTAAGTTTACGTTTGAGACATTCCATGCGTGTTGTAGGTAGCAGACACAAAATCTTTGCTATTGCTGGAACAACCACTGGGCCATCCTCAATTTCAACATCATCCAATATAGTAATAGGTATTAAGTTTGGAAAGCATATCCCTCTATGATTTTAATGGACACGACTATGGAAGCAGGCCACAGTCTCAACTTGTTGAAATTCCCTCCCTGGCAAATAAACTGCACTATCACCATAGTGGATCTTCTGCACTAAATTTCCCGCTAAGCTAATGGATTCCACATCCACATTTGTCATAAGCCTTGCAGGGTCTCTAATCACCTGCTCTGTGGCCTGCTGTAGATTCCTAATGTTACCATCCCTGTAGAGCTCTATCTATATTTGCAGACAAGATGGTGGCGCCTTCCCCAGTAGGGTGGAGGCCGTCCGGCTTCAGCAGGCCACGTCGGCCCCAAAAGAAGGCCAGTTATCAATAAAGCTAAAGCCTTGCTGTCTACAAAACTGTGCCAGCCACCTATTTAACGATGTCAGCCTGCTAAACGCCTCATCAGTACCCCAGGAGAGGAGGGGACCAGAGACTGTTAATCGATGCCGACACATCTTTCTGGCAAGGTCACAAGTCCTCTCTATGTCCATTTTTGTGACCTCTGAGAGCTTCATCCTGATATCATTGGTGCCAACATAAATAACTATGTGACTATATCTCATGTCATGTTCCTTCATCTGTCTTCCCTTCTGCAGCGTCAGCACCCTAAGATGAGATGCAATGTTGGGAGCTCTGGCCCTAGGAATACATTTAACGTCAGCCGGCGTCTGTAACCTGACTCTGCGGGTGATAGAATCCCCTATCACTAAAGTCCGGTGTTTCGGCCTGGAGACAGGAGTGAAAGTCACTTGTGGGCTCAGAGAATTCACATCAGGCAAATCCAAGGGGGAGAACCAATTCACAGTTCGCACTGGCGAGTGAGATCGGGGTGCCACAACCGGGCACCAAGCCCTACGGGGCTTCCTCCGCCTAGCCACAGTCCGAAAGCCATCCTCCACCGCCGGCGTTTCTAAGCTGATACTAATGGGCTCGCTAGCCAGCCCAACACTAACCTCATCTGGAGTGCCCGTAACATGTAACTCCACTGAGCTAAGAAGCTGCTCTAATTTACGGACACGGCTCTCTAAGAGAGCCACCCTATCTTCCAACATCACGCAGGATTTACAGAGGGTGTAAAGTAGAATTAGTAGTGTACCTTGTGCACTAAGAAATTCAAGAATGTAGCCAAGCAAACATGAGCTAACCAATAATGGATAAGCTAACCACTCCTAAGACTCACACAGACACAAATAAATGAATTAAAATTCATAGGAGTTACACTGAAAAACTAGCAGAAGTATTAAGTAAAAAAGCAGCAGCTATAAAATACACTAAACAGTTAATTAACTAACAGGAGTGTAAAAAAATGAAATGAAAAAATAATGACAGGGGTCCGAAATAGCTAACACAAGCTAACCGCTAGCAAAAATGCTAGCCGCTCCTAAGATTTTCCACAGGAGTAAAATAATTACTTAAAATTCACAGCAGTTCGACTGAAAAATGAACAGAAGTATTAAACGGGTAAAAAAAGAAACAGCTATAAAAAGTAACAACAGGGGGAGGGGTCGACCTAGCAGGGGAGGGGTCGACCTAGCTAGCGAAAGCTAACTGCTAGTGATTTACAACAGGACTGTTGTTAAATAATGTTCAGAGTATTTACAATTAATAACCAGAAGAGTGCTAAACAGAAATAAAAGAAGCCTATACAACCGTGTGAAGTTCAGAGTGGCGTCACAGCAACATCTGCGTCATGTATGGTTTTCGCTTTGCATGGTGGAGTTTTAACTTGCACTTGTAGATGTAGCGATGAACTGTGTTAACTGACAATGGTTTTCTGAAGTGTTCCTTAGCCCACGCGGTAAGATCCTTTACACAATGATGTCGGTTTTTAATGCAGTGCCACCTGAGGGATCAAAGGTCACAGGAATTCAATGTTGGTTTCGGCCTTGCTGCTTACGTGTAGAAAGTTCTCCAGATTCTCTGAATCTTGTGATTATATTATGGACTGTAGATGATGGAATCCATAAATTCCTTGCAATTGAATGTTGAGAAACATTGTTCTTAAACTGTTGGACTATTTTTTCATGCAGTTGTTCACAAAGTGGTGATCCTCGCCCCATCTTTGCTTGTGAATGGCTGAGCCTTTTGGGGATGCTCCTTTTATACCCAATCATGACACTCACAATTAGTGTCCTCAGTTCCCAAACGCTTATTGAGTGTTGTCAGAAGGAAAGGTGATGTAACTCAGTGGTGATGCTGAAAAAACTAATTCATGCATTTATTTCCTCTAGGCTGGACTATTGTAATTCATTATTATCAGGTTGTCCTAAAAGTTCCCTAAAAAGCCTTCAGTTAATTCAAAATGCTGCAGCTAGAGTACTGACGGGGACTAGAAGGAGAGAGCATATCTCACCCATATTGGCCTCTCTTCATTGGCTTCCTGTTAATTCTAGAATAGAATTTAAAATTCTTCTTCTTACTTATAAGGTTTTGAATAATCAGGTCCCATCTTATCTTAGGGACCTCGTAGTACCATATCACCCCAATAGAGCGCTTCGCTCTCAGACTGCAGGCTTACTTGTAGTTCCTAGGGTTTGTAAGAGTAGAATGGGAGGCAGAGCCTTCAGCTTTCAGGCTCCTCTCCTGTGGAACCAGCTCCCAATTCAGATCAGGGAGACAGACACCCTCTCTACTTTTAAGATTAGGCTTAAAACTTTCCTTTTTGCTAAAGCTTATAGTTAGGGCTGGATCAGGTGACCCTGAACCATCCCTTAGTTATGCTGCTATAGACGTAGACTGCTGGGGGGTTCCCATGATGCACTGTTTCTTTCTCTTTTTGCTCTGTATGCACCACTCTGCATTTAATCATTAGTGATCGATCTCTGCTCCCCTCCACAGCATGTCTTTTTCCTGGTTCTCTCCCTCAGCCCCAACCAGTCCCAGCAGAAGACTGCCCCTCCCTGAGCCTGGTTCTGCTGGAGGTTTCTTCCTGTTAAAAGGGAGTTTTTCCTTCCCACTGTAGCCAAGTGCTTGCTCACAGGGGGTCGTTTTGACTGTTGGGGTTTTACATAATTATTGTATGGCCTTGCCTTACAATATAAAGCGCCTTGGGGCAACTGTTTGTTGTGATTTGGCGCTATATAAAAAAATTGATTGATTGATTGATTGGTAAACATACCACTGTCCCAACTTTTTTGAAACATGTTGCAGGCATCCATTTCAAAATGAGCAAATACTTCCACAAAAACAATAAAACTGATCAGTTTGAACATTAAACATCTTGTCTTTGTGGTGTATTCAATTGAATATAGGTTGAAGAGGATTTGCAAATCATTGTATTCTGTTTTTATTTACATTTTACACAACTTCCCAACTTCATTGAAATTGGGGTTGTATAAGTATATTTATACCATGGTCAGTGAGAATTCCATGTCTAACTGGTGTGCGTTATTTTCATGTATATGCACACGTAGTTCGGCGAGTTAAGTCACTGTTATAATCACTCCACTCTGGTTGTCACCATAGCAACGCGCAAATCAGTTGGTGCAGATCAGCTGTGTTTTGACAGGTGAGTGACAGAAACGCGATAAAACATGGATTTCCAAGTGAATTTTAATATTTTTTGGCCAAAATAAAACCTTTGAGGAATGGGAAGAGGAGGAGAGCAAATGAGAAGAACAGCAAAAGCAACAGCATAAAGATTTAACATCGTATGAACTGGACAAGATTGAAGATGGGAAAGAAGAAGAGAACACAAAAAAAGTTAACTTAAATAAATATTTGTGTGTTAGCTCACTGTGTGGGACCATGGTATAAGCGGATTAAACAACTCGAAGCCATGCATTATACGGTTTGAATGCACTTCACGGAGTAACACCACTCCATTTCGCGTCGTGGTGTTTTAGGCTCCGTGTCATGCATTCAAACCGTATAATGCACGGCTTCGAGTTGTTTAATCCTTACATGTATATATGTACGTATGTATGTATGCATGTATGTATGTATATAAAATGTGTGTGTGTGTGTGTGTTTCTAAAATAGTATCTTAGGAACATTTTACTCATTAAACTGATGCCAGGAACATAACATCAATACTAATTCTATGTACAGTGTTAGGCTCAAAACATCAAAATGGCATAAAAATCCTCAAAACCACATTAATCCCTAGTTAACCACAGGATTCTTATTTCAGGTTGCTTTCTCAGAGACACCTTTGGGACAGCTGTCAAAAGTGAAGGGTGGTTCACCCAGAACTTACATTTGTGATCCATCAGAACATCTTTGTTGGTGGAAATGTGATACTAGGAATCAGAAAGGAGAGAGTGGGTGGCTCTGTGGGTAGGTGGGGAGCAGGTTAAAGATACTTCACTACTCTTTTCTCATATCTCAACAGCATTTTAAAATTACTCATTTTAGGAGGGAGACACTCTTGTTACACAATACAACACAGTGCAATGTCAAGAAAATGTTGCGGCTCGTCTTTAGTCTTCTCAGGATGTCGTCTTTTAGATAACACAAACTAATTGCAAGTGATATGCTAGAAAATGACACAACACTTTAGAATAATTCAGCCTTAAGCAAGATAAAATGCACAGAGTTTTTAAGTTTATCTAAGCCTTCGACACAAAGCTTAGACAAACTGAGTCCTCTAGAGAGACTGAATATGACAACCGCGCTCGTCTATTTATTGGAGACCCGCGGGCATCGCTCCTCCTTCGACTTTTTTATTTATTTCATTCCCAAGACATGGTTTTCTATTGGAAGCGTCCTCTAGTGAACCCTAAGCAGGTGTTAGGCCATTATTTCAATGTGACAAACGCTCCCATTAAAACATGAAGGATTTACAACTGATTTTTTTAAAAGACCTTCAGCCACAGGTGCAGCTGGCCTGAGGCCCCCCCCGCACGTGGCCTCAGTCACACGTGCAGCTGGCCTGAGGCCCCTGCACGTGGCCTGCGGGAAAGCACCTAAAAGGCCTTGGAAAGCCCCTGACAGACTGAATGACTAATAAAGCCCTTTTTTTTTTGGGTTGAACACCTGCTAGTTCAACCAGAGGACATACAGTTCGGATCAGGACACTTGATAGTTCATCATAGTTCAAATAAGGACCTAAAAATTCTTCTACAGTCCCTCCTCTGGGACTCGAAAGAGTCCCATTACATCAACTATACTCTTGGGTTATGTACTGACAAGACATCCTCATTTGTGCATTGCAATAAAAAAGAAAAACACATCACTCGACTTACTGATAACCCTGGTGCGGATATGAATATCAGTGATACGTCACACGGTAAATATATTGAAGTGCAGGTGAACCTACATACTAAGGCACAAGGTGATCAATTAGCTGGATTATATCAACGCAAGGTGACATTCAAACATTGAGTTTTGGTGTAATTCAAGGCACTTAAAATGGCCACATAAAACAAGTTACAGCAACCTCTTAATCATGGCAAAGTAAAGGCATTACATTGACATCAGTGCAACCAATCATCTTCTGGCATCTATTGTCTCACTCGACCAGAGGCTGCAACCCATTATACTTGGTTCTACATATTATTTTGTTAACGCGTCACACATTTATTATTTAAATGCATCAAATAACCCCTACGTTACCACTATTTAGTCAACCAATCAAGAAACTATTCTAAGGTTAGTGCAGCTATGTCTAGTTAAATGATAAACACAATAAATGGTTTCCCTTCATGTCCGTCCTTAAGTCATTTGCCTTAGTCAATCATATAATGGTTTTCATTATAGGCCATTTCTCAACATTCTCCACTTTGTTTTTCTTCTTTTTCAGCTTGTTTTCTAATGCCCTTTTTGGCCAGACGCCAAATTTAGGCGATGCATGTCTCTTGAGGCATGCTATAATTTAAGAAAAAGGGGTCCCTATGGTGCATTTTTACTACTAAATCTACAAACACGCCGTGTAAGGGTCCCCTTTTTATAACTTTGCAATGTGATATCTATGTGTATGCATTTAGCTTTATCTGTGTTACGCAGATGATGGTAAGGACAGACATTTACCCAACCTTCGTTACTAACATATATCCTTCTTTGTTTTTATTTACACTCAGATTTCTGAAACCAGTCCGCAATTCAAACTCAAGAACCAAGATCATAGTCTGTGTTCAGTGCCATTACGTCAGTCCGCGCTCCTCAGCATTTACTCAGCATCTGAAGTTTTGGGAGAAGTTGGGGAACATGGGGAGGTTGGCCTTTCAGGGGTAGTGGGGGAAGGATCAGGAATTCTGGCTTTCAGACAGTCGTGCAGTTCTCTGATGGATCTTTCCAGCTCCTTGTGCTGCTTGGCCAGGTTGTACAGGGCCCCCAGAGAATTCTTGCCCACATTCAGGGTAGTGGTGGCCAGCCCTAGCTGTTCCCTTTCCATATGCTCCATCATGCAGGCTAGCATGTCCATACTAGACTGAAGACCACACAGTTGAGTATGGAGGCCCTCCTGAGCACAAGAGATGTTGGCATTGTCACGGTGTATCCTGAACAGGTATGCAGCTGTCTGACTTAGTTGTGGCATGATTTCCTCAAATAGCTCATGGGGAATGTGATTTGTGAGGGGCAGGAGCTGCTCCAAGGTTTTTGGAACAGACTCTTGTGGAAGACGAAGCTCTCGAACCAAGATTGCCATGTCCTGTGGGGTGACCATGACCAGATTAAGGTTGTGCGGTCCAGGGGACAGGAAGTACAAGGGGGAAGGCATTTCGTGTGTGGGGGGAGTATTGTTGATGTCGCACAGGCAAGTGGGTGGAACACTCTGGGCATTTAGCAGCCTGTACAAAGCTCCCCTCTGTCCTGGTGGGTGAGTTCGGCTAAGGTCTACCCCTGCTGATCCTCCTCCAGAGGTACTGGGCTGATCAGAATATCTCTCCTGCCTTGGGGGTGGAAAGCTGGGGACAGGTCCTAGCAGCGAATTGGGTCTAGGATGCACTCGGGCGGTTGCTGCATATGGCCGACCTTGGCTGCCTCCCCTGGAGGGTATCGTTGCCACTGGCACATGTGACTGTCTCCATGGCATCTGCGGAAGGGGTGTGTTCCTGAGTCCAAAGGGTCCTTCAGGTGATGGTGGAGTCCTCGGGCCGACTCTTGCTGCAGGCAGATTCTGTGAAGCTGTCATCGCTAGGTGCTGGAACGATGAAGATCCTTCTGTTGCCAACTGGTTTAGCTGCTGGATGGATGGCGGCTGTGGCGACCAATCATGTCTCGACCATCCCTCCTGTATATCCTCTTCTCCAAACAGTTCTGAGAGTCCAATCAGACTTGATAGAGGCAGATCAGGCATAGGTCCCTGATCAGGGGAGTCTGGTCTCTCAGCCATACTCCTGTGTCCTAGTAATATACATATACGTTCATTATTACAGCTCCATGTCATTCTTTCAGATATTGTCTATCCTATCCCTCATTTTTGTGGGTGCATGTGTGTGAATGTAAATGTGCGTGCATGTCTTCTTCCTCGTCTACAATATCACCCAGCACGGTCCATCCCAGTCCTCCCTATCTGGGGTGTACGCCACAATATTAGGGAGCTGGGGGCTGTCGGGGAGGATAATTGGTATTTCATCCATTTCCATATATTCTGGTTCTCTGTCTGTTTCGTTTGTGCTTTCTTCCAGGGCTCGGATGGCTAACAGTGGGAGCTGTCCTACTGTGGATGAAATCAATTTATTGACCAGAAATTTTATCAAGGGAATACCACAACATATTACCAGCAAGACCGCCACCCCTGTTAGTGCCAAGATTACACCTATCTGGTATAACCAGTCTTTCCATGATATCCACCCTCTCCTTAGAGTCCCAAACAGTGAAAATAGTGGGCCAATATTCATTCCATTCCCTACAATGTATCCAGAATCGTCAGTTTCATTTCTCCCTCCTATGGAGTTACTTAACAGTTCCTGTTGCATCTCCTCAAGTGTGATTAAGAGCTCTGTCAAATTTCCGTCTTCCCCTGTACGCATGGGAATAGCTGTGCAACATTCGGTGGCTTTGATCATAATACAAACTCCTTGTTCATCAGCCATCATCATCTCGATAGCTAATCTATTTTGCATTGTCATTAGCGAGGTGGCGTGCAGTTGTTCGGTTAAGGC
The DNA here is from genome assembly GCF_902500255.1 of Thalassophryne amazonica. NCBI lineage: Eukaryota > Metazoa > Chordata > Actinopteri > Batrachoidiformes > Batrachoididae > Thalassophryne > Thalassophryne amazonica. The sequence goes on along the minus strand of NC_047105.1, from coordinate 55,034,205 downwards.
TCCTACTGCTGCCAATGTCCAGTTCAGGTATCTTTGCTGATTATACCACAAGTAATTAATCCACTGCACCTCCTGGAACCTAGAACGGATTTTTGGAGTAACCCCGAACAGAGCCAATGCCCATCCCCTTTTATCCGCGTCTTCATCTGCTTTAACTCTGCTACTGTCTATGGCTTCTAACTGTCGGGGTATCCCTTCTGGTATCCCGTTTCTTACTGTGATGTTGTAGTCTGTTTTAAACGTCATTATTCCTCTTTTCTTACGAAGATTCTGTGGCATGGGTTGTATTGAATTTGGCATTTCAATTACTGTTATAGCTCCTGTGAGCATCACAGGAGCACAAAGGCCCTTCCAATTAGGGGACAGCGATGACAGGAGTTTCCTTCTTTGTCCGCATATCCAAAAGATGTCAGCTAAGGGTACCATTCCCTTAGCTAAATTTGGAGTAGATACCCATGAAGCATGGGTGAGATTCAGTCCAATTACAGACCCCCCTGTGGCCGGTACTATTTGTTCACAGTGTATGCCTGCTGCTGGCAGGGTGTGACAGACGGTAATGTTCCATGCTGTTTTGGCCGGTTTGTATTCTTGCTGCTTTTGCATACACTGTATGTGGTGTTTTGGCTGGGTCGTCCCTACCTGCCAATCGCTTATGTATTGTGCTACTAATCCTTTAGCTATACAGAATGGGTGTATCATCCCTTTCTCTATTTTAATCATAGGTGGAACGGTTCCTTCTGTACTTAGGGGCACTGGACAAAGTTTACTGTCGGCAGCATATTTTTCATCACCTACTGCCATTTTCATAACACGTTGTGTATAGCATTCTGCTTGGTCTGAGTTATGTTGGGGACTCCTATAACAGTTGTTGATATCAGGTAGGGGTTTAGCCTGAGGTATCACACCTTTCCGGTGACAGGCTATGCAAGGCTTTTCACTGATCTGCCTAGCCGAAAATTTCAACCATTGGTAAAATAAATTGGTCTTCAACCCTTGTGTGCGGGCTAGGTCTGTACTGGGATCCCATCTCCCTAAGTGACTGCTTGTCTCTAGGCTTCTAATTGTCCTCTTTTTCCTTGGTTTAATTTTTACCCATTTTGTGGCTTCATGTACTGTAACAGTTACGTCTTGCTTGGTTTCCCTGCATCCTCTTTTATCACAAATTACCTCTATGTTGAGTGTTCCCTCCTCTTCACATTTGATGCTAATGGCTTCGCCTAATATGTAATCCCCCAGCTTTCCCTGTATTCCTATGTTCTTGTAGGCTTTTGATTTAATGTATACCAAATTATATGTTTTTCCTGTGTTTAGAATGCCTTGTTTAGCTGCTATTGCGGCCATGGCCACGGCACAGTCCGTTGTATGTTTTGGATGTCTATTTTCTCCCATACTGACCACCAGTAGTATTGTCAATCCCTTGAATAATTCCTTAATCATTGCTCTGATGACTGTTGAGATGTGCTACTAGATGTGCTACTAAGTGAGCCGTCACTAGATGAGCTGTCACTAGGGATGTGTGGTGTATCTGTGCTTTGTCTGGGTTGTACTTCCTGCGGTTCTTCTGTCGGTAAATCTACTGAGTTGCTGTCCGAGTCTGATGTCTCCTGTGGCCTGTCTATCTGTTGTTTCTGAGTTTGCATCTGAGTCTGTCGCTGCTCTATCTGGCAGGGATCCACTACTCTCTGAAGCTGTGCGTCGTCTTTGTTCAATCAGTCTCTGTGAGCGCCTTGGCCGGTGTTCGCCTGGCTGCAGGGAGGCGTGGCCTTCCCTCGGTGCTTCTTCTGGCTGCAGGGAGGCGTGGCCGTCCCTCGGTGCTGCTGTAGGGTCTCTGGCTTCTCCTGCTTCCCCCCTTGGCCCGGCGGCTCTGCCAAGACGAGCTTGCCGAGGCCGCAGGGGCGCTGGGCCACCAACCCTACAGCAGTGGTTTAAATGAAACCAAGTGTCCTTACCGTCTACTTTGACTGCTGTACGTGAGGCAAGAATAACTTTAAAAGGACCTTCTCGGCGGGGCCTGTCCCACTTCTTTTTGAACACCTTGACGTAAACCAGATCACCAGGCTGGATGCTCTGATTTTCGAGTGGAATCTCTGCTTCTCTGTCTTCTGTAGCACCTTTGACCTGCAAAAAGATAGTTTTGTGTATTTGGGTTAACTGTCTCAGATAATTATGCCATTCGTCTTGTAGCTGCTCCAGCGATGGTCCTTCGTAGGGTCCTCTCAGGTATGGAATAGGCATCGGCCGACCTGTAAGAGCTTCAAATGGTGTCAAATGGGTTAGTCGGTTAGTTTGTGAGCGCATTGACAATAAAGCAAGCGGCAACGCATCCAGCCAGGTTAGTTTGCCATTGCTGTCTGCTATGATTTTTGCTAGTTTGTTCTTTAAAATGCCATTAGCCCGTTCCACCGCCCCATTTGATTGGGGGTGATAAACACACCCAAACTTCTGTTTGATACCCAATTGTTTGAATGTTTCTTGTGTAACCTTAGCTACAAAAGCCCTACCGTTGTCAGACGAGATAGTATCTGGAATGCCAAATCTTGGAAAGACGTCTCGGCACAAGAATTTGGCTACCGTTTTATGGTCTTGATTTGCAGAGGCTACTGCCTCCATCCATCGGCTGAATCTGCATATCACTACCAAAACATATCTCATTCGTTTAACTCGATTTTCAGCTCCCATGTCTATGAAATCCATCATAAGATGTCTGAATGGCCCATCAGGGACCGGAATGTGGGCTAAAGGGGCTGTGAATGATTTCCGGACATTGTACTGTGCACATACCTCACACTCATTCAACAAACGGTCCACTGTAGCTGCCATATATGGTGACCACCAGACAGCTTTTAGTTTGTTCATAATTTGGACTCGCGAACAATGATCGGGTCCGTGGGCCCAAATGATTGCATGTCGTAATAAATTGGTGGGTAACACAAAATGTCCATGACTACTGCGCCACAGCTTGTCCGCTGGCCCCTGACTGCGTGTCTCAATAGCGCCTCGTTTAACCCACATTCGTTTTTCTTCTCCACTGGCCCTACTTTGAGCCACTATCAGTGCGTCAAGTGAAACCAGTGGGGCACAATCTTGGATGGTTAGCAGGGGAAACATATTTTCTCCTTGTGCTCCTTTGCGCGCTGCGTCATCTGCTAGGTTGTTACCTTGAGCTATGATGTTATTATTCTTTTGATGACCTGCACATTTAATGATGGCTACCTCAGACGGTAATTGGAGAGCTTGTAACAGTTGGGAAATCGCTTCTCCATGAGTGACAGGGGTGCCATCTGCTCTCAGGAACCCCCTTTGTTTCCAAATGTTTGCATGTACATGACATACGCCATAAGCGTAGGCTGAGTCTGTGTAGATATTAACACGTTGATCTTTAGCTATCTGGCAAGCCATAGTTAAGGCTTTGATTTCTGCCAGTTGGGCTGAACAAGGCTGATCAATTCCTTGGGACTCCAGTAATTCAAAGGTCTCGCCATCCGTGTTTAGTTTAACAATCCCCATACCCGCATGCAATCCCGCGGCATCCCGAAAGCATGAGCCATCCACGAACAGGGTTAGATCTGCATCTATGGCGTGATTATACAAATGTTCTCTGGCTCTCAAAAATTTCTCTGTCTCTGCCACACAGTTATGTGGAGTACCATCTAACGGTGTGGTCAATTTGGTGGCGGGATTCACCGTGTGACAACGTTGTATTGTTATTTCTGGAGCGGACAACACAACTTCGTATCCAGTGCGTCTAGCTTGTGTTAAGACAAAACGTTGACTGGTTAGCAGGGCATGTAACTGATGCGACGTGTACAACGTTACTGCATGTCCCATGATTATGGATGATGCTTTTTGAAATGCAAAAGCAGCTGCTGCTAGACCCTGATAGCATGGTGGCAATCCTGTTTCAATGTTGTCAAGCTTTGTACTATAATAGGCCAATGGTTGTTTTCCTTCATTTGTTTCCTGCATTAGTACAGCACAAGCATAACCAGCTTTTTCAGTAACATACAAATGGAAAGGTTTCCCATAATCTGGGTTACCTAACGCGGGAGCAGATTGCATGTCTGTTTTTAGGGCCTCAAAAGCTCCCGTTGCCTCATCTGTCCAGACGAGGAGAGCTGCATTGCTTGTTTGCCCCACTGCTCTAATCATGGCACGCAAAGGTGCAGTTTTTATAGCATAATCACAAATCCACGGCCGACTGTACCCTGCCATCCCAAGGAATGAAAGCATCTGTCCCACTGTTTGGGGTTTGGGAGCCTTGATTATAGCCTCCACTTGGCTTGGGGCTATACATCGCGTGGTCCCACACAACTGTCTTCCCAAGTATTCTACTTGTTGTTTGCAGAACTGCAATTTGTCCTTACTTACTTTATGACCTCCATCTGCCAATGCATGCAATACAATTAATGAATCTTTTTCACACTGTTCTTGAGTCTCTGATGCAATAAGGAGATCATCCATATACTGCACCAATGTACTGGGTATATCAAGGTGTTGTAAATCTTCAGCCAGGACTTTGTTAAAGATGGCTGGGGACAGGTTCAGTCCCTGAGGTAGCCGTGTATACGTTAGCTGTTGTCCCAGAAATGTGAATGCAAACAAATGTTGTGAGTCTGGGTGCACAGGCACACTGAAATAGGCTGAACACAGATCTATTACTGTGTACCATTTTGCTCCAGCAGGGATGCTTGATAGTATAGTATGCGGATCAGGTACTATAGGTGCATCCATTTCTATTATTGCATTGATAGGACGCAAATCATGTACCAGCCGATACTCTTTTGTATTGTTTTTAGGGATAGGATAGATAGGAGTATTGCATGGGCTTGCAGTTTTTATTAGAACTCCAGCTGCCATCAGTCCCTTAATTACTGGTTTTATGCCTTCAATAGCCTGAGGTTTTAATGGATACTGCCTTTGGTGAGGCAGTTTTGCTCCCGGTTTTACTTTTATTTTTACTGGTAAGGCTGTTTTTAGTAGTCCTACATCCGTTTTGCTTTTGGACCACACCACTGGTGGTATTTGCTCTAACAATTTCTCTTGTTGGGCCGATAACACCATCTGTCCCTCTGGTCTAGGATTGAGCTCCACTTTTTGAGCTATAGCCTCATCATTTACTTTTAAATTAATTCGTATAAACTGCTGGTCTTTTGACAGATGTACTTGTGGACTTTCCATGTTTTGCCATTCTTCAACTTCTGAGGCTGTCTTTACCATTGGACCTAGGTCATGGGATTCATACTTTTCTGAGACTAAAAGGGTCACATGAGGCATGGCATTCGGCACTTGATACCATTGTTGTTCAGCTGAAGTTAGCTTGACAGAAGCTGCGGCCCCTTGGGGGCCTAAATAAATTTCTGTGGTGGTTATGTGAAACAGCCGTTGATTCATCAATACATCCCAGCAGCATGCATAGTCAGTTTGTTCTTGTTTGGCATCGAACATCAGGGTGACATGTAAAGGTAAACTAGGTGTATATACTGCTTCATAGTGTTGTTCGGCCCAGGGCTTCCATTTTTCCCATTGCAGTTGAAGATTTGAATTTTCTGGTTGTAACTTCAGCCAGTATACCATGGGTTGCACAGGTCGGACCTTGTTTTCCATGTCCATAAGCACCATAATGTTGGTGAGTGCTTCGTCAGGAAAGTGTATTTGCAGTCCTTGATGGGTACACACTATCTGGGTTTGTAGCTTACATAAAATGTCTCTTCCCAGCAAATTCACAGGTGTATTTTGTGAGTATAACAGGGGTGCTTCAATTGTTTTTCCTGCAATCGTTACAGGAAGTGGGCGTGTAAAAGGTATTATTTGAGTTTTCCCAGAGAAGCCGATGGTCTTAATTACAGACCCAGAGAGGGGGAGATGAGCGCCCATTTTCCCTATGCAAGAGTATGTTGCCCCTGTATCACCATGAAAGGGAAATCTCTGTTTTGTATATTAACGGTGACGGCTGGCTCTTCCTTAGGTATCATCGAAATAGCCAATGCCACCGTTTCCCCCTCTGTCTTCTCTAGGCCTCCCTATTGCCAATAGGCAGAGGGTCCAACCCAAGGTCGGGCCGGACAATTTCTCATTCGATGTCCAGGTTGTCCACAGCTCCAACACTCATTAGAGGGTTGATCCCCTATTGGGGGTGTTGGTCCCATAGGCGGTCCCGCTTGACTGTTCCTGGGAGCTGAGTTTTGGAATCTGCTTCCAAATGAAGGTTGGCGAGATCCTCTTCGCCACCCTCCTCTTTGACCTTGAAAGTTCCGTGACTCTCCTCTCCACCCATGACTGTAGGTGGGTCCATTTCCGGGTGTGCCAGTGCTATGGTAGTGATAGTGATGCTCCACTGGTGCCGAGACTTCTCCTGCAGCAGTGCTTCCTGCTGCTCCTTGGGGGCTCTGTGTGGCTGTTACCACAGGTGCCTGTATGGTGGCAGCAGTGTTTGCCGTAGGGCCCGTGCTTGCCGGCTCAGAAGGAACAGGGGTCATCATTGGTGCCTGGGTCTTTGTTTTTTCTTTCTTGACTTTGGTTAGCTCTCCCAACTGCATCTGCACCAATTTTTTTTGTCAGGGATTTTGCTGCATCTTCTTTTTGTTTTTCTTTCTTGTAGATTTCAAGATGGTGACAAATATGCTCAGAGTATAAAGCCCAATTCATTTTCGATAGTCCCACGACTCCATCTAGGGCTTTCTGAACCTCATCTGGTAGAGCCTTTTTTACAGTTATTTTAAACAGGATTTCAGTTGCTGGAGAATGGTTCCATGCATTTCCTGTTTCCTCCGCCCATCTCTTCTGGAATCGATGCAGGAACTTCTTTGGGCACTCTTCAGGTGTCCACTCCTCATCATCCAATTTAGAGGGATCCAAGACCTCAGGGTACTTTCTTCTCAGTCCTTCCCACATGGAGTTTCTATAGCGATTAAAGGGGACTTCATCATGTTGATTAGTGCCCATCATTTGTGTTAGTCCAACCTTTCCTGCTAATTCTTCAGTGTCATGTTTTCCCATGACATGCATTAGCAAGGCTTTTATGTCGCCTAAAGACAAGGTTACCCCTGCAGTGCCCTCTTCTAAGGCAGTTATCCATCTCCCAGCTCCTTGGGTGATGTCTGGCAGCCTGTTGGCCAGCCCCACCATGTCTGTCCAGCTCCATGGGGTATACACATGATGACCATTTCTAACCACCAATGGGCATATGAGGTCTTCATCCTCCTCTTCTTCTGTGCGGGATCCATACTGTCTTCCAGATCGAGTGCGACTGACTGGTTCCAGGCAGTCCATCCAGTCGGTTATATTCTGTTCTAAAGCCGCTATGTCTTTGGCTACACATTGTTGTCTTTGCCTGAGTCGGGCCTCTTTTGCAGTCTCAATGACGATCTCACCAGAAATTTTTCGGGTGGGTGGCTCTATAATGTGATTCCCTTGATTGGGCGTCGATTGTTGTAATATTCTTCTTTCCTCGGCGTCCCTATGTCTTTGTATTCTTTCCTTCGCTAGCCGAAGTTGCTCAGCTAGTTCTTCATTATCTCTTCTGGCCAGATCCAGTGTGTCACAGAAGCTCTTGTGCCACTCTTCGGAGCCTCTATAGCCTGTGAAGGTCCAGTCGGCTGACTTATGGTGGGAGGGGACGGTTTTCAGTGGACCTCGATGTGCAGGCGGAGACTTCAGGTCTCTCTCTTTATCCTCGTCTGCCTCCGTGTCACTGTTATTTGTGGCCCCCCCCTGCTGGTCGTGGTGAGCGACCACTTACTTTCGGACTTGGAGACCTTGTATGATCCATTTGACAGACTGAGGACCTGTCTCCTTGTGGCTCTCGAGCTTTTAGTGTCAGTGTGAATTTGCCCTCCACATCCATGCCTTGGTCCTCTTCACGAGTTCCTAATACAAATTGTCCAGCTGTCTTTCCCATATCATGACGTTTATATGGGGGTGGCTCTGATTCCCAGCTCGGTGCACTGGCTTTAGTCTCTTTGGATCTTTCCTCTGTCATTTTTTCTCTTTTCTGCTGTAGCCTCTGTGCTTCCTGCTTGAACAAGGCCAAAACTTCTTTTTCTTCAGTGCGTTTTTTGTTGTTTTTTACGTTCTTCTGCTGATCTTTAATTTATTTTTTCTGTATTTCTACCGCAACTGCTTCACACATCACCGGATCAAATGATCCCACCAAAGGCCATTGCCTGCCCCCATGTGACCTTTTGTGCCACTTTCTCATACATTGGTTGGCCTTAGTGCGTTTTCCTGGATATTTTCTTAGTACTAAGTCTAGCGGGGTACTTTCCCGACCTTGACCTTGAGAGTTACCCATGTAACCCTGACAAACGCTATGTGAGGTGTTTCTATGGTGTTCTGGTAGTCCCTCAGGGGCTGTCCTGATCCAGACCAATAACTTGCTGGCTGTAACACCTGTTTTGTATTTTAAACCCTTAAAAGGATTACATTTCCAACTGCTATGCCCGTCTTCTTTTTCTTTAACTAAATATGAAAATTGACCTGTTTCCCACCGAACCTTCCTTGGGACCACAGTCAGAGTCAACCTAGGAAACAGTTCTTCACCTGGATCGGTTGGTAGTGTTACTAAATGATTTAATGGTATGCTAAGTTCTTTATTAGGGTCAGCACAAAGCAGCTCCAGCCACGGGGTTAAACCCTGATGCCACAGACGTCTTATCAGCAGCTCCCAATTAATTAGAGGGAATTGTTCTTTCTTTTGCTTCAGATTGATTACCTTAGTAATCTGCCATAATTTCTGATTGATCTCTTGTTCGTCCTGCCAATGTTCTGCTCCTACCCTGTCAAAATAGGTCCTTTCCAGCCAAAAATGTGTCCTGATTCCCTGGGTTTCGATGTCTCCGTCAGTCAAGTAATGTTCTGGGAGTATTATTTCATCATCACTTAAGTCTCCCATCAAAGACTGTCCCAAGCATTGATCAGTCTGTCAGCTTTTTCACTATAATCTAAGCTTTATCTCTTTTGATTTATAACCAATTTTATTTATTTAATCCTCTTACAACCCTAACACTTCCTAATGTCTTTGCTCCCGACTTTCTATTTTCCTTCTAATTTTTTTTTTAACTTTCTGCTTCTAGTCTTTTTCTGCTATATTTGTTTATTAGTTTTCTCTCTTTGAAATAATATCTACCTTCTCTGTATTTACATAGCACTCTTCTCCTGTCTTTTTCTTCACTGTCTCTGTTTCACACTTTCCTCTCTGCCTGTCATGCACCTCCCAAGTCCTCCTGTTGGGTCTAAATACCTCCCCCTCGTACTCTTTCACATTAATCTTGTATGTCAGCCAGCTTGCAAGCCCTCACAGCTTTGCTTGCACCTCCCCGCTTACTCTCCACTCTCCCACACACAATTTTCAACAGCTTTATACACAAAAATTATTAAAAACAACTTTCTATATATCTCTATCTAGACTTCTGCCACTTTTCACTCCGCGGCTTTAAACAACCTTTTTATTCACTTAACACCAATGTGTTCTGTTTAAGCATGTATCTCTTCTTCACGTTAGACAGCTTCTCCGGCGCTGTCAGCAACTTCATATATTACTTTTTTCAAGCCCTCTTTGAGCGTACAATATTTCATTTACTTCTACGCCTTACTGCGCCTCGCGTGCGTATCCTGTGCTTAATATATTATTTTTCACCAGCTCCTTTCTGAGCATACAATATTTCATTTACTTCTACGCCTTACCGCGCCTCGCGTGCGTATCCTGTGCTTACTATATTATTTTCACAAGCTCCTTTCTGAGCATACAATATTTCATTTATTTCTACGCCTTACCGCGCCTCGCGTGCGTATCCTGTGCCTTTCTGCACTTTCTTCTACCTTTTTTTTTTCACTTACTGAGCTCCTCGTGAGCTTAATGTGCCTTTGCACTGAAAATACTCTTTTTCTTGTCTTAGAAAAAACTCATATTACTGTGTACTTAATTACTTATTCTTCTCCCACGCCCCACAAGCGTGTATCTGGTGCCTTACTGCACTATTTTCTGCTTCATTAATTCTCATGTATTCTGCACTAACTCTTCATTTATTTATTTATTTTTTTTTTTATAGTTTTTCTCTTTTCTTAAAAAATGACGTCCTTTATTGAGCTCTTTTACTTACTGTCAGCGGTGCCACTTTGCACTTTCCTCTTTAAATCTCTTTATCATGTACGGTATTTCTACTGCGCCCCCTCAGGCGCTTATCTTGTGCTTTCTCTGCACGTATTCTCTTGTTAAACTCTTTTTTCTCACTTATTTCACTTCAGTCTCTGTTAAACTCTTTAAATAACCTTGTATTACCTTGTATCTATTTGTCAGTATACTCCCCTAAATTAACCCCTACAGCGCATGCTATCAGCCGGCACGTTAGTAACGAATTTCAACACCAATTATTCCCCAAGCATCCAGGTTAGTTCTCCACGCACTCTTTCCGCACCAGAGTTCATGAACATTCCTGACCTTTCACTCACACAGACATTCTTTTTCCCGGGAACACACACACCTTCTGAGCATTTTATCTACAAAGCCTGATAATTTTCAATCTTATCTTTTTTAGTCTCTTATCAATTTTCTTAGTCCAGGTTCTTTTGGGTAAGAGGCAATTAAAAAATATCACCTGTCAACTTGGGCGGAAATCCCGACTCACTCCTCCAGATCGTGCAGAAATTATAAAAGGTTTCTGCTTACCTTTTAGTCGTGATCACTGTTATTTACGGTCTGGAGGGATGAGCTGGACTGCCCCAGGCTGCCGGAATGCCCCTGGACCCTCCTGAAGCTGGCTCGCCAAGTTGTGTCGCGGCTCGTCTTTAGTCTTCTCAGGATGTCGTCTTTTAGATAACACAAACTAATTGCAAGTGATATGCTAGAAAATGACACAACACTTTAGAATAATTCAGCCTTAAGCAAGATAAAATGCACAGAGTTTTTAAGTTTATCTAAGCCTTCGACACAAAGCTTAGACAAACTGAGTCCTCTAGAGAGACTGAATATGACAACCGCGCTCGTCTATTTATTGGAGACCCGCGGGCATCGCTCCTCCTTCGACTTTTTTATTTATTTCATTCCCAAGACATGGTTTTCTATTGGAAGCGTCCTCTAGTGAACCCTAAGCAGGTGTTAGGCCATTATTTCAATGTGACAAACGCTCCCATTAAAACATGAAGGATTTACAACTGATTTTTTTAAAAGACCTTCAGCCACAGGTGCAGCTGGCCTGAGGCCCCCCCCGCACGTGGCCTCAGTCACACGTGCAGCTGGCCTGAGGCCCCTGCACGTGGCCTGCGGGAAAGCACCTAAAAGGCCTTGGAAAGCCCCTGACAGACTGAATGACTAATAAAGCCCTTTTTTTTTTGGGTTGAACACCTGCTAGTTCAACCAGAGGACATACAGTTCGGATCAGGACACTTGATAGTTCATCATAGTTCAAATAAGGACCTAAAAATTCTTCTACAAAAATATTAACAACGAACAAAGACTGCCAAAAACATTTAAAGCTCCAAACCATTATGAAGTATCATGATGTAAAAGTAGTTATATTGTGGCAGGATTATTTTTTATATTGTTTTTAAAACATAAATGAAGCTCCTGACTTTTACAGCATCACATTTAACTTGTTTTGTTTGTTTACTTTTTTCACTTTTGTCTTCTTTACGTTTGATTTTGAAGAGCTGACGAATAAAGACAATGAGAGAGAGAAAAGGCTGAATGATGTGGAGAGAGTAAATCAGGAAGTCCAAGGGATTAGTAAGGATGAACTGAGGCCAACTATGAAAAGGATGAAGAGTGGAAAGGCAGTTGGTCCAGATGACATTCCAGTGCAGGCATGGAAATGGAGTGATGCCAGTGGAGTTTCTAATGAGATTGTTTAATAAAATCTTGGAAAGTGAGAGGATGCCAGAGGAGTGGAGACGAAGTGTGCTGGTTCCTATTTTTAAGAACAAGGGTGATGTGCAGAGCTGCAGCAATTACAGAGGCATAAAGTTGATCAGCTGCAGCATGAAATTATGGGAAAGAGTAGTAGAAGCTAGGCTTAGAAAACAGGTGAAGATCTGTGAGCAGCAATATGGTTTCATTTGAGAAAGTGCACTACAGATGCAATGTTTGCTCTGAGAATACTGATGGAGAAGTACAGAGAAGGCCAGAAGGAGTTCCATTGTGTGTTTGTGGATTTAGAGAAAGCTTATGACAGGATGTCAAGAGAAGAGTTGTGGTATTGTGTGAGGAAGTCTGGAGTGACAGAGATGTATGTGAGGGCAGTGCAGAACATGTACAAGGATAGTGTGACATCAGTGAGTTGCGAAGTACGAATAACAGATTCATTCAAGGTGCAGGTGGGATTGCACATGTTGAGATTCTCTTTGGGAGTGACAAGGACGGACAGGATTAGGAATTAACATATCAAAGGGACAGCTCAAGTGGGAAATTTGGAGACAAAGTCATTGAGGAGAGATTGAGATGGTTTGGACATTTGCAGAGGAGGGACCCAGGGTATATAGGGAGAAGGATGCTGAGGATGATGCCACCCGGCAGGAGGAGAAGAGGGAGGCCAAAGAGGAGGTTTATGGATGTGCTGAGGGAGGACATGCAGGTAGTTGGTGTGACAGAGGACGATACAGAGGACAGGGTGAGATGGAAACAATTGATCAGCTGTGGTGACCCCTAACAGGAGCATGGTCCCCTGGCCCTGCTCTGGGCCTGTGGGGCCTGGGGTCCCGTGGCCCATTGTGGGGGGTGGGTGGTGGTGGTAGGGTGCGGGTGTTGGCACTGGGGGGCTGGTGGCTGCTGGGGGGATGGGTGGTCATGTTCTCCGTGCGATGGGTCTCACTTTGGCGGTTTCCTGGTCATGGGCTTTGGTGGCAGGGGTGGGATCCGGGGTGGGGGATAGATTGGGGGGTGGGGGAGCTTGGGGGGCACTGCTGGCTGCGCTGGGGGGCCTGGCTGTCGGGGGGCCGTGTGCTCTTCCTGGCCCCGGGATCGGGCCTCGCCTCTTGTCTGGGGGCTGGGCCCCGCCCTTGTGTGGCTCAGTGGTCCCTACCTTATGCTTTGGATTCGGTTGTGGTGGCTCCTTTGCTCCCCATCCTTGCCGCTACTCGCTCCCGCCCTCGGGGGCCATGGCCCGTGTGGCGTGGTTCTGGGGCTCCCCCTATTGGTGGGCCCTTGCTGGCGCCCTGTGTGCTTCCCTAGGATTTGAGGCAGCTCCCTGTGACCCTGTGTGTGTGTGTGGGGGGGGTGTTGTTGGGGGTGCGTTCCGGCACCGTTGGGCCGCTCCCCTGTTGGTTTGCTGTGCTGCCCGGTGGCTGCGGGGGCTGCCTTTCCTGGCCCCCGTGCCCTTCCGCTGCCCCTTTTCTCCTGGCTCCCCCGGGGCCCTGCGTCCTGGACCCACGTCCGTTGTCGCTCGCGGCCGGCTGCGTGGCTTCTGACGTGCTGGAGTGGTCCATGTCATATGGTAAGGTTCTGTACTCTTGTCTTGGCCCAACACACCAGCCACAGTAGTGATCGGATATTTAGCTGTGATTTGGGTCTCTGTGTGTGGATGGTTGTGTGTTTGTGGCCGTCACCACAATTCAGTTTTGGGTGATCTCAAGGGGATCAAGAATCTGGTGTCCTAGATTAGGGTATGGATGCTCACTAATTAGACAACACACTGTTGCTGTCACTGTTTGTTCACGTGTGGTTGTTGGTCATGGTATGTCGTATGGTTGGGGCCCCGTCTCCTCTGTGTCTCACGTCACAGTTATTGTCTTCACCACTTGTCTCTCGTTCTTGTCTGTCTTTGTGTTGTTTTGGTGGTTGGCCCTTCCTGATAGAAGATGTCAGTTGGCTTTGAGTAGGATGTTGTAGGCTGATCAGTTAGGGCGGATGGGGGTCACACACACACCACATTCACTCATGCACTACATACCTTCTGTCTTGCAAGAATAAATTGAATATATGCGTATTAATGTTGATAAATGGTTCTGCCAGTGTGGCACTTACCATTACTATATATGCAGACAGGGGGGAAAAAAGAAAAAAAAAGGAGCAGCTGAAAGAGGAAAATGATTTATTTATTTATCTTATTCTATTTTATTTTCCTTAGACGATGTTGCTGAAACCCAATCATGCTCAAATTCAAACTCATTCAAAATACAGGATGCCCATTTCAAATTTTAGAAAAAAAATATGGATAAATTTTGTGAACAACAAAATGTAACTGACATATGCATGCGCGGACGTATGCATGGACAGGTGCACAGACGGAGTGCAATTTTACATCCCTCATGTGTCCTTTACAGTCAGTGAAGATTAAAGTGTATTTTGACCTAGCTCCCAAAATTTTTTACTTTTATGCATTCCTTGTTCATGTAAAATAGTTATTGCTATTTTAGTTATTAATTAAAGGTTATTTTTTAAAAGGATAATGAAATTTTAATGTCCTCCCTAACTGTATGGATGTTTTACCTGGTAGTGAAACTTTCTAATTTTATCCTTGAAATAGAGAATTACAAAAAATATATTTTCTAGAGAGTAGAAATACCTGTCACGTTAACTTACATACAGAGTAATAATATATGAGGAGTCTTTGCTACACCTCATTTGTCACTCAGTGAGTTTTTAGTTACTCATGAAATAAAAAGGCATTGTTCTGATATTGTTCTGCCCCACAATGTTATGAAAGAAATGTTGACTGTAGTCCTTGTTTGATTGATAACGGAGAAACCATCACTTATAGTTTTTCATAAGCACTTAGCATAAATCTGTGGGTCTCTCAGAAAGGGATGGAAGTTCAAACCAAAGCAACTTAATATCATGTAGTACACAATAAGGGTCACTGATACCATTACAAACATGTAATATCATATTTAGTGTTTTAGTGAAGTCTTTTGTTGGTGAAACTATGTTTCTCTTGGGGCAGTGTAGTATAAAGCAGAAACGGTTGCACCAGAAGATGCACCAGACCTTTTCCTCACCCTTGGGACACAGAGCAATCCTGCATCCCATGAACGCAAAACCCGGGCCGGTACATAAGGTTTAACTAAATCAGCCAGATAGGCCGGTGCCAGTCCATGAACAACTCTGTAGGCCAGGGGTGGGCAACTTGTTCCAGAAAGGGCCAAGAGGCTGCAGGTTTTCTTTGCAGCCACTGACTCCACCAGGTGATTTCACTGACTAATATTACTTTGAGTAGATGGAATTAGTTAATCAGTAAAATCACCTGGTGGATTCAGTGGCTGCAAAGAAAACCTGGACCCTCTTGGCCCTTTCTAGAACAGGTTGCCCACCCCTGCTATAGGCCAATAGCAAAACCTTAAAATCCAACCTCACAGAGACAGGTAACCAGTGAAGGGATGCCAAAATGGGGGTAATATGATCAAATCTTCTGCTTTGCGTCAACAGTCTGGCAGCAGCATCTTGAACCAGATGAAGACCCCTAGTACTGGACTGCAGCAAACCAGAAAATAAAGCGTTACAATAATCCAATCTAGCAGCGATGAATGCATGTATCAAAGTCTCAGCATCAACCATTGACAGAATGGGATGAATTCTCGCTATATTTCACAAATGGAAGAAAGCAGTCCTCGTGATGTCTCTAATGTGGAGGTCAAAAGACAATGTTGGATCAAAAATTACCACAAGATTCCTCACTTTGTCTGTAAGATGTATAACACACAAACCCAAGCTAGTGCTAGCTGTTCAAATTGATGCCGATGCCTCGCTGGACCAAGAACCATCATTTCGGCCTTAGAGTTTAAAAGTAGGAAGTTAGTAGACATCCAATTTCTCACTGATGCAAGGCAATCTTCTAAAGATTTTATTTGACCGAGATTACCAGCAGTTATCAACATATACAATTGAGTATCATCAGCATAGCAATGAAAGGCAATCCCAAAACGCGCAGTACGAGGTCTGTGATGGAAAAAGCGGTCCTTTTTATTTTTTTCAAAAAATAAATGGATTTGATTCATATGTTTTTACGTCAGACATGCTTGAACCCTCGTGCGCATGCGTGAGTTTTTTCACGCGTGTTGGTGATGTCATTCGCCTGTGGGCAGGCCTTGAGTGAGGAGTGCTCCACCCCGCCTGTCGGAATCTCTTTGCCTGAATAGCCGCTGCGGACGGCTGCTTTATCAACATTTTTTCTGGACCTGGAAGGGATATCCGAGTGGACACTATTGGAGAAATTAAGCTGGTTTTCGGTGAAAAGTTTAACGGCTGATGAGAGATTATGGGGTGTTTCTGTCGCTGTAAGGACTTCCCACGGAGCGGGACGTCGCACAGCGTTTCCAGGCGCCATCGTCGGCCTGTTTCGACCTGAAAACATTCTAATTTAAGGCTTAATTCACCCAGGATGTCGTGAGAGAACAGAGAAGATTCAGAAGAGGCCGGCATGAGGACTTTATGCGGGCATTCCACTGTTTAAGGACATTTTGTAATGAAAGACATGCGCGCAAATTCGCCGAGTCGTTTCCGTGACGACTTTTTTGCACTCCTGTTATAAGACAGTGATTGTAGCGCAGTGGTAAAGTTCCCATCTGGTAATCTGAGCTTTTGTAAATTGCAGGTTCGAGTCCCGCGAGTGGCATTTATTTTTTTTATTTAACCAGGATTATTTAACCGCAGGGTTCTGTATTGCATCCCCTTTTTTATTATTGATATCAACCCAGTGATTTTCACTAATTATACAGCTGGTTTTTATTGTATTTTTCTCCATATCAGCAGCGCAATGTGGTGCAGCACGTTCCAGCTGCTCGCACTGTGTTTGTGTACGCGCACGAGCGTGTACAAAACCGGCGCCGATGTGTCATGCACACCTGTGCGATTGTGCGTCCCTCACAACAGCAGGTGGATGGTTCACGGTTCCCCATTTCGTGTTTGGTTCGCATATTTTCTTCCGGTTTCTGCGTCTTTCGTGTTATGTGTGAAGGGGCCCTTAAAGAGGAGGTTCACTAGTCCTCAACTGTGTCTATTACAATCAAAAATGTCATATCTGAATTTATAGTCGTTTTTACACAATTACTGACTCATCTCATTAATCCTATATCTGCCGTTGTCTTCACATGGAAATTGACTTTATTCTAAACATTTTCCTTGAGCCTGTTCTCTAACATGTTCACCATGCTATCCTTGGGGACCAAATGTACAACTGAGTTTGAGTGCTGTTTCACTGAGGCCTTGTTTTATGCGCAGTACCCCACCCTGTCATTCCTCCTTCATAATTTGAGTAAAACTATTCCAACAATATTCCTCTCTCATGAATATGTTCCAATGTGCAGCAGCTTGCATCCTCCTCTCAGTTCTCTGGCCTTGTACTCTTTCTATCATTCCAAACATACAACACTTCCTAATTCCTCCTATCCACCAAATCTCTTCTTTTTCCAGTCATTGTGCCAGCATTCAAAATCTTTACTCTTACTATATTCTATTCTTCTTCTTATCCATCTCCTTCTTCTACATCTTCTAGGCTAGATCAAGCCCACCTTGCACTTGTATATATTTTTAGGATGACTTTTAATTCAGCTCTGCTGAACATCAGCATTATCTCAACCAACATTTGGTGATAGTTTTGTTCACCTGTACAGATCTACTCAGGGCAGTGGTACATTATGGGACCAGAAAATATAACCGAACCATCCAAGGGCCTCATTTATCAAACTGTGTTCAGCAAAGCTTCGAAATGCTGTAGTACAAACAAAATTTAACAGAGGTGGAAAACTCTGGCTTCAGAAAGTAGAAGTCCAACCACATATCTGTTCCATCTTCCTTATAAACCAGCTGATTGTAATTAGTTCAAATCTTCAGGCAGGTGGACGAGCTACGGTAATTATTGAGATCACCTGTTTTAAATGCACAGGTAGAAGCAATACATGGTAGGACTTTTACTTTCTGAAGCTGGAGTTTTCCACCTCTGAAATTTAGTATGTGTGGAAGTCCAAAAAAAAAAAAAAAAAAAAAAACTGTATTTATCAAACAGATGCAAACCAGTAAGAACCAGCTGTTTCCATTTTCTAAACCATATGCTCAGTCATTTGCTTTCAGAAATGCCCTGAGATCATGCAGCATAAGGCAAAAGAGATTAGAGATGGGTGCACTAACCACATGGTCATCATACTGACCTGGCTTCATTCATCAACACCACTTGATTTTAGCCTGATAGCCTAGCATAGCATGCTACCTTTCTTGGAGGTAAGTCCTATATAGGCCCTAAGGCCCGTTGGTGCCGGTGTTTATCTCCAGATTGCATAACTTCTGGGGAAAACCTGGTCTTGTTAGGAGAGACGACATCCATCCCACTTTGGATGGAGCAGCTCTCATTTCTAGAAATCTGGCCAATTTTCTTAAATCCTCCAAAACGTGACTATCCAGGGTTGGGACCAGGAAGCAGAGTTGTAGTCTTACACACCTTTCTGCAGCTTCTCTCCCCCTGCCATCCCCTCATTACCCCATCCCTGTAGAGACGGTGCCTGCTCCCAGACCACCAATAACCAGTAAAAATCTATTTAAGCATAAAAATTAAAAAAGAAAAAATAATATAGCACCTTCAACTGCACCACAGACTAAAACAGTTAAATGTGGTCTATTAAACATTAGATCTCTCTCTTCTAAGTCCCTGTTAGTAAATGATATAATAATTGATCAACATATTGATTTATTCTGTCTTACAGAAACCTGGTTACAGCAGGATGAATATGTTAGTTTAAATGAGTCAACACCCCCGAGTCACACTAACTGCCAGAATGCTCGTAGCACGGGCCGAGGCGGAAGATTAGCAGCAATCTTCCATTCCAGCTTATTAATTAATCAAAAACCCAGACAGAGCTTTAATTCATTTGAAAGCTTGACTCTTAGTCTTGTCCATCCAAATTGGAAGTCCCAAAAACCAGTTTTGTTATTATCTATCGTCCACCTGGCCGTTACTGTGAGTTTCTCTGTGAATTTTCAGACCTTTTGTCTGACTTAGTGCTTGGCTCAGATAATTATAGTGGGCGATTTTAACATCCACACAGATGCTGAGAATGACAGCCTCAACACTGCATTTAGAGTATCTCGTCAATAGTTTTACATCCTCATTGAAGACAACTTTGGATGCTGTAGCTCCTCTGAAAAAGAGAGCCTTAAATCAGAAGTGCCTGACTCCGTGGTATAACTCACAAACTCGCAGCTTAAAGCAGATAACCTGTAAGTTGGAGAGGAAATGGCGTCTCACTAATTTAGAAGATTTTCACTTAGCCTGGAAAAAGAGTCTGTTGCTCTATAAAAAACGCCCTCCTTAAAGCTAGGACATCTTACTACTCATCACTAATTGAAGAAAATAAGAACAACGCCAGGTTTCTTTTCAGCACTGTAGCCAGGCTGACAAAGAGTCAGAGCTCTATTGAGCCGAGTATTCCTTTAACTTTAACTAGTAATGACTTCATGACTTTCTTTGCTAATAAAATTTTAACTATTAGAGAAAAAATTACTCATAACCATCCCAAAGACGTATCGTTATCTTTGGCTGCTTTCAGTGATGCCGGTATTTGGTTAGACTCTTTCTCTCCGATTGTTCTGTCTGAGTTATTTTCATTAGTTACTTCCTCCAAACCATCAACATGTCTATTAGACCCCATTCCTACCAGGCTGCTCAAGGAAGCCCTACCATTAATTAATGCTTCGATCTTAAATATGATCAATCTATCTTTATTAGTTGGCTATGTACCACAGGCTTTTAAGGTGGCAGTAATTAAACCATTACTTAAAAAGCCATCACTTGACCCAGCTATCTTAGCTAATTATAGGCCAATCTCCAACCTTCCTTTTCTCTCAAAAATTCTTGAAAGGGTAGTTGTAAAACAGCTAACTGATCATCTGCAGAGGAATGGTCTATTTGAAGAGTTTCAGTCAGGTTTTAGAATTCATCATAGTACAGAAACAGCATTAGTGAAGGTTACAAATGATCTTCTTATGGCCTCAGACAGTGGACTCATTTCTGTGCTTGTTCTGTTAGACCTCAGTGCTGCCTTTGATACTGTTGACCATAAAATTTTATTACAGAGATTAGAGCATGTCATAGGTATTAAAGGCACTGCGCTGCGGTGGTTTGAATCATATTTATTTAATAGATTACAATTTGTTCATGTAAATGGGGAATCTTCTTCACAGACTAAAGTTAATTATGGAGTTCCACAAGGTTCTGTGCTAGGACCAATTTTATTCACTTCATACATGTTTCCCTTAGGCAGTATTATTAGACGCCATTGCTTAAATTTTCATTGTTACGCAGATGATACCCAGCTTTATCTATCCATGAAGCCAGAGGACACACACCAATTAGGTAAACTGCAGGATTGTCTTACAGACATAAAGACATGGATGACCTCTAATTTCCTGCTTTTAAACTCAGATAAAACTGAAGTTATTGTACCTGGCCCCACAAATCTTAGAAACATGGTGTCTAACCAGATCCTTACTCTGGATGGCATTACCCTGACCTCTAGTAATACTGTGAGAAATCTTGGAGTCATTTTTGATCAGGATATGTCATTCAGTGTGCATATTAAACAAATATGTAAGACTGCTTTTTTGAATTTGCGCAATATCTCTAAAATTAGAAAGGTCTTGTCTCAGAGTGATGCTGAAAAACTAATTCATGCATTTATTTCCTCTAGGCTGGACTATTGTAATTCATTATTATCAGGTTGTCCTAAAAGTCCCCTGAAAAGCCTTCAGTTAATTCAAAATGCTGCAGCTAGAGTACTGACAGGGACTAGAAGGAGAGAGCATATCTCACCCATATTGGCCTCTCTTCATTGGCTTCCTGTTAATTCTAGAATAGAATTTAAAATTCTTCTTCTTACTTATAAGGTTTTGAATAATCAGGTTCCATCTTATCTTAGGGACCTCAAAGTACCATATCACCCCAATAGAGCGCTTCGCTCTCAGACTGCAGGCTTACTTGTAGTTCCTAGGGTTTGTAAGAGTAGAATGGGAGGCAGAGCCTTCAGCTTTCAGGCTCCTCTCCTGTGGAACCAGCTCCCAATTCAGATCAGGGAGACAGACACCCTCTCTACTTTTAAGATTAGGCTTAAAACTTTCCTTTTTGCAAAAGCTTATAGTTAGGGCTGGATCAGGTGACCCTGAACCATCCCTTAGTTATGCTGCTATAGACTTAGACTGCTGGGGGGTTCCCATGATGCACTGAGTGTTTCTTTCTCTTTTTGCTCTGTATGCCCCACTCTGCATTTAATCATTAGTGATTGATCTCTGCTCCCCTCCACAGCATGTCTTTTTCCTGGTTCTCTCCCTCAGCCCCAACCAGTCCCAGCAGAAGACTGCCCCTCCCTGAGTCTGGTTCTGCTGGAGGTTTCTTCCTGTTAAAAGGGAGTTTTTCCTTCCCACTGTTGCCAAGTGCTTGCTCACAGGGGGTCGTTTTGACCGTTGGGGTTTTTCCGTAATTATTGTATGGCCTTGCCTTACAATATAAAGCGCCTTGGGGCAACTGTTTGTTGTGATTTGGCGCTATATAAATAAAATTGATTTGATTTGATAACTTGAAGTTGCCAAAGCAGGTACCCATTGACAGCTGAGTGGACTGGGACAGTACACATTAAGCATCTTGTCCAAATATATAGACAGGTCACATGAGCAGGATTTGAACCTAGTACTAAAGACTGAAAGACCAGCTCCTTATCTCCTCACCTATCTGCTCTACACACTGTACTGCTGGTTTCCTGTGGGCATAAACATGTCTGTGATTGTCAATGTTTGGCATAAATGTTGAGCTCTTATTTTAGTGAGGTTCAAATCACTTGACCGCAGCAGTAAGGGCCCCTTCACACATAACACGAAGTTGGGCAAAAGAACCAGAAACTGGCTGAAAAGGGACGAGGGAAAAAAAAAATGAATTGGTGAACCGCGAAAAAATCCACCCACTGTTGGGAGGGACACACGGTCGAACAGATGTGAACGATCCGGCAGCGACGGCTTCATGCACACTTGTGTGCGCGTGAACTAACACATAGCAAGCATGTGAGAGGTGTGATACCACATTGCACTCACACAGAAGCAGCAGTGATCACATGCTGGACATACGAGGTCTGTTAGAAAAGTACTTTTCTAACAGACCTCGTATGTACATAAATCAACAAAAATGTGTAAGGACAAAATAATGAGAGCACAGAACATCATAAGAACAATGACCGTACTGTATAAATGTAAGACAATCATGTTACTGGTAATGATTCTTTTCTCACTGTTAAAACACACACACACACACACACACACACACACACACACACACACACACACACACACACACACACACACACACACACACACACACACACACACACACACACACACACACACACACACACACAAAGAAAAGAAAAGAAAAAAAGCAATGTTTAATATTCAGTTCCTGTTATAAAGAGCGGACAATACAAGAATTTTCCTCGTCCTGTTCAAGCCCCTTCACACATAACACGATTGAAGCCAACTAGCGCATGAAGGAGGAATTGCATGCCACCCATGAAAAATCAGAGCCACCTCAAACGTCTCATACTGCTGTCGCCACAATATTCATGCACACAAGCGGCCGAAACACAGCAAATGCCCTGCGTGTGCTCATTTGATCCCTCTCTCGACAGGTATTGGCCAAATTCCAGGTGACACACATGAACATACAACACTGTTCATCGGGCACTTAGAAAATCTGGTGCCATTCGCACTGTCAGCACGAAAATTGTGTGCAGACAATCCCTTTCAAGTTGTCTGTGAAAAGTGTCAAAGTGCAGTGTGTGTGGCATCACCTAGCAACACATATGGGGGTAATTGTGCCGACCCCCCCCCCCCCCCCCCCACACACACACACAAATGGCGTGTGGAGTGTGTCGTCATCGCCCTCCCCAACACAGATGGCTTGTGGAGTGTGTCGTCCCCAAAACCCCAACAACACACACATACACACCATGAATCCAACATTGTCAGCTGTAGCTTAAGGTCCCAGAGTTCCGTGGCTTTGCTCATATGCTTTGCTGTGGACATACAGCACCTGTCAGCTGACAGCAGACTGTCAGCAGGATGTGACCGTGCACGTAAGGTGTCAAATTAAAAACACAGACATCAGACAGATGCAGGACTAACACATAATAATACAACCCCTGGCAAAAATTATGGAATCACCGGCCTCGGAGGATGTTCATTCAGTTGTTTAATTTTGTAGAAAAAAAGCAGCTCACAGACATGACACAAAACTAAAGTCATTTCAAATGGCAACTATCTGGCTTTAAGAAACACTATAAGAAATCAGGAAAAAAAATTGTGGCAGTCAGTAACTGTTACTTTTTTAGACCAAGCAGAGGGAAAAAAATATGGAATCACTCAATTCTGAGGAATAAATTATGGAATCACCCTGTAAATTTTCATCCCCAAAACTAACACCTGCATCAAATCAGATCTGCTCGTTAGTCTGCATCTAAAAAGGAGTGATCACACCTTGGAGAGCTGTTGCACCAAGTGGACTGACATGAATCATGGCTCCAACACGAGAGATGTTACTTGAAACAAAGGAGAGGATTATCAAACTCTTAAAAGAGGGTAAATCATCACGCAATGTTGCAAAAGATGTTGGTTGTTCACAGTCAGTTGTGTCTAAACTCTGGACCAAATACAAACAACATGGGAAGGTTGTTAAAGGCAAACATACTGGTAGACCAAGGAAGACATCAAAGCGTCAAGACATAAAACTTAAAGCAATATGTCTCAAAAACCGAAAATGCACAACAAAACAAATGAGGAACGAATGGGAGGAAACTGGAATCAATGTCTGAGCACAGCCGGGTGGCTTACATAATTAATTTACTTCGGGGCAGAGCACGCGCCTGGGCTATGGCGCTCTGGGAACGAGATTCATGGGTCCTCTCTACTTATACTGAGTTTATAAGGGAGTTTCGACTGGTGTTCGATCATCCCAACAGAGGCGAGGCCACTTCAAATATGCTGCTGTCAATGAGACAGGGATGGTGGAGTGCTGCTGATTACGCAATCGACTTCCGCATTGCGGCAGCGAGGTCCGGTTGGAATGCAGTCTCACTCTGCGCCGCCTTTGTAAACGGGCTGTCTCCGGCCCTAAAGGAGCATCTGGTGGCTAAGGATCAGCCGCGGGATTTAGATGGGCTTATTGATCTGGTTATACGCTTAGACAATCGGCTTGAGGAATTCAAGCGAGAGGGAGACGAAGGGCGTGGCCGGGTGCGCGCTGTCCCTCTCCCCTCCAGATCCGAGCTAGTGCCGTCCTTTCCCCGCTCCAAAGCCAGGGCTCTCCGCATTACACCAGCTCCCCCTGCTGACATTGCTATGGAAACGAGCAGGGCGAAAGTGACAGTAAAGGGAAAACAAAGGAGACTGGCACGTGGAGAGTGTGTTTACTGCGGCTCTAATGAGCATGCGCAGAATAAGGGGCCCCAGGCGGTTAAAGAGCAAAGCTCAACCTTAGAGACTGGGCTAAGAGTGAGCCATACAAACCACACGGGTGTCCCACGCAAATGCACATGACTCCCAGTCACAATCCTCTGTAGGGTTTTAACCCTTACCGCTCCAGCACTGATCGACACAGGATCGGAAGGGAACCTACTGGATAGTAGGTGGGCTAAGGCTGTGGGGCTCCCTCTGGGGGCTGTTCCTTCACCATTGAAGGTGCGGGCACTAGATGGCACCCTACTACCAGAAAAAAACACACCAGACACAGCCTTTAACCTTGGTTGTCTCTGGTAATCACAGGGAGGAGATTGTGTTTTATGTAACACCTTCTACCTCCAGAGTTATTTTGGGTTATCCATGGATGATAAAACACAATCCCCGGAATGATTAGCCGTCTGGGGTTGTGGCTCAATGGAGCGAAACCTGCCACCGGGAGTGTTTGAGATCCTCGGTGCCACCTGGTGATGAAGTTAAAGAGGAGGTCAGAGTCCGCCCCAATCTCACAGAGGTGCTGGCTGAGTATCATGACCTTGCTGACGTCTTCAGCAAGGATCTGGCACTCACCCTGCCCCCTCACCAACCGTATGATTGTGCCATTGATTTGGTTCCAGGCGCTGAGTATCCGTCCAGCAGGCTGTACAACCTCTCAAGTCCTGAACGCGAATCAATGGAGACCTACATCCGGGACTCATTAGCTGCCGGGCTAATCCGAAATTCTTCATCCCCGTTAGGTGCAGGTTTCTTTTTTGTGGGCAAGAAGGACAGCGGTCTCCGTCCATGCATTGATTATAGAGGGCTGAATGAGATCACGGTTCGCAACCGATACCCGTTACCTCTATTGGATTCAGTGTTCACACCCCTGCATGGAGCCAAAATATTCACAAAACTGGATCTTAGGAATGCTTACCATCTGGTTTGGATACGGAAGGGAGATGAATGGAAGATGGCATTTAACACCCCCTTAGGTCACTTTGAGTACTTGGTCATGCCGTTCGGCCTCACCAACGCCCCCGTGACGTTTCAAGCTTTGGTTAACGACGTTCTGCGGGATTTCCTGCACCGATTCATCTTCGTATATCTAGACGATATCCTCATCTTCTCCCAGGATCCTGAGACTCATGTTAAGCATGTCCGTCAGGTCCTTCAGCGGTTATTGGAGAACCGGCTGTTCATGAAGGCCGAGAAGCACGAGTTCCACCGCACCTCTCTGTCCTTCTTGGGGTTCATTATCTCCTCCAACTCCGTCGCACCCGATGCGGCTAAGGTAGCTGCGGTGAGAGATTGGCCCCAACCGGTAAATCGTAGGAAGCTGCAACAGTTCCTAGGGTTCGCCAATTTCTACAGGAGGTTCATTAAGGGCTATAGTCAGGTAGTTGGCCCCCTTACAGCCCTGACCTCCACAAAAGTCCCCTTCACCTGGTCGGATCAATGCGAAGCTGCATTTAGGGAGTTGAAACACCGGTTTTCGACTGCACCCGTTCTGGTGCAGCCCGATCCTAACCACCAGTTTATTGTTGAAGTGGATGCCTCTGACTCAGGGATAGGAGCCGTGCTGTCCCAGAGCAGGGAGTCCAATAGTGTTCTCCACCCCTGTGCTTACTACTCCCGCAGGTTAACCCCCACAGAACGGAACTATGACATTGGCAATCGGGAACTCCTGGTGGTGAAAGAGGTCCTTGAGGAGTGGAGACATCTGTTGGAGGGAGCTGTGGTCCCATTTGTAGTTCTCACTGACCATCGGAGCCTGGAATACATCCAGACCGCTAAGCGTCTGAACCCCAGGCAAGCCCGATGGTCACTGTTTTTCGGACGCTTAACTTCAAGATCACCTACCGCCCCGAGACCAAGAACATCTGGTCTGACGCACTGTCCCGGGTGCATGAAGAGGAAGTTGGAGCAAGGCTGTTGGACCCACCGGACACCATCTTACCGGAATCCACTATCGTCGCAGCCCTCACATGGTACGTGGAGGGTGTGGTCAGGGAGGCCCTGACGCGTCATCTGGATCCCGGAGGTGGTCCTCCCAACAGGCTGTACATGCCACCAGATCCTCGGACTGCCGTCTTGGACTTCTGTCATGGTTCCAAGCTCTCCTGCCATCCAGGGGTGCGAAGAACCGTGGCAGTGCTCCAGCAGTGGTTCTGGTGGCCGTCAGTCGAAGCCCACACCAGGGACTACATCCGGGCCTGTACCACCTGCGCCAGGGGAAAGGCTTCACACCAGCTGGAGGCAGGACTCCTCCAGCCACTGCCTGTGCCTCATCACCCCTGGTCGCACATCGGAGTGGATTTCGTCATGGGTCTCCCTGCATCTCAGGGAAAGACTGTCATCATGACGATAGTGGACTGGTTCTCCAAGGTGGCCCACTTCGTGGCCCTCCTGAAGCTCCCGACAGCCCAAGAGACTGCAGACCTCCTTGTCTACCACGTCGTACATCTACATGGTATCCCCACAGACATAGTATCTGACCGTGGTCCCCAGTTCTCCTCGCAGGTCTGGAGGAGCTTCTGTAGGGAGCTGGGGGCCACGGTGAGCCTGTCGTCCGGGTACCACCCTCAGACTAATGGTCAAGCAGAGCGGGCCAACCAGGACCTGGAGCAAGCACTGAGATGTGTCTATCAGGGCTGGTGGTGGGCTGAAACCGGAAGCAGTGGGAGACCAATGCAGACTCACAGGCAGGGTTGGTTTAGTTGAATAATAGGCTTTATCGTGAAACCAGGCATTGGGTTCGGTACACAGGTAGTCAGACATGGAAGCAGATGTATCAGACATGATACAGGCTGGGACGTGGTCCATAAAGCAGGCAGGGTTCGTTCACACAGCGTCAAGGTATATAGCAGGCAAAACAAAGGCAGAGTCAAAACGGAGGCAGAGTTCAGGATACGGCAAGGCGGAGGTCCGAGCAACAAAGCAAGGTCAAAACACACACGAGAGGCTAGAAAGTGAACAAAGTCAACAATCAGGCCGTGAGCTGTGGAACTGTGAGGGTTTTAAAGAGGAGCAAACTAATCAGGTTGATGTGGAGCAGGTGTGTGGAAGGAGGTGCGGTTTAGTGAACAAAGAAGAGGGAAGAAAGGCAAGAAAGTGCAGGAGGGCAAAACAAGCCGGTGCTAAGCAAGATAAGTAGGTGACAGAAAAACTAACTGAATAACCTGACGTGTTCTAGACAAACAATAATGCGTGAGTGAAACCAAAAGGGGCAGAACTAAGAAATACGGTGGCAAGTCTAAACAGAGAAAAAACAAGGACCTTTGAATTAAACCCGACTAGGATGAAACAGATACTGGCAGACAAGAGAATACAACAACTGATGAAGGCACAACGACTATGGATTGAACTGCAAATAACCAAAACCCAGAGAATACAGAATAATGCAATAGATAATACAAGATAACTGATAACTGCTCATCAGATTATGTTCCATTTGTTATTCATGACATTTTCTGTTCAACACCAAAGTTAAAAAAATAATAACATGTGACTAAGCATATACAATAAATGTGATAAACTCATGATGAAAACAAACTGGCAGGACAACACTAGAATGGAACTGAATCATGACAAAGAAATACAAAGTGACAAAGAGACCAAGTAATAAAGCAAAATGGAACACAGAATAAACACATGATGAAAATAATCCACTAATAAAACAAAGCAGGAGCTGAAGGGGATGTAAAGAAATAAGGAATCAAAGCCTTGAACAGGGCCAAACCATGAGAGTACCCCCACCCCAAGGGACCGACACTGGTGGTCCCCAGAAAACCCAGCACACAAGCCGACCATTGAACAGCAGGAGGGCAGTGCCTAACACACTGGGAAAACCAAGTGGGGAACCGTATGGCCATCCGATAGTCCACACATAACCAGGGGGTCGGTCTGGAGGCCTACGCCGGTAGACAGGGAAACACGGAAGGTGGTGGCCAGGCTGCTTAGAGCCCAAGGAGTCACCAGGAGGTGTCACCAACGAACGGCTGGGAACTGTGGCAGAGACAGAGACCAGACGGGGAGCAAGCTCTGAACTGGGAACAAGGAACTGACAATCAATGGCCTTATTGAGCTGGCCACGACTGGAACGAGACACGGGAAGATGGAAAGTCATGAGGGACTGATGCAGACGGGACAGCACAGAGTAGGGAGACAGGTTAAGCCAAACACAAATCAACAAAACCGCAATGAAACAAAGGAGGCAACAGAAAAGAAAGACTAATAACTGAGATTGCAGCCAAAAACTGGATGAAAGTAGAACATCAGATCCCAAAATGAAGCTTATGGTGGTGAAAACAAAAAAAAAGACAAACAGAAAACTGGTGACAAAAGTGCTGAAATAGGGAATAAAGAAACCAACAACCATAAACTCCCCACCTGGTATAATACTTTATACCACTACTCACCATCCTTATGAAAGAGTAAAATGACCTCTGAAACAGGTCGCGAATACACTTTAGGAGTGCCCTGCTTGATTACCTTAACTTCCACTTTACGCACCCTGGTATCTTGACCAGGTATCGTCTTGACTACAAGTCCAGTGGGCCACTCAGTCCGTTTAATCTGTGAGTCCTTTAGCAGTACGACATCTCCCACCTGTAGGTTACGTCTCTCTGAATGCCACTTTTTCCTCGGTTGAAGTGTCATCAAGTATTCCTGCCTCCACTTCTTCCAAAATTCGTCGGCAAGGCCTTGAACCCTTTTCCAGTGCTTGTTGGAGAGGTCATTAACATCAAAATCCCCTACAGGTGCAGACAGTGTATCAGTTTTTTGTGTCAACAACATTGACGGAGTGAGAACTGCAGGAGCTTCCGGGTCGGAAGATACTGGAACCAATGGTCTGGAGTTCATGATGGCGGTGACCTCTGCCATCAGAGTGGTAAGTATCTCGTGTGTCAGATGAGATCTGTTAGTCTTGAGAAGAAGGGCATCCAGAATCCGTTGTGCAATGCCAATCATCCTCTCCCACACTCCACCCATGTGGGAAGAGTGGGGAGGGTTGAAAATCCAGGAGCATTTGTTGTCCTGAAGGTATGCCCCTAGCTCAGTATCCTCTGAGTTGAGGTTGAGCTCTTTACAGGCTCCAATAAAATTTGTACCTTGATCTGATCGGAGCATTTTTATAGGTCCTCTAATGGCCATGAAACGTCTGAGGCCATTAATAAAGCTTGCAGTGGTCAATGTCTCAATAACCTCAATGTGGACCGCTCTGGTGCTCAAGCAAGTGAATATGGCTGCCCACCATTTGTTTTCTGCATAGCCTCCTCTTGTTCTCCGGGAGGTCACCATCCATGGGCCAAAGATGTCTACCCCAACATGTGAGAAAGGTGGTTCCAACGACAATCTGTCTGTTGGTAAGTCTGCCATCCTTTGTTCTTCCAGCTTCCCTCTCAATTTTTTACAAATGACACACTTATGTATCACACTACAAACAAGTTTCTTTCCCCCAATTAGCCATAGTCCAGCTGATCTTATAGCGCCCTCTGTAAAGTGGCGCCCCTGATGTGCAACTTGTTCGTGATAATGTTTCACTAACAGTATAGCAATGTGGGACTTGGGAATGATGAGTGGGTGCTTATCATAGAAAGACATGTCTGTTGAGGTTATGCGACCACCAACTCTTAATAATCCATCGTTATCTAGAAATGGGGCCAACTTCAAAAGAGGGCTGTGTCTTGGGATCTGTTGTCGTTTGGAAAGACACTGGACTTCCTTAGTGAAAACGTCTTGCTGTATAGCCCTGATAATCACAATCATTGCCTGGGCTCTTTCATTTCCTCTAGTGCTATCACTGTTGGGATGCTTTGCACTTCTGGCTTTCAAGACTAGTGTGGAGAGTGATCACATTAATGACTTCCACGTGGAGAATCTCTCAAACCTATGGGATCCAAGCAGGCCTTTGGTCACCTTAGTACTGGTGACTGTTACCTCAGGACGGATTTCTTGATCCATGTCCGGATGTACTAGCTCAAAGTTGTCAGTCTGTGTAGTGTGCTCTTGCTGAGGTTTTGACAGGAATGATGGCCCAGAAAACCAGTTGGTGCCTTTGAGCGCTGCTGCAGCTACTGGTCGTGTTCCATAGTCTGCAGGATTTTCTTCAGTGTTGATATAATGCCACTAGCATGGATGAGATGTCTTCCTGATCTGTGTGATTCGGTTAGACACATAGACGTAAAATCTGCATGTTATTAATATAGCCCAACACGATTTCCTGTCTGTGTAGAATTTCACAGAGTGTATGTTGATATCTATTTCACCTTTAATGAAGTCTGCCAACTCAACTGCCAAGACGGCGGCACAAAGTTCAAGGTGAGGAACTGTGTGAGCGGGACGTGGAGCTAGCTTGGATTTTGCCATGACAAATCCTACATGGCATTCCCCTGTTGTGGAGATGGTTTTCAAATAGGCTACAGCAGCTATAGCAATGGTGGCTGCATCTGAAAATACACAAAGTTCCCTGTACTGTGTCTGTGTGGCCAGTGAAACAGCAACATAAGATCTCG
The DNA here is from genome assembly GCF_902500255.1 of Thalassophryne amazonica. NCBI lineage: Eukaryota > Metazoa > Chordata > Actinopteri > Batrachoidiformes > Batrachoididae > Thalassophryne > Thalassophryne amazonica. Next base: position 55,003,305 of record NC_047105.1, on the reverse strand, counting down.
GGATCTCAAGTTGTTCCAGTTCTTTCATGGCATCTCTCCAGAGTTTCCATTGTTCCTGTTTTATTGTTGAGAGTGGAGCGTCCCAGTCATACTGTTCGACCGAAAGCTCCCTCATTATGTTCCTTCCTCCCACAGTGACTGGTGCCACAAATCCTAAAGGGTCAAAAAGACTGTTCACCGTAGAGAGAATACCTCTCTTGGTCGGAGGTTTCTCCTGTTGGGACACACGGAAAGTAAAGCAGTCTGTCTCAAGGTTCCAGCTGAGGCCTAGACTCCTTTGAAGGGGCAGTGATTCCCCTCCCAAATCCAAGTCCTTCACATCCTTAGCTCTGTCTTCTGTAGGGAATGCTTGTATGACGATGTTGCTGTTTGATGCTATTTTGTGCAATCTGATGTTTGACTCGGCTAGAATTTTTTGGGACATTTGCAGAGTTTTGATGGCCTCTGTTTCATTGGGAAATGATGCAAGTCCATCATCCACATAAAAATTGCACATGACAAACTCTCTTGCATTAGCATTGGACTCAGGATACACTTTGACCATACAAATCTTGGAGCACGATCTGGAACTGGCTGAGTTTCCACATATTTCAGTACACTTTGATGTTACAGCAGTTGGACCTACCTCCTCTTGCTCCCCACCATGATCTTCAGTGGGAGCAGAGCTTTCTGGTTTTAACGGAAAAGGTTGTGGATGTAGTGCTGTGGTGTGAGTTTCGCTTCCACACTCACTGCACTGTACCCTTACCAAAAAATAGTACTGATAAGTATATAAAAAGTAAACTGGAAGTATACTTGAAACATACTTGCATGTACTACTTTTTGGTAAGGGTATTCTCTTAGTACAGTCTTTGGCCATGTGAAGAGTGGAAGAACAGCATCTAAAACAGATGTCTTTGTCTTTCAAGAGAGCTTTTCTTTCTACCAAGGACTTGCTCCTGAACAGACGACACTTTCTCAGTGGATGTGGCTTACCATGTAGTGGACACTGTTTATCAGGGTCCACGATGCTCCTGTCTGTGGGAGCATTTTTACCAGCTCCGGTTGTTTGTGACACCTCTGTTTTTCTGACAGAGATTGACGGCTGGTATTTCTGCTTTTGCACTGTTGGTTTTTCAGTTCTAGGGTTAAAGGTGGTGACACAGGCAAAGCTAGGGTCGTTGCGAATCTTAGCTTCCTCACTAATGAAGCTAACAAAAAATGAAAATGGAGGATAGGACACACCATTGTCTCTCTTAAACCTTGAAGCGACTGTAACCCACTTCTCTTGAAGGTTGAATGAAAGTTTAATCAAAATAGGATTAACACCATGTGCTGTATCAAGATGGGAAAGGCCAGGGAGATAGCCATTCTGCTTTGCTGCTTGCAGTTCCAAAAGAAGATCTCTTAGCTCTCTCAGACGCTGGTTTTCTCTGTTTGCTATCCTTGGGAAGTCCTCAACTTTTTGTAACAATGCATGTTCTATGATCTCAGGTGCACCAAAACACTCTTCTAGTCTCTGCCACACCGTTTGGAGCCCTGCTCTAGGGTTGTTAATGTAGGCCGCTCTGATTCTCCTTGCTTGTGCGGCTGATGTTGGTCCAAGCCATTTTGCAAGCAAATCTACAAAAATATAAATGCAACACTTTTGGTTTTGCTCCCATTTTGTATGAGATGAACTCAAAGATCTAAAACTTTTTCCACATACACAATATCACCATTTCCCTCAAATATTGTTCACAAACCAGTCGAAATCTGTGATAGTGAGCACTTCTCCTTTGCTGAGATAATCCATCCCACCTCACAGGTGTGCCATATCAAGATGCTGATTAGACACCATGATTAGTGCACAGGTGTGCCTTAGACTGCCCACAATAAAAGGCCACTCTGAAAGGTGCAGTTTTATCACACAGCACAATGCCACAGATGCCGCAAGATTTGAGGGAGCGTGCAGTTGGCATGCTGACAGCAGGAATGTCAACCAGAGCTGTTGCTCGTGTATTGAATGTTCATTTCTCTACCATAAGCCATCTCCAAAGGTGTTTCAGAGAATTTGGCAGTACATCCAACCAGCCTCACAACCGCAGACCACGTGTAACCACACCAGCCCAGGACCTCCACATCCAGCATGTTCACCTCCAAGATCGTCTGAGACCAGCCACTCGGACAGCTGCTGAAACAATCGGTTTGCATAACCAAAGAATGTCTGCACAAACTGTCAGAAACCGTCTCAGGGAAGCTCATCTGCATGCTCGTCATCCTCATTGGGGTCTCGACCTGACTCCAGTTCGTCGTCGTAACCGACTTGACTGGGCAAATGCTCACATTTGCTGGCGTTTGGCACGTTGGAGAGGTGTTCTCTTCACGGATGATGCGAAGGAGATGTGTTGCACTGCATGAGGCAAATGGTGGTCACACCAGATACTGACTGGTATCCCCCCCAATAAAACAAAACTGCACCTTTCAGAGTGGCCTTTTATTGTGGGCAGTCTAAGGCACACCTGTGCACTAATCATGGTGTCTAATCAGCATCTTGATATGGCACACCTGTGAGGTGGGATGGATTATCTCAGCGAAGGAGAAGTGCTCACTATCACAGATTTCGACTGGTTTGTGAACAATATTTGAGGGAAATGGTGATATTGTGTATGTGGAAAAAGTTTTAGATCTTTGAGTTTGTCTCATACAAAATGGGAGCAAAACCAAAAGTGTTGCGTTTATATTTTTGTTGAGTATAGTTCTTCTTGTGGTGACAGATTCAGATCCGAAACTGCACTCTGGAAAGATGCTTTCCAAGCCCAATAATTCTCAGGTTGGTCATCAAAATGTAATAACCCAGAACTGACCATCTCTCTCCGCATCAGGTAGTTTGCTAGGCCTGAGGTGTCTGTAGGGCGAACATCTGGAGGCTTGGATGTTGATACATTGGGCTGAGAATAATAAAGTGGACTATTGTAGTTGACTGGATTCCCTCCATACTGATCATTATTCCAGATGGCAGGCTCTCTCTTTGGGTTGACAGCATGGCAATGCTGTGGTGTGACCATCCCAGTTCCATGTGCTGGGGTAGCAGATAGAAATGGCAAGGGTTTAAAGTCCTCACTGTTTACATTGTGTTGGTGACCACTTGGTTCTTTGTTGAGTATTGCTGTATCACCGGTGTCCATTGCTGGCCATGAAACTGATGAAGATGTGGGGTCGGGCAGACCTACACATAGAGTTTGCAGATCATTGTTTAACTCTGCGAGTTGCTGCACATAGTCTTGAGTTCGTTGGGCTGGATCTATAGCTGGCATTCGGACCAGTTGGGGCTGTTGTGGGGTTCCACTTTCCTGCGTGGATTCGTCCCAAGCTTGAGCCTCAGCTAGTGCTGCCGCAACTTCTTTCTCTGACTTGAGTACGTGTAGGTCGGCATCTAGGTCAGCTTTCTTTTTAAGCTGTTCAGCTTGTTGTTTCAAGATGTCTGCTTCCTTTTGTGCAAAGGAGAGTTTTACTCTAGCAGCGTCGGCTTTCGCTCATGCCCTGGCAACAGCAATGGATGATGAAGTACGCTGGCTGGAACGTAACGAACTAGATATTCTTGATCTAGTTTCCAGTGCATCTTCATTGTCTTTCTCTGTAGGAGTTGCCATGTTTGAGTCTTCTCTGATGCTCAACACTTGCAACTGTAGATTAGACTGTCTGTTTTCCAGCAGAATGTGATGAGAAGGATGTCTTTTTACTGTTCTGCCCTCCCTGAACGTAAGTGTTTAGTTTGGCAGACAGGTAAACAGTTCTCCAAATGAGAGACGAAGTCTTCCAGGTTCAGCCTGTTTAATTCTTGCCTCACACTTGAAGGTACTGTAAAACTAAAATACACAAAAAGAAATGTATTAAAATAAAATATTTTTAGTTGCACAGGTGTGTTCAGTCATGTATACAGATATAACACAGTGCTTAAAATGCTCCTAAATGTGGCTAGCATTATTGCTGCAAACACTTAAATATTAATAGCACATCTTCTTAGCTTGATGCTAACACATAGTGGGAAATGCCATAGACGGGTTAACAGAAATTAGAATTGCGACCAAAATAATTTTATCTTTATAAAATGACCTTTAACTAAACATATTTGGCATAAAACAACACATGTAGTCATACTCACAGACATATATTTCCAAAACTCTGTGGAAGCAAGGCAAAGCTGCTGTGTTACTTTAGTCTGCTGCTCTGCTGCTTCAGCTCTCAAGTCTAACCAACTACGGAAGCCCAATGGTGGCAAACTTCAAAACCTAAACAGAATAACTTTAACAATACTGCCACCTTTTGTCAAAAACATGCATGACAGCCATAAGAAAGGCTGCACACTAAGAACTAAGTGGAGTAATAGAAGTAAGGAAAAAATGATGCAGGGAGTGAATAAAGCCAGAAAAGTTAACAAGATAGCAAAAAGAGGAAAAAAATGGTAATAAACCATGCCCCCGAATACTGAAGGACCCCTTCAAGTTTAAGGCTACTAGAACCATTGAAAAACATGAGCCAAGAATTATACGAGCCAAAATATCAGTCAACCAAAGAACGTGTGTGGGCTAGGGCCCGACGAAGGGAAATCCCCCGGGGGCCACCAAAGCCAGCTAATCTAGTAAAAATCGTCTCTGGAACACTAAACAGCTGTCCGAGAGAGCATGGAAGGTGGAACAACCAGCAGAACCATTTCAGAGGAAAACCAAAAACCGAAAAGCCAAGAGCTAAACTACGTGAGGGGTCAAATGACTTCAGAACTAAGGAAAGGATTAGATGAACCAAAAACCATAAAAAGCGACAAAACCGCTGATATGTGATGCAGATACAAGAAAAATAAGCAAGAGAATTACGGGGGGAAAAAAACATTTGACAAAAGAATACAGAGCACTGTGGACCCAACCAAGCTGATACAGAGGCTTCTTCCACCCAAACAATTTCAAACACAACATGTGAGGTTTATGCACAAAACAATATAGTGGGCTGGCGACCAGTTTCTTACACATATTCAAGCTAAGAAGGGAACAGAAAAAGAAAATATACTTGAGACATATCATACAGGAAATGACTGTCAAAATCCGGATGCATGACTTGTTGGATAACCACACCAGGCCTGATAGCGGAGCAAAAAACTGCATGCAGAACAGGTTATACAGACACACAAGAAAGAAGATCATCAATAAGAGAATAAACAAAAGAGCACTAACTGTTCGGTGACTGTCAACTCCAAAGGAAGTCTTCAAGGATGCAGTAGAAAGGTGGGCAGGAAACGATGATTCTGAAGCAGTGGGCGTGGCAGGGAATCCCGGTGACGTAACCTTCAACGTCACTGTGGGCGTGGCAGAAGAATCCAGTGGCTCGAGTTTCACTGAGAGCAAAGCAGGCGTTGTGGGCGTGGCTTGAGGCAAGGGCTTCCAGGAGGGCTGAGAAGGAAGTTCTGATGACGTCATCGTCATTGTTGACCTCAGCGGAGCACGCTCAGCTGGGACCTTTACTGCCGTGGCAGGGCCGACAGGCATGCTCGTCGTCATGGTGCCCACTGAAGCTTTGGTCAGTGGGGCTGAAGAGGGCAGAACGGCTTGTAAGAGCGGCGTTAGCGTTGCTGCTAATGCTTCCGGTGCTGTAGCTGAGTCACTGAGCTTGTGCGCTGTGATTTGCGGCAGTGACCAGGAACTTCCTGATGACTTGACGGCTGGAGCGGAAACTGGAAACAGAGCTGATGGTTCTGGAGTACTTTTTACCAACACGAGTTCAGGCAATGGTGGCGCTACAAGCTTAAGGGAGGCAGAGCTTATCGAAGCTGGCTGCTGCAGCTGCAGTGACTGCCGCTTGCGTGGAGCAGGGATCGGACGAGGGAGAGGTGACGCTGACCTCTGTGTGTAATTTGGCTGAAGAGATGGTCCGCTTGTCCGGGGCTGCCCTGTCAGTTCTCGAATGGTGGAGCGCCGTGGTGCCGGAACTGGTGGGGACGATGAGACTGGAGATGATGCTGGAGTCGTCTGAGAGACCGGCGGGTGAAAATAAGCAGGCGATACTGCGGCGTCAGACAGCGTAATGGAGCGGGGTGTGCCGAGACTGGCAATGATGTCTGCTTCAAATAGGAAGTCCATCGGGTCCTCGACGCAGGTAGGCAACCGACCTTGCATAAACAGAGCTTTTATGTTGGTTAGTTCAGGGAATTCAGTGACCATTTCTGGAGCAGTGAGGAGAAGCTGATCTAACTTAGAAAAATGTGCTGCTTGCTCCGCTCGCCTGGACTGTCCAGGAACTCAAAAAACAAGTCCTGAATCTTAAACAAAATCTCTGCCTTGCTCTGGAGTACTGAGTCCTCTGTCTCTGATGAAGACTCATCCTCCAGATCTTCCCACTCTGTGTCATCGTCTGGTGGTGAATGAGTGGTTTGCAGATATAACTCAGGGTGCTTCACCCAGTTGGGCAGCCTATCTGCAGGAAATACCTCTTTAAGTGCTGACAAGTTGAGTTCTGGGTCTGAGTTCGCGGCCTCCTGGTACTGGCCTGATTGTTCTATCAGGGCTGGTGGTGGGCTGAAAGCGGAAGCAGTGGGAGACCAATGCAGATTCACAGGCAGGGTTGGTTTAGTTGAATAATAGGCTTTATCTTGAAACCAGGCATTGGGTTCGGTACACAGGTAGTCAGACATGGAAGCAGATGTATCAGACATGGTACAGGCTGGGACGTGGTCCATAAACCAGGTAGGGTTCGTTCACACAGCATCGAGGTATATAGCAGGCAAAACAAAGGCAGAGTCAAAATACAGGCAGAGTTCAGGATACGGCAAGGCGGAGGTCGGAGCAACAAAGCAAGGTCAAAACACACACGAACAAACTGGACAAGAACGAGAGGCTAGAACGTGAACAAAGTCAACAATCTGGCCATGAGCTGTGGAACTGTGAGGGTTTTAAAGAGGAGCAAACTAATCAGGTTGATGTGGAGCAGGTGTGTGGAAGGAGGTGCAGTTTAGTGAACAAAGAAGAGGGAAGAAAGGCAAGAAAGTGCAGGAGGGCAAAACAAGCCGGTGCTAAGCAAGATAAGTAGGTGACAGAATAAACACATGATGAAAATAATCCACTAATAAAACAAAGCAGGAGCCGAAGGGGATGTAAAGAAAGAAGGAATCAAAGCCTTGAACAGGGCCAAACCATAACAGTGTCATGTGGCACTGAAATGTGGCCTGGATCGAGTATGCACACAATAGCCAAATCTCATCATCTACCGGCCTCTCCCCGTTTGAGGTCTGTTTGGGGTACCAGCCCCATTGTTTCCAGCTGTTGAGGGAGAGGTCGAGGTGCCCTCGGTCCAGGCCCACCTCAGGAGATGCCGTCAGGTGTGGAAGAAAGCCCGCTCTGCTCTCCTGAAGGCCCGGACGCGGGCTAAGGACCATGCAGACCTGCCGACGAGCCCCGGCCCCAGCTTATCAGCCCGGGCAGGAGGTTTGGCTATCAACAAAAAACATCCCTCTGCAAACGGACTTCCCGAAGTTGACTGACTGTTTCATTGGACCCTTTAAGATCCTTAAGGTGATCAGCCCGGCCCAGCTCCAGCTCCCAGCTTCACTGCGGATACACCCGGTATTTCATGTTTCCAGGATCAAGCCTTACCATACTTCTGACCTCTGCACCCCCGGACCGGCGCCGCCTCCTGCCCGCATCATCGACGGAGAACCTGCTTGGATGGTCAAGAAACTCCTTGATGTACGTCAGAGGGGTTGGGGGTACCAACACCTGGTAGACTGGGAGGGTTATGGTCCAGAAGAACGTTCCTGGGTGAAGAGGAGCTTCATTTTGGATCCTGCCCTCCTGGCGGATTTCTACAGGGAACACCCCGACAAGCCGGGTCGGTTGAGGGGGGGTCCTGTTGTGTGGGCCGCCGAAGAGGAGGTACTGCTGGCCCACCACCAGATGGCGCCCTGCCATGCTGGCACCTTTATGCCCTGCAGAGGGTGCACGGACCTGTTGGCACTACCAGGTGCACCCCGTTAGGCTGTCTTCAGCTGTCACTCATCATCATCATCATCTGCACCATAAAAGCCTGGAAAGGACACCATAACTCTGCCGAGTTATCAGCTTACCTTACAGGTAAAACTACTCAGCCGTTTTGTGCCGTACACACATTCATTGTAACTGAAGTCTTTGCAGTTGTGACTTATACTTGCAGCTTGTAGCCGAGTTTGTGGAAGTTGGAGGAGTTGGCGTCTCCACTCCTCACTTCTGACTTACTGAGTATAACCTTTGACACTGCACGTCCCCCAGTTTTTCCTCTGCACTCTGGGAGTATCTGGATTTATTCCTCCAAGAGGATAACTGTGAGTTGCTGACTGTTTGCTGGGTGAACACTCACCCACCCTAACCTGTTTTTGCTCCTGCCAGCAGTACCGGTCCAGCAGCCTCGGACGGTGGCCACCTGGGGAGGTCGGGTCTTGGTGGCTCTGGTGTATTGCAGGCCTCCGGTTGGCCGTGGGGCTTTGTGGGTTCCGGCTCTTCTCTGGATAGGCGTCTCCTACCCTCGGGCCTGCCCACGTGTCACCTTTTTGTTGTGAAGTGGACTAAGCATATTTGACCTGTGTTTGCACATTGCATAATAAATTGTTGTTTATTCATATTCTTATTGACCGTTCATTTACGCCCCCTAACGTGGGGCTGTGCATTCACTTTCCTTACAAGGACAAAAAAAAAAAAAAAATGTGACACTGGGCTGATATTTACAATCCTCTGTGTTCAAACATGCACGTGTGATGCCTCCGCTGCTGTGCCCACATTGAATGGCAAACCTCACTCTGACTCGGTCAGCCTGGCCTTGAGAAGTTATTTTATTTTGAGGAGTGATAGCCAATTTTAATGGCAAAATAAATAAACAAACCAAGAATCACTTTTTTGTCTCTCACACAGCGTTTTTTTTTTTTTTTTTACAAACTGTATTTCAGCAAATACATTAGCAGTAAACAAAGGACAAGGCCACAATAGAAAGAGATAAAAAAGTAAAATAAATTGTACAATAACAAAAGTAAAGGGTTTCTTTAACATTAATTCCAAAATCCTTATAGAGCGTGACAGTTTTATGACATTTCGGAGCATCTATAGCTTAATACTGCTTATATATTGTTCAAATTCAGCCAGAGGTCTGTGTAAATTCCTTTTCAGTACTCTACATTTATGAATATGAAATTTACCAAACAATATTAAAAGGTTGATAATGTATTCAATGATCTCGCCCGCGTTTTTTTCTTCCTACATCTGTTATGGCGTCATAATATGTAAATTCTATGCAACTTAGCCGTTGACGTCATTTAGCGGCTTCTGGCAACATTTAGGACAGCCAATAGCTATTTTTCTTACTGAGGAGTTATCAACACTGTGAATCCGTCCAGCTTTCATGTATGACATTCAATGCATTGTCACTGAGCATTGCTTTTTTTTTTTTTTGTCTGTATTTCACCAAGGTAAGTCATTGAAAATTATCTGAAGATGTTTTCTAGGGGTAAAACATCCACAGTTTCCAAATCTGCAATCACATTTGCACCAGCTATTATGGTTCAGGTGCTACAGACCCTGTTTTGATGTTGAAAATAGAGCTCTGGCATAAAAACTATAATTTTGTGAAAGCTTTGCTTTTTAATTATTGCAAACAAATGTCAGCATGTTTTTATTACACTTTCTTTCCAGTCTTGCCTTGATTTTCATGCATTCTCATAATTTATTATAATCTGTCATTCCTGTCATAGTTCAGTATAGACTAGGTGGCACTGTTCCTGCTGCAAATGTCTTTTACTGCCACCTGGTGATGTGATAGAGAGATAAATTTTATTGACAACTTATGTACATCCAATTTCATTACACTACAGAGGCGGTCATTTCATAATTATTAGGACTTAAAAAAAAGATGAAGTTTAACCTTCTTAAATAAGGGCTCAGTGTGTCTGTTATAGCTGCTACTTCAAAATGCTTTGAAAGCTTTTTTTGGAAGCTAATATGCTGTCTCAGTATACTGCTGCACACTTTCCCGGGTCAGTGACTCACAATTAGTACACTCTTTCTTCGCAGTCCGAAGGACGGGTATTTTGCTAGTTATTTATAAGTCTAGCTGCAGACAGAAAAAAGGATTTTGTGTTTTGTGGTTTTAGTGCTGATGGACCTCAGCCATCTGCCAGAGGAGATGATGACAAAAAGTTTGTGTCCTGGGTGAGAGGGATCAGCCACTATCTTCCTTGTTTGCCTCAGGACCCTGGAGGTGTGCAGGTCCTGAAGGGATGGCACCCCGTCCCATTCTGCATTTAATGTGGAGTTATGACAGGAAGGCCATCCAGGATAAAAACGTGCCATATCAGCATGCCGATCCATCTCGGATCTTCTGTGGCAACCCCCAGTGAAAAAAGGGAGAAGCCAACGGGACTTTCTTCCACAGGTGTACAAGGTTTACAAGCGTTTGCTGAATCTGGCGTGGCACACTTGTATGAACCCACTGTATGGAAGAACTTACAAGAAATTTGAGAAAGGATTATGCAAATGCTGTTGCAATTTTTCATTAAAAAAGGCAGTGGCTATCCATAAATAGCCATATTAATAATAAAAAATTTGACTCTTCAGTCATGCTTCTGATTGGTCCATTGAGGCCACATGATGATGACAGCATGCATCCATATAAAGGGGTGAAACTGCCTTGTGAAATTACTAGTTTAAACACTTACTGGTGTAACTGACATGAGTAAGATGCAAACTTGTGCCGGTGTCTTAAAAGCCTGACACCATTCTACCTACTTCACATTGTGTCACACGCTGCAAAGGGTAGTACTGTGAACTTATCATGCGTACCAACAGAGAAACTCTGAACTTAATTTAAAACCTAATCTTAACTGTAAACCTGACTCTACTAACCCAAGACTGTATATATACTGGACAAAGCCTGCATGTCACCCATAGGTTTTTCTGTAGAGACCCGGAACAGATGATATGAAGCCCATGTCTGGGTATCGCCATGTTGACAGGAGTGACACAATGAACTCAATATACATAAAGGGGTGTAGCATGGGTGGCTCCGTGTGTGTGATGAAAGAAGCCCTCTTTTCGAGTCCGACCAGCTAAACTAATAGGCTAATGTTGGTTTGGGTGTTTATTCTTCCTCTTCTTTCAGCAGCTCTCGTTAAGGGTCACCACAGCAGATTAATTGTTTCCATCTCACCCTGTCTTTTGTATCTTCATCAGTCTCACCAACAATCTGCATGTCCTCCCTCAGCACATCCATAAACCTCCTCTTTGGCCTCCCTCTTCTCCTCCTGCCTGGTGGCTCCATCCTCAGCATCCTTCTCCCTATATACCCTGGGTCCCTCCTCTACACATGTCCAAACCATCTCAATTTCACCTCTCTGACTTTGTCTCCAAATTTCCCACCTGAGCTGTCCCCCTGATATGTTCATTTCTAATCTTGTCCATCCTCGTCACTCCCAAAGAGAATCTCATCATCTTCTGCTCTGCCACCTCCAGCTCTGCTTCCTGTCTTTTTGTTAGTGCCACAGACTCTAAGCCGTACAACATAGCTGGTCTCACTACTGTCTTGTAAACTTTCCCCTTCACTCTTGCTAATATTGTTCAGTCACAAATCACTCCTGCCACCTTTCTCCACCCACTCCACCCTGCCTGCACTCTCTTCTTCACCTCTCTACCACACTCTCCATTACTTTGGACAGTTGACCCCAAGTATTTAAACTCATCTACTTTCACCACTTCTACTCCTTGTAACTGCACTATTCCTCTGGGCTCCCTCCCATTCACAGACATGTACTCAGTCTTGCTTCTACTGACTTTCATTCCCCTTCTCTCCAGAGCATAGCTCCACATTTCCAGGCTAGACACAACCTGTTCTCTACTCTCACTACAGATTACAATGTCAATGTTGAACAAGAAAGGACTCAGACCTTATCCTTGGTGTAATCCCACCTCCACCTTGAATGAGTCTGTCATTCCTTTGCTGTCACACTGTCCTTGTACATGTGCACTACCCTCACATAATTCTCTACAACTCCAGACTTCCTCACACAATACCACAACTCCTCTCTTGGCACTCTGTCATAAGCTTTCTCTAAATCCACAAACACACAATATAAATCCTTCCAGCCTTCTCAATAGTTCTCCATCAGTATTCTCAGAGCAAACATTGCATCTTTAATACTCTTTCTTGGCATGAAACCATATTGCTGCTCACAGATCTTCACCTGTTTTCTAAGCCTAGCTTCTACTACTCTTTCCCATAACTTCATGTGGTGGCTGATTAACTTTATGTCTCTAGTTACTGCAGCTCTGCACATCACCCTGGTTCTTAACAAAAGGAAAGAGCATGCTTCGTCTCCACTCCTCAGGCATCCTCACACTTTCCAAGATTTTACAATCTGGTTAGAAACTCCACTGTCATCTCTATTAAACATTTCCACGCCTCCACTGGAATGTCATCTGGACACGCCTCCACTGGAATGTCATCTGGACCAACTGCCTTTCCACTCTTCATCCTCTTCATAGCTGCTCTCACTTCATCCTTGGTAATCCCTTGGACTTCCTGATTTACTCTCTCCATATCATCCAGCCTTTTATTTCTCTTATTTTTTTCATTCATCAGCTCCTCAAAATATTCCCTCCACCTTCTCAACACACTCTCCTCACTTGTAGCAAAAACCACATTACGATCTGCATCTTTTACCACCCTAACCTGCTGCACATCCTTTGCAGCTCCATCCTTTGTCTGGCCAATCGGTACAAGTCCTTTTCTCCTTCCTTACTATTCAGCTTCTTGTACAGCTCGCAATATGCCTTTCCTTAACTTTTGCCACTTCTCTTTTTGCCTTACGCCGCATCTCCTTGTACTCCTGTCTACTTTCTTCACCTCTCTGACTATCCCAAAACTTTTTCGCCAACCTCTTTCCCCTTATGCTTTTCTAGACATCTTCATTTCACCACCAAGTCTCCTTATCTTCCTTCCACTGTACAGATGTCACACCCAGTACCTTCCTGCTGTCTCCCTCACCACATCTGCAGTACTTTTCCAGTTGTCCAAAATTGCTTCCCCTCCATCCAGTGCCTCTCTCACCTGCTCATTGAATTTCACACGTCTTCCTCCTTCAGCTTCCACCATCTGATCCTTTGTTGAACTCTCACTCTTTTCTTCTTTTTCACCTCTAAAGTCATACAAACCCCTATCCTATGCTGTCTAACTACACTCTATCATGCCACCACCTTACAGTCTCCAATTTTTTTTGACTTGCATCTCCTGCAAAAGATATGGCAGTGGTCATTGTTAATCCAGGCCTCGACTGATCAGGTTTGGAAATTCAGTTTGTACTCTGCATCTTTAATTTGGGCTTTTTTCCTTTTTTTTTTTTTTACGAAGCATACCCTTCCTGATGCAATCCTACTCATTATCTAGGCTTGGGACCGGCACTCCCATGTGGCGGTTTGGATATTTATTAAATCATGTTCTTGGGAAATACACATTGGTTCTCCTAATGATTAAAAGTTTTGAACCTCTTATTTTCTCAGTAGTCGTGCATTAATGGGACCTAATGGATAAAGCTACCGACAGCTGCTAAAAGCGTTAATGCCGTTAGCATACAACATTAAATCTGATGAGAATTTCACTTATATTACAACAGAGACATCTTCGATGATTGGTTAGGACGTTTCACCACACAACAAGCCATATTATTCCAGGTGTTTGTGAAACACTTCAGACAAAAACAGCTACCAGCCGCATTGAGCAGGTGACACCTGGCTGAGCTTCTGTCACTCAGCATGACCACGCCCCCAAATTTATAAAACTTTATGTCTTAAACCACCTTAAACTATGAAGGGGGTGAGGAGGAGGAAACTGTTTTGTAACAGGCTGCAAACATGCATATCTTTGTTGTAAAGTTTGACATTTTAACATGGACTCCTGCGGGAATGTGCCTTGTCAAACAACTGCAACTTTCTGTACTTCTGCAATGGTTTCAACTAGAGGTGGGCGGATCAATCCTAATATCGCTAATATTGATGCCAACGCTGGTATTGATATTGAACGATCCTAGTGTGAAAAGATCGATACTCAAGCGTTTTTTTCTCTCCCACACGCACTGACTGCTGCACACACAGATTCATCAAAGTCTGCTCTCTGTCTGTAAGAGCAGCGCTGCGCTGTCACACAACACGGAGCAGCGCACCCTTGTATTGTGGTTTGTCAGCCCTCTACCTCAGGAGATTTTAAGTTGTGTTGAGTGATATTTTTTAAACAAAAATGTTGATTGTGATAATAAAGTATTTTGTTGTCACGTACAATCTTTGGCGAAATTCTATCCTAGGTGTTTTGCATCCTTTGGATCTATGAAGCTTAAATATGAAAAAGTATTGGTATCGGTATCGATGTTGGCGATACTGGGCCTGTTTTTACTTGGTATTGGATCAATACCAAAATTCCTGGTTTTTGCCCACCTCTAGTTTCAACTGACATCACTGAAGTTACCGCTTGCCCTGCTGTACTAGGTACAAATAGAATTTTGAATTATTAATGCAGTTACCTACAGATAGCCACTTAAAAACGTGATTTTTATCATTTAGCGGCTTCACATGAGAAAGTTCTCTTCTTTTTTTTTTGTCAATTGGCAGAAACTGGCTTCCACAGCTTTTGGGAGACAATTAATATGATTAATATGTTCCTTTTCTGGCTTGGTTATGGATTTGTTTTACCACCAAGCAACTTTTTTAGAGGGAAGGCACACACACACACGCACACACACACACACACACACACACAAAACGTGAAAAACGTTCATAAACTGGTAATAAATGGCTTACAAATGGCTGCTGCGCTGAATAACGTAAGCACACACGCACATTGCAGTCGTGTTTGCAGGGCACTCGTAAACGCTCACGCACGCACGCACGCACGCACGCGTCCCCTCCTTCTTGCATCATCAACGCTGTTTTCACCATCATCACCTTCATCATCAGACGATCACTCCCTCAGCCGGCTGACTTTGTTGGAAATGCTCCAGGATCTTAAATCTCTCCAGTAGAGCAGCAAAGCAAAGCCTCAGCGGTGGAATATTACATATTGATTATTGCAGCTTCCACTACTTTCCTGAAGGTAAGTGAGCGCATGTTTGCGTAACGCTCTCCAAACGGCGCACGCACTCTGTCACAAACTAATACCGGCGGATTTTTTTTTTTCTCCCCCTCTTTGACATATCTCATGCTTGCGCAAAAATTGTCTGGAAAACTTTTGTCTTGACAGCATTTTTATTTTATTTATGTGCTTATTTTTATGGATTTATTTTTTGTGCAGGATGTTTGGTACAAGATAACCTTGCAGCAGGTGAATATTGAATATTTATCGCAGTGATGTCACACCATAATGTGTTGCTTTTTTAGGCTCAGATGAGCAACAAGTTAGTGCGTAAAGTTGATAAATTCGATTTCAATGCGCACTGCAGGATATCTGCGTGTTCTGATTCTTAGTGTCCCAGCTTACACATGAATGATTTTTAAACATTTCACACGAAGTGAGGCTGAAAATGCAGCAGATCACGAAACTCCTCAATTTTAGATTTTTTTTCTGATGTCCTGTTGACACAAAAAACTAGACTGTTTATATATATATATATATATATATATATATATATATATATATATATATATATATATATATATATATATATATATATATATATATGTGTGTGTGTGTGTGTGTGTGTGTGTGTGTGTGTGTGCGCGCGCGTGCGCGCGCGCGTGTGTAATAGCGACAATAAGTGTGAGGAAAAAGTTTGTGGTGCAGTGTCTGGGGATCTTGTTTTACAGCAGTCAACTGGGAAATAACTGTTGGTGCGGTTTTATATGCACACACACATACACACACGAAAATGTCTGATTTATTTATGAATGTCATCTTTAAAAAAATCTTTAAACAATTCCCAGGAGTCATAACGGTATTAAAAATTATGTAAAGCTGAAAATGTAAGCTACTTAATGGACTTGGCTTTTTGATATTGCAAAAAGATCGCAGAATATATACATACACACACACACACACACACACACACACACACACACACACACACACACACACATATATATATATATATATATATATATATATATATATATATATATATATATATATATATATATATATATATATATATATATATATATATATATATATATAAATGGTTTGTGGTAAATGAAAGGCATGAGACGGCTGGACTGATGCATCTTCTGCTCGCTTTACACACTGATATGTTTATATTCTAAACTGTCTATGAATTCTTATGATGATTTCTTTGTGACTTCATCGTGAAGTCACATCAATCAATCACAAATATTTTACTCATCAATATGAGGCTTTGATCAAATCTACCACCACATTGGTAGCAATGATATTATTGTAAAGGTGTTTATGGGCAATGTTTTGCTTGACCTTGCCTGTGACCTTAGACCAATCTCTTCCAAAAGTTAATCACCTGCAGACACTAACCCAAATAATATTCCACCAAGTTAGATAAAAATCAATCAAGCTGTTTTTATTTCTTTACTTTTTTCTCACAATAACATGCACATGTACATGCACACACACACATGCACACACACACATGCACACACAATCACAGGCAATGACAATAAACTGCTCAAGCAGCAGCAATCATATTAGCGTGTACTTCTGTGTTAATATTCTGTTAATGATAATGACAAAGGATGTTTATTTAATATTGCTTAATTGTAGCATCATTCCTATTACTGTTGAACAGGGACCACTGCTGTATTTTCTGAGTCAGACTGTCTCAGCATGTAGCTCCATTTTCTGCCTCTTATGCTGCTGCAATAACAAAAATAAATAAATTTAAAAAAACTGCTGATCTGAATTAGTGGGAACCAAAAAGGATGTTTGGTCAATCAATCATATAATAAATATGCGAGTGAATTTTATCTTCGTATATGTATCAGTTTTTACTTAAAAAATTGCTGATCTCAATCAGTATGGACCAAAAAAAAAATAATAATAATAATAAAAAAAGGATTTTTGGAAATCAATCATACGATACCCTGCATCCAGAAAGTATTCACAGCACTTCACTTTTTCCAGATTTTGTTATGTTATGCCTTATTCCAAAATGAAGTAAATTCATTTTTTTTCCTCAAAATTTTAGACACAATACCCCATAATGACAATGTGAAAAAAGGTGTATATATATATATATATATATATATATATATATATATATATATATATATATATATATATATATATATATATATATATATATATATATATATATATAAACCTAATAAATCACGTGTACCTAAGTATTCACAGCCTTTACCATTAAGCTCAAAATTGAGCTCAGGTGCATCCTGTTTCCACTGATCGTCCTTGAGATGTTTCGACAGCTTAATTGGAGTCCACCTGGGATAAATTCAGTTGATTGGACATGATTTGGAAAGGCACACACCTGTCTACATATAAGGTCCCACAGTTGACAGTGTATGCCAGAGCACAAACCAAGCATGAAGTCAAAGGAATTGTCTGTAGACCTCTGAGACAGGATTGTCTCGAGGCACAAATCTGGGGAAGGGTACAAAAACATTTTTGGTTCTTTGAAGGTCCCAGTGAGCACAGTGGCCTCCATCATCTGTAAATGGAAGAAGTTCGGATCCACCAAGACTCTTCCTAGAGCTGTCTGCCCATCTAAACTGAGCTATCGGGGGAGAAGGGCCTTATTCAGGGAGGTGACCAAGAACCCACTGGTCACTCTGTCAGAGCTCCAGCATGTGGATAAAGAACCTTCCAGAAGGACAACCATCACTGCGGTAATCCACCAATCAGGCCTATATGGTAGAGTGACCAGATAGAAGCCACTCCTTAGTAAAAGGCACATGGCAGCTCACCCGGAGTTTGACAAAAGGCACCTGAAGGACTCTCAGACCACAAGAAAAAAATTTTCTGGTCTGATGAGACAAGGATTGAATTCTTTGGTGTGAATGCCGGGCATCATGTTTGGAGGAAACCAAGCACCATCCCTACAGTGAAGCATGCTGGTGCCAGCATCGAACACAGTCTCATGGCATGTCGTGATTCAGCAGCACGAAATATACATTAATCTATTGGTTTGTGATATTGTCATGAAAAGCGCCTCATTTCTGTCATGGCAGCACAAATTCATTGTAATACATTCCGTGATGACTGCACAAAATTAAAAGTGAAGCGGGGGGGGTATGGTTAGTAGTGAGTTAAAAAAAAAACTGTCACGAAAATTTGAATCATTTCGTGACGGGAGCACGAAAAAAAAACCCTCAAAAAAAACATGAGACTGGGCTTCAGCATCATGCTGTGGGGATGTTTTTCAGTAGCAGGAACTGGGAGACTAGTCAGGATTGAGGGAACGA
This sequence comes from Thalassophryne amazonica, assembly GCF_902500255.1. Taxonomy (NCBI): domain Eukaryota; kingdom Metazoa; phylum Chordata; class Actinopteri; order Batrachoidiformes; family Batrachoididae; genus Thalassophryne; species Thalassophryne amazonica. The sequence goes on along the minus strand of NC_047105.1, from coordinate 54,984,913 downwards.
TGAATGCAGCAATGTACAGAGACATCCTGGATGAAAACCTGCTCCAGAGCGCCCTTGACCTCAGACTGAGGCAACAGTTCATCTTTCAGCAGGATAATGACGCTAAGCACACAGCCAAGATATCAAAGGAGTGGCTTCAGGACAACTCTGTGAATGTCCTTGAGTGGTCCATCCAGAGCCCAGACCTGAATCTGATTGAACATCTCTAGAGAGATCTGAAAATAGTTGTGCACCGATGCTCCACATCGAACCTGATGGAGCTTGGGAGGTGCTGGAAAGAGGAATGGACAAAACTGCCCAAAGATAGGTGCACCAAGCTTGTGGCATCATATTCAAGAAGACTTGAGACTGAAATTGCTGTCAAAGGTGCACCAACAAAGTATTGAGCAAAGGGTTTGAATACTTAGGTACATGTGAGTTCTTAGTTTTTTATTTTCAATAATTTTGCAAAAAAATAAAAAAATAAAAAAATAAATAAAATAATAATAATAATAATAATAATAATAATAATAATAATAATAATAATAATAATAATAAAGTCTTTTTCATGTTGTCATTATGGGGTGTAGTGAGTATAATTTTGATGGAAAAATTTGATTTTCTCCATTTTGGAATAAGGCTGTAACATAAAATGTGGAAAAAGTGAAATGCTGTGAATACTTTGTGGATGCACTGTAAATATGTGGGGTAATTTTATCTTCATATAAGCATCAGTTTTCCTGAATTTTACATTTGTTTTTACTAACAAATAAATAAAATCCAGTATATTACACCAATGCATGAAAATTCATTCTCAGATTTACTTATGGATTTGCGTCATCATACAATGTAAATGATCCTTCTCATAATAACAAATTAAATAAAAGTCAGTCTTTATAACTTTCATGATAACAGTAATATATAACCCTCTGCAGTGTATAAATAATCAGTCAGGTTGATATTTTGCAGGTTTTTTTTAATATGTTTTCCAACCTGTGTGAATTCAAGATCAGCAAATCAAGTTTCTTTCACATGAGACAGCAGTGTTGCCGAGCAATAATGTTGATGCAGAAAGCTATTCTGTACAGACAGTACCATGGTGCATACAGTAGCACACTGTTACCATGGCAACAAAACATCATCAGAAGAAACTGGTCAGATAATGCCTGAAGTAGAGATGAATGGTGGATTCAGAGCAGAGGACTGATTCACACTCGTCCTCTCAGACTTCTGCTTCCACACAAGCACAGAAAACGTCCTGTGTTTTCGCAAGAGCAGTGTTTAGGCTACGAATGAGGCGTTACATATTGGACAGTTTGGCCCCGACGTGAGACCATCTGCCTCTGTCACCAAGCCGCTTCTTTGACGAGGCTCAGCTAGCCAAATCTATGGCGTTGACCTGCTGTCGCCGTGTGACGTTGACTTTGATCAACAAAGCTAATGGTCAGGAAGCACAACCGCTTTTGGTTCATGTTGATAAAAACAGACACGAAGCCAGAGGCAAACTGAGCTGCTCGTGCTTGGGTTCACAGTGTTCCCAAACTGCACCAAGGGGAAATAATTTATAAAAATAAATTATTATTTGTTTGCTGATGTATGATGTCAGATGCACACTGTTGTAGTGAAAACTATTTAGGTTTGGATTTTGATGTTCTGAGACTATTAACTGATTGACCAAGATGGCTTAGATTGAGCAATGATTTTAGAGATTTTTTTAGAACAACACTAAATTTGGGAGTTTTTTTTAAATATAAGGTTTCATAAATTAGAAATTGAATATTTTGGGGGTTTGGATGGGTTTTTGACATTCAGAAATGTCAGTAATTCTTATTTTCAGCCTGACTGTGGTCTGGGTTGAACATTTATGTTAAAATAATTATTTAGTTTAAAGCTCACTGCACAAGTCTGTCATCTCAACAAACAATGTGGTATTGTCAGATCTCTCACAACATGAGATCCAACCACATTCTTACATTTGGAGGTTTTTATAAATGTTTTATGACAATGTAGTTCAATATGCTGAATATCAAGTAAAATAAGATTGGACAGTAAGTTCACATTTGCCAGATCTAAGCTCAGGCTTTAAAGGGGTCATAAGGGGTCAATTCAATTCAATTCAATTCAATCAATTTTTTTATATAGCGCCAAATCACAACAAACAGTTGCCCCAAGGCGCTTTATATTGTAAGGCAAGGCCATACAATAATTATGTAAAACCCCAACGGTCAAAACGACCCCCTGTGAGCAAGCACTTGGCTACAGTGGGAAGGAAAAACTCCCTTTTAACAGGAAGAAACCTCCAGCAGAACCAGGCTCAGGGAGGGGCAGTCTTCTGCTGGGACTGGTTGGGGCTGAGGGAGAGAACCAGGAAAAAGACATGCTGTGGAGGGGAGCAGAGATCGATCACTAATGATTAAATGCAGAGTGGTGCATACAGAGCAAAAAGAGAAAGAAACAGTGCATCATGGGAACCCCCCAGCAGTCTACGTCTATAGCAGCATAACTAAGGGATGGTTCAGGGTCACCTGATCCAGCCCTAACTATAAGCTTTAGCAAAAAGGAAAGTTTTAAGCCTAATCTTAAAAGTAGAGAGGGTGTCTGTCTCCCTGATCTGAATTGGGAGCTGGTTCCACAGGAGAGGAGCCTGAAAGCTGAAGGCTCTGCCTCCCATTCTACTCTTACAAACCCTAGGAACTACAAGTAAGCCTGCAGTCTGAGAGCGAAGCGCTCTATTGGGGTGATATGGTACTACGAGGTCCCTAAGATAAGATGGGACCTGATTATTCAAAACCTTATAAGTAAGAAGAAGAATTTTAAATTCTATTCTAGAATTAACAGGAAGCCAATGAAGAGAGGCCAATATGGGTGAGATATGCTCTCTCCTTCTAGTCCCCGTCAGTACTCTAGCTGCAGCATTTTGAATTAACTGAAGGCTTTTTAGGGAACTTTTAGGACAACCTGATAATAATGAATTACAATAGTCCAGCCTAGAGGAAATAAATGCATGAATTAGTTTTTCAGCATCACTCTGAGACAAGACCTTTCTGATTTTAGAGATATTGCGTAAATGCAAAAAAGCAGTCCTACATATTTGTTTAATATGCGCTTTAGTCAGATAATAGATGACAACACAACACAGCATAACCTAACTTAACCTAAACCTTACCCATCACTAACCTAACCTAACTTTATTTTTACCTAACCCTAAGCTAATTCTAGTCTTACTCTTACCTACGACCAACTTTAGTAAAATAATAAATAATACATTTAATAAAAATGACTTATTATATTTACACTAATAAACACCCCGGGAATATGACATTTTTGTGAAGGGGACATTTACTGACGATCGTTTGCATGCGCATGCCTTACGGTACTTACGTATGTACGTATGTAAATGCATACTGCATGCAAGAGAAGCAGTACAGATTACAATTGAATGGTGTTTTTTTGCATGCAGCAGCTGCTACACAATTACATAAAATGACTCAGCACAGACATTTTTCCTCTGCAGTGTTCAAGCTAAAAGTTGTGAAAGACGAGCAATAGAAGGGGAAGTGCCGTACTGCTCGGATTTTCCTAGTCAATAGGAAACGCATCTGGGAGTGGTGTAGGAACAAGGAAGCTGTGATTGGTGGATGGTCTCAGGGGCGGAAACAAAGCAGTGTGTTTTTTATCTGTGTGTCCAGCATTAATGACAAAAATGTCTTGTCTTTTCCAGCCCAACATTTGTCTTTTGGACATTTATGGGGCCAATATTGTAGGAAAAGTATTTGCAAATGTGTATTTTGATCTCTTTGAGGGACCAGCCAGGCTTAAAATGATAGCGATGAGCGATGTCATTGGTGCTTGCACCCTCTGGTGGAGGCACACAGACAAGTCTCCACACACACACACACATACACACACAAATTGCTGCACGCATTTACAGATCTAACGTGGCAGAATTGTAGCAAAAGTCACGTGTAAGAACATAATCCATTCGAGTGGCCCATGTTTCACAGACACATGGATACATGCACAGATTTTTTACGCATTTGTGGATGTGTTTACACACACACACACACACACACACAGATCAAAATACACATTTGCAAATACTTTTGCTACAGTAATGGGCCATAGGCCGGACTGAGTCAAACTGAAACTGCCAACTTGGTGGCAGTATTTTTGATAGTTGAAGTTCAAAGTACATGTATTCATTCACATTCTTAGTGTACATGTAAAATTCATCGTCATGAGAACAGAGGGCACTGCCACTCTCTGTGCTTTAGATGCATTTGACAACATAGAACATGAATTATATTACCTTCAATGTTATTATTATTCTTTCTTTTTTCCTTTTTTGTGAAGGGTGATTAGCACTTAATGGGCTTGACTCAGGTTATACTCCCTAGTCGTTGCGTTGGCCGGACTCAGTATTCCATATTACTGCCTTACATAGCCAGCAGAACCAGTGGTTTATATAAGAAACTGATTTATTTGTAATTCTTGGGACTGCAAAATCAATATTCTTTTTTTCAGACAACTTTATTGATCCCAAAAGGGCAATTACGTTTACACTCCAATTACCTCAGACAAGATACAGCAATTAATCCACAATTATTACTTGTTTACCATAATAATGGCACACATCAGAATTAAATACAACACATATACATTTGACATTGTTTATGTGCTCTAAACATGAAGCAGTTCGTCATCCGAATTGAGGCAAAGTGGGTGAAGGCTGTAGCAGGAGGGGCCCGCGCCGCCCAACTTGGGGGTTGTTGGCTGCAGCAGTAAAAACCATACTGCCTTCGAGGTGGCAGGGAGGAAGCCAGAATGCATCCGTCATTGCCAGAGTCCCAAGCTATCTGTTAGCAGATCCTTCAAATCTGGTTACAGGCACTAAAGTTTGACTGTGTATACCTTTTGGTACATATTTTAGAAAAATAACATTAGCCATTTGAATTTCAATAGGGGGCCAAGTAGGGGTCAATTGAAGAAGTGCATAGGGGTTAAAAAAAAATCTTCCAATCATATTGAAAGCTATACCACATTATGTATTTGATCACAAAGATTCCAAAAAGGTATAGTTTAGACTATCTATGACTGAATGTTCTGGAGTTATGGGGTAAAAACAGCAAGCATCGCAACAAAGGTCACTTTCAGTTTGTACAGAGGTCAAAAGTTAAACCTGTATTCTGGCTGCAGTGTCTGTTACTGAGAGATCCTCCCTGAATTATGCACTATACACTCATAAACGTTGTTGGCATAAAAACACTTTAAAAAATTCTATTTAGTCTTACAAAGAAAATCATCGTAGAAAAAAAGTGCAGGTGCCCCCCGCAAGGCAGCAATTCACATTTTTTTCAGCAATGGATTTTATTCATCCAAAAATAAAAACAGATATACTGTTTTGGAAGGATCTACATATCTGGAGTGTAGTTCCCTGCATGTGACACTGATGCACTGCACTGAGGATATATGATTTTTTTTAAATATATATATTTAAAAAGATTTTAAAACATTACACTATATTACAATATTACACTACTTTTGTGACCTAAAGCCTATTTCTCACACCAAAACAGTTCATCCACATGAATAAATATGTATATGTTATGTTTTGGATGCGGTCGGAGCACCGACCCAGCGTTTGAAAGGACCCAGCATAAAATAAGCAGAGCACGGTTCAAAAGATAACAGAATTTAATAAACATAACAGTGTAGTGATAAACAACCAAAAATGTCCGCGGTCTGGTGAGGTGAAAACACGGCGCGCTCTCAACAGCGCAAACGGTCCGGAGCCACAGCAGTTCGGACCCACGGACCCCGCCGACACTCCCCAGGTGGCCGCGACAAACCGAGTCTGTGAAGAAAGAAAACATGAGGTGAGTCCAACTCCACACAGAAAGACACAACTCAAAGGTGCACGCAATCAGCAAACACTTCCTGGCCTAAATCTATACATCAGCCTCTCACCCTGCAGGCATGGAACAACTCAGTTCAAATCTCCACTGCAGCAGAAGCCGACCAGACAACTAGCACAACGTGACAGCTCAACAACACAAGGTGTGAGGGACACCAAATCCACTGTCACCACTTCACAAAAGTCACCAAAACCAAATTACCTAAGGAAGTGTGCTGAAGAGCGCGAGACCTCACTCAATCCTCCTTCACAGACTGTGGCGTCAAACCTGGAGCGGTCTCTGTGTCCGTGATGGTGAGATTGTTCTCCTGACGTCGATCTCACACGTCTGCTCACAAGGTCGTGTCTCTGGCAATCACACACTGTGCATTCAAGGTTTAAATGCAGCAATCTCTGATTAAGACAAAATACACCACAGCTGTGAGTCCTGATGACCTGCATGTGAAAACAAGCCTCAGGTGTTCAGGGTGAGGTCCTAATGCTCAGCCACTCAGTCCTGAATGCATACCACCTGGTGGGAGAAACAGAAAACAAAAACCAAGCCAGCCAAACACCCCAGCCCACAACAGTATATTCAGTAAGATTTGAAGAACTTCTGAAATTAAATTTCAAATTTCAAATAAATTCTTTCCACAGTGTTAATGGCAAATACATATCTCACATTCAGAGAGCTGAGATTGTTCTGAACATATTGATATACAGTGGGGAAAATAAGGATTTGACCCCCTGTCAGTTTTGCAGGTTTTCCCACCTACAAAGAATGGAGAGGTCTGTAATTTTTATTGTAGCTACACTTCAACTGTGAGAGACAGAATCTAAAAAAAAAAAATAAAAAAAAATCCAGTAAATCACACTGTATGATTTTTAAATAATTAATTTGCATTTTATTACATAAAATAAGTATTTGACCCCCTAGAAAAACAGAGCTTAACAATTGGTACAGAAACATTTGTCTGCCATTACAGAGGTCAAACACTTCCTGTAGTTCTTGACCAAGTTTTCACACACTGCAACAGGTATTTTGGTCCACTCCTCCATACAGATCTTCTCCAAATCTTTCAGGTTTGGAGTTCCAGCTTCCTCCAAAGATTTTCTATTGAGTTCAGGTCTGGAGACTGGCCAGGCCACTCCAGGACCTTGAAATGCTTCTTACGGAGCCCCTCCTTAGTTGCCCTGGCTGTGTGTTTGGGGTCATTGTCATGCTAGAAGATCCAGCCATGACCCATCTTCAATGCTCTTACTGAGGGAAGGAGGTTGTTTGCCAAAATCTCGCAATACATGACCACATCCATCCTCCCTTCAATACGGTGCAGTCGTCCTGTCCCCTTTGCAGAAGAGCACCCCCAGAGTATGATGTTTCCACCCCCATGCTTCATGGTTGGGATGGTTTTCTTGGGGTTGTTCTCATCCTCTAAACATGGTAAGTGGAAGTGATACCAAAAAACTCTATTCTGGTCTCATCTGACCACATGACCTTCTCCCATGCCTCCTCTGGATCATCCAGATGGTCACTGGTGAACTTCAAACGGGCCTGGACATGTGCTGGCTTGAGCAGGGGGACCTTGCTGCCCTGCAGGATTTTAAACCATGACAGCATCATGTGTTACTAATGTAATCTTTGTGACTGTGGTCCCAGCTCTCTTCAGGTCACTGACCAGGTCCTCCTGTGTAGTTCTGAGCTTTCTCAGAATCATCCTTACCCCACAAAGTGAGATCTTGCATGGAATCCCAGTGCTTCTTCCACTTTCAAATAAATAATCATAACAGTTGTTTTCTCACCAAGCTGCTTGCCTGTTGTCCTGTAGTCCATCCCAGCCTTCTGCAGGTCTACAGTTTTGTCCCTGGTGTCCTTAGACAGCTTTTTGGTCTTGGCTATGGTGGACAGGTTGGAGTGTGATTGATTGAGTGTGTGAACAGGTGTCTTTTATACAGGTAACAAGTTCAAACAGGTGCAATTAATACAGGTAAAGAGTGCAGAATGTTGTGTGGGCCGCTGAAGAGGAGGTACTGCTGGCCCACCACCACCAGATGGCGCCCTGCTTGAAGTGCGGGCTTCAAGCAGGAGAGGACGTCATAGTAACCGGGAGTGACAGCTGTCACTCATCCACATCACCACCACCTTAAAGGCCGGACTGCAACTCCACCTCCCCGCCGAGAAATCAGCTACCTTGGAGGTAATTTTCTCTGCTGAAGTAAAACATTGAGTAATAGTCTGAACTTCTTTGCAGCCGTTTTCCTGTGGTGTTGCCTTATCTGTGGGATTGGCGTTTGGTGTGATCAGCGACGGCTTCGCTTCACACCCCAACCAGATAAGTGGTTAGACACGAGCTGCACAAGTGTGTGACTGGAGGTGGAGGTGCTCCCTCCCAAAAGAACACAGACTGTGGGATTACTGAGTGTGCGAACTCACACTCACCTGTTCTGTTTCTGTTCTCTGCCAGCAGTACCCGGTCTGACAGCTGGAGACGGTGACCACCTGGGGACTCAGGACTTGGCGGCTTCGGTGTTCTTCAGATCCGTTGGTGGTGAGGGCCGTGTGGGATCCGGCTCGGTTCTGGATGGGCGTCTCCTATCCTCAAGCCTGCCCACACGTCACCCAACGTGTAATTGACTGTAGTTCCAAACTTGTTGTTGTCTGTATTCCGTTGTGCACAATATACAACATTAAATTGTTACTGTTTGGCTTATCCATTGCCCGTTCTTTTACGCCCCCTGTTGTGGGTCCGTGTTCCTACACTTTCACAACACAGAATAAGAGGGCTTCTTAAAGAAAAATTAACAGGTCTGTGAGAGTCAAAATTCTTGCTGGTTGGTAGGGGATCAAATACTTATTTTATGCAATAAAATGCAAAGAAATTATTTAAAATCATACAATGTGATTTTCTGGATTTTTTTTTTTTTTTTTTTAGATTCTGTCTCTCACAGTTGAAGTGTACCTATGATAAAAATTACAAACGTCTCCATTCTTTGTAGGTGGGAAAACCTGCAAAACTGACAGGGGTCAAATACTTATTGCCCACTGTATGGGTATTATACTATGTGCAAGTACCTTAAAAGGGAAATTACTGAAGGTATGGCAAAATTGAGAAAATGCCCTTGGGCCCCAGAGGTTAAGCCAGTGGTGTCCAAAGTATTCCAGAAAGGGTCGAGAGGGTGCAGGTTTTCTTTGCAACCACTGACTCCAGCATATGATTTCACTGATGAACTCATCCCACCTGTTCAAAGTGATGTAATCAGCAAAATCACCTGCAGAAATCAGTGGTTAAAGAAAACCTGCACCCTCTCGACCCTTTCTGGAACACTTTGGACACCACTGGGTTAAGTTAATCTAGTCCTAATTTTGATTACACTTACCCTAACCTGCCCTCATCTTAACCTAACCTAACCTAACCCTAATCCTAAATCTAACCTAACATAATCCTGACCTTATGCAAACTTAATGTCAATAACCTTAACCTCCAGAAAATTGCATCTTAACTGGTTCTTGCTACTGATTTATTCAGAAAAAAAAAAAGAATTTGTCATCAGCTTGAATCGTGTGTTTTGTTTGGAGGCAAATACCAAAGAACAACAGATTAAGGTGTCATCAAGAATTAAAACCACAGTATTTAATCCTTGATCTAGCTACCGATCCCTGCACTTCTAAATCACAGGAGATTATCACCTTTAGTGGGACGAAATTTCAGACATGATGTCTGTGCTAAAGATGTGTAAAGAAGTGGTGTTGTAACAAGGTGTCCTTCATTAGTCCCCTTCCTCCTGCAGACCATGGGGGTGTGTGGCACAAAGCAAGCAACACTTCAGATACTGATTTCAGTGACATATGTCACAGAAGTCTAATACCAGTTGTTTCAGGCATAAATTCTGCAGTTCTTGCATGTGTCAAATTGAGTGAAAAATCATTCCATGTAGTACCAGGCTGAAGCTTTCTACAAACTACTTTTTCACTGCTTGTACTGTGAGAATGACATCATGGTAAAAATCCACAAAAACATGACAAAAGCTGCACTTTAGATTCTCACTCTGTTCAATAAGTTTCAGCTCATGCAGCACAGAGATGGAATCAAATGAAAAGCTGAAGGTTTTCTCCTACACGAGTAAGTGGAAGAAAATGAATCAGTGGATGGATCCAAACCTTATGGTTTTTGCCAGTATTTGTTGGCATCAGTTTATTCTTCCTATTTCTGTCTCTTTTTTCATTTCTCTCTGACTTTCACCCTGATTGAGATTGATGCAGATTTCCAGACTGTGTGACTGGTTCCTTTACTGTGCTGTGATATTTTACTCATACTAGTTTTATTCTGTAACCACCACATCACAAGTTAGTCTGGGCTTGTTATTTATTTAGTTAGTTTAATTTCCATTTTTATTGACTCCTCCCTAATGGTCATAAATAAACAATTTCTTCTCATTAATTTATCTACCCGTATATATTAAAAGCCATGTAGTGTTCATGCATGTGTGTGTGTATGGCTTCAATCATGGACAAACTGTTGTGTGGGCCGCTGAAGAGGAGGTACTGCTGGCCCACCACCACCAGAGGGCGCCCTGCCTGGAGTGCGGGCTCCAGGCACCAGAGGGCGCCGCCGCCTCACGTGAGCAGCTACGGTGACAGCTGTCACCCATCACCTAAGACAGCTGACGGCAATCATCTGTGGGGTATATCAGCAGGACGGCACCTCCACCTCATTGCCGAGATATCGTTTCTACCTACGAGGTAACGTATCAAAGCTGACGGAGTGTATCCTTTTGGATTAGTGTATAGCTTGTGGAGTACTGTTCCAACGAGAGGTGGAGGTAACTTCCCTGCTGTTCGGAGTCTTGGGTGCAAACGCGCCCCCATCTAACTGTTCTTTGTTCCTCGCCAGTAGTACCAGGTCCGACACGCGGAGGCAGTGGCCACCTGGGAGTTCGGGACTTGGCGGCTCCAGTATTTCCGGGGTCCTGTGGCGGAGGAAGCCGTGTGGTTCGGGTCTTACCTTGGAGAGGCGTCTCCTATCTTCGAGCCTGCCCACACGACACTTTTGTGAATTGACTGTTGTCCATTTCGTGATTGGTTGTATTCGTTGTGCACGTTCACAACAGTAAAGCCTTGTTATTTGACTTTCTCCATTGTCCGTTCATTTGCGCCCCCTGTTGTGGGTCCGTGTACTGACACTTTCCCAACAGGATATCTCGGCCAACGTCATGGATCCCGAGGGGCGTCAACCGGCTGTTGAACGGCCAATGGAAGAACAGGACGCGCAGGCGTCCGCGGGAGGGGTAATCGGTGAGTTGCAGCGGATCCTCACCGCTTTCACGACTCGGTTGGATTTCATGACCGAGCAGAACGTCCTCCTGAACCGCAGGGTGGAGGCTCTCGCCGCGCAGGTGGAAGCGCCGCTGCTTCTCTCCCTCCCGTAGATCCTGTGCGTAACGTTGACGTTCCACTGGTTGTTCAACGACCTCTCCCTCCTTCCCCGGAAGCATACATAAGCCCTCCAGAGCCGTACGGAGGCTGTGTGGAGACGTGCGCGGATTTTCTGATGCAGTGTTCGCTCGTCTTCGCACAGCGTCCCGTTATGTACGCGACCGATGCTAGTAAAGTAGCTTATGTCATAAACCTGCTTCGCGGTGAGGCACGCGCTTGGGCTACAGCGCTCTGGGAGCAGAATTCACGGCTCCTTCTGACATACGATGGGTTTGTGAGGGGGCTCAGAACTGTGTTCGATCACCCTAATAGGGGCGAGACCGCTTCAACCGTGCTACTGTCAATGAGACAGGGGCGCCGGAGCGCAGCTGTTTATGCAGTCGACTTCCGCATCGCGGCTGCGAGATCCGGCTGGAATAACGCTGCCCTCCGCGCCGCCTTTGTAAACGGACTGTCTTTGGTTCTCAAGGAGCACCTGGTGGCTAAGGACGAACCGCGGGATTTAGACGGGCTTATCGATCTTGTCATACGGTTGGACAACCGGTTAGAAGAACGTCGGCGGGAACGAGACGAAGGGCGTGGCCGGGCACGCGCCGTCCCTCTCCCTTCCGGTTCCGACCGCGCTCCGCCTTCCCCACGCTCCACGGCCCCTGCGCTCCGTGGGGCCACAGCTCCCCCTACTGACGAAGCTATGGACACGAGTAGGGCAACATTTAGGGCACCAGCTGCACAGAGGAGACGGGCCCATGGAGCTTGTTTTGTTTGTGGTGCACTAGAGCACCATGTGAGAGACTGCCCCGAGCGGTTACAACACCAACGCCCGCCCCTAGAGACTGGGCTAGGGGTGGGCCGAGACATTCACGTGGGACACACCCACATTGCTACACGACTCCCAGTCACGATCCTGTATGAGGATTTAACCCTGAAGGCCCCAGCACTGGTGGACACGGGCTCTGAGGGGAATCTGTTGGACTGCAGATGGGCCAGGGAGATAGGGCTCCCTCTGGTGGCGCTTACCTCGCCTGTGCAGGTTCGAGCGCTAGATGGCTCCCTGCTCCCTCCGATCACACATAAGACACCACCTGTAACGCTGGTGGTGTCAGGAAACCACCGGGAGGTGATCGAGTTTTTTGTGACTCAGGCCACTTCCCGTGTGGTTTTAGGCTTTCCCTGGATGTTGAAGCACAATCCCCGGATTGATTGGCCGTCCGGGGTAGTGGTTCAGTGGAGCGAGACCTGCCATCGGGTGTGTCTAGGTTCCTCGGTTCCTCCCGGCTCCCAAGCTAAGGAGGAGGTCAGAGTCCCGCCCAATCTGGGGACGGTGCCGGTGGAGTACCACGACCTTGTCGACGTGTTCAGCAAGGATCTGGCGCTCACACTCCCCCCCCACCGTCCGTACGATTGTGCCATCGATTTGGTTCCAGGCAGTGGGTTCCCGTCCAGTAGACTGTACAACCTCTCACGGCCTGAGCGCGAATCAATGGAGACCTACATCCGGGACTCGTTAGCTGCCGGGTTGATCCGAAATTCCACCTCCCCGATGGGCGCAGGTTTCTTTTTCGTGGGTAAAAAAGATGGCGGACTTCGTCCATGCATTGATTATAGGGGGCTGAACGAAATCACGGTTCGCAACCGATACCCGTTACCCCTGTTGGATTCGGTGTTCACGCCCCTGCATGGAGCCAAGATTTTTACCAAGCTTGATCTTAGAAACGCGTATCATCTGGTTCGGATCCGGAAGGGAGACGAGTGGAAGACGGCATTCAACACCCCCTTAGGTCACTTTGAGTACCTGGTCATGCCGTTCGGCCTCACAAACGCCCCCGCGACGTTCCAAGCCTTGGTTAACGACGTATTGCGGGACTTCCTGCACCGGTTCGTCTTCGTATATCTAGACGATATACTCATCTTTTCTCCGGATCCTGAGACTCATGTCCGGCATGTACGTCAGGTCCTGCAGCGGTTATTGGAGAACCGGCTGTTTGTTAAGGGCGAGAAGTGTGAGTTTTACCGCACCTCTTTGTCCTCCCTGGGGTTCATCATCTCCCCCAACTCCGTCGCACCTGATCCGGCCAAGGTTGCTGCGGTGAGAGACTGGCCCCAACCCACAAGCCGTAGGAAGCTGCAACAGTTCCTCGGCTTTGCGAATTTCTACAGGAGGTTCATTAAAGGCTACAGTCAGGTTGTTAGCCCCCTGACAGCCCTGACCTCACCAAAAGTCCCCTTCACCTGGTCGGATCGTTGCGAGGCCGCGTTCAAGGAGTTGAAACGGCGCTTCTCGTCTGCACCCGTTCTTGTGCAGCCCGATCCTAGTCGCCAGTTAGTGGTTGAAGTGGACGCCTCGGACTCAGGGATAGGAGCTGTGCTGTCCCAGAGTGGGAAGACCGATAAGGTCCTTCATCCGTGTGCCTATTTTTCCCGCAGGTTGACCCCAGCTGAACGGAACTATGACGTCGGCAACCGAGAACTCCTTGCGGTGAAAGAGGCTCTTGAAGAGTGGAGACACCTGTTGGAGGGGACGTCCGTGCCATTCACGGTTTTCACTGACCACCGGAACCTGGAATATATCAGGACCGCCAAGCGGCTGAATCCCAGGCAAGCCCGCTGGTCACTGTTCTTCGGCCGTTTTGACTTCCGCATCACCTACCGGCCCGGGACCAAGAACCAGAAATCGGATGCCTTGTCCCGGGTACACGAAGACGAGGTCAAAGCGGAGTTGTCGGATCCACCAGAACCTATCATCCCGGAGTCCACTATCGTGGCCACCCTCACCTGGGACGTAGAGAGAATTGTCCGGGAGGCCCTGGCACGAAGCCCGGACCCCGGGACTGGACCAAAGAACAGACTTTACGCCCCACCAGAGGCAAGAGCTGCAGTCCTGGATTTCTGTCACGGCTCTAAGCTCTCCTGTCATCCAGGGGTGCGAAAAACCATGGCAGTTGTCCGGCAGCGCTTCTGGTGGGCGTCCCTGGAGGCCGACGTCCGGGACTATGTCCAGGCCTGTACCACCTGCGCCAGGGGCAAGGCCGACCATCGCAAGGCTCCGGGACTGCTACAGCCGCTGCCCGTGCCTCATCGCCCCTGGTCCCACATCGGCCTGGATTTTGTCACGGGCCTCCCGCCGTCCCAGGGAAACACCGTGATCCTCACGATAGTGGACCGATTCTCCAAGGCGGCCCACTTCGTGGCCCTCCCGAAGCTCCCAACGGCCCAGGAGACAGCGGACCTCCTGGTCCACCATGTCGTCCGCCTGCATGGGATACCATCAGACATCGTCTCCGATCGCGGTCCCCAGTTCTCCTCGCATGTCTGGAGGAGCTTTTGCCGGGAACTGGGGGCCACGGTCAGTCTCTCGTCCGGGTATCACCCCCAGACCAACGGGCAAGCAGAGCGGGCCAATCAAGAAATGGAGCAAACACTGCGTTGTGTGACAGCCGCGCACCCGGCGGCCTGGAGTACTCATCTGGCCTGGATCGAGTACGCCCACAACAGTCAAGTGTCATCAGCCACCGGCCTCTCCCCCTTTGAGGTGTGTTTGGGGTATCAGCCCCCATTGTTCCCGGTGGTTGAGGGAGAGGTCGGTGTGCCCTCGGTCCAGGCCCACCTGCGGAAGTGCCGTCGGGTGTGGCGTGCCGCCCGTTCTGCTTTGTTGAAGGCCCGGATGAGGGCGAAGACCCATGCAGACCGGCGGCGGACCCCGGCCCCTACGTATCGCCCCGGGCAGGAAGTGTGGTTGTCCACGAAGGACATCCCGCTAAAGGTGGCCTCCCCAAAACTGCAGGACAGATACATAGGACCGTTTAAAATTCTCAAGGTCATCAATCCCGCCGCAGTGAGGCTTCGGCTTCCAGCCTCACTGCGGATCCATCCAGTATTTCATGTGTCAAAGCTCAAGCCCCATCACACCTCGCCCCTCTGTACACCCGGTCCGGCACCACCTCCTGCCCGGATCATCGATGGCGAGCCGGCTTGGACAGTGCGCCGGTTGTTGGACGTCCGACGGATGGGCCGGGGCTTTCAATATCTGGTGGACTGGGAGGGGTACGGTCCCGAAGAACGCTCCTGGGTGAAGAAGAGCTTCATCCTGGACCCGGCCCTCCTGGCCGACTTCTACCGTCGCCACCCGGACAAGCCCGGTCGGGCGCCCAGGAGGCGCCCGTTGAGGGGGGGGTCCTGTTGTGTGGGCCGCTGAAGAGGAGGTACTGCTGGCCCACCACCACCAGAGGGCGCCCTGCCTGGAGTGCGGGCTCCAGGCACCAGAGGGCGCCGCCGCCTCACGTGAGCAGCTACAGTGACAGCTGTCACCCATCACCTGAGACAGCTGACGGCAATCATCTGTGGGGTATATCAGCAGGACGGCACCTCCACCTCATTGCCGAGATATCGTTTCTACCTACGAGGTAACGTATCAAAGCTGACGGAGTGTATCCTTTTGGATTAGTGTATAGCTTGTGGAGTACTGTTCCAACGAGAGGTGGAGGTAACTTCCCTGCTGTTCGGAGTCTTGGGTGCAAACGCGCCCCCATCTAACTGTTCTTTGTTCCTCGCCAGCAGTACCAGGTCCGACACGCGGAGGCAGTGGCCACCTGGGAGTTCGGGACTTGGCGGCTCCAGTATTTCCGGGGTCCTGTGGCGGAGGAAGCCGTGTGGTTCGGGTCTTACCTTGGAGAGGCGTCTCCTATCTTCGAGCCTGCCCACACGACACTTTTGTGAATTGACTGTTGTCCATTTCGTGATTGGTTGTATTCGTTGTGCACGTTCACAACAGTAAAGCCTTGTTATTTGACTTTCTCCATTGTCCGTTCATTTGCGCCCCCTGTTGTGGGTCCGTGTACTGACACTTTCCCAACACAAACTGGGGAGAGCTGACATTTGCCGTTTGGTATGCTTATGTATTTTGGGTCAACGATTAACGATAAAATGGAAAGTTGGTAGGATTAACATTTTTAAAGAAATTAGGGATATTAGCTAACAACAGTGGACAAGGGACAGTCCACAGTTGTACATAATTCTCGTTTTTACATTTTAGATGGTCCACATTTTATTTTACCTTATCTTATGTTTATTTAGCTGTACATATACTCTGAACAATTTATTGTTAAGTTTTATTATCTTTTATTTGGCTAAAAATTACTCGCACCACGGAAAGCACCTTTTTGGAGTTGCACTCAAATCTCGTTGCAATGCAAATTACAATGACAATAAAGGCGATTCTGATTTCTGATTCTGATAATTACATTCTGGACTCACACAGTATTCCAACTCATGATAGAAACTTGCATAATTTATTAACACCCTTAACAAATGTCAGCTACCTATTTAAAAAAAAAAAAAGACTAAAAATGGTAAAGGACTGCATTTATAAAGCACTTTTCATCTGCATCAGACGCTCAAAGCGCTTTACAATAATGCTTCACATTCACCCCAATGTCAGGGTGCACTACCTAATCTAGAGCCCATGGATCCTCACATGCAACACGTTAGTTATTTTTTTCCCAACATTATCTTTATTTATTTTAATAACAACAACAAACACTTAGCAAAACCACATATAGAACAACCCACCACCCCCTACGAACAGATCCATATACCGTACATGATTTGATTGAGGTTATTATATTCCAGTCTTTACATATTCCTAATATTTAAGAATTATACATATGAGAAAAAGGGCCACTTATGTATCACCATATGTTTCCATCAAAATTGTTTGATCTGTCCTCTCTACATAACTTAAAAAGGGACCCCAGACATCCTCAAAGAGGAATTGTTTACCCTTAAGAGAAAAAGTAATTTTTTCTAAGAGCAGAGTTAAAATAATTCCGAAATCCATTTACCTGCACTCGTCCCAATCACATTTTCCCATGACAATGCAATCACTCTTTTCGCTAGTAAAAAGCCTATATCTAAAGCAATTTGTTGTCCCATTGTGATCTTATAGCTCTATACCCAGTATGTAGTATTTTGGATCTAAATGCATTTGAATGGGTATTAAATCCCGAATGCACTTTCTTACCACTTCCCACAACTTTTTTATTTCAGTACACTGCCAAATACAGTGAAAAAGTGTACCTTTGTCTTTTCCACATTTAATACATGTATCGGGTATAGCACTATTGTATTTATTAAGTTTTTCTGGAGTGATATACGTACGCATAAGCCAAAGATGTGTGTTGATTGTTTGTGATGGTGCTTTTACACACGCCCTCTCCCAGGCTTTTGTGTTAATTTAACATGCTAGTTATTAAATTAAAACTACACTGTATAGGATTTAGTGTCCTCTGGTGATGAGAGTGCAGAGTGTTGTCACCAGTCACGCTTTTGTTTCACTTGACATTTTTGCTTCTTCTTTGGTGATTCACGCTCCCTTGCCTTCTCATGTAAGTAAGACCCTTCAGCTTCTCCCTTGTTTTGTACTTGAGGTCACTGAAGCAGATCCAAGGTGGAGCTACATGTTGATTTGGCACAAGTTTTACACCAGATGCCCTTCCCAATGCAACTTCACTACATTACGTGGAGAATGGGCGGTGGTGGCATTGAACCAGCAACCTTCCGCACTGGAAACAAGTGCAGTTAAACACTTGGCACCTTGTTTTCTCATGTGATAAGCAAAATGTATGATTTACCATTTCACAAAAATGAGGGTTGTCAATCTTGTTTACCTGCACTAGCAACAAGTCAACAGTGTATGCACTCAAAAAATGGCTCTTTGGATGAACTCAATTCAGTTATGTTCAGGATTTCCATCTAATAAATATATTTCACCCCAACTCAAATTAAACATATGCATGCAAGATAATGTAATTAACACTCAACAAAAATATAAACGCAACACTTTTGGTTTTGCTCCCATTTTGTATGAGATGAACTCAAAGATCTAATTGAGTTTGAACTACATATATTTATTAGATGGAATACAATCCAATGAGTCAGTTTATGAGTGTATCACACAAACAAATAACTTGTTGGATGAACTCAATTCAATTATGTGCAGGGTTTCCATCTAATAAACATTATGTAGTCCCAACTCAATTACATTATACAAATAATGAATGATTATTATTAAGAATATATGCAGTCATATTTTTTATTGATTTTATCAATTGAAAAAAAAAATCATATATAGATTCAGGTATAATTGAAAGATTTTGACAATAAATTTGATCCTGTTTACAATCAATTTTTGTTGTAGTGTTGTTTTTTTAGGACATATTTATACAAATAAGAAGTGTTCACTATGGTCCATGAAGTATAATAAATATAGTAAAAGAAGTGTGACAGTGTATGTTGCAGACAAATAAAATAATGAAGATTATTGAATAACAAGACGCGTATGATTTTTATTTTATCATTGGGCAAAAATGCATCTGTCAGATTTTCACTTTGGATCCATCCCTGTATGTCTCAGGATAGTCGTGTCCCCCGCGCGCGCACACACGCAACCTGGTCGGCGCTTGTCCATGTGTGAACAACAAAAATAAGACTGTATACGTCCTCAGTGCAGCAAAATAAATAAATAAATAAATAAAAATATCATGTCAAAAATGAGTCCAGCTTTTGTTCTCTCTTCCTGCTAACAACCTCCAGGCAGCACAGTGGATTGGTTTTGTGTGTGCGTGCGCTCGCACTCACGTGTGGGTGCACGTGCACGAGCATGTGTGGGCGTGCGTGTTTCGCGACGTACGCATGCATGCACGGGCATGTGTGCGCGTGCACAAGCACGTATGCGCGTGTACGAGCATGCTCGCGCGTGCACGTATACTCGTGCGCACTTGTGTATGCGTGATCACATGTGCGTGTGTGCGCGAGGCCGTGCATGTGCGCGTGCACGTGATTGTGCAATGGTAACAAACGTATGGAACCAAATTTGCAATCTAAATGGAACCGAGCCGCACTCTAAATGCAATGCAACACAAATGGGATGAATTAATCTATGTCATGTGACATACAAAGCACCAATCAAATGACAAGAATCCACTCAGCCGTTATATAATAAATTATCTTGCATGGATGTTCTTTATTTGAGTTGGGGCTACATATATTTATTAGATGGAAATCCTGCACATAATTCAGTTGAGTTCATCCAATGCACCAAGACAAGTCCACTCCCATGTAGATACAAACGGGTCATCCAGTGTTTATGAAAACACTTAAATTCATTGTTGCAGGTAATTACACAATAATTCATAGATGGTTATGGATGCTATACTCCATTTATGCTAATAAACATCCCACAATTCCACATACTGTGGCTTTAAATCACACACTGAGCAATTCTTTTGAGAATATTGGTGACATCAGATAAAATGACAGCAACTAACTTATTCAGTCCTGCAGCAGGGCTAAAGAGTTTACAGATTACAGTAGATATTACTGGAATTGAAAATAAATTGGGCACAGATGTGAAACCTGGTTATCAAATATAAGAATTGCCGAGGATGCACTCAGCTGTGTTATCTCGAGCTCTGACAGTCAGAATCTGAAGGAGAATTTACATTCCCATTACTGAAAAACACTTCATTCGGATCTTCCAAACGGCAAAGATAAAGCATCTCTGGTTCAGCAATAGTCGAACGCCTTCCTGCTTTCTTCTTTGTGAAGAGAACAGCTTGTTATCTCATGGACTGCTCTGACAGAAGAGAAAAACAACGTGAGCACAAAATAGTGTCTGACTTAAAGCACTTGATGTTGGTGTTTGGTGCACTCCGCCTGTGAGTCAGGTTTCTGGGCACATTGTTATTTGTTATAATTGCATTAAGTGGCATCACTGGCGTTGACCTCTGAATCTGTACTGTGTGTTGTTTTGTATCTAAGGGTGGTACAGTTACTATGAAGGACCAGAAAGGGGTTTTTTGTTTCTGTTTAGGTTTTTTCCCAAAGTTTATTTTGAAATTTAAAATAAATAAAATTTCAACATTCAATTCAGAAATTCAGGAGTGATAACTAAATGATCAGCGTAGGAATTCAAATGTTCCCATGAAAGCTGAGCAATCCTCACATTTTTCACAAGAGAACACTGGACAAACTGCTGGACATTATGGACGATGCCAGTCACCCTCTGCACACCGTCATCAGCAACCAGACTGCTCCTTCCCAAGTACAGGACCAACAGACTGAAAAACTCCTTTGTCCCTCAGGCCATCAGACTGTACAACTCCTCACTCAGGGGGAGGAGGAGTAACAGGAAGACAGAGGACGGGAAGGAGAGGAACAGGAGTTGTCTTTCTGGTGCCTTATTCTGTTTTTTCTCTCTGTTTGAGGTGCAGTTCCACCCAGAGAGGGGTGTGTTGTCTGTTTCTGTAACCCTCCCATCCTGTGCACCAGCACAGACTCCAAAAATTTCCCAAAATTTCCTATATATTCGTATTGTCAATTGTGTTGGTAGCATGGCCCAAGTAGAGGGTCACCCCTTTGAGTCTGGTCTGCTTGAGGTTTCTTCCTCTAATCATCAGAGGGAGTTTTTGCTTAACACTGTCTCCTCTGTGCTTGCTCTGGGGGTTGGTAAGGTTAGACTTTTCTTGTGTGAAGCACCTCGAGGCAACTTTGCTGCGATTTGGCGTGATATAAATTAAATAAATTAAACTGAATTGAAATAGCAGTAAACCAGTATTGATCAGTATATCTGGTATTTGTATTTGTGTATTTATATTTATATTTGCAAACTCTTTTTGTTTTGTTTTTTAACTCTTACCTTTGTACTCTGTGTGCCGCTTACCCTGTGTGCTGCTATACAATGCAAGAGAGTCTTCCCAAGGGTTACTAAAGTTCTATCTAATTTAATCTAATCTAATCTAATCTAATCTAAAATAACTGAAAAACAAATAAACAGCCTCTGCCTCCCTCCCCAGCAAATACCACCTTGTTGTCCAATTTGACATTTTATTACAACAGATATGCAGTCAGATGTGCATAAAATTTTACTTTTGACTGTCTAACAGTTAAAAATGCACAACCAATGCTGAAGTGAAGTGATACTGTCTCTGTCCCATATAAATAGCAGGTTTCAGTACAAACAATTTATTACATTGAATAGTCTTGAGATTTTACATTTGTAGCAATGTGTACACATATTTAGTGAAAATACTGTAAATTCTACAATACAACCTGTTGTAATTTGCAAAAACAAAAAAAAAAAAAATCAATGAAAGGAGAATGGAAGAAAGTCAGTCTTCAATCAATGATAATGTGTGTGTAGAAACAAGTACAATAACTGCTTGCACCACCATTCTATCACATGGTGTTACTCACTCACTCATCTTCAACCACTTATCCAGGACCGGGTCACGGCCTGTGGTGTTAATTAGTCTGGAAATGTAATGAACCTCAGAGAATCCATTTTATCCTATTGATATGTATGTACTCAATTCCTAACACACATTATGTTTTCAGAAGTCCTCATAATTATATACTTTGTACAAATACAATGAAAGTATAAGAATATGGCAATATAATATACTATTCATTATATTTTCAGAGTACGTCCTATTCTCTGACAGCACAGTGGTGCAAACAGTAAACACGTTTATTTCCCAAGTGATATATCCCACATTCAAGGCTGCCAGAGGCCGATTCAACTTATATACCTGGAGTTGTGCAAGAAAAAAACAGATCAGTAAGTGGATCCCAAACCCACTGTGGTGGCCTGGAGTGAATGGCATACTGTTGTGTGGGCCGCTGAAGAGGAGGTACTGCTGGCCCACCACCACCAGAGGGCGCCCTGCCTGGAGTGCGGGCTCCAGGCACCAGAGGGCGCTGCCACCTTATGGGAGCAGCCTGGGTGACAGCTGTCACCCATCACTGGACACAGCTGTTCCACTCAGCACGGAGGTATATCAGTAGGACGGCGTCTCCACCTCAGTGCCGAGATATCGCCTTGAGTTTAAGTACCGGATCCGACGAGCGAAGGCAGTGGCCACCTGGGAATTCGGGACTTGGCGGTTCCAGTACTTCTGGGTTTCGGTGGCAGAGGAGATCTGGGTGGTTCCGGTTCGACTAGGACGGACGTCTCCTACCTTCGAGCCTGCCCACACGACACCAGCAGATTTCGGCTTACACCTCCAAATTATTAATTGTTGTATTAGTTGTGCTCTTTTCACAACAGTTAAAACTTGTTCTTTACTTTTCTCCATTGTCGTTCATGCGCCCCCTGTTGTGGGTCCGTGTACCTACACTTTCACAACAGGATATCTCGGCCAGCGTCATTGGACCCCGAGGGGCGTCAACCGGCTGTTGAACGGCCAATGGAAGAAACAGGTGCGTCGGCGGCTTCGGGAGGGGTAATCGGTGAGGTTGCAGCGGATCCTCACCGCTTTCACCTCTCGGATCGATTTTAATGAACCGAGCAGCACGTTTCTCCTAAACCGCAGGGTGGAGGCTCTCGCCGCACAAGGGAGGCGCGCCCTCCGGGCGCCGCTGCGGCTCTCCCCTCCCGAGGACCCTGCGCGTGAAAGTGACGTTCACTGGTCGTTCAACGGTCCCTTCCTCCGTCCCAGAGCATACATAAGCCCTCCAGAACCGTACGGAGGCTGTGTGGAGACGTGCGTGGATTTTCTGATGCAGTGTTCGCTCGTCTTCGCACAGCGTCCCGTGATGTACGCGACTGACGCTAGCAAAGTAGCTTATGTAATAAATCTGCTTCGCGGGGAGGCACGCGCTTGGGCTACAGCGCTCTGGGAGCAGAACTCACGGCTCCTTCATACATACGATGGGTTTGTACGGGAGCTCAGAACGGTGTTCGACCATCCCAACAGAGGAGAGACCGCTTCAACCGCGCTACTGTCCATGAGACAGGGGCGTCGGAGCGCAGCTGCCTATGCAGTCGCCTTCCGCATCGCGGCGGCGAGATCCGGCTGGAATAGCACTGCCCTCCGCGCCGCCTTTGTAAACGGACTGTCACTGGTCCTAAAAGAGCACCTGGTGGCGAAGGACGAACCGCAGGACTTAGATGGGCTCATCGATCTGGTCATACGACTCGACAACGGCTAGAAGAACGCCGTCAGGAACGAGGCGAAGGGCGTGGCCAGGCACGCGTCGTCCCTCTCCCTTCCGGTTCCGACCGAGCTCCGCCCTCCCCATGCTCCTCTGTTCCTGCGCTCCGTGCGCCTACGGCTCCCCCTGCTGACGAAGCTATGGACACGAGCAGGGCAACATTTAGGGCACCTGGAGCACAAAGGAGGCGGGCCTATGGAGCTTGTTTTGTTTGCGGCTCGAGTGAGCATCTTGCAAACGACTGCCCCGAGCAGTTAAACTCCAACGCCCGCCCCTAGAGACTGGGCCAGAGGTGGGCCAAAACATTCACGTGGGACACACCCACATTGCCACACAACTCCCAGTCACGATCCTGTATGAGGATTCTACCCTGAAGGCCCCAGCACTGGTGGACACGGGCTCTGAAGGGAATCTGCTAGACAGCAGATGGGCCAGGGAGATAGGGCTCCCTCTGGTGGCTCTTACCTCGCCTGTACAGGTTCGGGCATTAGATGGCTCCCTACTCCCACCGATCACACATAAGAACACCTCCAGTAACTCTGGTGGTGTCAGGTAACCACCGGGAGGTGATCGGTTCTTGTGACTCAGGCCACCTCCGTGTGGTTCTGGGTTTTCCCTGGATGCTAAAGCACAATCCCCGGATCGATGGCCGTCCGGGGTAGTGGTACAGTGGAGCGAGACTGCCAGCGGGAGTGTCTAGGTTCCTCGGTTCCTCCCGGCTCCCACGCTAAGGAGGAGGTCCGAGTCCCGCCCAATCTGAAGGCGGTGCCGGCAGAGTACCTGACCTCGCTGACGTGTTCAGCAAGGATCTGGCTCTCACAGCTTCTCCCCATCGCCCGTATGATTGTGCCATTGATTTGGTTCCAGGTAGTGAGTTCCCGTCCAGTAGCTGTACAACCTCTCACGGCCGAACGCGAATCATGGAGACCTACATCCGGGACTCATTAGCTGCCGGTTGATCCGGAATTCCACCTCCCCGATGGGTGCTGGTTTCTTTTTTGTGGGTAAAAAAGATGGCGGGCTTCGTCCATGCATTGATTACAGGGGGTTGAACGAAATCACGGTTCGCAACCGATACCCGTTGCCCTTGTTGGATTCAGTATTCACCCCCTTGCATGGAGCCAAAATCTTCACCAAGCTTGATCTTAGGAATGCGTATCATTTGGTTCGGATCCGGAAGGGAGACGAATGGAAGACGGCATTTAACACCCCGTTAGGTCATTTCGAGTACCTGGTCATGCCGTTCGGTCTCACTAATGCTCCCGCGACTTTCCAAGCATTGGTAAACGATGTCTTGCGGGACTTCCTGCACCGGTTCGTCTTCGTGTACCTAGACGACATACTCATCTTTTCCCCGGATCCTGAGACTCATGTCCGGCATGTCCGTCAGGTCCTACAGCGGTTGTTGGAGAACCGCCTGTTTGTGAAGGGCGAGAAGTGTGAGTTCCACCGCACTTCTTTGTCCTTCTTGGGGTTTATCATCTCCTCTAACTCCGTCGCCCCTGATCCGGCCAAGGTTGCGGCGGTGAGAGATTGGCCCCAACCCACAAGCCGTAGGAAGCTGCAACAGTTCCTCGGCTTTGCTAATTTCTACAGGAGGTTCATTAAGGGCTACAGTCAGGTAGTTAGCCCCCTGACAGCCCTGACCTCACCAAAAATCCCCTTCACCTGGTCGGATCGGTGCGAAGCCGCGTTCAAGGAGTTGAAACGGCGCTTTTCGTCTGCACCAGTTCTGGTGCAGCCCGATCCTAGCCGCCAGTTAGTGGTTGAAGTGGATGCCTCGGACTCGGGGATAGGAGCGGTGCTCTCCCAGAGCGGGAAGACCGATAAGGTCCTTCACCCGTGTGCCTATTTTTCCCGCAGGTTGACCCCCGCTGAACGGAACTATGACGTCGGCAATCGGGAACTCCTTGCTGTGAAAGAGGCCCTCGAAGAGTGGAGACATCTGTTGGAGGGAACAGCCGTGCCATTCACGGTTTTCACTGACCATCGGAACCTGGAGTACATCAGGACCGCCAAGCGGCTGAACCCCAGGCAAGCCCGCTGGTCACTGTTCTTTGGCCGTTTTGACTTCCGGATTACCTACCGTCCCGGGACCAAGAATCAAAGATCGGATGCATTGTCCCGGGTACACGAAGACGAAGTCAAAACGGAACCGTCGGATCCCCTGGATCCCATCATCCCGGAGTCCGCTATCGTGGCCGCCCTCACCTGGGAAGTGGAGAAGACCGTCCGGGAGGCCCTGACCCGTGACCCGGACCCCGGAATCGGACCAAAGAACAGACTATATGTCCCACCAGAAGCTAGGGCTGCAGTACTGGACTTCTGTCACGGTTCTAAGCTCTCCTGTCACCCTGGGGTGCAAAGGACCGGGCAGTCGTCCGGCAGCGCTTCTGGTGGGCGTCCCTAGAGGCCGACGTCCGGGACTACGTCCAGGGCCTGTACCACCTTCGCCAGGGGCAAGGCCAACCACCAAAAGACCTCAGGGTTGCTACAGCCGCTGCCCGTCCCACATCGCCCCTGGTCCCACATCGGCCTGGACTTTGTCACGGGCCTCCCGCCGTCCCAGGGAAACACCGTCGTCTTCACGGTAGTGGACCGTTTCTCCAAGGCGGCCCACTTCGTGGCCCTCCCGAAGCTACCAACGGCCCAGGAGACCGCGGACCTCCTGGTCACCACGTCGTCCGTCTGCATGGGATATCCATCAGACATTGTCTCCGATCGCGGTCCCCAGTTCACCTCGCACGTCTGGAGGAGCTTCTGCCGGGAACTGGGGGCCACGGTCAGCCTCTCGTCTGGGTACCACCCCCAGACCAACGGGCAGGCAGAGCGGGCAAATCAGGAACTGGAGCAGACACTTCGCTGTGTGACAGCCGCGCACCCGACGGCCTGGAGTACCCACCTGGCCTGGATCGAGTACGCCCACAACAAGCCAAGTGTCATCAGCCACCGGCCTCATCACCGTTTGAGGTGGTGCTTGGGGTATCAGCCCCCCTTGTTTCCGGTGGTTGAGGGAGAGGTCGGTGTGCC
The DNA here is from genome assembly GCF_902500255.1 of Thalassophryne amazonica. Classification (NCBI taxonomy): domain Eukaryota; kingdom Metazoa; phylum Chordata; class Actinopteri; order Batrachoidiformes; family Batrachoididae; genus Thalassophryne; species Thalassophryne amazonica. The sequence continues at coordinate 54,958,592 of NC_047105.1, read as the reverse complement.
CTCGGTCCAGGGCCCACCTACGGAAGTGCCGTCGGGTGTGGCGTGCCGCCCCGCTCTGCCTTTGTTGAAGGGCCCTGGACGAGGGCGAAGAACATGCAGGACCGGCGGCGGGGCCCGGCCCCCAAGTATCGTCCTGGGCAGGAGGTCTGGTTGTCACCAAGGACATTCCTCTGCAGGTGGACTCTCCAAAACTTCAGAACGGTTACATCGGACCTTTCAAGATCCTCAAGGTCATCAACCCCGCCGCAGTGAGGCTCCAGCTTCCGGCCTCACTGCGGATCCATCCAGTTTTCATGTTTCCCCGGATAAAACCCCATCACAACCTCACCCTTCTGCACCCCGGGTGAGGCACCACCTCTGCCCCGGATCATCGACGGGGAACCGGCTTGGACTGTGCGCCGGCTCCTTGACGTCCGTCGGATGGGCCGGGGTTTTCAGTATCTGGTGGACTGGGAGGGGTACGGTCCTCGAGGAGCGCTCCTGGGTGAAGAAGGGCTTCATCCTGGACCCGGCCCTCCTGGCCGACTTCTATCGTCGCCATCCGGACAAGCCCGGTCTGTGCGCCAGGAGGCGGCCCGTTGAGGGGGGGGTCCTGTTGGTGGGCCGCTGAAGAGGAGGTACTGCTGGCCCACCACCACCAGAGGGCGCCCTGCCTGGAGTGCGGGCTCCAGGCACCAGAGGGCGCTGCCACCTTATGGGAGCAGCCTGGGTGAACAGCTGTCACCCATCACTGGACACAGCTGTTCCACTCAGCACGGAGGTATATCAGTAGGACGGCGTCTCCACCTCAGTGCCGAGATATCGCCTTGAGTTTAAGTACCAGGATCCGACGAGCGAAGGCAGTGGACCACCTGGAATTCGGGACTTGGCGGTTCCAGTACTTCTGGGTTTCGGTGGCAGAGGAGATCTGGTTGTTCCGGTTCGACTAGGACGGACACTCCTACCTTCGAGCCTGCCCACACGACACCAGCAGATTTCGGCTTACACCTCCAAATTATTAATTGTTGTATTAGTTGTGCTCTTTTCACAACAGTAAAACTTGTTCTTTACCTTTTCCTCCATTGTCCGTTCATTGCGCCCCCTGTTGTGGGTCCGTGTACCTACACTTTCACAACACATACAATAAGTAACAACTGCTTTAAGTTATAGAGGAAATAATCTGATTATAATGTTAATTAGAAAAAAAATGCTACTGTATTTATTTGTTTAAAATGTACATTTTTACGTACAACAGCTTTATACTGTAAAATTTTCAAGTTATTCTGTCAATGTATTTATATATTTTTAGTGTATGTTTTACAGAATTATGTTGGCAACCCCAACTGGCGGATTTTACTTTGTGGGGTTGTGGTGTGTGCTGTCTCACTGCATGGTTGTGAGAGTTTAAACAGTTACCCAAGGCAACAACTAGATGTCTTTGGTACGAGGCCAGTGCAGAGGGTCTTGGGCATCACTGGAAGGACCTTATGATAAATGAACAGTTACTTATGGAGACTAGGATGAGAAGTATGACTTGCATTGTCATTGCTAGCTTTCATACACAACTATCAGGTTGGTTATAAATATTTGAAGTCTGATGTAAGAGCAGCTAATGGTGTCAAATGGCTAATGCTAACAGCATTGAGCAATGGATGCAAAGGTAGTATAGTTGTTGGTAAATAATGGAGGTGTGTTGGCCAGTAAAGATTAGATTAGTGTAGTTCAAGAAGCACAAGACCTTAATAAAGTGAAAACGGTTTCCACTCTATATCCATCCATCTCTACTTCCACCCTCTTCTTTTTCTTCCAATAACAAGAAAATTTTCATGGCACATCTGAATGTACCTCAACATCTAAACTAGGACCGTCTTTCCTCAAAATTTCACTCAAATGTGTGCATCGCTTTTTAATATATCTTGAAAGAAACAGCTCGCTGTTCAGATCTTTATGATGTCATAAGGTGAGTATATTCAAGAGTCAGATAAAGGAACCTTTCATGAGTATTCAAGATGCTGAAGAAATCATAGAAAATGTCTGATCCTATTGATTCTGGAACCATAACCCATCTATTACATTGTGAATTAACACAACTGCAAACAGAGAGAGAAACACAGACACACAGACAGAAGCAGCAGCAAAAACCTCCATCCTTGTCTGTTGGATCGGCAGAAGTAATTATAATCTTTTCAACTGCATTGAATAAGAAGGAAATGGAGGAGTGCACGTGTGGGGTGTGCTTATGTCCATCATGTTTCGTGTGAGTCTAATGGCACAGGATTGATATGTTTGTTATCCAGAGAAATAAATAACACTAATGGTGAGTACTAGTCTTGCTCGATCCATGCACAGGGTCATGACTCAGCTATCAGAGTGCATAATATCTCCCAATGTTCATCTTTCTCCACAGTAATGCAGTTTTGCCGTGCATTTTGACATTGAAAAGAAACAAACTGACAAAATATGAAGAAATATCTGCTACAGTATGTTCGGACATCCTCCTTCCATTATTCATTCACCCCAGAGAAAAGATGTTCTTTCCATGTACATATTTCTGGAAGTAAACGCTAAAACTCCGTGTTACATAATCATCCACCGGGATGGATTTTAAAACAATTAAAATAATGGCTGGACAGAACAGACATGATCCCTTTAGCTATACAAGTTCAGCTCCTGTTGCACTTTACAAAGTTAAAGTCCAAAGTATAAAACCATCTTGACTGTTTGAGGTAATGTGATCAACAGAAACAAACTGCACTTAGTCTGTTACTGGTGTGCCAAAGGCTACGTTTACCTCACCGGCTTGCAGTGACCCTGAATTGGATTTCAGATTGGCTTTAGGTTTTTTACAAATTTTACAAGAATTTTCATCACAAGCAGAAGAAACAGAAACAGAAAAAAACAGAAGAGTGACAAAACAGAGTCCCTAATTGAAATTAAAAAGCAGTCCATCTTGGTCTCTGTGCCACCAGATCTTGAATAGGTAGGGTGTCGAGTATGTTGGGAGTGGAGTGTATATGTATATATACGAGGTCTGTCAATAAGTATAGGTCCTTTTTACAACCCCTGGCAAAAATTATGGAATCACCGGCCTCGGAGGATGTTCATTCAGTTGTTTAATTTTGTGGAAAAAGCAGATCACAGACATGACACAAAACTAAAGTCATTTCAAATGGCAACGTTCTGGCTTTAAGAAAACACTATAAGAAATCAAGAAAAAAAGATTGTGGCAGTCAGTAACGGTTACTTTTTTAGACCAAGCAGAGGAAAAAAATATGGAATCACTCAATTCTGAGGAAAAAATTATGGAATCACCCTGTAAATTTTCATCCCCCAAATTAACACCTGCATCAAATCAGATCTGCTCATTGACACTGACCCTATGCCATGACATTGACCCTATGTGTCTTTTTGCAAGGAATGTTTTTGCCAGTTTTTACTCTATGGCAAGATGCATTATCATCTTGAAAAATGATTTCATCATCCCCAAACATCCTTTCAATTGTCCAAAATATCAACATAAACTTGTGCATTTATTGATGATGTAATGACAGCCATCTCCCAGTGCTTTACCTGACATGTAGCCCCATATCATCAATGACTGTGGAAATTTACATGTTCTCTTCAGGCAGTCATCTTTATAAATCTCATGGAAAGGCACCAAACAAAAGTTCCAGCATCATCACCTTGCCCAATGCAGATTTGAGATTCATCACTGAATATGACTTTCATCCAGTCATCCACAGTCCACGATTGCTTTTCCTTAGCCCATTGTAACCTTGTTTTTTTTCTGTTTAGGTGTTAATGATGCCTTTCTTTTAGCTTTTCTGTATGTTAATCACATTTCCTTTAGGCGGTTTCTTACAGTTCGGTCACAGACGTTGACTCCAGTTTCCCCCATTCGTTCACTCATTTGTTTTGTTGTACATTTTTCGATTTTTGAGACATATATGCTTTAAGTTTTCTGTCTTGACGCTTTGATGTCTTCCTTGGTCTACCAGGTATGTTGCCTTTAACAACCTTCCCATGTTGTTTGTATTTGGTCCAGAGGTTAGACACAGCTGACTGGGAACAACCAACATCTTTTGCAACATTGCGTGATGCTTTACTCTCTTTTAAGAGTTTGATAATCCTCTCCTTTGTATTCAATTGACATCTCTCGTGTTGGAGCCATGATTCATGTCAGTCCACTTGGTGCAACAGCTCTCCAAGGTGTGATCACTCATTTTTAGATGCAGACTAACGAGCAGATCTGATAGATGCAGGTGTTAGTTTTGGGGGATGAAAATTTACAGGGTGATTCCATAATTTTTTCCTCAGAATTGAGTGATTCCATATTTTTTTCCTCTGCTTGGTCTAAAAAAGTAACTGTTACTGACTGCCACAATCTTTTTTTTTTATTTCTTATAGTGTTTCTTAAAGCCAGAAAGTTGCCATTTGAAATGACTTTAGTTTTGTGTCATGTCTGTGATCTGCTTTTTTTCTACAAAATTAAACAACTGAATGAACATCCTCCGAGGCCGGTGATTCCATAATTTTTGCCAGGGGTTGTATTTTTTTTCAAAAACTATATGGATTTCATTCATATGTTTTTACATCAGACATGCTTGAACCCTCGTGCGCATGCGTGAGTTTTTCCACGCCTGTCGGTGACGTCATTCGCCTGTGAGCACTCCTTGTGGGAGGAGTCGTCCAGCTCCTCGTCGGAATTCCTTTGTCTGAGAAGTTGCTGAGAGACTGGCGCTTTGTTTGATCAAAATTTTTTCTAAACCTGTGAGACACATCGAAGTGGACACGGTTCGAAAAATTAAGCTGGTTTTCGGTAAAAAAAAATTTAATGGCTGATGAGAGATTTTGAGGTGATACTGTCGCCTTAAGGACTTCCCACGGTGCGAGACGTCGCGCAGCGCTCTCAGGCACCGTCGTCAGCCTGTTTCAAGCTGAAAACCTCCACATTTCAGGCTCTATTGATCCAGGACGTCGTGAGAGAACAGAGAAGTTTCAGAAGAAGTCAGTTTCAGCATTTTTTTCCGGATATTCCACTGTTAAAGGAGATTTTTTTTAAATGAAAGACGTGCGGATGGATTGCAGTGTCGGCTCGCAGCCGCCGCGGTGCTCCGCCACAGGAAAAAACCTCTCTTGGAAGCCTTAAGGACAAGTTGGAACATGTCCAGCTGTTAAACAATTTCTCATATACTCACTCCACTGAAAGCCATCAAAAGTCGCCTGGATTTTACAAATGGTTATCAACACGGAGGTGTTTTTCCTGTGCCGCCGCACCGCGCCGGCTGCGTCCCAACGCGCGGACCCGTCCGCACGTCTTTCATTCAAAAAATCTCCTTTAACAGTGGAATATCCAGATAAGCATGTCTGACGTAAAAACATATGAATGAAATCCATATAGTTTTTGAAAAAAATAAAAAGGACCTATACTTTATTGACAGCCCTCGTACGTATATATAATATATAATTATTATATATATATATATATAATATATATAATATATATATATATTATATAATATTATATAGTCGAATAGTCAATGACTAAATTTAACCATAAATTAATGAGGTCAAATCTATGCAGTGAAACATCAAATTTACTTTAAATAAAATAATAGAACTACAAGATATTTATTCAGAACCCTGAAGAGAAGGGAGTGCTGGCTGCTGGTTGATGTTGGTCTCTGTTGGTTACTGTCTGAGTTCTGTCCTGAATGAAACAGTCTCTGCAAGGGCATCCTGTCTCTCTCTTTGATAGCTGTGCAGGAAAATTTGAATTACCCGACTTCTTGACAAGAAGAAAATTAGATGACTACCCGGCCACTTATTAACTGCAACCAACTGCTTCTTCCAACCCTAGTACAGGTGAACACTGTTATGGGCCCCTTCACACGTAGTATGAATAAGTACAAATCAGGGTGAATCACAGCGGAACAGCTCGTATGAGCGAACCACCAAAACATCGGGCCAACGGGCACGATGGTGTCATGCACGAGTGTGCACAAAATTGTCACAGCGGGAACACAGTGCAAGGAGCTGGGACGTGTTTCACCACATCGCATCGCTGATGTGGAGAAAAATAAAATAAAAACCAGCTGTATAATTAGTGAATATCACTGGGTTGATATAAATAATAAATAAAAGGGGACACAGAACCCCGCGGTTAAATAACCCAGCTTAAATAAAAGAAATAGATGCCACTCATGGGATTCGAACCTGCAATTTACAAAAGCTCTGATTACCAGATGGAAACTTTACCACTGCGCTAAAATCACTGTCTTATAACAGGAGCGTGAAATGACTAAAATCAACAAGGACATAAAAGCGCCACAATAACTGAACAAATGGCGTATGTTATGGCATATTTCTGCTGATACGTGACTGAAAGTGGCATATTTGTCACATTGTTGGCTTGTCATATAGTCCTGCGGCGCACCGCTCAAGTTACAGGTGTGACATTCACATCCCCTGCTGCGTGTCCACATGAACTGACGGTCTGTCTCACAGCGCACTCTGTCTTTCAGCCGCCGGTGTGCGTAGATAGTTGTAGCAACAAGTGTACAAGGCGTTGGAGGCAGCTACGATTTTACAAGTTTTGCATATGATTGCTGCTTCATGTGCAATTTGGCCACATTCGTACTATGTGTGAAGGGGCCCTAACTCGAGTATGCATAACTCATGTTTCGACTTTACTCACAGTCGATTTGTGGACCCCAAAAATTTAGTCGACTGTATAAAGACTATATGTTTTTGCTCAAACTCCTTAACTCACAGTTTCAGATAACTGCAGTTCGATTTTGTGGACCCCAACTTGCTTGAGTTAAAGAGGTATTTAGACAACCTTGGAGCTGTGTGTGTGATTATTACCAGTGACAGGTGGAAACTTCCAATGATGCTTGCAATGCATTGTGCACTCCTTTGCACTAGGTGGAAGATAGGACCCAAAACGCTCATATTTACAAAAGTATTAGTGTCACCATGAGTCAGGCCATCTCCAAAATCAAAACAACGTGGATCAGAAAACATTTCCTCACATTTTTAAACCTGTGTTGCTACTGTGACTCTGATTTCCATTGAGGTGCCTAAGGCTGAAACACAAAAGGTGTAAGGTCCAAACGACTCAGATCAAAAGCTGTGGTGGGCAGATATACATGTGACAGCTGCTGTGACATTTTACCACAGAGAATTCAGAGGTGACTTCTGGACTTCTGGCCTGAAATCCATGATGAAGTCACTGTATTCAACTGAGACTTAATCCCATAGCTTTATCCGCTATAGTCTTTATATGTCAAATTTGAAACTTTGTTTCAAGGCTCTGTCTTTGTTTAACTACAGATGGTGGATTTTATAGCCTGGAGAAGTCTGATGTGGCTGCAGACAGTTCCTCAGTCAGTTTTCTCTATACTCCCACTCTTTCTGCTGGCTGCCATTTCAACATAAGACTTGCCAAAAAAAATGGAGTCTGGTTTTAATACAGCCGTCCATGACACCAGTGCTGAGCTTGTGCAGGAGAACAGCTGCAGCACTTAAACTGCAGTAGTTTAATTGGTAGCCTGTATATGTTGATATGAGAATGAATGAATGTATTCAGCACACACAGACTCAAAATAGTAAAGAAAACTCATAAAGAAAACAATTTAACAACGTACCAATGTGCCTGAAAGGGTGTAGACTAGAGGTGGGCGATACTGGGAATTTTGGTATTGATCCGATACCAAGTAAATACAGGCCCAATATCGCCGAAATCGATACAGATACTTTTTCATATTTAAGCTTCATAGATCCAAAGGATCCAAAAGACCTAGGATAGAATTTCACCAAACATTGTACCTGACAACAAAATACTTTATTATCACAATCAACATTTTTGTTTAAAAAAATATCACTCAACTCAACTTAAAACAAAATCTCCTGAGGTAGAGGGCTGACAAACCACAATACAAGGGTGCACTGCTCCATGTTGTGTGGCACAGCACAGCGCTGCTCTTACAGACAGAGAGTAGACTTTAATGAATCTGCATGCGCAGCAGTCAGTGCGTGTGGGAGAAAAAAAAAAAGCTTGAGTATCGATCTTTTTACACCAGGATCGTTCAATATCAATACCAGCGTTGGTATCAATATTATCGATATTAGGATTGATCCACCCACCTCTCATGTAGACAGAAGTAAAAGCTTATAAACACCCATCCCTTTAACCATAAAAAAAAATAAAATAAATAAATAAATAAAAATGTATACATATGCATATAAAAACATATACCCATCATAACAAATACAAAATATAAATTAATCACTGAACTAAAATTTCAAAACACAAACATTGTATCTGTGTTCTCTCAACAAGCTTGACAATTGTTCGCTCTCTTTCATTGGGACTTAACTTTGTGTTTAGTAGAATTTGTTTGTAAACTGGTATTTAATATGGACAATATCCTGGATATCTATTCATCATGTTACAAACAGTTGATCAATGAGCAATATTCAAAAACAAGAACACTAAATTGTGCATTTTGTGAAATGTATCCTGAAGAAGTGTACGTACACGCAACAAAATACAGTTGTATGCAAAAGTTTGGGCACCCCTGATCATTTTCATGATTTTCCTTTATAAATCATTGGTTGTCTGGATCAGAAATGTCAGTTAAATATATCATATAGCAGACAAACACACTGATATTTGAGAAGCGAAATGACATTTCTAGTATTTGCAGAAAGTGTGCAATAATTATTTCAATTTAATTTTGGGCACCCTTGTCATTTTATTCATTTGAATACATTTAGCACTAATTATTGGAACACAAAATTGGTTTGGTAAGCTCATTGACCCTTGACCTCTTTACACAGGTGAATCCAATCATGAGAAAAGGTATTTAAGGTGGCCATTTACAAATGTTTCTCCTCTTCGTATCTCTTCTAATGAGTGGCAACATGGGAGCCTCTAAACAACTCTCAAATGACCTGAAAACAAAGATTGTTAAACATCATGGTTTAAGGGAAGGATACAAAAAGCTATCTCAGAGATTTGAGCTGTCAGTTTCCACTGTGAGAAACATAGTGAAGAAATGGAAGACCACAGGCACAGTACTAGTTAAGGCCCGAAGTGGCAGGCCAAGAAAAATCTCAGATTAGCTGAAGCGAAGGATGGTGAGAACAGTCATAGTCAACCCACCGACCTGCTCCAAAGACCTACAACATGATCTTGCTGCAGACATTGTCTCTGTGCATCATTCAACTATACAGCACACTTTGTACAAGGAGATGCTGGATGAGACAGTAATGCAGAGGAAGCCTTTTCTGTGTACACACCACAAACAGAGTCACTTGAGGTATTTGTTTATTTGTTTATTTATTTGGATCCCCATTAGCATCTGTAGTATAACAGCATCAGCTACTCTTCCTGGGTCCATTCATGTTTTAATCACAGTTTCAGTACAATAACATAATAGATTTCCATTAAGGCCTGTAAATCATAATGAAAATTCATAATACATTCAGAATAAATTCATTCATAATCAATTCATACATCACAATACTTCAACCATTTGCCTCAGATAATACTTTTTAAGTTCCTTTTTAAAACCCAGTCCACTGCTCAATTCCCTTAACTTTAGTGGTAAATGATTCCATTCTCTCATGGCTCGAAACATCACTGTCCGTTGACTCTGGTTTGTTTTACATTTAGGCAAAATGAAACACAGTCCTTTGGCATGCCTGGTTGGATAAAAATGAGTATCCTTACTAAAAGGCAGTTGTTGGTAAAGGACAGACGGTATCTGAGTTGTAATAATATTTCTTAAAAAGTTTGCTTTTGCATATAGCCACCTGTCCCTCACCAAAAGCCAAGAGAGGCGCTTATGCATTGTATCAACACACTCCTAAAGCCACATTTTAACACCACACGTGCAGCTTTATTTTGCACAAGCTGTAATTTTTTTACATTATTTACTGAAGTATTTGACCAGACAACTGCACAATAATCCAACTGAGACAACACCAAACTTTGAATGACATATGGTATCACTGGTTTAGTTAAATATCTTGAACATCTTATCACTGCCAAAGTCCGTCCCATTTTAGAGACTACATTATTTATTTGTTTGTCCCAGGACAGTTGGCTGTCAATACAGACTCCAAGGTTTGACTTCTTCCACTTGTTTAACAACTGTATTTTTCATTACAAGATTTAGTTGTGGTTCGGCTCTTAAGGAATGTTTAGTTCCAATAACAATGCTTACTGTTTTTCCTACATTCAGAATGAGTTTGTTGTCTTCAATCCAATTTTCAATCTTTTTAATTTCCTGCTCAAGTTTTGTTTTAACTTCCTCAATTGATTTCCCAGCCATATAGACTGTTGTGTCATCTGCAAACATTGAAATGCTTGCTGTATCAAGCACTAATGGTAGATCATTTGTGAAGATAGAATATAAAAGTGGACCAAGACAACTGCCCTGTGGCACACCATGTTTCACAGTTAAAACATTTGAAAAACATCCATTATAATACACCAATTGTTTTCTGGTATGGTAAAGCACATTTAGACAAGCCAGCTTCATTTGGAATAAGGTGCTGTGGACTGATGAAAGTAAAATTGAGTTATTTGGACATAACAAGGGGCGGTATACATGGGTGAAAAAAAACAGCATTCCAAGAAAAACATTTGTTACCTACAGTAAAATTTGGAGGTGGTTCCATCATGCTCTCTGGCTGTGTGGCCAGTGCAGGTAGTGGGAATCTTGTTAAAGTTGAGGGTCACATGGATTCCAGTCAATATCCGCAGATTCTTGAGACAATGTTCCTCTCACCCTGCAGGCATGGAACAACTCAGTTCAAATCTCCACTGCAGCAGAAGCCGACCAGACAACTAGCACAACGTGACAGCTCAACAACACAAGGTGTGAGGGACACCAATCCACTGTCACCACTTCACAAAAGTCACCAAAACCAAATTACCTAAGGAAGTGTGCTGAAGAGCGCGAGACCTCACTCAATCCTCCTTCACAGACTGTGGCGTCAAACCTGGAGCGTCCTCTGTGTCCGTGATGGTGAGATTGTTCTCCTGACGTCGATCTCACACGTCTGCTCACAAGGTCGTGTCTCTGGCAATCACACTGTGCATTCAAGGTTTAAATGCAGCATCTCTGATTAAGACAAATACACCACAGCTGTGAGTCCTGATGACCTGCATGTGAAAACAAGCCTCAGGTGTTCAGGTGAGGTCCTAATGCTCAGCCACTCAGTCCTGAATGCATACCACCTGGTGGGAGAAACAGAAAACAAAACCAAGCCAGCCAAACCCCCAGCCCACAACAGTATATTCAGTAAGATTTGAAGAACTTCTGAAATTAAATTTCAAATTTCAAATAATTCTTTCCACAGTGTTAATGGCAAATACATATCTCACATTCAGAGAGCTGAGATTGTTCTGAACATATTGATATACAGTGGGAAAATAAGGATTTGACCCCCTGTCAGTTTTGCAGGTTTTCCCACCTACAAAGAATGGAGAGTCTGTAATTTTTATTGTAGCTACACTTCAACTGTGAGAGACAGAATCTAAAAAAAAAAAATAAAAAAAAATCCAGTAAATCACACTGTATGATTTTTAAATAATTAATTTGCATTTTATTACATAAAATAAGTATTTGACCCCCTAGAAAAACAGAGCTTAACAATTGGTACAGAAACATTTGTCTGCCATTACAGAGGTCAAACACTTCCTGTAGTTCTTGACCAAGTTTTCACACACTGCAACAGGTATTTTGGTCCACTCCTCCATACAGATCTTCTCCAAATCTTTCAGGTTTGGAGTTCCAGCTTCCTCCAAAGATTTTCTATTGAGTTCAGGTCTGGAGACTGGCCAGGCCACTCAGGACCTTGAAATGCTTCTTACGGAGCCCCTCCTTAGTTGCCCTGGCTGTGTGTTTGGGGTCATTGTCATGCTAGAAGATCCAGCCATGACCCATCTTCAATGCTCTTACTGAGGGAAGGAGGTTGTTTGCCAAAATCTCGCAATACATGACCACATCCATCCTCCCTTCAATACGGTGCAGTCGTCCTGTCCCCTTTGCAGAAGAGCACCCCCAGAGTATGATGTTTCCACCCCCATGCTTCATGGTTGGGATGGTTTTCTTGGGGTTGTTCTCATCCTCTAAACATGGTAAGTGGAAGTGATACCAAAAAACTCTATTCTGGTCTCATCTGACCACATGACCTTCTCCCATGCCTCCTCTGGATCATCCAGATGGTCACTGGTGAACTTCAAACGGGCCTGGACATGTTGGCTTGAGCAGGGGGACCTTGCTGCCCTGCAGGATTTTAAACCATGACAGCATCATGTGTTACTAATGTAATCTTTGTGACTGTGGTCCCAGCTCTCTTCAGGTCACTGACCAGGTCCTCCTGTGTAGTTCTGAGCTTTCTCAGAATCATCCTTACCCCACAAAGTGAGATCTTGCATGGAATCCCAGTGCTTCTTCCACTTTCAAATAAATAATCATAACAGTTGTTTTCTCACCAAGCTGCTTGCCTGTTGTCCTGTAGTCCATCCCAGCCTTCTGCAGGTCTACAGTTTTGTCCCTGGTGTCCTTAGACAGCTTTTTGGTCTTGGCTATGGTGGACAGGTTGGAGTGTGATTGATTGAGTGTGTGAACAGGTGTCTTTTATACAGGTAACAAGTTCAAACAGGTGCAATTAATACAGGTAAAGAGTGCAGAATGTTGTGTGGGCCGCTGAAGAGGAGGTACTGCTGGCCCACCACCACCAGATGGCGCCTGCTTGAAGTGCGGGCTTCAAGCAGGAGGACGTCATAGTAACCGGGAGTGACAGCTGTCACTCATCCACATCACCACCCACCTTAAAGGCCGACTGCAACTCCACCTCCCCGCCGAGAAATCAGCTACCTTGGAGGTATTTTCTCTGCTGAAGTAAAACATTGAGTAATAGTCTGAACTTCTTTGCAGCCGTTTTCCTGTGGTGTTGCCTTATCTGTGGGATTGGCGTTTGGTGTGATCAGCGACGGCTTCGCTTCACACCCCAACCAGATAAGTGGTTAGACACGAGCTGCACAAGTGTGTGACTGGAGGTGGAGGTGCTCCCTCCCAAAAGAACACAGACTGTGGGATTACTGAGTGTGCGAACTCACACTCACCTGTTCTGTTTCTGTTCTCTGCCAGCAGTACCCGGTCTGACAGCTGGAGACGGTGACCACCTGGGGACTCAGGACTTGGCGGCGTTCGGTGTTCTTCAGATCCGTTGGTGGTGAGGGCCGTGTGGGATCCGGCTCGGTTCTGGATGGGCGTCTCCTATCCTCAAGCCTGCCCACACGTCACCCAACGTGTAATTGACTGTAGTTCCAAACTTGTTGTTGTCTGTATTCCGTTGTGCACAATACAACATTAAATTGTTACTGTTTGGCTTATCCATTGCCCGTTCTTTTACGCCCCCTGTTGTGGGTCCGTGTTCCTACACTTTCACAACACAGAATAAGAGGGCTTCTTAAAGAAAAATTAACAGGTCTGTGAGAGTCAAAATTCTTGCTGGTTGGTAGGGGATCAAATACTTATTTTATGCAATAAAATGCAAAGAAATTATTTAAAATCATACAATGTGATTTTCTGGATTTTTTTTTTTTTTTTTTAGATTCTGTCTCTCACAGTTGAAGTGTACCTATGATAAAAATTACAAACGTCTCCATTCTTTGTAGGTGGGAAAACCTGCAAAACTGACAGGGGTCAAATACTTATTGCCCACTGTATGGGTATTATACTATGTGCAAGTACCTTAAAAGGGAAATTACTGAAGGTATGGCAAAATTGAGAAAATGCCCTTGGGCCCCAGAGGTTAAGCCAGTGGTGTCCAAAGTATTCCAGAAAGGGTCGAGAGGGTGCAGGTTTTCTTTGCAACCACTGACTCCAGCATATGATTTCACTGATGAACTCATCCCACCTGTTCAAAGTGATGTAATCAGCAAAATCACCTGCAGAAATCAGTGGTTAAAGAAAACCTGCACCCTCTCGACCCTTTCTGGAACACTTTGGACACCACTGGGTTAAGTTAATCTAGTCCTTTTGATTACACTTACCCTAACCTGCCCTCATCTTAACCTAACCTAACCTAACCTAATCCTAAATCTAACCTAACATAATCCTGACCTTATGCAAACTTAATGTCAATAACCTTAACCTCCAGAAAATTGCATCTTAACTGGTTCTTGCTACTGATTTATTCAGAAAAAAAAAAGAATTTGTCATCAGCTTGAATCGTGTGTTTTGTTTGGAGGCAAATACCAAAGAACAACAGATTAAGGTGTCATCAAGAATTAAAACCACAGTATTTAATCCTTGATCTAGCTACCGATCCCTGCACTTCTAAATCACAGGAGATTATCACCTTTAGTGGGACGAAATTTCAGACATGATGTCTGTGCTAAAGATGTGTAAAGAAGTGGTGTTGTAACAAGGTGTCCTTCATTAGTCCCCTTCCTCCTGCAGACCATGGGGGTGTGTGGCACAAAGCAAGCAACACTTCAGATACTGATTTCAGTGACATATGTCACAGAAGTCTAATACCAGTTGTTTCAGGCATAATTCTGCAGTTCTTGCATGTGTCAAATTGAGTGAAAAATCATTCCATGTAGTACCAGGCTGAAGCTTTCTACAAACTACTTTTTCACTGCTTGTACTGTGAGAATGACATCATGGTAAAAATCCACAAAAACATGACAAAAGCTGCACTTTAGATTCTCACTCTGTTCAATAAGTTTCAGCTCATGCAGCACAGAGATGGAATCAAATGAAAAGCTGAAGGTTTTCTCCTACACGAGTAAGTGGAAGAAAATGAATCAGTGGATGGATCCAAACCTTATGGTTTTTGCCAGTATTTGTTGGCATCAGTTTATTCTTCCTATTTCTGTCTCTTTTTTCATTTCTCTCTGACTTTCACCCTGATTGAGATTGATGCAGATTTCCAGACTGTGTGACTGGTTCCTTTACTGTGCTGTGATATTTTACTCATACTAGTTTTATTCTGTAACCACCACATCACAAGTTAGTCTGGGCTTGTTATTTATTTAGTTAGTTTAATTTCCATTTTTATTGACTCCTCCCTAATGGTCATAAATAAACAATTTCTTCTCATTAATTTATCTACCCGTATATATTAAAAGCCATGTAGTGTTCATGCATGTGTGTGTATGGCTTCAATCATGGAACAAACTGTTGTGTGGGCCGCTGAAGAGGAGGTACTGCTGGCCCACCACCACCAGAGGGCGCCCTGCCTGGAGTGCGGGCTCCAGGCACCAGAGGGCGCCGCCGCCTCACGTGAGCAGCTACGGTGACAGCTGTCACCCATCACCTGAGACAGCTGACGGCAATCATCTGGGGGTATATCAGCAGGACGGCACCTCCACCTCATTGCCGAGATATCGTTTCTACCTACGAGGTAACGTATCAAAGCTGACGGAGTGTATCCTTTTGGATTAGTGTATAGCTTGTGGAGTACTGTTCCAACGAGAGGTGGAGGTAACTTCCCTGCTGTTCGGAGTCTTGGGTGCAAACGCGCCCCCATCTAACTGTTCTTTGTTCCTCGCCAGTAGTACCAGGTCCGACACGCGGAGGCAGTGGCCACCTGGGAGTTCGGGACTTGGCGGCTCCAGTATTTGGGGTCCTGTGGCGGAGGAAGCCGTGTGGTTCGGGTCTTACCTTGGAGAGGCGTCTCCTATCTTCGAGCCTGCCCACACGACACTTTTGTGAATTGATGTTGTCCATTTCGTGATTGGTTGTATTCGTTGTGCACGTTCACAACAGTAAAGCCTTGTTATTTGACTTTCTCCATTGTCCGTTCATTTGCGCCCCTGTTGTGGGTCCGTGTACTGACACTTTCCCAACAGGATATCTCGGCCAACGTCATGGATCCGAGGGGCGTCAACCGGCTGTTGAACGGCCAATGGAAGAACAGGAGCGCAGGCGTCCGCGGGAGGGGTAATCGGTGAGTTGCAGCGGATCCTCACCGCTTTCACGACTCGGTTGGATTTCATGACCGAGCAGAACGTCCTCCTGAACCGCAGGGTGGAGGCTCTCGCCGCGCAGGTGGAAGCGCCGCTGCTTCTCTCCCTCCCGTAGATCCTGTGCGTAACGTTGACGTTCATGGTTGTTCAACGACCTCTCCCTCCTTCCCCGGAAGCATACATAAGCCCTCCAGAGCCGTACGGAGGCTGTGTGGAGACGTGCGCGGATTTTCTGATGCAGTGTTCGCTCGTCTTCGCACAGCGTCCCGTTATGTACGCGACCGATGCTAGTAAAGTAGCTTATGTCATAAACCTGCTTCGCGGTGAGGCACGCGCTTGGGCTACAGCGCTCTGGGAGCAGAATTCACGGCTCCTTCTGACATACGAGGTTTGTGAGGGGGCTCAGAACCGTGTTCGATCACCCTAATAGGGCTGGAGACCGCTTCAAACCGTGCTACTGTCAATGAGACAGGGGCGCCGGAGCGCAGCTGTTTATGCAGTCGACTTCCGCATCGCGGCTGCGAGATCCGGCTGGAATAACGCTGCCCTCCGCGCCGCCTTTGTAAACGGACTTCTTTGGTTCTCAAGGAGCACCTGGTGGCTAAGGACGAACCGCGGGATTTAGACGGGCTTATCGTCTTGTCATACGTTGGACAACCGGTTAGAAGAACGTCGGCGGGAACGAGACGAAGGGCGTGGCCGGGCACGCGCCGTCCCTCTCCCTTCCGGTTCCGACCGCGCTCCGCCTTCCCCACGCTCCACGGCCCCTGCGCTCCGTGGGGCCACAGCTCCCCTACTGACGAAGCTATGGACACGAGTAGGGCAACATTTAGGGCACCAGCTGCACAGAGGAGACGGGCCCATGGAGCTTGTTTTGTTTGTGGTGCATAGAGCACCATGTGAGAGACTGCCCCGAGCGGTTACAACACCAACGCCCGCCCCTAGAGACTGGGCTAGGGGTGGGCCGAGACATTCAGTGGGACACACCCACATTGCTACACGACCCAGTCACGATCCTGTATGAGGATTTAACCCTGAAGGCCCCAGCATGGTGGACCGGGCTCTGAGGGGAATCTGTTGGACTGCAGATGGGCCAGGGAGATAGGGCTCTCTGGTGGGCTTACCTCGCCTGTGCAGGTTCGAGCGCTAGATGGCTCCCTGCTCCCTCGATCACACATAAGACACCACCTGTAACGCTGGTGGTGTCAGGAAACCACCGGGAGGTGATCGAGTTTTTTGTGACTCAGGCCACTTCCCGTGTGGTTTTAGGCTTTCCTGGATGTTGAAGCACAATCCCCGGATTGATTGGCCGTCCGGGGTAGTGGTTCAGTGGAGCGAGACCTGCCATCGGGTGTGTCTAGGTTCCTCGGTTCCTCCCGGCTCCCAAGCTAAGGAGGAGGTCAGAGTCCCGCCCAATCTGGGGACGGTGCCGGTGGAGTACCACGACCTTGTCGACGTGTTCAGCAAGGATCTGGCGCTCACACTCCCCCCCCCACCGTCCGTACGATTGTGCCATCGATTTGGTTCCAGGCAGTGGGTTCCCGTCCAGTAGACTGTACAACCTCTCACGGCCTGAGCGCGAATCAATGAGACCTACATCCGGGACTCGTTAGCTGCCGGGTTGATCCGAAATTCCACCTCCCCGATGGGCGCAGGTTTCTTTTTTCGTGGGTAAAAAAGATGGCGGACTTCGTCCATGCATTGATTATAGGGGGCTGAACGAAATCACGGTTCGCAACCGATACCCGTTACCCCTGTTGGATTCGGTGTTCACGCCCCTGCATGGAGCCAAGATTTTTACCAAGCTTGATCTTAGAAACGCGTATCATCTGGTTCGGATCCGGAAGGGAGACGAGTGGAAGACGGCATTCAACACCCCCTTAGGTCACTTTGAGTACCTGGTCATGCCGTTCGGCCTCACAAACGCCCCCGCGACGTTCCAAGCCTTGGTTAACGACGTATTGCGGGACTTCCTGCACCGGTTCGTCTTCGTATATCTAGACGATATACTCATCTTTTCTCCGGATCCTGAGACTCATGTCCGGCATGTACGTCAGGTCCTGCAGCGGTTATTGGAGAACCGGGTTTGTTAAGGGCGAGAAGTGTGAGTTTTACCGCACCTCTTTGTCCTCCCTGGGGTTCATCATCTCCCCCAACTCCGTCGCACCTGATCCGGCCAAGGTTGCTGCGTGAGAGACTGGCCCCAACCCACAAGCCGTAGGAAGCTGCAACGTTTCGGCTTTGCGAATTTCTACAGGAGGTTCATTAAAGGCTACAGTCAGGTTGTTAGCCCCCTGACAGCCCTGACTCACCAAAAGTCCCCTTCACCTGGTCGGATCGTTGCGAGGCCGCGTTCAAGGAGTTGAAACGGCGCTTCTCGTCTGCACCCTTCTTGTGCAGCCCGATCCTAGTCGCCAGTTAGTGGTTGAAGTGGACGCCTCGGACTCAGGGATAGGAGCTGTGCTGTCCAGAGTGGGAAGACCGATAAGGTCCTTCATCCGTGTGCCTATTTTTCCCGCAGGTTGACCCGGCTGAACGGAACTATGACGTCGGCAACCGAGAACTCCTTGCGGTGAAAGAGGCTCTTGAAGAGTGGAGACACCTGTTGGAGGGGACGTCCGTGCCATTCACGGTTTTCACTGACCACCGGAACCTGGAATATATCAGACCGCCAAGCGCTGAATCCCAGGCAAGCCCGCTGGTCACTGTTCTTCGGCCGTTTTGACTTCCGCATCACCTACCGGCCCGGGACCAAGAACCAGAAATCGGATGCCTTGTCCCGGGTACACGAAGACGAGGTCAAAGCGGAGTTGTCGGATCCACCAGAACCTATCATCCCGGAGTCCACTATCGTGGCCACCCTCACCTGGGACGTAGAGAGAATTGTCCGGGAGGCCCTGGCACGAAGCCCGGACCCCGGGACTGGACCAAAGAACAGACTTTACGCCCCACCAGAGGCAAGAGCTGCAGTCCTGGACTTCTGTCACGGCTCTAAGCTCTCCTGTCATCCAGGGGTGCGAAAAACCGTGGCAGTTGTCCGGCAGCGCTTCTGGTGGGCGTCCCTGGAGGCCGACGTCCGGGACTATGTCCAGGCCTGTACACCTGGCCAGGGGCAAGGCGACCATCGCAAGGCTCCGGGACTGCTACAGCCGCTGCCCGTGCCTCATCGCCCCTGGTCCCACATCGGCCTGGATTTTGTCACGGGCCTCCCGCCGTCCCAGGGAAACACCGTGATCCTCACGATAGTGGGACCGATTCTCCAAGGCGGCCCACTTCGTGGCCCTCCCGAAGCTCCCAACGGCCCAGGAGACAGCGGACCTCCTGGCCACCATGTCGTCCGCCTGCATGGGATACCATCAGACACGTCTCCGATCGCGGTCCCCAGTTCTCCTCGCATGTCTGGAGGAGCTTTTGCCGGGAACTGGGGGCCACGGTCAGTCTCTCGTCGGGTATCACCCCCAGACCAACGGGCAAGCAGAGCGGGCCAATCAAGAAATGGAGCAAACACTGCGTGTGTGACAGCCGCGCACCCGGCGGCCTGGAGTACTCATCTGGCCTGGATCGAGTACGCCCACAACAGTCAAGTGTCATCAGCCACCGGCCTCTCCCCCTTTGAGGTGTGTTTTGGGGTATCAGCCCCATTTGTTCCCGGTGGTTGAGGATGAGGTCGGTGTGCCTCGGTCCAGGCCCACCTGCGGAAGTGCCGTCGGGTGTGGCGTGCCGCCGTTCTGCTTTGTTGAAGGGCCCGGAGAGGGCGAAGGGACCCATGCAGACCGGCGGCGGACCCCGGCCCCCTACGTATCGCCCCGGGCAGGAAGTGTGGTTGTCCACGAAGGACATCCGCTAAAGGTGGCCTCCCCAAACTGCAGGACAGATACATAGGACCGTTTAAAATTCTCAAGGTCATCAATCCCGCCGCAGTGAGGCTTCGGCTTCCAGCCTCACTGGCGGATCCATCCAGTATTTCATGTGTCAAAGCTCAAGCCCCCATCACACCTCGCACCTCTGTACACCCGGTCCGGCACCACCTCCTGCCCGGATCATCGATGGCGAGCCGGTCTTGGACAGTGCGCCGGTTGTTGGACGTCCGACGGATGGGCCGGGGCTTTTCAATATCTGGTGGACTGGGAGGGGTACGGTCCCGAAGAACGCTCCTGGGTGAAGAAGAGCTTCATCCTGGACCCGGCCCTCCTGGCCGACTTCTACCGTCGCCACCCGGACAAGCCCGGTCGGCGCGCAGGAGGCGCCCGTTGAGGGGGGGGGTCCTGTTGTGGGGCGCCGCTGAAGAGGAAGGTACATGCTGGCCCACCACCACCAGAGGGCGCCCTGCCTGGAGTGCGGGCTCCAGGCACCATGAGGGCGCCGCCGCCTCACGTGAGCAGCTACAGTGACAGCTGTCACCCATCACCTGAGACAGCTGACGGCAATCATCTGTGGGGTATATCAGCAGGACGGCACCTCCACCTCATTGCCGAGATATCGTTTCTTACCTACGAGGTAACGTATCAAAGCTGACGGAGTGTATCCTTTTGGATTAGTGTATAGCTTGTGGAGTACTGTTCCAACGAGAGGTGGAGGTAACTTCCCTGCTGTTCGGAGTCTTGGGTGCAAACGCGCCCCCATCTAACTGTTCTTTGTTCCTCGCCAGCAGTACCAGGTCCGACACGCGGAAGCAGTGGCCACCTGGGAGTTCGGGACTTGGCGGCTCCAGTATTTCCGGGGTCCTGTGGCGGAGGAAGCCGTGTGGTTCGGGTCTTACCTTGGAGAGGCGTCTCCTATCTTCGAGCCTGCCCACACGACACTTTTGTGAATTGACTGTTGTCCATTTCGTGATTGGTTGTATTCGTTGTGCACGTTCACAACAGTAAAGCCTTGTTATTTGACTTTCTCCATTGTCCGTTCATTTGCGCCCCCTGTTGTGGGTCCGTGTACTGACACTTTCCCAACACAAACTGGGGAGAGCTGACATTTGCCGTTTGGTATGCTTATGTATTTTGGGGTCAACGATTAACGATAAAATGGAAAGTTGGTAGGATTAACATTTTTAAAGAAATTAGGGATATTAGCTAACAACAGTGGACAAGGGACAGTCCACAGTTGTACATAATTCTCGTTTTTACATTTTAGATGGTCCACATTTTATTTTACCTTATCTTATGTTTATTTAGCTGTACATATACTCTGAACAATTTATTGTTAAGTTTTATTATCTTTTATTTGGCTAAAAATTACTCGCACCACGGAAAGCACCTTTTTGGAGTTGCACTCAAATCTCGTTGCAATGCAAATTACAATGACAATAAAGGCGATTCTGATTTCTGATTCTGATAATTACATTCTGGACTCACACAGTATTCCAACTCATGATAGAAACTTGCATAATTTATTAACACCCTTAACAAATGTCAGCTACCTATTTAAAAAAAAAAAAAAGACTAAAAATGGTAAGGACTGCATTTATAAAGCACTTTTCATCTGCATCAGACGCTCAAAGCGCTTTACAATAATGCTTCACATTCACCCCAATGTCAGGGTGCCTACCTAATCTAGAGCCCATGGATCCTCACATGCAACACGTTAGTTATTTTTTTCCCAACATTATCTTTATTTATTTTAATAACAACAACAAACACTTAGCAAAACCACATATAGAACAACCCACCACCCCCTACGAACAGATCCATATACCGTACATGATTTGATTGAGGTTATTATATTCCAGTCTTTACATATTCCTAATATTTAAGAATTATACATATGAGAAAAAGGGCCACTTATGTATCACCATATGTTTCCATCAAAATTGTTTGATCTGTCCTCTCTACATAACTTAAAAAGGGACCCCAGACATCCTCAAAGAGGAATTGTTTACCCTTAAGAGAAAAAGTAATTTTTTCTAAGAGCAGAGTTAAAATAATTCCGAAATCCATTTACCTGCACTCGTCCCAATCACATTTTCCCATGACAATGCAATCACTCTTTTCGCTAGTAAAAAGCTATATCTAAAGCAATTTGTTGTCCCATTGTGATCTTATAGCTCTATACCCAGTATGTAGTATTTTGGATCTAAATGCATTTGAATGGTATTAAATCCGAATGCACTTTCTTACCACTTCCCACAACTTTTTTATTTCAGTACACTGCCAAATACAGTGAAAAAGTGTACCTTTGTCTTTTCCACATTTAATACATGTATCGGGTATAGCACTATTGTATTTATTACGTTTTTCTGGAGTGATATACGTACGCATAAGCCAAAGATGTGTGTTGATTGTTTGTGATGGTGCTTTTACACACGCCCTCTCCCAGGCTTTTGTGTTAATTTAACATGCTAGTTATTAAATTAAAACTACACTGTATAGGATTTAGTGTCCTCTGGTGATGAGAGTGCAGAGTGTTGTCACCAGTCACGCTTTTGTTTCACTTGACATTTTTGCTTCTTCTTTGGTGATTCACGCTCCCTTGCCTTCTCATGTAAGTAAGACCCTTCAGCTTCTCCCTTGTTTTTGTACTTGAGGTCACTGAAGCAGATCCAAGGTGGAGCTACATGTTGATTTGGCACAAGTTTTACACCAGATGCCCTTCCCAATGCAACTTCACTACATTACGTGGAGAATGGGCGGTGGTGGCATTGAACCAGCAACCTTCCGCACTGGAAACAAGGCAGTTAAACACTGGCACCTTGTTTTCTCATGTGATAGCAAATGTATGATTTACCATTTCACAAAAATGAGGGTTGTCAATCTTGTTTACCTGCACTAGCAACAAGTCAACAGTGTATGCACTCAAAAAATGGCTCTTTGGATGAACTCAATTCAGTTATGTTCAGGATTTCCATCTAATAAAGTATATTTCACCCCAACTCAAATTAAACATATGCATGCAAGATAATGTAATTAACACTCAACAAAAATATAACGCAACACTTTTGGTTTTGCTCCCATTTTGTATGAGATGAACTCAAAGATCTAATTGAGTTGGGACTACATAATGTTTATTAGATGGAATACAATCCAATGAGTCAGTTTATGAGTGTATCACACAAACAAATAACTTGTTGGATGAACTCAATTCAATTATGTGCAGGGTTTCCATCTAATAAACATTATGTAGTCCCAACTCAATTACATTATACAAATAATGAATGATTATTATTAAGAATATATGCAGTCATATTTTTTATTGATTTTATCAATTGAAAAAAAAAATCATATAGATTCAGGTATAATTGAAAGATTTTGACAATAAATTTGATCCTGTTTACAATCAATTTTTGTTGTAGGTTGTTTTTTTTAGGACATATTTATACAAATAAGAAGTGTTCACTATGGTCCATGAAGTATAATAATATAGTAAAAGAAGTGTGACAGTGTATGTTGCAGACAAATAAAATAATGAAGATTATGAATAACCAAGACGCGTATGATTTTATTTTATCATTGGGCAAAAATGCATCTGTCAGATTTTCACTTTGGATCCATCCCTGTATGTCTCAGGATAGTCGTGTCCCCCGCGCGCGCACACACGCAACCTGGTCGGCGCTTGTCCATGTGTGAACAACAAAAATAAGACTGTATACGTCCTCAGTGCAGCAAAATAAATAATAAATAAATAAAATATCATGTCAAAAATGAGTCCAGCTTTTGTTCTCTCTTCCTGCTAACAACCTCCAGGCAGCACAGTGGATTGGTTTTGTGTGTGCGTGCGCTCGCACTCACGTGTGGGTGCACGTGCACGAGCATGTGTGGGCGTGCGTGTTTCGCGACGTACGCATGCATGCACGGGCATGTGTGCGCGTGCACAAGCACGTATGCGCGTGTACGAGCATGCTCGCGCGTGCACGTATACTCGTGCGCACTTGTGTATGCGTGATCACATGTGCGTGTGTGCGCGAGGCCGTGCATGTGCGCGTGCACGTGATTGTGCAATGGTAACAAACGTATGGAACCAAATTTGCAATCTAAATGGAACCGAGCCGCACTCTAAATGCAATGCAACACAAATGGGATGAATTAATCTATGTCATGTGACATACAAAGCACCAATCAAATGACAAGAATCCACTCAGCCGTTATATAATAAATTATCTTGCATGGATGTTCTTTATTTGAGTTGGGGCTACATATATTTATTAGATGGAAATCCTGCACATAATTCAGTTGAGTTCATCCAATGCACCAAGAACAAGTCCACTCCCATGTAGATACAAACGGGTCATCCAGTGTTTATGAAAACACTTAAATTCATTGTTGCAGGTAATTACACAATAATTCATAGATGGTTATGGATGCTATACTCCATTTATGCTAATAAACATCCCACAATTCCACATACTGTGGCTTTAAATCACACACTGAGCAATTCTTTTGAGAATATTGGTGACATCAGATAAATGACAGCAACTAACTTATTCAGTCCTGCAGCAGGGCTAAAGAGTTTACAGATTACAGTAGATATTACTGGAATTGAAAATAAATTGGGCACAGATGTGAAACCTGGTTATCAAATATAAGAATTGCCGAGGATGCACTCAGCTGTGTTATCTCGAGCTCTGACAGTCAGAATCTGAAGGAGAATTTACATTCCCATTACTGAAAAACACTTCATTCGGATCTTCCAAACGGCAAAGATAAAGCATCTCTGGTTCAGCAATAGTCGAACGCCTTCCTGCTTTCTTCTTTGTGAAGAGAACAGCTTGTTATCTCATGGACTGCTCTGACAGAAGAGAAAAACAACGTGAGCACAAAATAGTGTCTGACTTAAAGCACTTGATGTTGGGTTTGGTGCACTCCGCCTGTGAGTCAGGTTTCTGGGCACATTGTTATTTGTTATAATTGCATTAAGTGGCATCACTGGCGTTGACCTCTGAATCTGTACTGTGTGTTGTTTTGTATCTAAGGGTGGTACAGTTACTATGAAGGACCAGAAAGGGGTTTTTGTTTCTGTTTAGGTTTTTTCCCAAAGTTTATTTTGAAATTTAAAATAAATAAAATTTCAACATTCAATTCAGAAATTCAGGAGTGATAACTAAATGATCAGCGTAGGAATTCAAATGTTCCCATGAAGCTGAGCAATCCTCACATTTTTCACAAGAGAACACTGGACAAACTGCTGGACATTATGGACGATGCCAGTCACCCTCTGCACACCGTCATCAGCAACCAGACTGCTCCTTCCCAAGTACAGGACCAACAGACTGAAAAACTCCTTTGTCCCTCAGGCCATCAGACTGTACAACTCCTCACCAGGGGGAGGAGGAGTAACAGGAAGACAGAGGACGGGAAGGAGAGGAACAGGAGCTGTCTTTCTGGTGCCTTATTCTGTTTTTTCTCTCTGTTTGAGGTGCAGTTCCACCAGAGAGGGGTGTGGTTGTCGTTTCTGTAACCCTCCCATCCTGTGCACCAGCACAGACTCCAAAAATTTCCCAAAATTTCCTATATATCGTATTGTCAAATTGTGTTGGTAGCATGGCCCAAGTAGAGGGTCACCCTTTGAGTCTGGTCTGCTTGAGGTTTCTTCCTCTATCATCAGAGGAGTTTTTGCTTAAACACTGTCTCCTCTGTGCTTGCTCTGGGGGTTGGTAAGGTTAGACTTTTTTGTGTGAAGCACCTCGAGGCAACTTTGCTGCGATTTGGCGTGATATAAATTAAATAAATTAAACTGAATTGAAATAGCAGTAAAACCAGTATTGATCCAGTATATCTGGTATTTGTATTTGTGTATTATATTTATATTTGCAAACTCTTTTTGTTTTGTTTTTTAACTCTTTACCTTTGTACTCTGTGTGGCCGCTTACCCTGTGTGCTGCTATACAATGCAAGAGAGTCTCCCAAGGGGTTACTAAAGTTCTATCTAATTTAATCTAATCTAATCTAATCTAATCTAAAATAACTGAAAAACAAAATAAACAGCCTCTGCCTCCCTCCCCAGCAAATACCACCTTGTTGTCCAATTTGACATTTTATTACAACAGATATGCAGTCAGATGTGCATAAATTTTACTTTTGACTGTCTAACAGTTAATAATGCACAACCAATGCTGAAGTGAAGTGATACTGTCTCTGTCCCATATAAATAGCATGGTTTCAGTACAAACAATTTATTACATTGAATAGTCTTGAGATTTTACATTTGTAGCAATGTGTACACATATTTAGTGAAAATACTGTAAATTCTACAATACAACCTGTTGTAATTGCCAAAAACAAAAAAAAAAAAAATCAATGAAAGGAGAATGGAAGAAAGTCAGTCTTCAATCAATGATAATGTGTGTGTAGAAACAAGTACAATAACTGCTTGCACCACCATCTATCACATGGTGTTACTCACTCACTCATCTTCAACCACTTATCAGGACCCGGGTCACGGCCTGTGGTGTTAATTAGTCTGGAAAGTAATGAACCTCAGAGAATCCCTTTTCTCCTATTGATATGTATGTTACTCAATTCCTAACACACATTATGTTTTCAGAAGTCCTCATAATTATATACTTTGTACAAATACATGAAAGTATAAGAATATGGCAAATAATATACTATTCATTATATTTCAGAGTACGTCCTATTCTCTGACAGCACAGTGGTGCAAACAGTAAAACACGTTTATTTCCCAAGTGATATATCCCACTTCAAGGCTGCCAGAGGCGATTCAACTTATATACCTGGAGTTGTGCAAGAAAAAAACAGATCAGTAAGTGGATCCCAACCCACTGTGGTGGCCTGGAGTGGAATGGCATACTGTTGTGTGGGCCGCTGAAGAGGAGGGGACTGCTGGCCCACCACCACCAGAGGGCGCCCTGACTGGAGTGCGGGCGCCAGGCACCAGAGGCGCTGCCACCTTAGGGAGCAGCCTGGGTGACAGCTGTCACCCATCACTGGACACAGCTGTTCCACTCAGCACGGAGGTATATCAGTAGGACGGCGTCTCCACCTCAGTGCCGAGATATCGCTTGAGTTTTAGTACCGGGATCCGACGATGCGAAGGCAGTGGCCACCTGGGAATTCGGGACTTGGCGGTTCCAGCTACTTCTGGGTTTCGGTGGCAGAGGAGATCTGGGTGGTTCCGGTTCGACTAGGACAGACGTCTCCTACCTTCGAGCCGCCCACACGACACCAGCAGATTCGGCTTACACCTCCAAATTATTAATTGTTGTATTAGTTGTGCTCTTTTCACAACAGTAAAACTTGTTCTTTACTTTTCTCCATTGTTCGTTCATTGCGCCCCCTGTTGTGGGTCCGTGTACCTACACTTTCACAACAGGATATCTCGGCCAGCGTCATGGACCCCGAGGGGCGTCAACCGGCTGTTGAACGGCCAATGGAAGAACAAGGTGCGTCGGCGGCTTCGGGAGGGGTAATCGGTGAGTTGCAGCGGATCCTCACCGCTTTCACCTCTCGGATCGATTTAATGACCGAGCAGCACGTTCTCCTAAACCGCAGGGTGGAGGCTCTCGCCGCACAAGTGGAGGCGCGCCCTCCGGGCGCCGCTGCGGCTCTCCCTCCCGAGGACCCTGCGCGTGAAAGTGACGTTCCACTGGTCGTTCAACGGTCCCTTCCTCCGTCCCCAGAAGCATACATAAGCCCTCCAGAACCGTACGGAGGCTGTGTGGAGACGTGCGTGGATTTTCTGATGCAGTGTTCGCTCGCTCTTCGCACAGCGTCCCGTGATGTACGCGACTGACGCTAGCAAAGTAGCTTTATGTAATAAATCTGCTTCGCGGGGAGGCACGCGCTTGGGCTACAGCGCTCTGGGAGCAGAACTCACGGCTCCTCATACATACGATGGGTTTGTACGGGAGCTCAGAACGGTTGTTCGACCATCCCAACAGAGGATGAGACCGCTTCAACCGCGCTACTGTCCATGAGACAGGGGCGTCGGAGCGCAGCTGCCCTATGCAGTCGCCTTCCGCATCGCGGCGGCGAGATCTCGGCTGGAATAGCACTGCCCTCCCGCGCCGCCTTTGTAAACGGACTGTCACTGGTCCTAAAAGAGCACCTGGTGGCGAAGGACGAAACCGCAAGGACTTAGATGGGCTCATCGATCTGGTCATACGACTCGACAACGGCTAGATAGAACGCGTCAGGAACGAGGCGAAGGGCGTGGCCAGGCACGCGTCGTCCCTCTCCCTTCCGGTTCCGACCGAGCTCCGCCCTCCCCATGCTCCTCTGGTTCCTGCGCTCCGTGCGCCTACGGCTCCCCCCTGGACGAAGCTATGGACACGAGCAGGGCAACATTTAGGGCACCTGGAGCACAAAGGAGGGGGCCTATGGAGCTTGTTTTGTTTGCGGCTCGAGTGGCATCTTGCAAACGACTGCCCGAGCAGTTAAACTCCAACGCCCGCCCCTAGAGACTGGGCAGAGAGGTGGGCCAAACATCTCACGTGGGACACACCCACATGCCACACAACTCCCAGTCACGATCCTGTATGAGGATTCTACCCTGAAGGCCCCAGCATGGTGGACACGGGCTCTGAAGGGAATCTGCTAGACAGCAGATGGGCCAGGGAGATAGGGCTCCCTCTGGTGGCTCTTACCTCGCCCTGTACAGGTTCGGGCATTAGATGGCTCCCTACTCCCACCGATCAACCTAAGGACACCTCCAGTAACTCTGGTGGTGTCAGGTAACCACCGGGAGGTGATCGAGTTCTTTGTGACTCAGGCCACCTCCCGTGTGGTTCTGGGTTTTCCCTGGATGCTAAAGCACAATCCCCGGATCGATTGGCCGTCCGGGGTAGTGGTACAGTGGAGCGAGACCTGCCATCGGGAGTGTCTAGGTTCCTCGGTTCCTCCCGGCTCCCACGCTAAGGAGGAGGTCCGAGTCCCGCCCAATCTGAAGGCGGTGCCGGCAGAGTACCATGACCTCGCTGACGTGTTCAGCAAGGATCTGGCTCTCACGCTTTCTCCCCACCGCCCGTATGATTGTGCCATTGATTTGGTTCCAGGTAGTGAGTTCCCGTCCAGTAGGCTGTACAACCTCTCACGGCCGGAACGCGAATCAATGGAGACCTACATCCGGGACTCATTAGCTGCCGGGTTGATCTGGAATTCCACCTCCCCGATGGGTGCTGGTTTCTTTTTTGTGGGTAAAAAAGATGGCGGGCTTCGTCCATGCATTGATTACAGGGGGTTGAACGAAATCACGGTTCGCAACCGATACCCGTTGCCCTTGTTGGATTCAGTATTCACCCCCTTGCATGGAGCCAAATCTTCACCAAGCTTGATCTTAGGAATGCGTATCATTTGGTTCGGATCCGGAAGGGAGGACGAATGGAAGACGGCATTTAACACCCCGTTAGGTCATTTCGAGTACCTGGTCATGCCGTTCGGTCTCACTAATGCTCCCGCGACTTTCCAAGCATTGGTAAACGATGTCTTGCGGGACTTCCTGCACCGGTTCGTCTTCGTGTACCTAGACGACATACTCATCTTTCCCCGGATCCTGAGACTCATGTCCGGCATGTCCGTCAGGTCCTACAGCGGTTGTTGGAGAACCGCCCTGTTTGTGAAGGGCGAGAAGTGTGAGTTCCACCGCACTTCTTTGTCCTTCTTGGGGTTATTCATCTCCTCTAACTCCGTCGCCCCTGATCCGGCCAAGGTTGCGGCGGTGAGAGATTGGCCCCAACCCACAAGCCGTAGGAAGCTGCAACAGTTCCTCGGCTTTGCTAATTTCTACAGGAGGTTCATTAAGGGCTACAGTCAGGTAGTTAGCCCCCTGACAGCCCTGACCTCACCAAAAATCCCCTTCACCTGGTCGGATCGGTGCGAAGCCGCGTTCAAGGAGTTGAAACGGCGCTTTTCGTCTGCACCAGTTCTGGTGCAGCCCGATCCTAGCCGCCAGTTAGTGGTTGAAGTGGATGCCTCGGACTCGGGGATAGGAGCGGTGCTCTCCCCAGAGCGGGAAGACCGATAAGGTCCTTCACCCGTGTGCCTATTTTTCCCGCAGGTTGACCCCCCGCTGAACGGAACTATGACGTCGGCAATCGGGAACTCCTTGCTGTGAAGAGGCCCTCGAAGAGTGGAGACATCTGTTGGAGGGAACAGCCGTGCCATTCACGGTTTTCACTGACCATCGGAACCTGGAGTACATCAGGACCGCCAAGCGGCTGAACCCCAGGCAAGCCCGCTGGTCACTGTTCTTTGGCCGTTTTGACTTCCGGATTACCTACCGTCCCGGGACCAAGAATCAAAGATCGGATGCATTGTCCCGGGTACACGAAGACGAAGTCAAAACGGAACCGTCGGATCCCCTGGATCCCATCATCCCGGAGTCCGCTATCGTGGCCGCCCTCACCTGGGAAGTGGAGAAGACCGTCCGGGAGGCCCTGACCCGTGACCCGGACCCCGGAATCGGACCAAAGAACAGACTATATGTCCCACCAGAAGCTAGGGCTGCAGTACTGGACTTCTGTCACGGTTCTAAGCTCTCCTGTCACCCTGGGGTGCAAAGGACCGTGGCAGTCGTCCGGCAGCGCTTCTGGTGGGCGTCCCTAGAGGCCGACGTCCGGGACTACGTCCAGGCCTGTACCACCTGCGCCAGGGGCAAGGCCAACCACCAAAAGACCTCAGGGTTGCTACAGCCGCTGCCCGTCCCACATCGCCCCTGGTCCCACATCGGCCTGGACTTTGTCACGGGCCTCCCGCCGTCCCAGGGAAACACCGTCGTCTTCACGGTAGTGGACCGTTTCTCCAAGGCGGCCCACTTCGTGGCCCTCCCGAAGCTACCAACGGCCCAGGAGACCGCGGACCTCCTGGTCCACCACGTCGTCCGTCTGCATGGGATACCATCAGACATTGTCTCCGATCGCGGTCCCCAGTTCACCTCGCACGTCTGGAGGAGCTTCTGCCGGGAACTGGGGGCCACGGTCAGCCTCTCGTCTGGGTACCACCCCCAGACCAACGGGCAGGCAGAGCGGGCAAATCAGGAACTGGAGCAGACACTTCGCTGTGTGACAGCCGCGCACCCGACGGCCTGGAGTACCCACCTGGCCTGGATCGAGTACGCCCACAACAGCCAAGTGTCATCAGCCACCGGCCTCTCCCCGTTTGAGGTGTGCTTGGGGTATCAGCCCCCCTTGTTTCCGGTGGTTGAGGGAGAGGTCGGTGTGCCCTCGGTCCAGGCCCACCTACGGAAGTGCCGTCGGGTGTGGCGTGCCGCCCGCTCTGCTTTGTTGAAGGCCCGGACGAGGGCGAAGAAACATGCAGACCGGCGGCGGGCCCCGGCCCCCAAGTATCGTCCTGGGCAGGAGGTCTGGTTGTCCACCAAGGACATTCCTCTGCAGGTGGACTCTCCAAAACTTCAGAAACGGTACATCGGACCTTTCAAGATCCTCAAGGTCATCAACCCCGCCGCAGTGAGGCTCCAGCTTCCGGCCTCACTGCGGATCCATCCAGTTTTTCATGTTTCCCGGATAAAACCCCATCACACCTCACCCTTCTGCACCCCGGGTGAGGCACCACCTCCTGCCCGGATCATCGACGGGGAACCGGCTTGGACTGTGCGCCGGCTCCTTGACGTCCGTCGGATGGGCCGGGGTTTTCAGTATCTGGTGGACTGGGAGGGGTACGGTCCCGAGGAGCGCTCCTGGGTGAAGAAGGGCTTCATCCTGGACCCGGCCCTCCTGGCCGACTTCTATCGTCGCCATCCGGACAAGCCCGGTCGTGCGCCAGGAGGCGCCCGTTGAGGGGGGGGTCCTGTTGTGTGGGCCGCTGAAGAGGAGGTACTGCTGGCCCACCACCACCAGAGGGCGCCCTGCCTGGAGTGCGGGCTCCAGGCACCAGAGGGCGCTGCCACCTTATGGGAGCAGCCTGGGTGACAGCTGTCACCCATCACTGGACACAGCTGTTCCACTCAGCACGGAGGTATATCAGTAGGACGGCGTCTCCACCTCAGTGCCGAGATATCGCCTTGAGTTTAAGTACCGGATCCGACGAGCGAAGGCAGTGGCCACCTGGGAATTCGGGACTTGGCGGTTCCAGTACTTCTGGGTTTCGGTGGCAGAGGAGATCTGGGTGGTTCCGGTTCGACTAGGACGGACATCTCCTACCTTCGAGCCTGCCCACACGACACCAGCAGATTTCGGCTTACACCTCCAAATTATTAATTGTTGTATTAGTTGTGCTCTTTTCACAACAGTAAAACTTGTTCTTTACTTTTCTCCATTGTCCGTTCATTGCGCCCCCTGTTGTGGGTCCGTGTACCTACACTTTCACAACACATACAATAAGTAACAACTGCTTTAAGTTATAGAGGAAATAATCTGATTATAATGTTAATTTAGAAAAAAATGCTACTGTATTTATTTGTTTAAAATGTACATTTTTACGTTACAACAGCTTTATACTGTAAAATTTTCAAGTTATTCTGTCAATGTATTTATATATTTTTAGTGTATGTTTTACAGAATTATGTTGGCAACCCCAACTGGCGGATTTTTACTTTGTGGGGTTGTGGTGTGTGCTGTCTCACTGCATGGTTGTGAGAGTTTAAACAGTTACCCAAGGCAACAACTAGATGTCTTTGGTACGAGGCCAGTGCAGAGGGTCTTTGGGCATCACTGGAAGGACCTTATGATAAATGAACAGTTACTTATGGAGACTAGGATGAGAAGTATGACTTGCATTGTCATTGCTAGCTTTCATACACAACTATCAGGTTGGTTATAAAATATTTTGAAGTCTGATGTAAGAGCAGCTAATGGTGTCAAATGGCTAATGCTAACAGCATTGAGCAATGGATGCAAAGGTAGTATAGTTGTTGGTAAATAATGGAGGTGTGTTGGCCAGTAAAGATTAGATTAGTGTAGTTCAAGAAGCACAAGACCTTAATAAAGTGAAAACGGTTTCCACTCTATATCCATCCATCTCTACTTCCACCCTCTTCTTTTTCTTCCAATAACAAGAAAATTTTTCAGGCACATCTGAATGTACCTCAACATCTAAACTAGGACCGTCTTTCCTCAAAATTTCACTCAAATGTGTGCATCGCTTTTTAAGATATCTTGAAAGAAACAGCTCGCTGTTCAGATCTTTATGATGTCATAAGGTGAGTATATTCAAGAGTCAGATAAAAGGAAAACCTTTCATGAAGTATTCAAGATGCTGAAGAAATCATAGAAAATGTCTGATCCTATTTGATTCTGGAACCATAACCCATCTATTACATTGTGAATTAACACAACTGCAAACAGAGAGAGAAACACAGACACACAGACAGAAGCAGCAGCAAAACCTCCATCCTTGTCTGTTGGATCGGCAGAAGTAATTATAATCTTTTCAACTGCATTGAATAAGAAGGAAATGGAGGAGTGCACGTGTGGGTGTGCTTATGTCCATCATGTTTCGTGTGAGTCTAATGGCACAGGATTGATATGTTTGTTATCCAGAGAAATAAATAACACTAATGGTGAGTACTAGTCTTGCTCGATCCATGCACAGGGTCATGACTCAGCTATCAGAGTGCATAATATCTCCCAAATGTTCATCTTTCTCCACAGTAATGCAGTTTTGCCGTGCATTTTGACATTGAAAGAAACAAACTGACAAAATATGAAGAAATATCTGCTACAGTATGTTCGGACATCCTCCTTCCATTATTCATTCACCCCAGAGAAAGATGTTCTTTCCATGTACATATTTCTGGAAGTAAACGCTAAAACTCCGTGTTACATAATCATCCACCGGGATGGATTTTAAAACAATTAAAATAATGGCTGGACAGAACAGACATGATCCCTTTAGCTATACAAGTTCAGCTCCTGTTGCACTTTACAAAGTTAAAGTCCAAAGTATAAAACCATCTTGACTGTTTGAGGTAATGTGATCAACAGAAACAAACTGCACTTAGTCTGTTACTGGTGTGCCAAAGGCTACGTTTACCTCACCGGCTGCAGTGACCTGAATTGGATTTCAGATTGGCTTTAAGGTTTTTACAAATTTTACAAGATTTTCATCACAAGCAGAAGAAACAGAAACAGAAAAAAACAGAAGAGTGACAAAAACAGAGTCCCTAATTGAAATTAAAAAGCAGTCCATCTTGTCTCTGTGCCACCAGATCTTGAATAGGTAGGTGTCGAGTATGTTGGGAGTGGAGTGTATATGTATATATACGAGGTCTGTCAATAAAGTATAGGTCCTTTTTACAACCCCTGGCAAAAATTATGGAATCACCGGCCTCGGAGGATGTTCATTCAGTTGTTTAATTTTGTGGAAAAAAGCAGATCACAGACATGACACAAAACTAAAGTCATTTCAAATGGCAACGTTCTGGCTTTAAGAAACACTATAAGAAATCAAGAAAAAAAGATTGTGGCAGTCAGTAACGGTTACTTTTTTAGACCAAGCAGAGGAAAAAAATATGGAATCACTCAATTCTGAGGAAAAAATTATGGAATCACCCTGTAAATTTTCATCCCCCAAATTAACACCTGCATCAAATCAGATCTGCTCATTGACACTGACCCTATGCCATGACATTGACCCTATGTGTCTTTTTGCAAGGAATGTTTTTGCAGTTTTTACTCTATGGCAAGATGCATTATCATCTTGAAAAATGATTTCATCATCCCCAAACATCCTTTCAATTGTCCAAAATATCAACATAAACTTGTGCATTTATTGATGATGTAATGACAGCCATCTCCCCAGTGGCTTTACCTGACATGTAGCCCCATATCATCAATGACTGTGGAAATTTACATGTTCTCTTCAGGCAGTCATCTTTATAAATCTCATTGGAAAGGCACCAAACAAAAGTTCCAGCATCATCACCTTGCCCAATGCAGATTTGAGATTCATCACTGAATATGACTTTCATCCAGTCATCCACAGTCCACGATTGCTTTTCCTTAGCCCATTGTAACCTTGTTTTTTTCTGTTTAGGTGTTAATGATGCCTTTCATTTAGCTTTTCTGTATGTAAATCCCATTTCCTTTAGGCGGTTTCTTACAGTTCGGTCACAGACGTTGACTCCAGTTTCCTCCCATTCGTTCCTCATTTGTTTTGTTGTACATTTTTCGATTTTTGAGACATATTGCTTTAAGTTTTCTGTCTTGACGCTTTGATGTCTTCCTTGGTCTACCAGTATGTTTGCCTTTAACAACCTTCCCATGTTGTTTGTATTTGGTCCAGAGTTTAGACACAGCTGACTGTGAACAACCAACATCTTTGCAACATTGCGTGATGATTTACTCTCTTTTAAGAGTTTGATAATCCTCTCCTTTGTTTCAATTGACATCTCTCGTGTTGGAGCCATGATTCATGTCAGTCCACTTGGTGCAACAGCTCTCCAAGGTGTGATCACTCCTTTTTAGATGCAGACTAACGAGCAGATCTGATATGATGCAGGTGTTAGTTTTGGGGATGAAAATTTACAGGGTGATTCCATAATTTTTCCTCAGAATTGAGTGATTCCATATTTTTTTTCCTCTGCTTGGTCTAAAAAAGTAACTGTTACTGACTGCCACAATCTTTTTTTTTTATTTCTTATAGTGTTTCTTAAAGCCAGAAAGTTGCCATTTGAAATGACTTTAGTTTTGTGTCATGTCTGTGATCTGCTTTTTTTCTACAAAATTAAACAACTGAATGAACATCCTCCGAGGCCGGTGATTCCATAATTTTTGCCAGGGGTTGTATTTTTTTCAAAAACTATATGGATTTCATTCATATGTTTTTACATCAGACATGCTTGAACCCTCGTGCGCATGCGTGAGTTTTTCCACGCCTGTCGGTGACGTCATTCGCCTGTGAGCACTCCTTGTGGGAGGAGTCGTCCAGCTCCTCGTCGGAATTCCTTTGTCTGAGAAGTTGCTGAGAGACTGGCGCTTTGTTTGATCAAAATTTTTTCTAAACCTGTGAGACACATCGAAGTGGACACGGTTCGAAAAATTAAGCTGGTTTTCGGTAAAAAAAAATTTAATGGCTGATGAGAGATTTTGAGGTGATACTGTCGCCTTAAGGACTTCCCACGGTGCGAGACGTCGCGCAGCGCTCTCAGGCACCGTCGTCAGCCTGTTTCAAGCTGAAAACCTCCACATTTCAGGCTCTATTGATCCAGGACGTCGTGAGAGAACAGAGAAGTTTCAGAAGAAGTCAGTTTCAGCATTTTTTTCCGGATATTCCACTGTTAAAGGAGATTTTTTTTAAATGAAAGACGTGCGGATGGATTGCAGTGTCGGCTCGCAGCCGCCGCGGTGCTCCGCCACAGGAAAAACACCTCTCTTGGAAGCCTTAAGGACAAGTTGGAACATGTCCAGCTGTTAAACAATTTCTCATATACTCACTCCACTGAAAGCCATCAAAAGTCGCCTGGATTTTACAAATGGTTATCAACACGGAGGTGTTTTTCCTGTGCCGCCGCACCGCGCCGGCTGCGTCCCAACGCGCGGACCCGTCCGCACGTCTTTCATTCAAAAAATCTCCTTTAACAGTGGAATATCCAGATAAGCATGTCTGACGTAAAAACATATGAATGAAATCCATATAGTTTTTGAAAAAAATAAAAAGGACCTATACTTTATTGACAGCCCTCGTACGTATATATATATATATATATATATATATATATATATATATATATATATATATATATATATATATATATATATATATATATATATAGTCGAATAGTCAATGACTAAATTTAACCATAAATTAATGAGGTCAAATCTATGCAGTGAAACATCAAATTTACTTTAAATAAAATAATAGAACTACAAGATATTTATTCAGAACCCTGAAGAGAAGGGAGTGCTGGCTGCTGGTTGATGTTGGTCTCTGTTGGTTACTGTCTGAGTTCTGTCCTGAATGAAACAGTCTCTGCAAGGGCATCCTGTCTCTCTCTTTGATAGCTGTGCAGGAAAATTTGAATTACCCGACTTCTTGACAAGAAGAAAATTAGATGACTACCCGGCCACTTATTAACTGCAACCAACTGCTTCTTCCAACCCTAGTACAGGTGAACACTGTTATGGGCCCCTTCACACGTAGTATGAATAAGTACAAATCAGGGTGAATCACAGCGGAACAGCTCGTATGAGCGAACCACCAAAACATCGGGCCAACGGGCACGATGGTGTCATGCACGAGTGTGCACAAAATTGTCACAGCGGGAACACAGTGCAAGGAGCTGGGACGTGTTTCACCACATCGCATCGCTGATGTGGAGAAAAATAAAATAAAAACCAGCTGTATAATTAGTGAATATCACTGGGTTGATATAAATAATAAATAAAGGGGACACAGAACCCCGCGGTTAAATAACCCAGCTTAAATAAAAGAAATAGATGCCACTCATGGGATTCGAACCTGCAATTTACAAAAGCTCTGATTACCAGATGGAAACTTTACCACTGCGCTAAAATCACTGTCTTATAACAGGAGCGTGAAATGACTAAAATCAACAAGGACATAAAAGCGCCACAATAACTGAACAAATGGCGTATGTTATGGCATATTTCTGCTGATACGTGACTGAAAGTGGCATATTTGTCACATTGTTGGCTTGTCATATAGTCCTGCGGCGCACCGCTCAAGTTACAGGTGTGACATTCACATCCCCTGCTGCGTGTCCACATGAACTGACGGTCTGTCTCACAGCGCACTCTGTCTTTCAGCCGCCGGTGTGCGTAGATAGTTGTAGCAACAAGTGTACAAGGCGTTGGAGGCAGCTACGATTTTACAAGTTTTGCATATGATTGCTGCTTCATGTGCAATTTGGCCACATTCGTACTATGTGTGAAGGGCCCTAACTCGAGTATGCATAACTCATGTTTCGACTTTACTCACAGTCGATTTGTGGACCCCAAAAATTTAGTCGACTGTATAAAGACTATATGTTTTTGCTCAAACTCCTTAACTCACAGTTTCAGATAACTGCAGTTCGATTTTGTGGACCCCAACTTGCTTGAGTTAAAGAGGTATTTAGACAACCTTGGAGCTGTGTGTGTGATTATTACCAGTGACAGGTGGAAACTTCCAATGATGCTTGCAATGCATTGTGCACTCCTTTGCACTAGGTGGAAGATAGGACCCAAAACGCTCATATTTACAAAAGTATTAGTGTCACCATGAGTCAGGCCATCTCCAAAATCAAAACAACGTGGATCAGAAAACATTTCCTCACATTTTTAAACCTGTGTTTGCTACTGTGACTCTGATTTCCATTGAGGTGCCTAAGGCTGAAACACAAAAGGTGTAAGGTCCAAACGACTCAGATCAAAAGCTGTGGTGGGCAGATATACATGTGACAGCTGCTGTGACATTTTACCACAGAGAATTCAGAGGTGACTTCTGGACTTCTGGCCTGAAATCCATGATGAAGTCACTGTATTCAACTGAGACTTAATCCCATAGCTTTATCCGCTATAGTCTTTATATGTCAAATTTGAAACTTTGTTTCAAGGCTCTGTCTTTGTTTAACTACAGATGGTGGATTTTATAGCCTGGAGAAGTCTGATGTGGCTGCAGACAGTTCCTCAGTCAGTTTTCTCTATACTCCCACTCTTTCTGCTGGCTGCCATTTCAACATAAGACTTGCCAAAAAAAATGGAGTCTGGTTTTAATACAGCCGTCCATGACACCAGTGCTGAGCTTGTGCAGGAGAACAGCTGCAGCACTTAAACTGCAGTAGTTTAATTGGTAGCCTGTATATGTTGATATGAGAATGAATGAATGTATTCAGCACACACAGACTCAAAATAGTAAAGAAAACTCATAAAGAAAACAATTTAACAACGTACCAATGTGCCTGAAAGGGTGTAGACTAGAGGTGGGCGATACTGGGAATTTTGGTATTGATCCGATACCAAGTAAATACAGGCCCAATATCGCCGAAATCGATACAGATACTTTTTCATATTTAAGCTTCATAGATCCAAAGGATCCAAAAGACCTAGGATAGAATTTCACCAAACATTGTACCTGACAACAAAATACTTTATTATCACAATCAACATTTTTGTTTAAAAAAATATCACTCAACTCAACTTAAAACAAAATCTCCTGAGGTAGAGGGCTGACAAACCACAATACAAGGGTGCACTGCTCCATGTTGTGTGGCACAGCACAGCGCTGCTCTTACAGACAGAGAGTAGACTTTAATGAATCTGCATGCGCAGCAGTCAGTGCGTGTGGGAGAAAAAAAAAAAGCTTGAGTATCGATCTTTTTACACCAGGATCGTTCAATATCAATACCAGCGTTGGTATCAATATTATCGATATTAGGATTGATCCACCCACCTCTCATGTAGACAGAAGTAAAAGCTTATAAACACCCATCCCTTTAACCATAAAAAAAATAAAATAAATAAATAAATAAAAATGTATACATATGCATATAAAAACATATACCCATCATAACAAATACAAAATATAAATTAATCACTGAACTAAAATTTCAAAACACAAACATTGTATCTGTGTTCTCTCAACAAGCTTGACAATTGTTCGCTCTCTTTCATTGGGACTTAACTTTGTGTTTAGTAGAATTTGTTTGTAAACTGGTATTTAATATGGACAATATCCTGGATATCTATTCATCATGTTACAAACAGTTGATCAATGAGCAATATTCAAAAACAAGAACACTAAATTGTGCATTTTGTGAAATGTATCCTGAAGAAGTGTACGTACACGCAACAAAATACAGTTGTATGCAAAAGTTTGGGCACCCCTGATCATTTTCATGATTTTCCTTTATAAATCATTGGTTGTCTGGATCAGAAATGTCAGTTAAATATATCATATAGCAGACAAACACACTGATATTTGAGAAGCGAAATGACATTTCTAGTATTTACAGAAAGTGTGCAATAATTATTTCAATTTAATTTGGGCACCCTTGTCATTTTATTCATTTGAATACATTTAGCACTAATTATTGGAACACAAAATTGGTTTGGTAAGCTCATTGACCCTTGACCTCTTTACACAGGTGAATCCAATCATGAGAAAAGGTATTTAAGGTGGCCATTTACAAATGTTTCTCCTCTTCGTATCTCTTCTAATGAGTGGCAACATGGGAGCCTCTAAACAACTCTCAAATGACCTGAAAACAAAGATTGTTAAACATCATGGTTTAAGGGAAGGATACAAAAAGCTATCTCAGAGATTTGAGCTGTCAGTTTCCACTGTGAGAAACATAGTGAAGAAATGGAAGACCACAGGCACAGTACTAGTTAAGGCCCGAAGTGGCAGGCCAAGAAAAATCTCAGATTAGCTGAAGCGAAGGATGGTGAGAACAGTCATAGTCAACCCACCGACCTGCTCCAAAGACCTACAACATGATCTTGCTGCAGACATTGTCTCTGTGCATCATTCAACTATACAGCACACTTTGTACAAGGAGATGCTGGATGAGACAGTAATGCAGAGGAAGCCTTTTCTGTGTACACACCACAAACAGAGTCACTTGAGGTATTTGTTTATTTGTTTATTTATTTGGATCCCCATTAGCATCTGTAGTATAACAGCATCAGCTACTCTTCCTCGGGTCCATTCATGTTTTAATCACAGTTTCAGTACAATAACATAATAGATTTCCATTAAGGCCTGTAAATCATAATGAAAATTCATAATACATTCAGAATAAATTCATTCATAATCAATTCATAATACATCACAATACTTCAACCATTTGCCTCAGATAATACTTTTTAAGTTCCTTTTTAAAACCCAGTTCATTGCTCAATTCCCTTAACTTTAGTGGTAAATGATTCCATTCTCTCATGGCTCGAAACATCACTGTTTGTTGACTCTGGTTTGTTTTACATTTAGGCAAAATGAAACACAGTCCTTTGGCATGCCTGGTTGGATAAAAATGAGTATCCTTACTAAAAGGCAGTTGTTGGTAAAGGACAGACGGTATCTGAGTTGTAATAATATTTCTTAAAAAGTTTGCTTTTGCATATAGCCACCTGTCCCTCACCAAAAGCCAAGAGAGGCGCTTAAGCATTGTATCAACACAATCCTAAAGCCACATTTTAACACCACACGTGCAGCTTTATTTTGCACAAGCTGTAATTTTTTTACATTATTTACTGAAGTATTTGACCAGACAACTGCACAATAATCCAACTGAGACAACACCAAACTTTGAATGACATATGGTATCACTGGTTTAGTTAAATATCTTGAACATCTTATCACTGCCAAAGTCCGTCCCATTTTAGAGACTACATTATTTATTTGTTTGTCCCAGGACAGTTGGCTGTCAATACAGACTCCACGGCGTTTGACTTCTTCCACTTGTTTAACAACTGTATTTTTCATTACAAGATTTAGTTGTGGTTCAGCTCTTAAGGAATGTTTAGTTCCAATAACAATGCTTACTGTTTTTCCTACATTCAGAATGAGTTTGTTGTCTTCAGTCCAGTTTTCAATCTTTTTAATTTCCTGCTCAAGTTTTGTTTTAAGTTCCTCAATTGATTTCCCAGCCATATAGACTGTTGTGTCATCTGCAAACATTGAAATGCTTGCAGTATCAAGCACTAATGGTAGATCATTTGTGAAGATAGAATATAAAAGTGGACCAAGACAACTGCCCTGTGGCACACCATGTTTCACAGTTAAAACATTTGGAAAAACATCCATTATAATACACCAATTGTTTTCTGGTATGGTAAAGCACATTTAGACAAGCCAGCTTCATTTTGGAATAAGGTGCTGTGGACTGATGAAAGTAAAATTGAGTTATTTGGACATAACAAGGGGCGGTATACATGGGTGAAAAAGAACACAGCATTCCAAGAAAAACATTTGTTACCTACAGTAAAATTTGGAGGTGGTTCCATCATGCTCTCTGGCTGTGTGGCCAGTGCAGGTAGTGGGAATCTTGTTAAAGTTGAGGGTCACATGGATTCCAGTCAATATCCGCAGATTCTTGAGAACAATGTTCATGAATCAGTGACAAAGTTGAAGTTGCACCGGGACTGGATCTTTCAACAAGACAACGATCCTAAACACTGCTCAAAATCTACTAAGGCATTCATGTAGAGGAACAAGTACAACATTCTGGAATGGCCATCTCAGTCCCCAGACCTGAATATTATTGAAAATCTGTGGTGTGATTTTAAGCAGGCTGTCCATGCTCAGAAATCAACAAACGTGAGATGTTTTGTAAAGAAGAATGGTCCAAAATTGGAAGCTATAGGAAGCATTTAGAGGCTGTTATTTCTGCAGAAGGAAGATCTACTAAATATTGATGTATTTTTTTTCTGTTGTGGTGCCCAAATTTATGCACCTACCTAATTTTGCTTAAAGAATTATTGCACACTTTCTGTAAATCCTATAAACTTCATTTCACTTCTCAAATATCACTGTTTGTCTGTTATATATTTAACTGAAATTGGTGATCCAAACAACCAGTGATTTATAAAGGAAAATCATGAAAATGATCAGGGACGCCCAAACTTTTACATACCACTGTATAAATACACTTTTGGTTTCATTCCCACTTTTCACACATTGAAGTGAAAGATGTCTTTTGTATACACAGAAGGCTTATTTCTCTTGAATTTTAAAGAAAAATTGCAGATCTAATTGCAGATGTCAGTGAGCTTTTTGCTTTTCCCAGAATAATCTATTCATCTGGCAGATGTGACATATCCATATGCTGATTAAACAGCATGATTACTGCACCGCCTTGGCCTGATCACAATAAAAGCCCACACAAAAATGTGCAGTTTTATCATGCAACACAATGTTACAGATGTCACATATAGTGACATATAATTTAATAAAACATCATTATATCAGTTCAGTTCAGTTTATTTCAGTTCACCAGCTCGCCATTGCCCATATAATACACAAAATACAACCCCAATTCCAATGAAGTTGGGATGTTGTGCGAAATGTAAATAAGAACAGAATACAATGATT
This sequence comes from Thalassophryne amazonica, assembly GCF_902500255.1. NCBI lineage: Eukaryota > Metazoa > Chordata > Actinopteri > Batrachoidiformes > Batrachoididae > Thalassophryne > Thalassophryne amazonica. The sequence goes on along the minus strand of NC_047105.1, from coordinate 54,915,740 downwards.
TGCAAATCTTCAACCATATTCAATTGAATACACCACAAAGACAAGATATTTAATGTTCAGACTGATTCACTTTTTTGTTTTTGTGCAAATATTTGCTCATTTTAAAATGGACGCCTGCAACACATTTCAAAAAAGCTGGGACAGTGGTAACAAAAGACTGAGAAGGTTGATGAATGCTCAAAGAACACCTGTTTTGGAACATTCCACAGGTAAAGAGGTTAATTGGAAACAGGTGAGTGTCATGTTTGGGTATAAAAGGAGCATCCCCAAAAGGCTCAGCCATTCACAAGCAAAGATGGGGTGAGGATCACCACTTTGTGAAAAAGTGGTGATCCTCACCCCTGCTTATTTCAGCAAGACATTGCCAAGCCACATTCTGCACGTATTACAACAGCATGGCTTCACAGTAAAAGAGTGCATGTACTAGACTGGCCTGCCTGCAGTCCAGACCTGTTGCCCATTGAAAATGTATGGCGCATTATGAAGCACAAAATATGACAAGGGAGACCCCAGACTGTTGAACAACTGAAGTCGTACAACAAGCAAGAATGGGAAAGAATTCCACCTACAAAGCTTCAACAATTAGTGTCCTCTGTTCCCAAATGCTTATTGAGTGTTGTTAGAAGGAAAGGTGATGTAACACAGTGAGAAACATACCACTGTCCCAGCTTTTTTGAAACGTGTGGCAGGCATCCATTTCAAAATGAGCAAATATTTGCACAAAACAATATCGTTTATCAGTTTGAACATTAAATATCTTGTCTTTGTGGTGTATTCATTTGAATATACACTCAACAAAAATATAAACGCAACACTTTTGGTTTTGCTCTCATTTTGTATGAGATGAACTCAAAGATCTAAAACTTTTTCCACATACACAATATCACCATTTCCCTCAAATATTGTTCACAAACCAGTCTAAATCTGTGATAGTGAGCACTTCTCCTTTGCTGAGATAATCCATCCCACCTCACAGGTGTGCCATATCAAGATGCTGATTAGACACCATGATTAGTGCACAGGTGTGCCTTAGACAGTCCACAATAAAAGGCCACTCTGAAAGGTGCAGTTTTGTTTTATTGGGGGGGGATACCAGTCAGTATCTGGTGTGACCACCATTTGCCTCATGCAGTGCAACACATCTCCTTCGCATAGAGTTGATCAGGTTGTCAATTGTGGCCTGTGGAATGTTGGTCCACTCCTCTTCAATGGCTGTGCGAAGTTGCTGGATATTGGCAGGAACTGGTACACGCTGTCGTATACGCCGGTCCAGAGCATCCCAAACATGCTCAATGGGTGACATGTCCGGTGAGTGTGCCGGCCATGCAAGAACTGGGACATTTTCAGCTTCCAAGAATTGTGTACAGATCCTTGCAACATGGGGCCGTGCATTATCCTGCTGCAACATGAGGTGATGTTCTTGGATGTATGGCACAACAATGGGCCTCAGGATCTCGTCACGTTATCTCTGTGCATTCAAAATGCCATCAATAAAATGCACCTGTGTTCTTCATCCATAACAGACGCCTGCCCATACCATAACCCCACCGCCACCATGGGCCACTCGATCCACAACATTGACATCAGAAAACTGCTCACCCACACGACGCCACACACGCTGTCTGCCATCTGCCCTGAACAGTGTGAACCGGGATTCATCCGTGAAGAGAACACCTCTCCAATGTGCCAAACGCCAGCGAATGTGAGTTACGACGATGAGCTGGAGTCAGGCGAGACCCCGATGAGGACGACGAGCATGCAGATGAGCTTCCCTGAGACGGTTTCTGACAGTTTGTGCAGAAATTCTTTGGTTATGCAAACCGATTGTTCCAGCAGCTGTCCGAGTGGCTGGTCTCAGACGATCTTGGAGGTGAACATGCTGGATGTGGAGGTCCTGGGCTGGTGTGGTTACACGTGGTCTGCAGTTATGAGGCTGGTTGGATGTACTGCCAAATTCTCTGAAACGCCTTTGGAGACGGCTTATGGTAGAGAAATGAACATTCAATACACGAGCAACAGCTCTGGTTGACATTCCTGCTGTCAGCATGCCAACTGCACGCTCCCTCGAATCTTGCGACATCTGTGGCATTGTGCTGTGTGATAAAACTGCACCTTTCAGAGTGGCCTTTTATTGTGGACAGTCTAAGACACACCTGTGCACTAATCGTGTCTAATCAGCATCTTGATATGGCACACCTGTGAGGTGGGATGGATTATCTCAGTAAAGGAGAAGTGCTCACTATCACAGATTTAGACTGGTTTGTGAACAATATTTGAGGGAAATGGTGATATTGTGTATGTGGAAAACGTTTTATATCTTTGAGTTCATCTCATACAAAATCGGAGCAAACCCGAAAGTGTTGCGTTTATATTTTTGTTGAGTGTAGGTTGAAGAGGCAAATCATTGTATTCTATTTTTATTTACATTTTACACAATGTCCCAACTTTATTGGAATTGGGGTTGTAAAACACTATTGACACTTTATTTATAGCACATACCACAAAAGAAAGTAATGGAATACTGATGACGTAAGTCCCTTCGGCTGCTCCCTTGTTTGCACTCTGGGTCGCCACAGCAAATCCAAGGTGGATCCACATGTTGAATTGGCACAAGTTTTACACCGGATGCCCTTCCTGATGCAATCCCACCTGTGGCAGGGTTGGGATTTGAACCCGGAACCTTCTGAACTGAAACCAAGCGCATTAACCACTTGGCCACCACCCCTGCAATGGAATACTGATGATAATAACAATAAATCAATTATTTATTGAAAAGGTGTAGACTGAAGCTGCAGCTTAATGTATCTATATCTTTTTACATAGTATATTGAATTTGGTAACTCATTTAATTTTAAATTAGCCATAACAAAATAAAACAAGGCAGTAACATTGCTAGGGTTGAAACATGCCAAACACAATAAATAAATTACACAATTTTAAATATTTATCACAGTTATTCAACAGTTAACATAACCCCATAACATGCATAGCCCCATCAGATCACACTCACTCTCTGTCATTTGAAACACCTCTGGATACAGCTAGGAAATAAATGATCATGTGCTTTATACATTGCAAATTCAACAAGATCCCCAAATCTTACAGCATGTAATTTTATAAATAAGGCACGTGTTGGTGCATAATAATCCGAATGATTTACAATTCATATGCTCACTTCTGTAACATTAAGATTGGATTTGTGTTTGTATTATAAGCTTTGCACAGCAGCAGGGGTTAAGTAATAAATGGAACTATGAAAGAACAATGAAGTACATACAGTGATTGCTGATTCAATATATAGTTTGTTGTGTGTAATTTTGCAAGTTTTAGCCATTTTTGTTTACATAATTTTTATGTGGTTTCCAGCATAATTTATGGTAAGTTATGACGGTCAGTATTGTGCAGTCTTCTACCAAATATAGTTTTATTAGCAATGAAAATAAAAATAAATATAAAGCAATGCTAAAATACCTTTGGCTGTATGTGCATTGTGTTCTTCATAATTTGCAGTTGTCAAATTAATTATTAAGATCCTATTGTCTTATGTACAATTTGTAAATGTTCAATAAAGCCCATCTATCTATCTATCAATCAATCAATCAATCAATATTTACATTTTAAGAGCAGATGTTGTGCAAGTCAAGGAGTATTGTAGATCACCCCCCATTTGCAGGTATTATGAGACAAATTGAACTCGATAGGAAGTTAGCTTTGAGTTAGCATGCACACTAATGTCTGCAAAATGTTTTGTAAATGACTCCAGAGATGTTATCATGTTACAAAAACAGCATTTTCAGTTTTAGAAGTGTTTATTTCTTGCTAGCTTTTACATAATATATGACGGAGGATATATTTACACACAAACAAAACAGAATTTTGCAGCTAGCTACCATCCTGTGATGTCACCACACTAACATCTGCAAAATGTCTTGTAAATAAGTTTAGAGGTGTTGTTAGGTTCCAAAAACAGTGTTTTCAGTTTTAGAAATGTTTATTTTTCACTACCTTTTACATAATATATGAGAAACATGTATGTAAACACACAAAATGAAGCGATTTTGGAGAGACCTTGTAATATGTAAACTTGAGTTCAACGTCCAAAACTTGTAAGAGTGCTTTATGTTAAAGACAGGTAGCAAGTGAACATAAATAAACGCAGCTGCAATGTTTTCAAGTGTAGGGTTGCCAAACATCCATCCATCCATCCATTTTCTTCCGCTTTATCCGGAGTCGGGTCGCGGGGGCAGCAGCTCAAGCAAAGCCGCCCAGACCTCCCGATCCACACACACCTCCCCCAGCTCCTCCGGTGGAACCCCAAGGCGTTCCCAAGCCAGCCAAGAGATGTAATCCTTCCAGCGTGTCCTGGGTCTTCCCCGGGGCCTCCTCCCAATGGGACGTGCCCGGAACACCTCTCCAGCGAGGCGTCCAGGGGGCATCCGGAAAAGATGCCCGAGCCACCTCAACTGACTCCTTTCGACGTGGAGGAGCAGCGTCTCGACTCCGAGCTCCTCCCGAGTGACCGAGCTCCTCACCCTATCTCTAAGAGAGCACCCAGCCACCTTGCGGAGGAAACTCATCTCGGCCGCTTGTACCCGCGATCTCGTTCTTTCGGTCATGAGCCAAATCTCATGACCATAGGTGAGGATCGGAACGTAGATCGATCGGTAAATCGAGAGCTTTGCCCCCCTACTCAGCTCTCTCTTCACCACGACGGTCCGATACAGCAACCGCATCACTGCAGACGCTGCACCGATCCGTCTATCGATCTCAGGCTCCATCCGTCCCTCACTCGTGAACAAGACCCCAAGATACTTAAACTCCTCCACTTGAGGCAAGGACACTCCACCGACCTGAAGAGGGAAAAGCACCTTTTTCCGGTCGAGAACCATGGCCTCGGATTTGGAGGTGCTGATCTTCATCCCGGACGCCTCACACTCGGCTGCAAACCGCCCCAGTGCACGCTGAAGGTCCTGATTTGACGAAGCCAACAGAACCACATCGTCCACAAACAGCAGAGATGAGATGCTGTGGTTCCCAAACCAGACCCCCCTCTACACCCTGGCTGTGCCTAGAAATTCTGTCCATAAAAAATAATGAACAGAACCGGTGACAAAGGGCAGCCCTGGCGGAGGCCAACGTGTACTGGAAACAGGTTTGACTTACTACCGGCAATGCGAACCAAGCTCCTGCTGCGGTCGTACAGGGACCGGATAGCCCTTAGCAAAGGACCCCGGACCCCGTACTCCCGGAGCACTCCCCACAGGGTGCCCCGAGGGACACGGTCGAACGCCTTCTCCAGATCCACAAAACACATGTGGACTGGTTGGGCAAACTCCCATGAACCCTCGAGCACCTGATGGAGCGTGTAGAGCTGGTCCAGTGTGGTGCGACCAGGATGAAAACCATACTGCTCCTCCTGAATCCGAGGTTCGACCATCAGTCGAATTCTCCTCTCCAGTACTCTGGAATAGACCTTACCGGGGAGGCTGAGGAGTGTGATCCCCCTATAGTTGGAACACACCCTTCAGTCCCCCTTCTTAAACAGAGGGACCACCACCCCGGTCTGCCAATCCAGAGGCACTGTCCCCGATTGCCACGCGATCTTGCAGAGGCGTGTCAGCCAAGACAGTCCCACAACATCCAGAGACTTAAGGTACTCAGGACGGACTTCATCCACCCCAGGAGCCTTGCCCCTGAGGAGCTTTCTAACCACCTCGGTGACTTCTGCCTGGGTAATGGATGAGTCCGCCTCTGGGTCCCCAGTCTCTGCTTCCTCTTCGGAAGACGTGACGATGGGATTGAGGAGATCCTCGAAGTACTCCTTCCACCGCCCAACAACATCACCAGTCAAGGTCAACAGCTCCCCACCCGCACCATAAACAGTGCCGGTGGAGAGCTGCTTCCGCCTCCTGAGGCGTAGACCCGAGTTTTTGCCTCTGCGACCGCACGGGCTGCGGCACGCTTGGCCTGCCGGTACCTGTCAGCTGCCTCTGGGGTCCCAAATACCAACAAAGATAAGTAGGACTCCTTCTTCAGCTTGACGGCATCCCTTACTTCCGGTGTCCACCACTGGGTTCGGGGATTGCCGCCGCGACAGGCATCAGAGACCTTGCGACCACAGCTACGAGCGGCCGCATCAACAATGGAGGTGGAGAACATGGTCCACTCAGACTCCATGTCTCCAACCTCCCCCAGGATCTGGGAGAAGCTCTCCCGGAGGTGGGAGTTGAAGACCTCCCTGACAGAGGGTTCCGCCAGTTGTTCCCAGCAGACCCTCACAATACGTTTGGGCCTGCCAGGTCTGACCGGCTTCCTCCCCTCCCAGCGGATCCAACTCACCACCAGGTGGTGATCGGTCGACAGCTCTGCCCCTCTCTTTACTCGAGTGTCCAAGACACGTGGCCGAAGGTCAGATGATACGACTACAAAGTCGATCATCGACCTCCGGCTCAGGGTGTCCTGGTGCCACGTGCACTTATGGACACCCTTGTGCTGGAACATGGTGTTCGTGATGGACAAACTGTGACTAGCACAGAAGTCCAACAACTGAACACCACTCGGGTTCAGATCGGGGAGGCCGTGCTTCCCGATCACCCCCCTCCAGGTCTCACTGTCGCCGCCCAGGTGGGCGTTGAAATCCCCCAGGAGAACAATGGAGTCCCCAGTCGGAGCGCTATCTAGTACTCCTCCCAGGGACTCCAGGAAGGTTGGGTACTCTACACTGCCGCTCGGCCCGTAGGCCGAGACAACGGTGAGAGACCTGTCCCCGACCCGAAGGCATAGGGACGCGACCCTCTCGTTCATCGGAGTGAACTCCAACACATGGCGACTGAGCTGGAGAGCAATAAGCAATGCAACCCCAGCTCTCCGCCTCTCCCAGTGGGCAACGCCAGAAAAATGAAGCGTCCAGCCCCTCTCCAGGAGTTGGGTACCAGAGCCCATGCTGTGCGTGGAGGTGAGCCCGACTATCTCTAGTCAGTATCTCTCAACCTCCCGCACAAGCTCAGGCACCTTGCCCCCCAGTGAGGTGACATTCCATGTCCCAACAGCCAGGGGCTGTGAGCATGGACCGGGCCGCCGGGCCACCCGCCCTCGACCGCCACCCAATCCTCTCTGCACCCGACCCCCATGGCCCCCTCTGCAGGTGGTGAACCCACAGGAGGGCGGGCCCACGTTGCTCCTTCGGGCTGAGCCTGGCCGGGCCCCATGGGCTAAGGCCTGACCACCAGGCGCTTGCGCGCGAGCCCTAACCCCAGGCCTGGCTCCAGGGTGGGACCCCGGCTCCGCCATACTGGGCGACGTCTCGGTCCTTGATCTTTCACTGGTCATGGAGGTTCTGAGCTGCCCTTAGTCTGACCCATCACCTAGGACCTGTTTGCCTTGGGAGACCCTACAGGGAGCACAAAGCCCCCGACAACATAGCTCTTAGGATCATCCGGGTACGCAAACTCCCCCACCACGATAAGGTGGCAGCTAGAGGGGGAGCCAACCATCCCTTAAAATATAGAATAGTCCTTTATTTAACAATGAATTATTACGTCCTGTATTGATTCACTGAGGGACATAAATTGATAGACAGACAGATGGACAGACAGACACAAAACCTTCACAATACCCGATGGCTGTGTTTGATGGCCTTGGGTAAAAATCTAAATAGCTGAAAATAACAGCAGTGATTTACATCCAACAAAAATTTGAAAGCTGAAGATGAATGAATAATGCTGCTGCTGCTGTACACAGCTGAGTGGAAAGAACAACCAGTCTGGCCGTGAAGATGATGTGATTATAAAATATTCATATTATTGAAAAATACAAACTTATCTTCAGTTATTTATGTCAGACATTATGAGATGAATTAAGTTATGTCATAATAAATGTTATTCATGTGGAATTAGTATTGACTTATTTCAGATTGACCTCATTCACTGAAACTATGGTTAAAAAACAGTCTAAAAACAGACAAAGCCTGATCTTGCACAAAGCATCACATTCACCCACGCACATGCACACTGATGTCAGAGCAGTTTTTTTCTGCAGGCCTACTCATGTAGGCTGGTGTAGTCATCAGGTAAATCTGACGTTGCGTGCTGTCGGCAGGTCGGCTGCTGCTGGACGTCGCCTGGCGAGGGCTGGAGCTGCCATGCCGTTTGGCTGTTTGACACTCAGGGAGAAGAAGGATTACAATAATCCCTCTGAGGTGGCAGACAAATATGACCTGGGACAAGTTGTTAAATCGTGAGTACACTCTGACAAGATATTGGGCACGCTTGATGACTCTGACTCAAAAGGTGATGCATATTTTCCTCTGTCATGCCTTTATCAGCGAGGAGTTCTGTGAGATCTTCCGGGCAAAGGACAGGAACACCTTGAGAATGTACACCTGTAAAAAGTTTCACAAAAGAGATGGAAGGAAAGTGAGGAAAGCTGCCAAGAATGAGATAATGATCTTGAAAATGTAAGTGAAATTTTTAAGCATCTCATTCTGTCATATCTGAGTCACTGGCATGGTGGCATGGTCGGATTTTTTTTTAACAAAAGACACAAAGTATGCTAAAAAACACAAGAACATCCAAATCCAGCTCCATTGGCTGTAGCTGTATCCCATGTCACACTGTTGCTAATACACAATAGTCGAGTCGGCCTTAGTAAATTTTTTCTATTCTTAATTATGCTAGATTTGGAGACCAAGATCACTATTTTTTTCCGAATGCTGTTTAGTTTTCCTTTAAAGCATCTATTCAGTAAATTAATATATGTCCACAGATGAAAAAGATAATGTTTTTATCTAAAAAAATATCCCACAGACAGCGATGTGATGCATTCTAAGAATACATTTTTCAGTGACAAAACAACAAAAAGGGTCACATCTTTATACTGGGGCACAAAGAAGTGCAAAGTACCATGCAGAGCTGTGCAAGTATCTTTACCATTTTCGAAACAATCCAGTTGTCATTTTTACACTCACACCCTGACTTGTCGCTTCTGTGGAACAAAATAAGACAAACTACAAAATTTTATGATTACACAATCTCAAAATAAATCCAACAAAAGAGCAAAGTAGCCTGTGGGGAAAAGCAAAGTTTAATCCTTGTGAGAGAACTTTACATTTTAAAGTCCTTCTCTTTGATTCTACTGTAGACAAGCAGAAAATTTAATTGATAGGTCATTTACACTATCAGTTTTTATTTAGTCATGGCAGCAGGCATGCCTTGATGTGCATAAAATATACCTTAAATAATGCTGCCATAGAGGGACAAACAACTGTGTAGAAGGTATAATGTTCACATATCCATCCCGATATTTAAAGAAAACTGACTGCAAAAGTAATTGTAGTGATTTGTATACAGAATAGATGTAACAATTAGATTATCCAAGTATTTATGGGTTTTGAAATCAAGGCTATGTGTATAAATATATTTATATTTCTTTAATGATTAATGTAGTAGTTTGTTTAACCCTTGTTCTAAAGCTAAAACTTCACTGTGGTGGTGTACAGATACAAAATAACAAAAACTGTGTCACTGTCCAAATCTACCTGACTGCATGTTGGAGATGCTGTATGTAGGAGGTATGTGGATGTGTAAATGTAGATGTATATGCTTCTTACGGAGTCACTCGTGGTTATCCTGGCTGTGTGATTCGGGTCATTGTCATGTTGGAAGACCCATCCACGACCCATCTTCAATGCTCTAACTGAGGGAAGGAGGTTGTTCACCAAAATCTCACAATACATGGCCCCTGTCATCCTCTCCTTAATACAGTGCAGTCGTCCTGTCCCATGTGCAGAAAAACACCCCCAAAGCATGATGCTTCCACCCCCATGCTTCACAGTAGGGACGGTGTTTTTGGGACGGTACTCAGCATGCTTCTTCCTCCAAACACGGCGAGTGGAATTAAGACCAAAAAGTTCTATTTTGGTCTCATATTACCACATAACTTTCTCCCATGTCTCCTCTGGATCATCCAAATGGTCATGGGCAAACTGAAGACAGGCCTGGACGTGTGCTGATTTAAGCAGGGGAACCTTCCGTGCCATGCATGATTTTAACCCATGACGTCTTAGTGTATTACCCACAGTGACCTTGGAAACAGTGGTGCCAGCTCTCTTCAGGTCATTGACCAGCTCCTCCCGTGCAGTTGTGGGCTGATTCCTCACCTTTTTTAGGATCACTGATACGCCACGAGGTAGGATTTTGCATGGAGCCCCAGTCCGAGGGAGATTGACAGTTATGTTTCATGCATTTATTTCCTCTAGGCTGGACTATTGTAATTCATTATTATCAGGTTGTCCTAAAAGTTCCCTGAAAAGCCTTCAGTTAATTCAAAATGCTGCAGCTAGAGTACTAACGGGGACTAGAAGGAGAGAGCATATCTCACCCATATTGGCCTCTCTTCATTGGCTTCCTGTTAATTCTAGAATAGAATTTAAAATTCTTCTTCTTACTTATAAGGTTTTGAATAATCAGGTCCCATCTTATCTTAGGGACCTCATAGTACCATATCACCCCAATAGAGCGCTTTGCTCTCAGACTGCAGGCTTACTTGTAGTTCCTAGGGTTTGTAAGAGTAGAATGGGAGGCAGAGCCTTCAGCTTTCAGGCTCCTCTCCTGTGGAACCAGCTCCCAATTCAGATCAGGGAGACAGACACCCTCTCTACTTTTAAGATTAGGCTTAAAACTTTCCTTTTTGCTAAAGCTTATAGTTAGGGCTGGATCAGGTGACCCTGAACCATCCCTTAGTTATGCTGCTATAGACTTAGACTGCTGGGGGGTTCTCATGATGCACTGAGTGTTTCTTTCTCTTTTTGCTCTGTATGCACCACTCTGCATTTAATCATTAGTGATTGATCTCTGCTCCCCTCCACAGCATGTCTTTTTCCTGGTTCTCTCCCTCAGCCCCAACCAGTCCCAGCAGAAGACTGCCCCTCCCTGAGCCTGGTTCTGCTGGAGGTTTCTTCCTGTTAAAAGGGAGTTTTTCCTTCCCACTGTCGCCAAGTGCTTGCTCACAGGGGTCGTTTTGACCGTTGGGGTTTATACGTAACTATTGTATGGCTTTTGCCTTACAATATAAAGCGCCTTGGGGCAACTGTTTGTTGTGATTTGGCGCTATATAAATATAAATAAAATTGATTGATTGCTTGATGTTTAGCTTCTAATAATTTTTCTAATAATTGCTCCAACAGTTGATCTTTTTTCACCAAGCTGCTTGGCAATTGCCCCGTAGACCTTTCCAGCCTTATGGAAGTCTACAATTTTGTCTCTGGTGTCTTTGGACAGCTCTTTGGTCTTAGCCATGTTAGTAGTTGGAGTCTTACTGATTGTGTGGGGTGGACAGGTGTCTTTATGCAGCTAACGACCTCAAATAGGTGCTTCTAATTTGGAATAACAAGTGGAGTGGAGGTGGACTTTTTGAGGCGGACTAACAGGTCTTTGAGGGCCAGAATTTTTGCTGATTGGCAGGTGTTGAAATACTTATTTGCAGCAGTAACATGCAAATAAATTATTAAAAAATCATACATTGTGACTTCCGCTTTTTTTTTCTTTTTTTTTGGGATTATGTCTCTCACAGTGGACATGCACCAAAGATGAAAATTTCAGACCCCTCCATGATTTCTAAGTGGGAGAACTTGCAAAATCACAGGGTGTTCAAATTCTTATTTTCCTCACTGTATATCGGTAAAGTTCTCTTATACAATTATTCCATGTATTTTGCTCACAGTATCTCTGCACAGCTCGGTGGATAAGGTGCTAGCCTGCTAATATGTGAACCTGGGTTCAAGGCCAGCTCATGCTTCCTGTTTGTGTGCTTGGTCAAGACAGTTAATTTGCATTGTCCAATTGTAAATGGGGACCACCTCTGGTGGCCTGTGTTGATTAGCTGTTTTCATTTAACATCATATTTTGACACCTTCACTAACAACTAAAGCTACACCACATAGCATAAGTAGCATAGCTTCATTCTGTGAAACCGAGTTTCCCAATGTGTTGTGGAGTCTTGTCTCTGTATTTTAATCCACATGGGTCAAAATCCTTATTTATTTCCAGACAAGGCACATTTTGAGCATATTGCCAATATAAGATTATGAATCCTTTGTTTGAATATGAAGGAACAACATTATAGTGGTGTAATTTTTTTTTTTTTTTTACTTTAAGTATAAAACAAACCCAAAGGGACTACACCATTAAGCTTAAATACCTTGATATTATGATATTTATGCATAACTGTCCAAAGGAAGCATTGGTAAACTGGTGTTTTCATTCTGTATTCAAATCTTTCTCATTTTATATTGTACTGCTGTAATATTAACAGTTTCCAAATGATCTGAGAAAAATAAAACACAAGCTGTCTTGAACTATTTATTACGTAAAGCTACAGTTCTTTCTTTATACCCCTCTGGTCTCCACTTGCTGTTCCTCCTTCACTCCCTTTTCTTGCCAATCTTTCCTTTTCCAAAGGGTGAAGCATCATAACATCCTCCAGCTGGTGGACGCTTTTGAAACTAAGAAGGAGTACTTCCTTTTTCTGGAGCTGTGAGTATTAGTGGAACTACTTGAGAAGATTGTTGGCACAGATTTGTCAGCATTGTACTTCCTGGACTCTCTGTATTTCTCTCTAAATCAAACTTGTATCCAAAATGTGGATATTCTTTATTTGTCTTCATGTTCTTGTCATGAACAAGTGATGATGTATTTAATTTGGATGTACAATCACTGCAGTGCTACAGGCAGAGAGGTGTTTGACTGGATCTTAGACCAAGGATACTACTCTGAGAGGGACACCAGTAACGTTATGAGGCAGGTGTTGGAAGCTGTGGCCTATCTGCACTCTCTGAAAATTGTCCACAGAAACCTGAAAGTATGTCACTGCTGACACCTAGTGAAAAACAATATCATTTTACTACTTTCAGACACAAACACCCATTCATGTGTTTCTAAATTCAGTTGTTTTTTGCTTTGTTTGCCCTTATAGCTGGAGAACCTGGTGTACTATAATCGTTTGAAGCACTCCAAAATTGTTATCAGCGATTTCCAGTTGGCAAAACTGGAAAATGGGCTCATTAAAGATCCAAGTGGGACTCCAGAGTATCTCGGTAGGCAGCGAAACACATGACTGGAAATAAATTAAACTGACTTTGGCCTAATTAGATTGACATCAATTGTGCAGTGGAAAAAAATACTGTCCAGTGAATTGAAAAACAAAACAGCAACATTGTAATGCTTCAAGGTTTTCTAACTTTTGCTCTCAGCTCCCGAGGTGGTTGGGAGGCAGCGATACGGACGGCCTGTGGACTGCTGGGCCATTGGAGTCATCATGTACATACTGTAAGTATCCACAAAATCACTCGTCTGGCCTGTTTTAGTGATACACTAAACAAATAAACATGTTGTTTTTCAACATTAACAGATTATCTGGGAACCCTCCTTTCTATGACGATGATGACGATCCTGATAATCGTGATAAGAACCTTTTCCTCAAGATTTTGTCGGGGGACTATGAGTTTGACTCACCATACTGGGATGACATTTCAGACTCTGGTAATATCTAATACGATCATTACATGCATGTTAGTGTAATTATGTTAATGTCACTGAATTGTATTCAAGATTTGAAGAATATGAAATGTATCCCTAACTTCACAAAAGATTATGACATATTTATTTTGTCAATAGCCAAAACTTTAGTGGCATCTTTGATGGATGTTGACCAAGATCAGCGACTGACTGCACAGGAGGCCATAGCCCATGAATGGTAAATTAAAAATAATATTACTGCACACAATAGGAATACTACCATCTTTTTCATTATCTTACTAAATTACATATAGATACAGTACATCCAAAAGCATAACTTCCATGGTGAGATTGTTAATTTTAATATGAAGTGAATTAAAGATAACTTTTTGTCTTACCAACAACATGCAGGGTTCAGGAAGTTGCTGCCAGAAACATTGAATGTGATTTTAAAAGCTGTTTCCTTGTTCCTTGTCTCAACAGGATTTCTGGAAATGCTGCCTCAGACAAGAACATCAAGGATGGAGTTTGTGCCCAAATAGAAAAGAACTTTGCCAGAGCAAAATGGAAGGTGTTACATTTTAAAATATATTTTGATTGTGTATTTATACATTTTTACTATCTATCTGACAGAATATATTACAGTTCATATCTAGACTTGGCACAGCGGCTCTCCTGAATTGTTCTACAACATGTTATTGGATGCATTCTATGTCGATGTGCTACCTGGTACCTGAAAACACACAGATCACACAACAATAAAATGATTGCAAAAATCTGATTCAATACAACTTGATTTTTTTCCACAAATTGCAGGAGAGTACCCAAAATACATTATGTATTTTTAAAGATTCAAAAGTGTAAACATTTTACTTATTTGTGCATATAAAATATTTACTTTTGGATTTTTAAAATCATATAAAATATCTCAAAAATTTTGGAAAGTATTGTGAATATTAAAAAACCCTAAAACATGTTTTTGATAAAAACCAATAAATGGTAATGCATTCTATGGACATAAACTTGAAATATAGATTTCTCTCTTAAGTGCAATGTGAAAAAGTCTTTTTTTATTTTTGGAATTCAGCAAACCTTTTGTGTGTTTTTACTTGATTTAATCACAGAAAGCTGTAAGAGTGACGACCCTCATGAAGAGACTCCGTGCCTCTGAGCAGAGTGATTCTGCTGCCTCTGGTGTTGCTGCAGGGGCTTCGGCTGACTCCAGCACACCCAGCAGTGCTCCAGCTCCTCCATCTGGCAGCAGTCAAAGTGTTCCTGCAAACAGCGAAAAGGTTTCTGACACACAAACTGCGAACAACCCCTCACTCACCCTGCCCAGCGCAGCCAGAGAAGAACAGCCACAGCCACGATGCAACGGCAATGTTCTGCAAATGTTGCAGCAAAGAAAGGAAGATCCAGCATCTTAAAGAAATAAAGGATCTTATCATCCAACCTGCACGGCTGCAGCACAGCCAGCGCATATGATCCAGTCGTTTTGCCGTCTTTCAGTTTGTATCTCCAGTGCAAAATGATCTCAGATAACTCTGCATTTCACAACTTTTCCCTTCAAAAGCTTCACTGTCCTTGCGTACGAGTCCCTTTAAAGCTAGTTGAAAGGTAGCTCTTCTGTCCTTTCCCGAAAAATGTAAAAACTGCATTGGTGTAATCTAGTGAAATTAGCTCATCTCAACTCATCAACCCAGTGTATAGAGATGATTTTGTCTCTTTTAACATAGTGTTAGTTATCAGCTTAAGCGTGCACAATGTGAACTTCAAGTTTTGTGACTTAAAATTATGAGTTGAAGGAACTTCTTTCAAGGATATTTACAGTGGATCCAGAAGACAAACTGCATTGATCAGAATGTGAGAATTTGTGGACACATTGTATTTGAATTCAGGGTTTGAGGTTTAACAAGTGTTTTAACAAGTTTATATAGGCTACAAGGTGTTTTAAAAACTAATTTTAATATTTGCAGTCAGAAATGATCCCATAGAAGATAAATGTATTTATTTATTTTAGGGGTCATACTGAACAACTGTTTAACAAGTCTATATAGGCTACAAGGTGTTTTAAAAACAGATTTTAATATTTGCAGTCAGAAATTATGCATAGACTGTGAGGAGCTGCAGCAATAAATGTATTTTTTTATTTTAAAATTAAGAGAACAGCATTTCAGCTATTTTCGAGCATCCGTTACTTAAGTCACATGCATGTAAAATGAGTCATTTTAGGCTTAGATTTTGCTTATTTGAGAATTATTTCTATACACAGTCATAGAATTGTGGGATTTTTGAGATGTTTAACATTGAATCTCAACCATAGGTAAAAACAAAAGTGATTAAAAAATGTATGATCCCATTAACGCTTCAAACAATAAAGCTGTTATAAAGTTTCAGGACTTGTCATGTATATAGCATGAATTCTTAATCATGTATCAATTATTGATTAAAAAATCAATCAATTTAAATATCAAAGTGATATAAATATCACAGTATTTGTCCCTAAATTAAACTGTATAACACTAGACAATTTAATCTAATATGTTAGCAAGACTTTACATTTTCTTCGGTTCAGTTCAGTTTAATTCAACTTTCAATTTTAAGTCATTCCTACAACATGTTTTTAAGTTGAAGTGCCTTAATATTTGTTGCAGTAATGTACTAAAGTGTTTCAAGAGAAACACCGCTCTATTAGTGTTGCTTACTTATTAGCCTAGCTTATCTTATTAGCTGTTTTCCTTTGTGCTCATACAGTCTCGCTCTGCTGTAATTGATATTTGTGTTCTGTCCTTTTATGCACTTCAATTAAGACACAGAAAACTATTTTGAAAAATAGATAAAGAATATTGTTGGAGTGATGTTTTAGCTGTTGCTGTTGTGTTTTCACTTGTATTTGGTAAATTCAGAGTTTATGAGTCCACATACTGTACTGCGACGTACATTTTCAATGTAGTGTATTTCTTTTTTATTTACATGTATCTAGTAACATTTAGCTGAGCTAAGGGGTTGTTAGAATGCTTGTGAATGAATAAACGGAGCAATACTAATATTGCAACAGTGAATTCTTCTCTTTTCATGTTTCTTATTAACATGTAACAAGCACTGGACTCTTTAAAAGCAATTTATTGTTCCACCATCACACTTTTACAATCTGAGAAAATCTTTTGTATATGTATAATAGAAATATAGAATTCTATAGTTTTTAAAATGTACCAAAATTTAAAGTTAAAAAAAAATTGATGACAAATGATTGTATTTGTTATCATGACTGAAACTACATTCTTCATATCTGATGATAAAACACACAGTAGCTAATGGGATCCAGTGGAATAGCATAATTAAAAACACCCTAATCTTTAATTAATAATTATGAATTATTAATAATTTAATATTTGAATACATTTTCCCAATTATATGCATAGTTTTTATTACAACAATATTTGAAGAAATGCTGTAGAATGTCAAAGTGAACAAAAATATCTACATTAAGTTAGTTAAGTAAATATTAAAATCAAAATACTGGATTGCAGAATTTCAAAAATCTTTTTACAATAACACAATTGAACAATCCCTTTTACAACCTGTTTTTGGTAAACATACCATATAAATTAAAAACAGCAAGGGGCAGTATTTTTAATTAATTTTATTGAATTTTCCCATTTTAAAGATTTCTTTTTACTTTGTGATAAAAGACCATAATTGAACTGATGGCTAATATACGAGTATAAGACGATATTGTACAACTTAAATGTCAATGTCAAATGGTGGAGACCATAAAAATAATAAAAATAAAAAAAATTATTTTAAAAATGTGCATCACGGATAGGGCAGACAACTAAGATTATTTGTTTGAGAAAGGAACACTGAGGTATCACACTGAGATAGTCTGAAAACCTGTGTCTGAAAGTTCAGCTAAGAATTCAGAACTCATAAAGAATTTGGACTGTTATTCTTTTTCTGTTTTCTTGTATCAACTGTTTGAATAATCTGAGATAAAACTAAAACATTTTGTGGGTGTTGAGGAAATTGTGTTATATACCACATGAAGACACCAATTTATCAGCTTGATCAGTAATCTTTGAATATACCAGGACACACAGGCTAACAGCGAGGGATAAGGGTATACATCAAAAGTGTTCTCATAGTATCCATGACGGATATCCAGGACCAGGACTTTGCAGAAAGTCAGGCAGAAAGATCAAGTTGAAGGAATCTGAAAACTTCATCCTTGAGAGCATTTGGAGGAGTCCTGCTTATTCTTCCACAAATAATTATGAGTTAAACAAGATGTTAACAAAAGTGGTCCAGACTAAACAATTCATACCTTATCATTGTTGGACAATTAACATGAAAGTGATTAACAGGAACACAGTCACATCTACTACCATGCCAATTCACCACACTCATGCCTTTCTGCAGACCACTCAGAAGTGTTTCTTTGACCAACACGTCCTATAGCTCAAAAGCAATTCCATCGAGGGAAACCACCCAGCATGCTTGACCTTATCTTCATCAATGTGGAAGGCCTCATAAACAACCTACAATATGTGCTGCGGGTGGAAGAAGAAATGAGGACCAAGGTCAATGCTGATGTGTTTGCTGAGGTTATAGAGAAATCCTCCATCTCCTTGTCGTCCTTTGTAAAAGATCTACAGGCATATAAGATAAGGAACTATGTGGATGGATCAGTTTATGACTGGCATGGTAAAAAGAGGAACTTTTTTGTGAATAAACGCTCGCTCCTTAAGACAAACAGGGACACGCCTCTTTACGGCGAGTGAGAGAGATTCTTCTGATGAACTGAGTGACGTTGGAGGTCGTGGTGCCTCTCAATCCAGCAGTTCCT
This sequence comes from Thalassophryne amazonica, assembly GCF_902500255.1. Lineage (NCBI taxonomy): Eukaryota > Metazoa > Chordata > Actinopteri > Batrachoidiformes > Batrachoididae > Thalassophryne > Thalassophryne amazonica. The sequence goes on along the minus strand of NC_047105.1, from coordinate 54,897,383 downwards.
CTTTTTTAGATCAAGGCCCCACTCGTCGAGGAATAAAACGCGGCAGGGCTCAAGGGGGAAGAAGAGAACCCCCGCTGCCCACTCACTGGTCCATGCGGATGCATCAGAGGAGACTGTGATTAACATCTCTGATTCTGTCCTCACAGATACTGAGACAGCGGTTCTACAGAAAGGACCCTCCTTTGCCCCTTCTAACCATCTTGACTCTTTCTCTCTTATAGTTGATTCTTTCAAATTCTTTAGACAGCTGCATTTGAAATATTTTTTTTCCAAATCTAACAATGAGTTTAATAATAAAAGGGATCTGGATTCTAACATTAGTGAGTCTCTAAGATCTAAAATTTACTTGTTTTCTTTAATAATTGTTTTTTAGTCTGGTTTTAGTTTTGTGTGTTTTGGGACAGTGTGTTTCTAATCATGAATTGATTACTAACTGAGTGAGTGTTGTGCCTGACGTATGGTCATGCCCCTTTTGAAAGCACCTGCTTTCTATCAGTATTTAAGCTGTACCATGTTTGTTTGTGCAGGACTCTGAGGAAGATGTGACTTTCACATCGAAACGTCAGTCCCGTTGAACATTTTTTTTTTCTTTCAGCACCTTATTAAAATTTTTTGGCACTTATTTCTGTGTTGCACGAGTTATTTCTTTTTTACAAATTGGTCCTGCCTGGTTGCACCAGATTTGTTTGTGCTGTGCAGAAGCGCGGTGAACTCTTTGTTTTTGCTTTACAAGATATTTAATGTTCAAACTGATAAACTTTATTGTTTTTGTGCAAATATTTGCTCATTTTGAAATGGATGCATGCAACACGTTTCAAAAAAGCTGGGACAGTAGTATATTTACCACTGTGTTACATCACCTTTCCTTCTAACAACACTCAATAAGCGTTTGGGAACTGAGGACACTAATTGTTGAAGCTTTGTAGGTGGAATTCTTTCCCATTCTTGCTTGATGTATGACTTCAGTTGTTCAACAGTCCAGGGTCTCTGTTGTTGTATTTTGTGCTTCATAATGCGCCACACATCTTCAATGGGCGACAGGTCTGGACTGCAGGCAGACCAGTCTTGTACCTGCGCTCTTTTACTACGAAGCCACGCTGTTGTAACACGTGCAGAATGTGGCTTGGCACTGTCTTGCTGAAATAAGCAGGGACATCCCTGAAAAAGACGTTGCTTGGATGGCAGCACTTGTTGCTCCAAAACCTGGATGTACCTTTCAGCACTGATGGTGCCATCACAGATGTGTAAGTTGCCCATGCCATGGGCACTAACACACCCCCATACCATCACAGATGCTGGCTTTTGAACTTTGTGCTGGTAACAGTCTGGATGGTGAATCTCTTCTTTTGTCCGGAGGCCATAACATCCATGATTTCCAAAAACAATTTGAAATGTGGACTCATCAGACCACAGCACACTTTTCCACTTTGCGTCTGTCCATTTCAAATGAGCTAGGGCCAGAGAAGGCGGCAGAGTTTCTGGATGTTGTTGATGTATGGCTTTCACTTTGCATGGTAGAGTTTTAACTTGCACTTGTAGATGTAGCGATGAACTGTATTAACTGACAATGGTTTTCTGGAGTGTTCCTGAGCCCACGCGGTAAGATCCTTTACACAATGATGTCGGTTTTTAATGCAGTGCTGTCTGAGGGATTGAAGGTCATTCAATGTTGGTTTTCAGCCTTGCCGCTTACGTGCAGAAAGTTCTCCAGAATCTCTGAATCATCTGATTATATTACGGACTGTAGATGCTGGAATCCCTAAATTCCTTGCAATTGAACGATGAGAAACATTGTTCTTAAACTGTTGTACTTTGTTTTTCATGCAGTTGTTCACAACGTGGTGATCCTCGCCCCATCGTTGCTTGTGAATGGCTGAACCTTTTGGGGATGCTCCTTTTATACCCAATCATGACACTCACAATTAGTGTCCTCAGTTCCCAAATGCTTATTGAGTGTTGTTAGAAGGAAAAGTGATGTAACACAGTGGTAAACATACCACTGACGCAGCTTTTTTGAAACGTGTTTGAGCAAATATTTGCACAAAAACAAAAACGTTTATCAGTTTGAACATTAAATATCTTGTCTTTGTGGTGTATTCAATTGAATATAGGTTGAAGAGGATTTGCAAATCATTGTATTCTGTTTTTATTTACATTTTACACAACGTCCCAACTTCATTGGAATTGGAGTTGTACATTATTTTTCTGTGAAATGAAACAACAGTTATAATAATCTATTTTCTATAATCGCTTACTCAAATAATAATAATAATAGTAATAATAATAGGCTCGGGCTGTGACTGGAAATGAAACTGGAAGAATGACGAATGAAGAATTTTGAGTTGGAAAGACAAATCACAAAGAATAAAATTAAAATTTGTATGTACTCACCTCACTGGCGGCCCCTGGTGGATCCCTGCAGAGTTGATGTCGTCCTGTTGAACAGAAAAGCAGGACAGATTTGATCCTCTGTGTGTCTCTGAAGTCTCTGTGTTCAGATGGTGTTTGTCCTGCTGCACATTTTAAATGTCACAGTGCTCACACTCTGTTTGGGGAATGATCATGACCCCTCATCTGACCTCCCTCCTTTCTAAGTCTGTCCAAAGAGTGGGTGAAGTTAAACGGTGAGTCTGTGTTTTTACCCTCAGAACCACAGCACACCATCAAACAGGGACTAATGGGAGTCTGATGTCCACATTAAATGCTGTACCTTGACTTTCAGTCGCAGCTCATCGATGGTGTTCTCTGCATCTGAACACTGAATGAGCATGTCAACCATCTGCTGCACAGAGAAAAAGACGAGGGAGAGAAAACAGTAAAACAAAAGAGGAAACGTTCAGTCATATTTATGTCTCATTTCTGAACGTGTAAAAAGATGGTAGACTGTCACATGGTGAGTTTGTCAGTGTGACAGCGTTGCTCTCTGCTGTGATCTGTGCACAGATCCAGGTTTAGAGGAAGACCAGGACGTGTCGTCTGCTGCTCAGACTGGAAGTCCTGACAGATGAGGACGAGTGAAGCTGCTGAAGCAGCTCAGAGTTTGTCTTTGGTACCTGTAGGAGCAGCGTGTCCTCCTCCTGGCAGACTGTCTCCTCCTTCACAGGACCACAGGAGGGGAGGCTGGACTCCTTCTTCTCATCAAACACACTCTTTGGTGTTGTGTCGTTATTTTGGGGGAAGCAGACTTTGGGCTTCACCTTTGAATCTTCTGGTGTTTTATAATGCAAAGGCTGCGTCCTGCAAATACAATAAAATTCATTTTTTACTCTGTCTTGATCAAAAACTACAAACCTGCAACAAAGTGAAAAAGTAAAAGTTAAAAAGAAATATAAAAAATAGATAAAAACAATGCAACTAATATTAATGTGAATTTATTTTGAAATGCACCTCAGTTCCTTCCCACCATCTGCACAGGAGCTGATCACCGGGTTGCTCTTTTTGCCAAAGGAGATTTTTGGCTTGACTTTGGAGTAATCAGGTGTTTTGTAAGTCAGAGGCCGTTTCCTGTAAATACAATAACATTAATATTTAATCTTTCTGAAAAACAACATCACAGCATTTTGCTCTGTTACAAAATAAGATTTCATCATTGAATATGTACTTGATTTTTTATTTATAAATACAAAAACATGTTTTAATTTTTTTTCAAGATAATCTTCCTTCTTTGAAATACGAGGTCTATTAGAAAAGAAAATGACCTTTTTATTTTTTTTAAAAACTGTATGGATTTGAATCACGTGCGATTACATCAGACAAGCTTGAGCCCTCGTGGGCATGCATGAGTTTTTTCACGCCTGTCGGTTGCATCATTCGCCTGTGGGCAGGCTTTGAGTGAGCACTGGTCCACCCCCTTCGTCGGAATTCCTTTGTCTGACTTCTTCCTGAGAGACTGGTGCTTTGCTTGATCAAAATTTTTTCTGAAACTGTAAGGCACATGATCCAAGTGGACACCATTCGAGAAATTCAGACGGTTTTCGGTGAAAAATGTAATGGCTGATGAGAGATTATGGAGTGTTACTGTTGCTTTAAGGACTGCCCACGGAGCGGGACAGTGCGCTGCACCCCGAGCCGCCGTCGTCAGCCTGTTTCAAGCTGAAAACTTCCAAATTTAAGCCTCTGTTGACCCAGGATGTCGTGAGAGAACAGAGAAGTTTCAGAAGAGGTCGGGATCAGCAGTTCATCCGGACATTCCACTGTTAAAGGAGATTTTGTAATGAAAGACGCGTGGACGGATTCACGCGTCGGCACCCAGCCGCTCATGGTGCGGCGCCACAGAAAAACACCTCCATGTTGATAACCATTGGTAAGATTCAGGCGGTTTTCGATGGCTTTCAGTCGAGTGAGTATCCAAGAAATTCTTTAACAGCTGGGCATGTTCAAACTTGTCCTGTAATGCTTCCAACGGAGGTGTTTTGCTGTGGCGCCGCGCAATGAGCGGCTGGGTGGCAACGCGCGAATCCGTCCACACGTCTTTCATTACAAAATCTCCTTTAACAGTGGAATGTCCGGATAAACTGCTGATCCCGACTTCTTCTGAAACTTCTCTGTTCTCTCACGATGTCCTGGGTCAACAGAGGCTTAAATTTGGAAGTTTTCAGCTCGAAACAGGCTGACGACGGTGGCTCGGGGCGCGGCGCGCCGTCCGGCTCCATGGGCAGTCCTTAAAGCGACAGTAACACTCCATAATCTCTCATCAGCCGTTAAAATTTTCACCGAAAACCTTCTGAATTTCTCAAATGGTGTCCACTTGGATGTGCCTTACAGTTTCAGAAAAAATTTTGATCAAGCAAAGCGCCAGTCTCTCAGGAAGAAGTCAGACAAAGGAATTCCGATGAGGGGGGGGGGACCAGTGCTCACTCAAAGCCTGCCCACAGGCGAATGACGCAACAGGCGTGAAAAAACTCACGCATGCGCATGAGGGTTCAAGCTTGACTGACGCAATCACACTTAATTCAAATCCCAAAAAATTTTTGAAAAAATAACAAGGTCGGTTTCTTTTCTAATAGACCTCGTAATAATAATAATAATAATGAGAAGAAGAACATGTTTGTTGAGGTCACATCAATCAATTATGTGAACACAGTAACTGAGATAAAGCAGACGGCACAAATGACAGTAGGTAAATATACAAATATAAGTAATCTTGCTGAAATTGATGTTAATTTATTTTGAAATGCACCTTTGTTGCTTCCCATCATCAGCAGAGGAGGAGAAGTCAGACTCCGTTTTGGCACCAAATCTGCTTTTCTTCATGTCTTTGTTTCTGGAAACGCAGACTTTTGGCATCACCTGTGAGTAGTCTGGAGTTTTGTAAGACACAGGTTGCTTCCTGAACATACCAAAAAAAAAAAAAAAATCTCTTAGTATATTCTAATGAAAAACTACAAACATGCTACATGAAAATTTAAATAAACTATGACTGGGTGAGTCATATTTGATTTTACTACAATTTTTTTTCTCTTTTTTTTGAAGGAATAGAGGAAAAAACAAACATTCATTCCTTCCTTGAACCCACTTATTCTAATTAAGGGTCACGGGGGGATCCCAGCGGTGATTGGACAAGCCGCCGTCTATTACAGTGCAAGAACAGCATTTTACTCTGTTATTAAAATTATCGTTACAAACGTCAAAAGGGATTTGATTTTCCATTTGCAAATAAAATCTCAAATACTGAACTATGTTTTCATTTCTTTCTGTGAACTGAAATGAAATAACAGACTGAGGTCATACCAACCAACCAGGGATAAAGCAGCAGAAATGACACCAAATAAATAAAGAAATAGAAGCAAAGCGAGTGACACTGATGTTAATTTGTGGTGAAATGCACTTCAGTTCCTTCATGTTGTTGTTGGAGGAGGGGAGGTCAGACTCCTTCTTGGCACCACTTTTTTGGCTCTCACTGTTTTTGCCAAAGCTGACTCTGGGCTTCAGGTTGGAGCAGTTCGGTGTTTTGCATCTCACTGGTAACTTACTGTAAACACAGTAAAATTCATCTTTCTTGAAAAACTATAAACCTGCTTTATGAAAATTGAAGTAAACTCTGATTAAAAAAAATACCTTTTACTCTCACCCCCTCCCCTTCTTTTTAATCTCTAAATGTAAAGAAGCACTGGTTCAGAAGAATGATTCTCACCTCCCGTGTGAAGGAGTGGTCTGTTTGTCACCAGAATGTGTTCCTGATCCTTTTGGTGACTGTTTGACGTCACTGTAACAATCAGAAAGCAGCACATCAAAAAATGATTCTTGTGGTTCAGAAACAGGAGAAGGACTGAGACTGAACTCATACCTGTGGACTGAGTTGGACATGTCACTGTCAGAAAGACTTTCCAGGATGGATGATGTTTCCGACAGAATGCCTTTAGCATTCTCAAACTCCTCAGGAGTGAAAAACTGGAAGAGGTACTGCTCCAGCATCTGCAAAAAACAAGTCAGTGATCAATAAACAAGAAGAAACAGCTTCTGGTTCTGACAACAGTCTAAAACCCTTGTCTAGAGTTAAAGGAATAGTTCAACATTTTGGGAAATATGCCTTTCTATTTGCTTTCAGAGTGAAACACAAATGGTAAATGGACTGCATTTTATATAGCGCTTATTCATTGGCATCAGACGCTCAAAGTGCTTCACAATGATGCCTCACATTCACCCAAACACACAGATGTCAGGGTGCTGCCATACAAAGTACTCACTACACACCGGGAGCAACTAGGGGATTAAGGACTTTGCCCAAGGGCCCTTAGTGATTTTCTGGTCAGGCTGGGGTTTGAACCGAGGATCCTCTGGTCTCAAACCCAATGCTTAACCACTAGACCATCACCTCCCCAACAACAAGAGAGATGATATCAGCCTTGTGTCTTTGCTTTGCACACTTTGGTTAGATTAGGGTGATGAGAGGATGATAAAAAGCTCTTCTAAAGTGATCTCAAACAGAAAAATACTGTGGGGCAAAAATTAGTATCCATCAATCTAGATCCATCAGAGAAAAGCAAAAGTTCCTAATGAGCTTCAGAATTTTGAAGATCTTCAGACAACTTTCAGACAACTTTATTGATCCCAAAAAAGGGCAATTACGTTTACACTCCAATTACCTCAGACAAGATACAGCAATTAATCCACAATTATTACTTGTTTACTGTAATAATGGCACACATCAAAATTAAAGACAACACATCTACATTTGACATTGTTTATGTGTACTAAACTTGAAGAAGTCCATCATCCGAATTGAGGTAAGTGGGTGAAGGCTGCTGCAACTGGAGTTGCGCCGCCGCTAGCTTGGGGGGAATGGGGACCTGCCGCAGCTTAAAAACCGCGCAGCCCCCGGAGGGGGGAGAAGTGGCGTGAGCGGTAGCCAGGATGGGGTAAAGTGATGGGGGAGCAGGAAAGGAGGTAAAGGGAAAAAAATATGGAGCATGCTTCAGTCTTGTCCATGTGTAAGTCTGTCAGTTTATTGTCTTTGTGGGTTGAGATAAGAAGGAGCCGAATAATCTCATCAGAGCCTGAAGACATTCCTCTGGAGGTAAACATTGGGCAATTTGTCCTTGAGGCTAGATAAGCCTGGAGTGTTGTGGTTGAACAGTGAAAAACACTTTTAACAGTTCCACTTGAACAACCAAATCCCAATTATGAATTAAGAATATTCACCGACCTCCGAAACCTTCAGCTTCAACTGCAAGGCACGCATTAGCTCCAAGGTGTCATCCAAATTGCGTCTGAGTTCAAGAGTCAACGCAGTCTGAGAATGCACTGCCTTGCCAACCTTGTTAATCATGACGGACAAGCGAGGGGCCGTGGTTCTTGATGCCGCCGTCTTGCCAATTTTCCGGTAGATCAGGGCAGCACATAAGCCAAAAAGTACCAGCCCTGCGACAGACCAAAAATGAATAAATCCTCGACGTCCTCATTGGAGAAAGGTGCCAAGCATGCAACATGCCAAGATCACCAGGAGTCGAGGACATAGCTCACAGGATATGTTCCATCTGGGCAGGTAGGATCCCCTGGTCCTGACCTTCTTGTAGAAAAAATTGTGTCAATAGCGTTCAGAGACCAGCTGATCAAGTCCATGGTTAATCCAATAGTAGTCCAATAGATCCAGAATCCAATATAATTTGAGGAATTCACAGTCTGGTGAAGTCAGGACTTGAAGGTTAAAGGCAGAGAACAGAGATAAGGAAAAGTGGAGGAGATGCGACCGCCCTCGTCGGAGTCCCAAGCAGCTATTAGCTATTAGCGTGGGTGTGCATGTACTCGTGCACAAGCATGTGTATGCGCGACATGCACATGCACAAGTATGCGTGCACAAGGACATGCGCACTTGCATGTGTGTGCGCATGCACGTGAGAGTGCAATAGTACCAAACGTATGGAACCAAATTTGCACTCTAAATGGAACCAAGCTGCACTCTGAATGCAATGCAGCACAAATGGGATGATGAATTAATCCATGTCATGTGACATACAAAGCACCAATCAAATGACAAGGATCCACTCAGCCGTTATATAATATCCTTTATCGACTGACAAAGTTTGATCTGGTGTAACAGTATATCTCCCCCACCCCCCCTCCACTGTGAGGGAAAATATCCTAGCATATCTTCTTCCCACACTGGAAATCCCCCCCAACCCCTGAAAGGTAAGATTCCTACTGGGCAGCACTGATTAAAGCTTGCCCAAACATTGATAAGGCCCAATCAGGATACAGGAACCTTTAAACTATATTTCATGGACGTTTTATGGTCCCAGATGCAGCACAGTTTGATTGAACGATAATGGTAGTCTTTCTGTATGTATAGCTATCCACAATAGTAATATTTCCTATTCTGAAGTATTTTTAAATACCCCTTCCAAATATACTCTACAAATATATGGACCTGATTGACAACCTGAAATATGACATAACATCTGTCCATGATAGGGTGGGCTGTACGATATTGTGACCTGTAACAGTATAATTTACTATTATGAAGTATCTTTAAACCCCCCCTTCCAAATATACTCTATAAATATATGTATTCTGAAGTAACTTTAAATCCCTCTTCAGACTTCCTTTGCAGGGGTGGGGGAGGATATCCAGGTCAGAAAATCTTACCCCCTACCCAATTATAAGCGGAGCAGTCAAATAATACATGAGCAGGGAAGAAATTATAGATGTGAATTGAGAGAATTTACACACAAAAAGGGGGTCAGACACTTCAGAATGGAGGATGAAATGTGTGATAGTACTGCAGCAAGGGTGGAGGGGAAAGATATCCAGAGGGGAAGATATACCTTTACATCAGATCTGTTCCAGATTACAGATCTTGTGGCCATTTAAATTTAACACTGAAAACCCTATTTAATGTATATTTTACATTATATCTTAATCAAACATGCCCCAATCACTCTCACATTTGAAAGTGGGATGCAGACTGGGACACACTGTGTCCTGACAAAAGTTTGATCTGGATCAGATCTGGATTGTGGATTTTTTAGACATTTGAATTTAATATTGAAAACCCCATTTGGTGTACATTTTGCATTACATCTAAATCAAAAGAGGTGTGCTGTCTATGAGCCCGATGCTCTAGTTTAAGATTAAATTAATAATAATAATAATAATAATAATAATAATAATAATAATAATAATAATAATAATAATAATAATAATAATAATTCATGTTGTCATTGTAGGGTGTTGTGAGTACAATTTTGAGGCAAAAATGAATTTACTCCATTTTGGAATAAGACTGTAACATAAAAAAATGTGAGAAAAGTGAATACTTTCACACTGTGAATTCCAGGTGCCCTGTATTTCTGTATAAACTCCTGTCTCAACTCTTCCATCTCTCTTTCACAAATGTTTGTTGGGAAGTATAAATTAGCCATTTCAGAGTTCTGTTTATGTTATAACATAGAAGAGTAAATGTTTATGGGGATTTTGTGTGTGTGTGTGTGTGTGTGTGTGTGTGTGTGTGTGTGTGTGTGTGTGTGTGTGTGTGTGTGTGTGTGTGTGTGTGTGTGTGTGTGTGTGTGTGTGTGTGTGTGTGTGTGTGTGTGTGTGTGTGTGTGTGTGTGTGTGTGTGTGTGTGTGTGTGTGTGGATTAAAACCATTCATTTCAGCTGTGTTTTATGTAAATATATCAGTTAAACAACGTTAAAGCACACTGTTCAACTTCAGCAATCTTTCAGGATGAACTCAAAAAAGACTCAACCGCAAGAACAACTAGACCGAAACAACACAGCAGAGAAAGAAATACACAAATAAATAACACAGTCAAATTATTTTATTTTAAAGTCAGTGGATGGAGCAGAAAAATAAAATTTAAGAGTAATCTTTACTCACATACCTGTGTTTCGGCGGGCAGATCGACAAACTGACTTCAGGGCTCAGTTATATTAATACTTTAAAAACAAAACAAAAAAAAACAAAAAAAAAACACGCTACGTTTGATCCAAGTTCAGTTCAATTAAAAATCTCTGACAAATGAGAGTAAATTTCGCTACTTCTCTAGATGTCGACTGACTTCAGTGAACGAAGAGCAGATGAATTCTTTCACCAACAAAGTTTCTTTGTGGCCAGTGAGCACCCTGCGTTTCCATGGCAACCACATGATTGGTCAGACGTTTTGCCGGTGAGTTGAGTCTTGATCTTATGATTGGCGTTTGACCAAAATCATAAGATCAAGACTTTGCCATTGATCGTTCTTATATTTGTTGTGTGGGCCGCTGAAGAGGAGGTACTGCTGGCCCACCACCACAAGATGGCGCCCTGCTTGAAGTGCGGGCTTCAAGCAGGAGAGGGCGTCGGAGCGACCAGGAGTGACAGCTGTCACTCATCCACTACACATCACCACCACCATAAAGGCCGGACTGCAACTCCACCTCCCGCTGAGAAATCAGCTACCAATCAGGTAACTTCTCTGCTGACTTACAAAGTAATAATCAAAACTTCTTTGCAGCCGTTTTCCTGTGGTGTGTCCTTATCTGTGGGATTGGCGTTTGGTGTGATCAGCGACGGCTTCGCCTCACACCCCAAACCAGATAAGTGGTTAAACAGGAGCTGCACGAGTGTGTGATTGGAGGTGGAGGTGCTCCCTCCTAACTAAACACTGACTGTGGGATTACTGAATGTGCGAACTCACACTCATCAGTACTGTCTCTGTTCTCTGCCAGCAGTACCGGGTCTGACTGCTGAAGACAGCGGCCACCTGGGGCGCAGGGCTTGGCGGCTCCAGTGTTCTTCAGATACGTTGGTGGTGGAAGCTGTGTGGGATCCGGCTCTTCTCTCGCCAGACGTCTTCTATCGTCGAGCCTGCCCACACGTCACCTTGTGTATAATTGACATTCCACCATATTGTTATTGTCTGTACTTCGTTGTGCGATTCACAACATTAAATTGTTACTTTTTGGCTTATCCATTGGCCGTTCATTACCGCCCCCTGTTGTGGGTCCGTGTCACGACACTTTCACAACAATATTGTGTTTTATATCGGCTCCTCTGCAGATGGTGGGAAGGAACTGAGGTGCATTTCAAAATAAATTCACATTAATATTTGCATTGTTATCTATTTTTTTTTAAATATTTCTGTTTAACTTTTACTTTTTCACTTTGTTGCAGGTTTGTAGTTTTTGATCAAGACAGAGTAAAAGATGAATTATAACGACACAACACCAAAGAGTGTGTTTGATGAGAAGGAGTCCAGCCTCCCGTCCTGTGAAGGAGGAGACAGTCTGCCAGGAGGAGGACACGCTGCTCCTACAGGTACCGAAGACAAACTCTGAGCTGCTTCAGCAGCTTCACTCGTCCTCATCTGTCAGGACTTGACTTCCAGTCTGAGCAGCAGACGACACGTCCTCTAAACCTGGATCTGTGCACAGATCACAGCAGAGAGCAAAGTTGTCACACTGACAAACTCACCACGTGACAGTCTACCATCTTTTTACACGTTCAGAAATGAGACATAAATATGACTGAACGTTTCCTCTTTTGTTTTACTGTTTTCTCTCCCTCGTCTTTTTCTCTGTGCAGCAGATGGCTGACATGCTCATTCAGTGTTCAGATGCAGAGAACACCATCGATGAGCTGCGACTGAAAGTCAAGGTACAGCATTTAATGTGGACATCAGACTCCCATTAGTCCCTGTTTGATGGTGTGCTGTGGTTCTGAGGGTAAAAACAGACTCACCGTTTAACTTCACCCACTCTTTGGACAGACTTAGAAAGGAGGGAGGTCAGATGAGGGGTCATGATCATTCCCCAAACAGAGTGTGAGCACTGTGACATTTAAAATGTGCAGCAGGACAAACACCATCTGAACACAGACTTCAGAGACACACAGAGGATCAAATCGGTCCTGCTTTTCTGTTCAACAGGACGACATCAACTCTGCAGGGATCCACCAGGGGCCGCCAGTGAGGTGAGTACATACAAATTTTAATTTTATTCTTTGTGATTTGTCTTTCCAACTCAAAATTCTTCATTCGTCATTCTTCCAGTTTCATTCCCAGTCACAGCCCGAGTCTATTATTATTACTTGAGAACGTGAGTATAGAAAATAGATGGATTGTTTTTATTAGAACTGTTCTTTCATTTCACAGAAAAATAATGCATTTCAGACACCACTTCGGTTTTGGTGCTGTTCGATCTTAGTGCTCCATATGATACCGTGGATCATCATGTTTTACTCAATAGGCTGAAGCATTACTTTGGGATTATTGGAAGTGGCCTTGTGTGCTTGATGTCATACCTTTCTAGTCGTTCTCACTGTTTTATACATTAACACTACTGCTAACCTTAGTGATGTGAAATTTGGGGTTCCACAGGGATCTGTCTTGGGCCCCCTGCTTTTCTCCCTTTATATAGCTCCCCTTGGGCATATACTACAGCATTTTGGGATTGCCTTTCATTGCTATGCTGATGATACTCAATTGTATATGCTGATAATTGTAATGGTAATCTCATTTCTCTAAAAACACTAGAGGATTGCCTTGCATCAGTGAGAGGCTGGATGTCTAGTAACTTCCTAATTTTAAATACTAGTAAGACTGAAATGATGGTTCTTGGTCCAACAAGATTCATATGCCATACATCATATGGACAAGGTGAGGAACCCTGGGGTGATTTTTGATCCTGCATTGTCCTTTGGCCTTTATATTAGGGTTGTAAACAGAGGTGTATTCTTCCATTTGTGAAATATAGCGAGGATTCATCCCATTTTGTCCATGGCTAATGCTGAGACCCTGATCCATGCTTTTGTTTCTTCCAGATCGGATTATTGTAATGTCCTATTTTTAGGGTGACCGCAGTCCAGTATTAGGGGTCTCCAATTAGTTCAGAATGCTGCTGCCAGACTTTTGACATGGAGCAGAAGTTTGATCACATCACACCTGTTCTGGCATCCCTCCATTGGCTACCTGTCTCTGTAAAATCAGATTTTAAGGTTCTTTTATCAGCCTATAAAATTGTTTATGGATTGACACCGACCTACTTAGCTGATTTGGTTAAACCGCATGTACCGACCCGGGCTTTGCGCTCACAGAATGCAGGACTGCTTTGTGTTCCAAGGGCGAATAAAAAGTCTATGGGTCAAAGAGCATTCTCATATCATGCCCCAGTCTTATGGAATGGTCTCCCAGTGGCGATAAGACAGTCTAATACTGTGAAGACATTCAAGTCAAGACATATTTCTTTTATCAGTGCTATGGTTAGCATAGTGGGTTGCATCCTTTTTTTTTCTTTTCTATTTTTTGATCTTCTAATTGTGCTTTTTAAATTTGATGTTTTTAATTTATTTTAAAATGTTCTTGAACTGTTTTGTGTGAAGTGCCTTGGGGTGGCGCTGTCGTGATTTGGCGTTTTTATAAATTGAACTGAAATTGAATTGATTTCAGTTTTCATTTGCAAATGGAAAATTACATCCCTATTTTTGACAGACCACAAAAAGCTGTTTATTTTTTTAGACTGTAACATCATGTGTTAGTTATCTAATTTAAATTTGCTGCACGTTTTTAGCTTTCCATTAACAAAAGCTAAGAGATTAATTTTATTGTGTTTTCAGGAAGCAGAACAAAACCTCCATCATCCCCTCCTGTGCTGACACTGTGAAGGAGACGCTCAACCAGGAGGAGCACACGTGGTTCCTCCAGGTACTGATGACAAACTCTGACCCACTTCATCCTCATCTGTTAGGAGTTGATTTTCACTCTTTGTGTGAATTCCCATTGACAATTTTTGATCTGCGATTGTCTGTGTTCTTGCCCCCCCCCCCCCCAAAAAAAAGTCAGATATCAGGTGTAATCACTGGTTAAAGTAAATGTAGCATTACAGAACATTGTGATCAATCAGGAAAGTTTTAAGCATGTTGAAAAAATTAATTACATTGGCATAAATTTTGATTGATAAAATGTGAACAGTCATGTTTAATTGGTGCAGATTTGGATAATCTTGTGTGAAAGTAAACATCCAGGTGTTGTGTGGGCCGCTGAAGAGGTACTGCTGGCCCACCACCACCAGATGGTGCCCTGCTTGAAGTGCGGGCTTCAAGCGAGAGGGCGTCATAGCAACCGGGAGTGACAGCTGTCACCCGTCATCAGCACCAGCTGTCACTCATCCACATCATACCACCACCACCATAAAGGCCGGACTGCAAACTCCAGCTACCTTGGAGGTAATTTTCTCTGCTGAACAAAGCATTGAGTAATAGTCTGAACTTCTTTTGCAGCTGTTTTCCTGTGGTGTTTGCCTTATCTGTGGGATTGGCATTTGGTGTGATCAGCGACGGCTTCGCTTCACACCCCAACCAGATAAGTGGTTAGACAGGAGCTGCACGAGTGTGTGATTGGAGGTGCTCCCTCCCAAAAGAACACAGACGGTGGATTTACGGAGTGTGCGAACTCACACATTAAAACTGTTTCTGTTCTCTGCCAGCAGTGCCAGGTCTGACAGCTGGAGACGGTGGCCACCTGGGGCTCCAGGACTTGGCGGCTCCGGTGTTCTTCAGATCCGTTGGCAGTGAGGGCCGTGTGGGAACCGGCTCGGTTCAGGACGGACATCTCCTATCCTCAAGCCTGCCCACACGTCACTCAACATTTAAATGTCTGTGATACCAAAAACTGTATTTGTCTGTATTCCATTGTGCACTTCACAACATTAAATTGTTAGTTTGGCTTATCCATTTTCCATTCATTTAACGCCCCCTGCTGTGGGTCCATGTTTCTACACCTTTACAACACCAGGTACAATATGCTGAGCAGCAATGGAGAGAATCTGATCTCCTCCCATGGAATTATTACTGAAATTTTGTTTTACTCTGTTTTCTCTCCCCCATCTTTTTTTTCTGTGCAGCAGATGGTCAACATGCTCGTTCAGATGCAGAAAACACCATTGAGCTGCGGCTGAAAGTCAAGGTACAGCATTTAATGTGGACATCAGACTCCCATTAGTCGCTGTCTGATGGTGTGCTGTGGTTCTGAGGGAAAAAAAGACTTACCACTTAACTTCACCCACTCACTGGACAGACTTAGAAAGGAGGGAGGTCAGATGAGGGGTCATGATCATTCCCCAAACAGAGTGTGAGCACTGTGACACTTAAAATGTGCTGTAAGATGTGCAGCAGGACAAACACCATCTGAACACAGAGACTTTAGAGACCCACAGAGGATCAAATCTGTGCTGCTTTTCTGTTCAACAGGATGACATCGACGTGTGCTTGCTCACGGCCCTCGGCTCAGTTGACTGTTGATGAGATGAAAAGACCTGACTGAGGTCAGGGACCAGGACTCGGAAACACTGCTGTTAAAGTTCACCTGGCTTTCTGGAAAGGCAGGATTTATCTGCTTAACTTGTTGACGATTCTTAAAGCCAAAAGTTGGCAGTAGTGCAACATCACTGATGCCAGACTTGCTGCATATCAGCAGGACCAGAAGAAGAATGTCGCTGTGTTGCCATGTCAGAATTCTGTGCTCTGAGGAAGTGCGAACTGACTCTGTAACCACACTAAACGTGATCCCTGTAGTCTGTCTGCTGGATTATGGACAATCGATCTCAAAGGAATTGATTCCCTTTTTCTTTTTTTTTTTTCTTTTTTTTTTGGCTGGCAAGATTTCCTGACTGAACGACCATCTCCATACAGTATGTCATCAAAATCCATATGGAGCAGTCTTAAAATCAAATTAAAACATTTCATGTTGACTTTGGAGTTGTATTTAAACAATTACAGGCAACAGTTTTGAAGTCAAATGTTTTAATTAAAATTGTGATAATTTTCCAAAATACTCAGGGTCAGTACAAAAGGTTGGTACTAGTGGGACCACTCTGTGAGAAAGGCTCAAGTACTACTTTAGGCATCCTGTATGCAAACTAATAGACAAATTAACGAACTGTCAAGTCTGCAGAAAAAAGTCAGCAGAGCCGACCTGAACTCCATCCAATATTTATACTGGTCCAGGAAAAGAGCTGGTAACATCTCTGCAGACCCCTAACACCCTGGACACACTGTTTAAACTCCTCCCCTCTGGTCGATGATACAGAGCTCTGTACGCCAAAACAACCAGACACAGGAACAGTTTCTTTCCACAGACCATCGCACTTAACCTGCCAAAAAAACTCACTAATTCATGTATAAGGGTGATTCTTAGACTACGGGCAGTTTTATGTCCCTTGATCATATTTTATGAAAAAAGGGGAAATTTCACACTTTTAGTTATCTTTACAATGAAAGTGTTTGAAGAAATTTGTCCTAGTAGTCTATGATGACTTTTTCACCTTTTTTCAGCATCATTATATGCAAATATTGCCGTTTTGTGCTTGTCCCACACCCAGACTTATGATCTTCAATGATAAAAATGAATAGTAAACAAACATTTTTTCTAATGTTTTAAAATATCTCTGAATAAAATATCAGTAAAATAATCAAAACATAAATGGGGTATTAAATGTCATACAACTGTTGTGATTTTTTTTTTAAACAAAATGTAGTTGTCCCACACTATTGCCGTAATTTCCACCACAACAATAATGTCCCTTTAAAAAGTTTGTATGAAAGATTGTGTGAGTAGTTTCTATGGAGATAAACAGTAACATCAGAGCACATGTATATAGCGCCAAATCACAACAAACAGTTGCCCCAAGGCACTTTATATTGTAAGGCAATGGTGTGGTGGAAATTACATTTACAAGGCCAATAGTACCCGTAGTTAAAGAATCACCCATAACTTAACTTCAATCTGTTGTCTATTTCACACATCCTTTTCTTTTGTTTTATTGCACATCTTACTTGCACATTTTATTACTGTGGATTATTCAGTATTTAATGTATATTTATACATGCTGTATAGAGAGAGTACAGCTCAAACTGAAGTCAAATTCCTTGTATTATGTGAATACTTGTCGAATAAAAGCTATTCTGATTATTTTACACTCAACAAAAATATAAATGTAACACTTTTGGTTTTGCTCCCATTTTGTATGAGATGAACTCAAAGATCTAAAACTTTTTCCACATACACAATATCACCATTTCCCTCAAATATTGTTCACAAACCATTCTAAATCTGTGATAGTGAGCACTTCTTTGCTGAGATAACCCATCCCACCTCACAGGTGTGCCATATCAAGATGCTGATTAGACACCATGATTAGTGCACAGGTGTGCCTTAGACTGCCCACAATAAAAGGCCACTCTGAAAGGTGCAGTTTTATTGGGGGGGGGGGGGGATACCAGTCAGTATCTGGTGTGACCACCATTTGCCTCATGTAGTGCAACACATGTCCTTCGCATAGAGTTGATCAGGTTGTCAGTTGTGGCCTGTGGAATGTTGGTCCACTCCTCTTCAATGGCTGTGCGAAGTTGCTGGATATTGGCAGGAACTGGTACACGCTGTCGTATACGCCGGTCCAGAGCATCCCAAACATGCTCAATGGGTGACATGTCCGGTGAGTATGCCGGCCATGCAAGAACTGAGACATTTTCAACTTCCAAGAATTGTGTACAGATCCTTGCAACGTGGGGCCGTGCATTATCCTGCTGCAACATGAGGTGATGTTCTTGGATGTATGGCACAACAATGGGCCTCAGGATCTCGTCACGGTATTTCTGTGCATTCAAAATGCCATCAATAAAATGCACCTGTGTTCTTCGTCCATAACAGACGCCTGCCCATACCATAACCCCACCGCCACCATGGGCCACTCGATACACAACATTGACATCAGAAAACCGCTCACCAACACGACGCCACACACGCTGTCTGCCATCTGCCCTGAACAGTGTGAACCGGGATTCATCCGTGAAGAGAACACCTCTCCAACGTGGCAAACGCCAGCGAATGTGAGCATTTGCCCACTCAAGTCGGTTACGACGACGAACTGGAGTCAGGTCAAGACCCCGATGAGGACGACGAGCATGCAGATGAGCTTCCCTGAGACGGTTTCTGACAGTTTGTGCAGAAATTCTTTGGTTATGCAAACCGATTGTTTCAGCAGCTGTCCGAGTGGCTGGTCTCAGACGATCTTGGATGTGAACATGATGGATGTGGAGGTCCTGGGCTGGTGTGGTTACACGTGGTCTGCGGTTGTGAGGCTGGTTGGATGTACTGCCAAATTCTCTGAAACGCCTTTGGAGAAGGCTTATGGTAGAGAAATGAACATTCAATACACGAGCAACAGCTCTGGTTGACATTCCTGCTGTCAGCATGCCAATTGCACGGGAAATGGTGATATTGTGTATGTAGAAAAAGTTTTAGATCTTTGAGTTCATCTCATACAAAATGGGAGCAAAACCAAAAGTGTTGCGTTTATATTTTTGTTGAGTGTATTTCCTGTTGGATTTCAGACCCTTAGAATGTGAAGAAAAAAATGGCACCCTATATTTTTTTGATCTTTCAAATTCAAGCGAGTCTACCCCCCCCCCCCCCAAAAAAAATAATAATAAAAATTAAAATATAACTAAAAAATACATGAAATTACAAATGCCATCACTAATTACACCGTTTCTTTCGGCTTCTCCCTTTTGGGGCACCACAGGACATCTGACTGATATGTGTGTAATATATATATATATATATATATTACACACGCTCACACTAAGCTCTTTCAATAGTAATTTTAACTTGCTGTTTCTCAAAAAAGACCTCACTGGGTAAAAAACCAAATCAAAACAACACAGTATTTTTGGAAATTAGTGTGCATGTTCTCATTTTCCTATTCTTATGATGTTTAACACCATATATAACTATAAAAGCAGATTAACAAATGATTTTGCACAATATGACCCTTGAAGCATTTGAACATACCCAAGTTGCATAACAACCTCATCCTTCTAAGAATGAGGTTTTTTAAGTATTTGTAGACAGCTCCATGTGAATGATAAAACTCCACAACTATTTATTTATGAACAGGAGTATTCATATTTGTATATCCAATTTATTACGTGTAAATCTTGATATTAAGATTTAGTTTGCCTCTTTTGGTGGTGGTGGGGGGATGAAAACAGTTTTGCTTTTGTTGACTCATTAGATCTGGCAACAAAGGGCATTCATGTCCGCCATTTCTGTAAGCGAAGACCTGCGTGAGAGCGACAAACGATATTATATTCATCTCGACAGTAAATACGGTATGTCCTTAAAAGTCATTTCTAAACTACAGTCATGTCTAATATTTGTATTTTGATGGGTGGTGTGCCTTGTTGTGCAGCTGAAGAGTGAAGATAGAAAAAGGCTTTTGTTAGGTTTAGCTAACGCTAGCTCGTCCTCTGCCATTATGAGGCCCCAGCTTTCTTTTTTAACCTTTGTCTTTTCTCATGTGTGAACGCTGTAATTTCTGTTGTTTTCTCGCGTTTGTTGCAATTATTTGCTATAGGCCATTAACTTGTTTGTGTAGTATAGCTATAATTAGCGCTGATTTATGTGGGCCAACAGTGGCGCCGCCTACAGACAGCTGCAGTGTCCTGCAGCTTTTGATGACAAGGCTGAAAGAAGTCGGTGTAGGACATTTTCGCTTGTAAATGCGCAAGACATTGACGATTTAAAGATCTTTAATGAAATCTATCTGATGGAATGTGTTGAACTGGGGGAAAATCTCGGAGCTGTTTGTACAAATAATATGGACAGTATTCAAAGGTGAGAAATTCTGAGATTGTCACCGTTTGATTCGCAGCAGTGTACTCAGATTGTAGCCGTCATGCCCTGGTCGTCACACTGAGATTGCAAACAATTCTTTCTTATAGTTAGACAGATTTTATTGTCATTCAGTCAACACGTGTGCACAGAACGAAATTTCGTTGCAGTGGGCTCAGGACAGGATTAAGCAAGAGCAAGCTGAGATTTCTGACATGCACCAATCCAGATCACGTCCAAAATTCAGTGGAGTCCTCCATGCCCTAATATCTCTCTGTAGGTATACGTGTATGACCTAAATATGGCGTCCGCTGCTGTGGATGTATCAGCTGTACATGGCCTGAGAGACTTTCCAGGCAGTAGTGCTGAGTTTGAGTTTCATGGAATGTTTATTTTTTTGACAATCGGGAATCCCCCTATTTGATGACATAGTTGAAATCCCCCTGCAACCTTATTTTCGAACAGCATTACTTTGATGAGTAGGTTAGGAAATTCTGTGATTGAAAAAGTAGAAGAAATTTGCCTTGAAGGCGAGTAAGATCTGTTTTCAGATCATATTGAACAGTTAATTCATGTAATTACATACCTTTCTGCAAAGTTTGGTGGTGATCGAAGCCTTCGCATGCATATTTTTTATGATACACAAAACCGATGTCGAGTCAGTAAGATGGCGGACATGGCGAAATTGACGTTTTTTAAACCTTGGAAAGTACTGTCAGAAAAACAGTGTTTTATATGGTGGATTGTTGCAAATCACACATTTAAATGAGATAATAATTAGGTTTGACAGAGTACCATCATTTTGAAGGTCTCTATAACAGAGCTGAAACAACAAATCGAGTTACTCAATTAAAATTGATTATTAAAATAGTTGTCAACTAATTTAGTCATCGATTAGTTGCTAAATAACTTTGTTTTATCGCAAATGTTTTGTTTTTTACATATAATCAACCGAGCTTTGCTTTGAATCTTGAACCAATGAAGGAGTGCTTCGAGCTGCTGCTTCATTGGTTTCATTTATTTTATTTCGCTTTATCTTATTTTTTCTCCACTAAAACCCTAAAGAGCATATGTCTGTGAGGAATATTTACCTTTTTTTATGTTAAACTGACCTGTTATGGTCTTCTGAAACAGTTGATAGATGTATTTTATGCAAATGCCGATGCTAATACGTTAGCATGTCTATGGCGTTTTCAGTGTTAAAGTTAGCATTAAGCTACTGGCATTTCAGCATGTTTGTGCATTTGTTTTCTGTATAATAATTAATGGTTCGGCATTTGTTGTCGTAAAAGAGTCAAATGTATTACAAATTATAATATTTTTTTATTTATTTTTATTTATATATTAATAATAATAGCAACAATAATAATAGTAATAATAACTAATGCTACAATACAATTTTAGAGAAAGGGACATGAGTCACATGACCATGTCCTGATGACTATGACCACATAGTTTACAAGTTATACAGAGAATGTTGCCCATATAATGAGTCAGGCTACAGTTTTTAATTTAGGTTTTCTGGTTAACTGGTTATGCTAATTGCTCATTTGCAGCAACAAAAATATCTTTTCACCATATATTTTATAACATATGTTTGAGTGTTGTTTTATGGCAACTCAGCACTTTGATAAAGCAATGTCATTTGAAATAATTATTTTTGTTCTTTATTATAAACTGTTTTATTCTTTATTATTTCATATTTCAACAGCCAAGGGACATTTGACGATTTGTTGATTTTTCAAGTATTTTAAGTTTTCAAATAATGTTCTGTTATTAAATAAAGTGGTGGAAGGAGAGAAAAATTGTTTCCCTGACACATTTTTAAAAAAATTCCCCGCTAATCCGATTAATCGTGTCAAATCCCATCAGATTCATCGATGATCCAAATAATCGTTTGTTGCAGCCCTACGCTATAAGCTCTTTTGTAACCACCATTTCTGTTAGAGTTCCTTTAACTTTAATTTTTTTTTGTCATGTACCTACTATCTGTGGTGCACATTTGGTGAAAATCCGTAAAGTACGTTTTTTTTGTTTGTTTGTTTACGTAATTCTTCAACGCCTATATAAAGTGAATTATTGAGCCAGAATCCAGATCTGGATCGAGTTCACCTCCAGAATTTAATGCAGTCTTCCGTGGCCTAATATCTATCTGTCGTGAAAATTTTGGCAAATTCGTTCAGTAGTTTTGACTTAATCCTGCTAACCGATAGACAGACATACAAATAAACGCCAATGATTTTATTAACATCCTTGGCAGATATAAATATCTCAAAATATATTATATGTAAGAGTTTAAAAGAACGGTGCAAGGTGCAATAGTAAAAGTGACCTGTGTAGTTGACAGTTGTGCAAAAGAAGAAAAAAATGTTCAAGTAATTGGAAGGCAGAAATACGAGCAGCATGTTTTCATTAAAAAAAACAAAAAACAAAAACTTAAAGAACAATGAAAACAAACATCTGCTTCTGGACCTGAAGGAAAACAAGGTATCCAATAATACGAGTATATCACAATTAAATAATTAACTTTTACAACGAATTGCAATATCAAAAGTATTAGTGAATATAAATAGCCTTTGTCAGAGTAAAAAAGTAAGTCCCTTCAGCTGCTCCTTTGTTTTCACTTGAGGTCGACACAGCATATTCAAGGTGGATCTGCATGTTGGCACCACATTACGTGGAGAAATGTGGCAGGGGTGGGTTTTTAATACAGAACCTTCCACATTGAAATCAAGCGCACTAACCACTTGGTCACCACCCCTGCAGCCTTTGTCAAAGTCAATGACGTAATTAAAAAAGAAAACGCAGACCTAAATTTATAACTTGTAATTATCATTGTTATTTTTAAAAAAAAAGATGAGGTCTACATTTTCTCATGAGACAGAAATAACTTCATTCATCAAACACTTAAAGGATAAATACATCACACTGCTTGGCAGATGTGATCACAAGGCATGAGAAGGCACATAGGTTTAAACAAGTTCTAAAAGAGCACTTATATCGGAACTGAAAAAAATGTGAATTGGCCCATTTCTATTTAGTTAAAGGGCTTTAACAAAAATACTGCTATAATCATTTCAAAATTACATCCATTTACAGCACTATGCTCAGTTTCAGTATTTAGGTAAACAGGGTATTTCAACAGTGAATCTAGAAGTGAGCACCAGGGGGACAAATCGTATTCTGTCCACATCAGCATGCATGACACAGGCGCATATCATGCAGGGGGACTGATTACATTACTGCTCAGACCCCCACACAGTTATCACATACTGCACTGCACCATGTTTTACCTGCACATGAGAAATACTTAAAACTGCAGAAAATGAATGTCCACCACTTTTGCTGTGATGAGACTGATCGGACGTTTCTTACAAGTTGCAACTGAAAAAGAAGCTCAGCATTTGTAAATAAATGTATTAAACTCAGTGTGACACATTCAGTACAACAATCTGTGCATGACTAAATTTTTTCCCCCAAATAAAATGCACTTCAGTAAAAAAGAACTACACTCAACAAAAATATAAACGCAACACTTTTGGTTTTGCTCCCATTTTGTATGAGATGAATTCAAAGATCTAAGACTTTTTCCACATACACAATATCACCATTTCCCTCAAATATTGTTCACAAACCAGTCTAAATCTGTGATAGTGAGCACTTCTCCTTTGCTGAGATAATCCATCCCACCTCACAGGTGTGCCATATCAAGATGCTGATTAGACACCATGATTAGTGCACAGGTGTGCCTTAGACTGTCCACAATAAAAGGCCACTCTGAAAGGTGCAGTTTTATCACACAGCACAATGCCATAGATGTCGCAAGATTTGAGGGAGCATGCAATTGGCATGCTGACAGCAGGAATGTTAACCAGAGCTGTTGCTCGTGTATTGAATGTTCATTTCTCTACCATAAGCTGTCTCCAAAGGCGTTTCAGAGAATTTGGCAGTACATCCAACCAGCCTCACAACCGCAGACCACATGTAACCACACCAGCTCAGGACCTCCACATCCATCATGTTCACATCCAAGATCGTCTGAGACCAGCCACTCGGACAGCTGCTGAAACAATCGGTTTGCATAACCAAAGAATTTCTGCACAAACTGTCAGAAACCGTCTCAGGGAAGCTCATCTGCATGTTCGTCGTCCTCATCGGGGTCTCGACCTGACTCCAGTTCGTCGTCGTAACCGACTTGAGTGGGCAAATGCACACATTCGCTGGCGTTTGGCACGTTGGAGAGGTGTTCTCTTCACGGATGAATCCCGGTTCACACTGTTCAGGGCAGATGGCAGACAGCGTGTGTGGCGTCGTGTGGGTGAGCGGTTTTCTGATGTCAATGTTGTGGATCGAGTGGCCCATGGTGGCAGTGGGATTATGGTATGGGCAGGCGTCTGTTATGGACGAAGAACACAGGTGCATTTTATTGATGGTGTTTTGAATGCACAGAGATACCGTGACGAGATCCTGAGGCCCATTGTTGTGCCATACATCCAAGAACATCACCTCATGTTGCAGCAGGATAATGCACGGCCCCATGTTGCAAGGATCTGTACACAATTCTTGGAAGCTGAAAATGTCCCAGTTCTTGCATGGCCGGCATACTCACGGGACATGTCACCCAATGAGCATGTTTGGGATGCTCTGGACCGGCGTATACGACAGCGTGTATCAGTTCCTGCCAGTATCCAGCAACTTCGCACAGCCATTGAAGAGGAGTGGACCAACATTCCACAGGCCACAATTGACAACCTGATCAACTCTATGCGAAGGAGATGTGTTGCACTGCATGAGGCAAATGGTGGTCACACCAGATACTGACTGGTATCCCCCCCCCAATAAAACAGAACTGCACCTTTCAGAGTGGCCTTTTATTGTGGACAGTCTAAGGCACACCTGTGCACTAATCATGGTGTCTAATCAGCATCTTGATATGGCACACCTGTGAGGTGGGATGGATTATCTCAGCAAAGGAGAAGTGCTCACTATCACAGATTTAGACTGGTTTGTGAACAATATTTGAGGGAAATGGTGATATTGTGTATGTGGAAAAAGTTTTAGATCTTTGAGTTCATCTCATACAAAATGGGAGCAAAACCAAAAGTGTTGCATTTATATTTTTGTTGAGTGTAGATGAAGTATTTAAATGTAAAGACTAAGGTTAATGAAGAAATTGCAGACTTTCTGCTTCTGAAAACCAGTGAAGCAGAGAACCAGTGAACAGCGGGTCGAAGCGCTGTTTCGTTGCTTCAAGCAGACCCGCTGCAATCTGCAGTTAACATAGAGAAATGATCATTTTTCCCATAAACGCCCTCAAAAACAAAGGCCGGTCCAGTGTCCAGAACTGAAGGACCGAAAAGGGAATCATTAAGCAAAAAGGCTGTTGATATCATCATGTTTGTTGTGATAGAAATGTGCTTTCTGGCTTCTGTCCGTGGTGCATTCAGTGTGCATCGGAAAAAAAATTGATGGAAACAGGTGGTAAGCGATGCAACATGATTTCATCTGTCATTTGAATTGATGCACACTGAATGAATCGATACACTCGCATCGCATTTGTATCTAGATACTGTTTCATATCGATTCATCTCCACATGCCTAGTATGTATGTATATTATGGATGGGACCGATCTGATCCAGTGTTGGTATTGGGTTCTGATACCAATGTAATTCACGGATTGGAAAATTCTGATCCAACCTGCGGACATTTCCAATCCAAGAGCCATGTCTCTCTCTGTGTGTGTCTTCTGTTGAAACATCTCCAAATGGGATTCCCTGCAGGCTGCAAGCTGCGGAAGGGATTTCCTGAACGGAGGTGTGTCTCAATGAAACAGGGAGTAATGAATGAGACACGCCTCCTTTCAGGAAATTCCTTCCACAGTTTGTAGCCAGCTAGCAGGCGAGCATTTGCTGTCCTGTGGCTGACAAACTTCATCCCAACATATCCGCTGTATTTTACATTGAAAACACCGCAAAGCAAGATAGCAACGTGCAATGTTTGCAAAGCCATTGTACCGAGTAGCAGAAGCTCCATCGCGACCTACAATACAGCGAACTTAATCAAACATTTGAAAAAGCGCCACATTCAAGAGCATGAGGATTTTAGCTGGGACAAAAAAAGACGAAATGAGCTGGCCGGAAGGGTGCGACGATTTACCCAGACTGACTCCAAATATACAGGGCTGTGAAATGAAAATTGTGAAATCAGAGGAAAATTTGCAGGCGGTCTGGGGTGCATAGCACCCCCTGGAGCCGAGGTCTAGGGCCCTGTGCGGCCCCAGAAACCAAATCTTTTTTTTAATCTAATGATACATTTTCAGCATCTCCTGGAAGAAAAAAAAATCTCAAAATTAGTGCATATTTAAACGATCCTACAGTTGTGCTCAAAAATTTACATACCCTTGCAGAATTTTTGCTTTTTTGGCCATTTTTAAGAGAATATGAATGACAACACAAAAACTTTTTTGATGCATGGTTAGTGGTTGGGTGAAGCCATTTATTGTCAACCAACTGTTTCTTCTTTTTAATTCAAAACGACAAGAGAACTACCCAAATGAATCTGATCAAAAGTTTACGTACCCCTGTTCTTAATCCTGTGTATTGCTCCTTTTAACATCAATGACAGCTTGGAGTCATACATGTACATACATGAAAACATAAAAAGAAATTTGACCCATACGTTTAACCCAGCCTAACGACAGTTAGACACAGTCCAACCACTGGGCGCAGCCATGGTCCAGTGTTCGGGGTCCAACTCCAGATTGAGAAAATGCTGCCTTAGTCAGGGGCTGAAATTAGCGTATCATAATTTGCATGTTTTTTAGAGAGGGAGAAAACTGAAGTGCCCAGAGAAAACCTTCTGCAGACATGGGGAGAACATGCAAACTAACTCCCCACAGAAAGGAAACAGGCATGGGTGTAATCGAACACAGGACCTGTTCCTGTGAGGCAAAAATGCTAACCGTTGATCCACTGTCTTGATCTAACAACTAATCGGTTAACTAATTAATCAATCTGTAATGCACATCATTATTTGGAGTCCAGCGGCTAAATAGTCATTTGTACATTTATTTTCAATTTATTTATCAGGCATTGGGTCATTTCCACATCATTCACACAATTTGTAT
Source organism: Thalassophryne amazonica (assembly GCF_902500255.1). NCBI lineage: Eukaryota > Metazoa > Chordata > Actinopteri > Batrachoidiformes > Batrachoididae > Thalassophryne > Thalassophryne amazonica. The sequence goes on along the minus strand of NC_047105.1, from coordinate 54,870,170 downwards.
AAAAATACTAAAGCCAAAGCTGAAAGTCTGCACTTTTAGATCCTAGTAATTGATTTGGTACTTTTATCATTGACTTTGCACCAGTTTTACACAAACTTCTATCTTTGTTTACAGATAACGTACTGTCTCCAAAAATGTGGCATGGACCAGGGCAGGGACCACGTGGAGGGCCAAGCTTTCAGTAAGCAGGCTGCATTTATTGACAACTGAAAGACAAAGTGTAAACGTAATTGTTTGTAGCCTTGCTTGATTATATACTTTATTGGTTGGATAACTTTGTTGGATAAGTTAAATTTTGATGAGCTTATTTTGTGATATTGATTATGCTTTAGCTTTCATCATGTGACAATGCTTAATTTAATTTCCATTATTCCAAATTTTATATTACAGTGGTGGCCATCATGGAGAAATGTTTGGGGGCAGGGATTGGTATATGCATGAAGGTAGAGAGCATGATGGGATGTACATGGGGCCCATGGGTCATATGGACCCAAGACCCCTCAACCCACCACCGATGGACATGAGAAGGATGGACATTCCACCTATGAGGGGGTGTGACATGGACCCACGTGAAATGCGAGGCAGAGACCCAAGTAGAGATTTCTTCACACCTGAAAATGAAACAGACTTCAGTCTGAGGAGGCAATATGAAGTGTCCATTAGAGAAAAACTGAGGCATTCTTCTGAATTTATGGGACCAGGCATGGGAGCAAGAGGTGTGCCACCACGGGAACCAAACAGATTTATGGATATGGGAGATAGAGAGAGAGTTAATTACAATATGTCATGGCAAAATAATCCTGATTGTGATCGGAGAAGAGGGGTTTCCTTTGACCGAATGGAATGTCGTGATGGATTTGGGGCTACCCATGACACACCTCCAGTGAATATGGGTGATAGAGGTCCCTTTCAAATGGACATACCTCAGCACGAAAGAAGAATGATGGACACTGACAGACGCGAACGGCCACCTTTCAATCCAAGAGGTAGATTTGACTCTGATACGGATTTCAGAAATCGTCCGGGATCATCAGCTGAATTTAGAGAGAGATCTCCCTTAAGATTAGGAACCAGTGATGTTACTCAAGTGGATAGAACAAGATCAGGAATACCTTCAGAAGTTAGTGTTCCACCAAGACAGCAGAAGGTGGATGTAGAACATTCTTTGAGAAAGCAGGAGTATGAAGATTCACGAGACAGTCCTATTGCTGATTACAGAAGTGGTGAAGAGATGACTCTTGCAGAAGAATGGAAAAACCGTTGCAAAGACAAGAACTCTTCCCTAAGCAAGAGTGATATTGTGGAAGGGAATATTGCTCTTAAGATGCCTTCAGATTTTGGCAGAGGCATTAAAACTCGAGATCAACCACCATTTCAGGAAAGGGATCAGCCAGATGTCAGCTTTGCTCACAGGGGACACTTTGCTGATCCATCAGCTGGAAGCAAAGCTTCACAAGAACATCACCTTCCAGAATTAAATCCGCTTGCTGGCCCTCTTAGCAGAGAGAATGAGGGTAAACGTTGGCTTGGAGAAAGTGACCCCAAACGTGAACAGGAAAAATTAAATCTTCCTGAAAGGACCACTTACCTCCAGGAGATGAATTTATCCACAGGTAAACTTCTGGAGGCACATAGTGGTTTTAAGGGGCAGAAGGATATCCCACACAGTGAAGTACTAGGCAGGAGTAAGATGGGGGCAGAAGATGATTTCCAAAGCAACAGCACTGCACAGCTTAGGGATCAGGACTACAGAGATATTGATTACAGAACTGGGTCTGTAACAGTATTTGATTACAGACATGAGAACTTTCAAGCCCCGGAGAAGTTTGTCAAAGAGTCTAAACCAGTCCCAGTTTCAAAACCCAGCGAGTCGGGTTGTAAGGTATGTATGTTCTAAGTATTTGCTTAACACAACAAATTGTAACTTTTTACAGTTTTGGCATTGCAATAAACTTGAATTTTACTCAGTTTCCATCAAAGGATCAGGATTACAGAAATGCATTGGTGGAGGACAAAGTTTCCAATACTATATCCATAACTGGTATTCCAAAGAATGCGACAATGGAGCAGGTAAAAATGAATTATGAAAACAAAGCTGTTGTTTGGTTGTACAATCAAACTGTGATATGGTTTTCTTGTTGATAGGAGTCCGCATGATGTGATGTAATGACTTTTTCGTTTGTTTGTTTTGATCATTGCAGATTCTTGGTGCGTTTGCAGTCCGTGATGGTGTGCCAATGCAGGGGATGAAAATAAAAGGTGTTGTGCCTGGTAAGAAATGGTTTTCTTTCTGGGACTATTGGGGCAGACGATTGCTAACATGCCCCACAACGCATTTCGCTTTTTCGACATTTGGCTTGCCGCAATCTTTCTTTTAAATGATTCTTGGTTGCTGTTCTTGTTCTCCGGCTGTGTGAACTCGCTCAGTGAGGAAGGATGGGGCACTTCATCATGCCATCCTTTTTCTTGTCTCAGGATGTGAGGTGGCGGTTGACAGATTTATTTAGAATTCACTTCTTTGTATTTTTGCAGTGACTTGTAATGGCTTTCACTAAAGACCTGTGACACAAATGATTGATACATCATTTAAATTCGAAGGTGTTTATCAAAGATTATCAACAATTCTGAAATGTGAGTGCTTTGTTAGGGCTTTTCTTAAACTTCAGGTTCTTCATCCCAGCGATCTTAATTTCTGTTTTTGAATGAAGTCCTGTGGGGGTTGCTTTGCACATGATTATGTGCAACACCAAGGCCTTTTGTGAAGCTGATCATGTCATATTTTAAGTCAGGAACATTTAATATCGCTGCATATCAAGACTTCAACACATGAAGAGATGTAAGGTATTATTTTACTCCCAAGAGGCCAGCTCTACCATTGCCTAATTGTATCTCTGTGGTGTACAACATGCAGTTGTTCACTGCCACTGGTGTGGAATCTGTTGAGGCTTAGTTTTACTAAAGCCTGGGCTGTCAGCAAGACTAATGCTTGAGTCATCAGATGACTGTATTAAAAACAAACAAAACATAATTCTTTAAAAGGTATGTATATCAGTAAAGATACGAAATTCGCTTAGAGAAATACTCACCGATTTCGAAGTGTTCACGAACTGCTGTCTTTGTGTTGTAGTGGGTGATTGTCATTGCTGGTATAACTAACAAAACCCCATTTGTATTTCAAATGCTGTCCCCAGGTTACAGCTACGATTCCGCCTTTGTGGAGTTTTTAAGCCTCGATGATGCAGTCCACTTCATGGAGTCCAACAAGGTGGCCCATCCTCGTCACCCTACGAAGGCTGTCTCACGCATCAGGATTACGAGGGATTGAGAGTGGATTTAGTAGATGGGGGCGGGAATGATTATACCTGGGAAAGGGTTGCTAATATTTTTAGTGATTTGATAACGGAAACTGTTATTTTAACTGTTAACCGTTATTATTCATAGGTAGAGCAGTAATTAAGTTTTTAACCAGAAAATCGCAGTGTTAATTTATCTTACTTTTTTCACATATAAGGGTCTTATAAGGGAAATTTAAGCATTAATATGGCAGCCAAAAATTATTTTCAATGTGAAGATGTAGTAACGCAATGGCGTCCTGCTCAGAGAATGAAGCAACACTCCCCCTGTGAGTGTGTGGTGTTATCTGAGCATTTCTATAACTTGTTTTCATAGCAGGACTGTTTGTGCATTAAATGCATGCAAGTCCTGGCCTGTGAAACCATTGCCCCGCTCCATGTTCATAAATAAAGTAGTAATGACCACCCATATAGCACTGTGCATGTTTAATGCTAAAATGTATTTAAGTAACCACACAGTGCAGATTGGGTCGATGAGTATGTATCCGTGACATGTTGCAGAATCCACCATGTGATGGAGCTGCTTTCAGTACCAACTGCAGACGACCCAGACAAGTGTTTTCTTAGCCATACAGATGGTTAAAAAAATACATATTGGCTTGTATGTGGGGTTATCTAACAGCTAATTTTTTACAATTTTTGAATGACTTCATATTGACAATTAAGGTAATCTAGCACTGTGTTTACATTACATGGCTTGTTTAATAACCTACAGTCATAAGTAATTAACTCATTTGCACGCTGTATTTAACCTTGACTAGTGCCAATTAGCAAATGATGTGGGAGGGGTGGTGCAAAGATTGAAAAAGATTAAAATGACAGGAGATGTTTTTGAGATGTGAGACAAAGATCAGAGTTTATTATCCCCACTGACCAATGCTGTGTGTATGGCAGTCATACCTGTGAATATTGTTCATAGAAGGGTGAAGTAACACTGCTTTATCTCCACTAGAAACCCCCCTTTTAACACAGACAAAGATTTGCTCTGGCTCCGAGACATCAGTTTGACCCTCTGGCTTTGTCCACTCCATTTAATCTCGTAGGATCAGGAAGAAAAAAGACATTCCTAAAGATGGCTGTAATCTTCATTCGAGCATGTGTTTGCGTTGCCAAAGACATGGCGTCCCTCATTTCGACAAAGAAAACAAAAGAGTATGCATCCAACAGCCCTTAACTTTCTACCTGATGATTTGACAACTACTCGAGTCACATTTATTCAGTGACTGGGTACGCTGTGTTGTCAGTAGGCTTGGCTTTTTTCTTTTTCAACTCCCTTTCCGGGCTTTTGTTTAACATCATTCACTTAACTTGTTCTATTCATGTATGCAAGCTTGGAAGAATGAAAATTGAATCATAATGAGAAGACCTATGACAGTCCAGCCTTACTCAACCTTAAGGAAGTAGTGAGTGAGTTGGGATTACACTTGGATTGTTTAGTTAGTCAGGTCTGGGAACGTGCTGAACATCGCTGCAGCCACCACACTATGGAACTACCTTGGGTCTTGGATGGTAACCGCAGAGTCAGCCAACTAGTTCATCTCACTCTCTTGAAAGTAGTCATCTGCCGCAGCCAGATGAAACACAGGCATTCTTTTGGCTCTTTCCACATGTAGAAGTTTTCAAGGGTACGTGTGCTACATCAAGCCTAGAGAAGCATGCCACATGTCCAAGACGTCAGTTGATGTTTCTTCACAGTGCAAGTGATACTCATCTCAGTCTCCCTAAGTACTTCATTTGATACAAAATTATTCCAGGGGTACCCAAGGATCCTCCGAAAAGACTTGGTACCAAAGATATCCAGTTGTCACCTTAGGTCACTGAGTAGTGTCCATGACTCACAGTGATACAATAAGACAATATCCACCAGGACCTTAAAGACTTGGACCTTCCTTCTTCTGCAATGTATCAGCCTTGCCAACCACCTTTGTTCAGAGACCTCAGGACTATAAGATTTTCCCATGTGTCTCTCAAGCTCAAAGGCCAAGGATATAGAGACATGAAAGGTCAACGTCGAGATAGGTGAATGTGTCTTCAAGTTTGACACTTTCACCAAGTACAGCTACACTTCTGATGGCTGAAGTCCAGGATATCATCAATGAGGATCTTGGTCTTTTTCCAGGACAATCGCAAAACAGACTTAAACCACTTGGACTCCTCAACTTTGATGGGGAGCTTTTTAATGTTTGACAGGAATATTTGTAATCACATTTACAGCTTGGTAAAATATTGTGAAGTTCATGGATTTGTATCCTCATTTGTGCAATACTGCAGACAGAAAAGAGTTTTTGGAGATATTAGAAATTATTGCAGTTTTGAATACTTGCATTACGTGCCTTGTTACTGGATCCTGCATTTTCTTTAGCATGGTTTAGTCAGGTTTGCAGTGTTTCTGAGGGTTTTATTTTCAGCTGCCTACAATCTGTAAATTCTGTGGCATATAATTTTGCCAATTCAAAATCTTAAGTGTTTGGCCAGACTTTTCTTCCAGTTGAACTTTTTTTATTACATTTCTCTAACATATTTCCTAAAGAGTGCGTGCCTTCTTGATGTCATTTTCTTGAAGTCGTCGCTTTTCTTCCTCTAGAATGTGCTTGTGAAATTCTTTTTTTGGCTGACTTATTTGAATGAGTAGGTGTATTTGACAGTGACCGGGCTGGGTCTACTGTGATGGTCTGTTTGAAGGGCCTTCGTTGTTGATGAAGAGGTTCTGCTACTTAGAAGTAAAAGGTTGTGGCGGTTTGGTTTGCTTAGTTCTGTTATATGCTAATCATGTAGTTCGTGGTATGTAATTGTTTCCACTTCCAGTTTGTTTTGGTCTTGTGTGTACAGTGACCAATAAAGTATATAATTATCACTCTATCACAGTGATATCACAGAAACCTATTAAAACCTGAATGTTTAAGGATGTTTTTACCCTTTAAGTTTGTTGCAAATTACACGGCAATAAAAAAAAACTACTGTACTCCTTGTAAAGAAAACTGATTGACAATATAGTTCTTGTGAGATTAAGGTTTTAATTTATCCAGAGTGTTCTGTATCTCTACACTCAAACTGCTGAGAATCTGGATATTACTTGGGCTACAAAGTTCTCTCATTTTGGACAGTATTCCAAGGGCACAAGCATTCATTCATACATTGGTGCAGTTTTGTTAAAATTGATAATCGTACCTCTGGGCAAATGCCCACTGTGAAGATACAAAGTTCTGTACTTTTGGACATTTTCCATCATTCAGGTGTTGTTCTGCAGGAGTCCCATTAAAACCGATAATCCCAGCTCTGGGCAAATGCCCAGTGTGAAGCTCCAAAGTTCTGTCCTTTTGGATATTTTTCCGTCGGTTAGGTTTTTTCTACATGAGTTTTGTTAAATACTGATAATTGTAGGTTTGGGCAAATGCCCAGTGTGAAGCATGAACATGCACTTTTGCACACCACCTGAAGCATTTGCCCACTTTATCCTCACCAGTGAAAAGGGGGACAAAACCTTCCACAGTGCATGTTGGGTGTAATTGGTGTTATAGCTAGATTACCAGTGTAGTGTGAACTGATGGTCTTTTGTTGTTTTTTTGTTTTTCCTTTCAGGGTTCTTTGAAGGTTGGCACTGAAACTGCTTCCATGAAGTACTTTCAGCCAGACAAGCAGAAAGGAAGTGTTCATGTAAGTGTTTCAACTGCACGTAACCCAAACCACCGCCATGTGCAGAAAATAATTTTGCCAACGTTGTTTGAGTTTATTTGTACTATGATTGGTTAAAACACGGTCAACGTGTTGAACAGGTGACATCTTGTCAAGCTACCCTCTTCCTTTCATACATTCATTTACTTTTACACAAGGTAACTGGCAGATGTGATGCTACTTGTTGTTTGTGGTTTCAGTTAGTCAAGTTTATCTTTAATGTGGGACTACAAAATGATAAAGTGCATTACTCAAAATAGCTACTTGACATTCAAAAGCATTTTTGGCTGGTATATTTGTAATACCCTATGGAATTAGTGTTTGGTGGGGCATATAGGAATCCCCCTGTCCATTTGTCTGTCTGTCCATGACACTTGAAACATGAAACTTCACACAGTGTTACTCCACTACAAAAAAATATGTATAAACAAAATTAATTCCAGTCCAATGTCTTGAAGGAGAGATATGATATTGAATTTCTAACTAAATGGCTTCCCTAAGAAGGGGTGGTAGCTAAGTGGTGCTCTTGGTTTCGATGCAGAAGGTTCCCGGTTCAAAGCTCACCCCTGCCATTTCTCCATGTAATGTGGAGATGCAAATTAAAGGAACACTTTGTAAACATAGCAGATCTCAATGGAAAAAAAAAAACTATGCTGATGTCTTTCCTGATATAGACTGGGTAACGTGTTATGAATGACAGGATGCCACATCATTTGATGGAAAGGAAAGTTGTCAATGTACAGAGGGCTGAATTCAAACACACCCTGCAAATCAAAGCGAAAAAAATGATAGGGTGGCCTTGTCCATTTTTCCAAAATTTCATTGCAGCAACTCAGAATGTTACGCTGTAGTTTGTATGGCCCCCACATGCTTGTATGCATGTCTGACAATGTCGGGGCAAACTCCTAATGAGACAGTGGATGGATGATGTCCTGGGAGATCTCCTCACAGATCTGGACCAGAGCATCATTTAGCTCCTGGTCAGTTTGAGGTGCAACCTGGTGGCATCGGATGGACTGAAACATAATGTCCCAGAGATGTTCTGTTGGATTTAGGTCAGGCAAGCGTGGGGCCCAGTCAGTGGTATCAATTACTTCATCCTCCAGGAACTGCCTGCATACTCTCTCCACTTGAGGCCAGGCATTGTCATGCACCAGGAGGAACCCAGGACCCACTGCACCAGCATAGGGTCTGACAGTGTGTTCCAGGATTTCATCCTGATACCTAATAGCAGTCAGGGTACCACTGTCTTACCTGTAGTGGTCTGTGCATCCTTGCAGGGATATGCCTCCCCAGATCATACATCCTGACCCACTACCAAACCGGCCATGCTGAATGATGTTACAAGCAGCATAATGTTCTCCACAGCATCTCCAGACCCTTTCATGTCAGTCGTGTTCCGGTTGAACCTGCTCTCATCTGTAAAAAGCACGGTGCCAGTGGCCGTAGAAGGTCCTTAACCCATCAGTAGGGCCGGTATCTGCTCCTTTGTGCAAAGCCCTTCTACAGCCCTGTCCAGCTCTCCTAGAGTAATTGCCTGGCTCCTGGACTCTCCTCCATGGTCTTGAAACTGTACTAGGAGACACAGCAAACCTTCTTGTAATGGCACGTATTGATGTGCAATTCTGAAGGAGTTGGACCACCTGTGCAACCTCTGTAGGGTCCAGGTATGGCACCATGTTACCAGTAGTGACACTGACCCTATTCAAATGCAGAACTAGTGAAAAAGCAGCTATAAAAGATGAGGGGAAAATTTCCCTGGCCTCCACCTGTAAAACCATTCCTGTTTTGCGTGTTCATTGTTGCCCCTCTACTGCACCTGTTAATTTCATTAACACCAAAGCAACTGTGCGCGCGTCTCTCTCTCTCTATCTATATCTCTATCTATCTATCTATCTATATCTCTATCTATTTCTCTATATATACACACTCAAGGATTATGAGTGGGGCTGGAGCCTATCCCAGCAAACAGGGCGTGAGGCAGGGTACACTCTGGACAGGATGCTAGTCAATCCCAGGGCAGAAAGGCAAAAAAAAAAAAATCACTCTGAATATGAATATGTTAATGTATGAAAATAAACTGCAATCTATGAACTTTGCAAAAATGTGCCATCATGAACATACTGAGCATGATTTATTGATGCAGTATAAAATATGTTTACATTTTTTTTATCACTTCAATTAGGCTTCGGTTTGTAACAATTTTCACTTTTATATCAGGTGTTTGTTTGGTGATTTTGCAATACACCCTGGGTTTGGGGTGTGGGGGGTGTGGAACTTTTAATAATTCTTGTTACATATGTCACAGAGGTGTTTGACTTGTCAGTTTTATCCAATTTTACACCTGTCACATCTGCCGTTTTTCTCTAAGGTTTTAGATAAGGTTGCTTTTATACCGTTAGTCATTTTTAGAATATATCCTTGAAAAATTCCAATCTGGAGTTCGATCACAACACAGCAATGGGTCAGCACTTAAAAGTACATAATGACCTCATTCTGTCTGTGAATGCAGGGAATCCTGCTGTGCTGGTTCTGGTAGATCTCACAGCAACTTTGACACTGTGGATCACACAGTACTTGTTTCCCGGGTAGAACATCTTATTGGCATTCATGGTACTGCACTTAAGCCGTTTAAATCATATTTGGCTGGGAGGAGTTTTCCATTAGGATTAATGGCCTCTCATTATCAGTTGTTCTTCTTTTGTTGTGGAGTTCCACAAGGTTTTATTCTTGGCCCCATTCTGTTTTCATTGTACATGTTGCTCTTGGGCTTAGTTATAGCTGAGTGCAACCTGTCCTTTCATTGTTATGTAGATGATCTGTAAATCTATCTGCTTATGAGAGCTAATGGAAGTGTTGCTTTGCTGTCATTATTTAATTGTATTTTTAATGTAAAGCAGTGGCTGTCCCAAAATTTCCTATACCTGAATGATGGTAAAACAGAACCATTGTGTTTGCACGTTCTGGCATGCTGAATGCTGTACTGTTAAACTTTGGCGTTCTGGCTAATTATTCAAAACCAGCTGTCTAGAATTTGGGAGTGATATTTCATAGCTGTTTGAGGTTCTGTCAACAGATCGTTTTTAATATATTTTCATTTATATAGCTTCAAATCACAACAAAGTTGCCTCAAGGCACTTTACACAAGTAAGGTCTACCCTTACAACCCCTAGATAAACTCAAAGCAAGTCTTTTTTTTTTCCCAGCTGCATCATCTGGCTAAAGTAAAGCCTTATCTCAGTAGATGTGATCTTGAGACGGCCATTCATGCTTTCATCAGCTCCAGACCTGATTACTGTAATGCACTTGATTCTCGTCTCTTGCATGCTTCCAACTTGTAGAAAATGCTGCGGCTCGTCTTTTATCAAACACTTCCAGACATGTGATATGTTTTGATTTTATATGCCATTGTAACTCTATTGTATGTTTGTTTTTTATTTTTGTGAATTCTTGATCATTGAGTTTACTATAAAGCACTTTGGACACTGTCAGGATGCTGTAAAGGGCTATATCAATAAATGTTGATTGATTGATTGATTGAAGCTGTGTCGGTCATGAATTCTGCTTAAATCAGGAGAATATCAGAATTGTGGGACTTTAGAGATGTTGAACATTAAATATAAAACATTTGAAAATGTAAAAGACATATAAAACTGATTTGGCACAATATAACCCCTTTAATAATTAATTATTGTATCAAAGACAGTTCCATTTTCAAATCTGCCCATTGAACATTAAAATCTGGATGACAAACATCATGAATCAGCCATTTTTAAACTGTTTTAAACCTGTTGGTGCTCTGTTTCTATATTTCAGTTAACGATTGTTAAAGTCTGACCATTGGTTTACACACAAAACCCCCACATAACAGTGACAGTTATTTAAGCAAGTTACTTTGGTTTGAAAATGGATATTTCACCTACAAGTGTCGCTGAGCAGCAGGAAACAAATGAGGTTCTTTTATTTCTCACGTCAGAAAAACACCAAGCTAAAAGTGGAAGTACCGATATAAAAAGAAAAAACTTCTTGTGTGTAGCTGTTGTTGAAGCAGTGTACACACCAAATCACTAACATCAAAACTAAACAGATCAAAGTGCGATTAAAAAAGAAAAAAAAGAATGTGTTATCAGTGCTCTAATTAATTAATCTAAATTAATGCGTTATTTTAACATTCATAATATATTTAATCTATATAGTCTCTAAAAGTGTATTATTCAACTTTTTTCCCTTGGTCTGGTGTTACAAAAAGCAAACACATTGAATTGCATATTTGTAAGGCTGCATTTCTTAATTAGTGTATGCATTAAATTAATACTCAAATATTGTAATGCATATTGTGTCAGAGGTATAAGTGTGTCATCCATCCCTGTTTTATTATGAAGCACATTTCTGCAAAATGAGTTGCTAGCTTTGCGCCTGTCTGAGGGTTGCTTCGCCATCATTCGGGGACCTTCGTAGTTGGGGTCTGTCGCAGGTCCACCCTGACAGGCCTTTGTTCTGTAAATGCAGACATGTAATTCTACCAACACAGCTTAGTTCCTGCCTGCAGCAACAGAAGGGTTGTTTTTTTAAAAAGTTGCTGTGATTCAGCACTCAGTTGGTTTGCACTTGTTTTTCCTTTTCAAAGTGTACTTTGAAATTTTCAAGCCTGTCATCTGTACAATGATTGATGACAGTCTGCATTTGATATCTTCTTGTTTGACCGCTGTATGCTTCTCATCTCTGAATTAGGAATTGGATCGTAAAGCACCTCAACTCCAGGAACCTCATTTGCCCACACGAGATGAACCTTTGGAGGATTTGAATGTCGACCTAAATGTGTCCAAATCCAAAGGTCCTACAGAACCTTTTTCCCGCAGCCAGTTGCAGCATAGTTCTGACCTGACTCCAGAGGGCTGGAAGCAGAAGTTGGAAAACCAACTTGAAAAGCAAGAAACGGAACAGAAAGCAGGACCCTGGAGCAGCCGCAACCTTTCTCATGATGTCCCTCAAAATTTGCAGCAAATTGACCCTGTCTTTAAGGATAGCAAAAGTGTGTTGGATTAACTTAACCAATAACTACTGGAAATTCATGTACGTGATTCACTTTTGTGCTATTGCCTGACTTGACACCCTTTGTCTCTCATTTTACAGCCATGATCCTAAAGAATGTGAAACCCAACATCACAATAGAGGCTGTCTTGAAAGCCTTAGATCCTTTTGCATATCTGGATGAGAGGAATGTCCGCCTAGTGAAGGGCAAGACTCCTGGTGCTAGGGGCTTCTGCTTTGTTGACATGAACTCCCATGAGGTACAGTGCCCTTCAAAAGTATCGGGCCGCTTGATTTTTCACACATTTTAATTTGCTTATGCCATTTCAAATACAAAAAATAAATCAGGCTTCTTAATATAAAAATTTCCCAAATTAACTTCCTTAAATTTAAACTCAAAGCAAATCTCTACAACTTGATTTGTTGCATAAGTATAATATCTGTACAGTAAATCAGTTTTATTGCCAGTTTTCTTCAGACAAGTCAGGTGATTTTAAAATAGGGGAAAAAAAAAAAACACGTGTAGAAGAAAATGGAAAACAACCGTCAAAATGGATAGAAGAATAACCAGAATGGCAAAGGCTCACCCATTGATCAGCTCCAGGATGATCAAAGACAGTCTGGAGTTACCTGTAAGTGCTGTGACAGTTAGAAGACGCCTGTGTGAAGCTAATTTATTTGCAAGAATCCCTCGCAAAGTCCCTCTGTTAAATAAAGGACGTGCAGAAGAGGTTACAATTTGCCAAAGAACACATCAACTGGCCTAAAGAGAAATGGAGGAATATTTTGTGGACTGATAAGAGTAAAATTGTTCTTTTTGGGTCCAAGGGCCGCAGACAGTTTGTGAGACAACCCTCAAACTGAATTCAAGCCACAGTTCACAGTGAAGCATGGTGGTGCAAGCTTCATGATATGGGCATGTTTCTCCTACTATGGTGTTGGGCCTATATATCGCATACCAGGTATCATGGATCAGTTTGGATACGTATGTCAAAATACTTGAAGAGGTCATGTTGCCTTATGCTGAAGAGGACATGCCCTTGAAATGGGTGTTTCGACAAGACGATGACCCCAAGCACACTAGTAAAAGAGCAAAATCTTGGTTCCAAGGAAGACATCAAAGCATCAAGACAGAAAACTTAAAGCAATATGTCTCAAAAATCGAAAATGCACAACAAAACAAATGAGGAACGAATGGGAGGAAACTGGAGTCAACGTCTGTGACCGAACTGTAAGAAACCGCCTAAAGGAAATGGGATTTACATACAGAAAAGCTAAGCGAAAGCCATCATTAACACCTAAACAGAAAAAAACAAGGTTACAATGGGCTAAGGAAAAGCAATCGTGAACTGTGGATGACTGGATGAAAGTCATATTCAGTGATGAATCTCGAATCTGCATTTGTCAAGGTGATGATGCTGGAACTTTTGTTTGGTGCCGTTCCAATGAGATTTATAAAGATGATTGACTCAAGAGAACATGTAAATTTCCGCAGTCATTGATGATAAGGGGCTGCATGTCAGGTAAAGGCACTGGGGAGATGGCTGTCATTACATCATCAATAAATGCCCAAGTTTATGTTGATATTTTGGATACTTTTTTTATCCCATCAATTGAAAGGATGTTTGGGGATGATATCATTTTTCAAGATGATAATGCATCTTGCCATAGAGCAAAAACTGTGAAAACATTCCTTGAAAAAGACACATAGGGTCAATGTCATGGCCTGCAAATAGTCTGGATCTTAATCCAATTGAAAATCTTTGGTGGAAGTTGAAGAAAATGGTCCATGACAAGGCTCCAACCTGCAAAGCTGATCTGGCAACAGCAATCAGAGAAAGTTGGAGCCAGATTGATGAAGAGTACTGTTTGTCACTCATTAAGTCCATGCCTCAGAGACTGCAAGCTGTTATAAAAGCCAGAGGTAGTGCAACAAAATACTAGTGATGTGTTGGAGCGTTCTTTTGTTTTTCATGATTCCATAATTTTTTCCTCAGAATTGAGTGATTCCATATTTTTTTTCCCCTCTGCTTGGTCTAAAAAAGTAACCGTTACTGACTGCCACAATTTCTTTTCCTGATTTCTTATAGAATAGAATAGAAAGCCTTTATTGTCATTATACACAGCAAACACAGTCTGCATAGTACAACGAGAATAGGGAGTGTTATACTGTTTCTTAAAGCCAGAAAGTTGCCATTTGAAATGACTTTGTGTCATGTCTGTGATCTGCTTTTTTTCTACAACATTAAACAACTGAATGAACATCCTCCGAGGCCGGTGATTCCATAATTTTTGCCAGGGGTTGTAATAGCCCAATTTCATAGCCTTAAGAGTGTGCATATAATGAATGCTCGGTCTTGTTGGATTTGTGAGAATCTACTGGTACCTTGTTTCCCATGTAACAATAAGAAATATACTCAAAACCTGGATTAATCTTTTTAGTCACATAGCACTACTATTATTCTGAACACTACTGTACATCTGAGATGCAAGCTGCAAGGATGTTTTGATGAAAGATGTTTAAAAATAAAGTTTTGTATTGTAGCAGATTTGGGGATAATTTTCATTGTCTATCTGTTGTTGTCCAACACTGACTTTTTTGTTTTTTAATAGGAAGTTACACGTCTGGTTCATCTCCTCACTAAACCCCATCCCCTTTATATTGATGGAGTAAGAGTTTATGCCGAGGTGGCAAAACCACTGAAGAATCAAAAGTTAGTCCTCATCACAATGGTTTAGTCATGTTTACTAGACAAATCTTATGTTCACTGTTGTTTTTCTTTCTCACTTACAGAAAAGACTCTAAGCCAAGCAGTTCTGTACTTGGCTACCCACCTGAGGCCAGCATGATGGATGTAGGTTTTTATTCAGTAAAAAAATTCTGACAATGAAGTGATGGTTGTAGTATTAGTTTTTATATGGTGATGTGTGTTTCTGGAATTCAGCAGCAGCAGTACTTCTCACACACACCACAGTACATGCAAGCACTGGAGCCACAGACAAAGACTGCAGCAGAAATGCAAGGTAATGGTATGTTCACCTTATTGATGAGAAAAGTTGTACTTTTCTTTGCTATTCCATTAAGGCTGCACAGTAAAAGTGACACGCATCTGCGCAAAAATAAAACTAGTATAAAGTTGAAATACGACACAACTTTGAGCAAGTTACCGGTTATCTGTGCAGTACCATAAATTATTCCACAAAACCAATGTTTTTATTTTAGCAGCCATTTCTGAATTTCTCTCTTCACTCATTTTCATCACAGTTCCGCCCAAAGATAATGAAGCTATGCTAAACTCTCCCTGTCCACCATGGAAAGGAGCTCCTATCACAGTCTAATACAACAGCAAAGGAAAATATGTTTTTTCTGTTCTGACAGTTCACCGTAAAATGTTTGCTGACCTGTACATCATCTCAGAGCATTTTGCTGAGATGGCACAATTTAAAACAATGTCACATTTTCAAGTACCTCTTTCAGTACAGTGTAATAATGATTTGGATTGGATGATCGGATCATCCAATCCAAATCATTGAATCCAATGATTGGATTTGCATCTTATTAGCAGAAACACACAAAAAAAACCTCTATGCAGCAACTCTCGAGTTTGACCAAATAATGGTGTGTTGTCAGGCACAGAAGATGGGAACAGGCTTAAAAAAAAAAAAGCAAAATATTTTACTTGGTGGCATCTTTAATTTTCCTTGCTTGACATAAGTCCCATGGTGTGACCATTGTACATGCGTACATTGTAGTGATGCTGCAGCCCTAAATTCTATAATAGGTTTACCTTTCTTTTTTTTTTCTTTTTTTTTTTGTTTTAGGTCATCTCGCAGACAGTGCTGCAAAATTATAGCAGGTTTTTTTTTTATGATGATAACATGTTGACCTGGAATTCCATAACAAATATTTTATTTTCCTTTAAACACAGTCTACAGGAGGAATTGTGTGTACGCATGCACGGGGTTTTGAGATTACCAGAAATTACCTTTTGACCTTGCATGATGTGCACACACAGGGCATGTAAGACATCTGTAAGACATCTTGGAAATCACTTCACAGGACTTGTCTGATTTCAAAAATGGTATTTTTAGATTTGGAAGTGTTTGTTTCTTGCCAGTGTCTACAAAATATATGAGAAACAGTAGATTTATAGCATGTAGTGTTGCCATGTCCTTTGCAGCATCCCTTGTGCAAGTCGGGGGAAGCCTCCCACTTAATCTCTGACCTCACTATGGTTTCTATGATGAACTGTATGGATCCAACCAGAAGTAGTTCATGGCCATCTGTTGGTTTGAAATTTTTCCCTTCAGGGGACATAATTCTTTTTTTTTTTTTTTTTTTTTTTTTTTTTTTTTTTTTTCCCTGCACAAGAGTGCATTTTGATGATATTGGCAATGTCACATTATTTGAAGGCCAATGAAATAAAATTGTAGTGGTTCCAAAGAAAATAATTTTCTATGACAAATCTTAAAACACAAAACAAAAACAAAACAGTGGCCATACACCTTTAATGAACTTATAAGCTAATTTGTCTAATTAGGAACTTGGAAGTTTATTGCACAAACGTTTAAAAATTAAACTGTTCATACATGCACATGCATATAGACACACATGCGCATGAGTGCACACAGATTTGAAGACTAGATTTACAGCTATCCAGTTTGATCCATGCGAATCATTTGTTCCAAACATGTTAGATTGCTGTAGTAGAACTCCTGTTGTAGAAAACAGTGCCACCTGGTGTTGAATCTGTGTGCCTGCTGAGCTTCATCAAATGACATTGCTCTCAGATGCTTTGGTAAAAACAGATTTATCTTTTTAAAATTAAGACAGTAAAAGCAAGTGGAACTGATGAGCCATATTTAAAAAAAAAACCTTCAGTACATGCATCCTGAAATAAAGAAAACTAAGAAAGGACATTATACAAATGTAACATTGAAATATGGTATGAGATGTGCTGAAAAGACTTTACATCTGATGGTTCTGCTTGATTTGAGTTGAGAGTTAATGAACATGACATATTGCAGACTTACACTTTGAAAATGCATCTCCTGTCTCAGCTCTTCATGAATGAGGATAAATCCTCGAACGTCACCTGCCAGATGACCTGCTGAACCAACATTTGTCTTGTATTACTTATCTTGGTGTATAATGATTTAAGCATTAGAATGGACAGATGCAGCGTGCTTCACAGACACGTTTTTAATTTAACCTATAAGTCAGATTGTACTGAGTTTTATGAGAGCAGCCACCTCCAATTCAGCACTGATTCCTGGACAAGGAACACATATTAGAAATTACAGTTGAAATTACAATTACAGCTGTGAGAGGAGGTCTTTTCAGAAAACAAAGTTTTCAGGGGGGCAGTTGTAAGATGTACAAGCCAGATTTAGTTACAAACTGTTGAACTCTAAAATGAACCCTAAATGCAAGAGCTTCTCTTTGTTTATTTTATTCCCCTTCTTTCAGTGAGGTTAAAAAAAAAACAATTATTCTGGTATTTTGATCCACATGCACTGCACATTGCTCAAATTAAACACAGACTGTTTGTCTCACTTTTCTGTCAGCAGGAGATCTAATGACCAGAAGAACTGATCTTCCTCCTTCCTCATCAGACCCCAGTGTTGTCCAGGTATGTTTTTAATTAAAACACAGAAAGATATTACAGTTGTTGGCTACATTATTTTATAACTCCATTTAATACTCACAGGGAGCTGGATATGGTGAGATCCCAACCAGGGAGCTGTCATACAAGGTTCTTGGAGCTCATGATACCATGGAATCAGAGGGAAGGACAACGATCACAGAGGAAGCACAGGATTTCATACAAGGTGAGAAACCCATGCCCTAATATTTTCAGTATTTATTATTTTAAGTATCAAACAGCCATACAAGACGTTTAACCCCAGTGTTTCCACTGCAAAACTCCCTCCTTTAACCCTCTGGGATCCTGTTTTTTTTTTTTTTTTTTTTTTTTTTTTTTTTTTTTTTTTTTTTGTAATGCGTATTTGTTGCACAAGAAAATTTCAGAATATATGTGACATATTTGCAGGCATGCCATTCAGCTGTTCCACTAAACTGAGCTCCTCCCCCCAAAGAATTGGTAGCAGTAATGTGCACATTAGTTGCCAGCTACCTATAAACTCCTCATAAGTTGTGCTTTCACATGGCGATTCATGGTCAAACACATGGGATTAGCAAGTTTTAAAGACTGCAGCAAATGTTGTCTCCATCCAGTATTAATGTGTTTCTGATAAATCATGATAAATCATTCGTGGCAATACGTGACGGGGGGAGTGGCCATGGCCTGGCCACAAACAGTCTTGAACACAACACGAAGCTCCTGGGATACCGCACAGAAACCACCAAGATGTCAGGATCAAGTGACAGCATAGAGTCTTCCTCATCAGCTGCATCCTGCAGCTGTATCCATCATTCATAACCTTTGTCCATGTTTCAGAATGATGAAAGTGCACAAAGGTGTCCTGTTTGTAAAGATGTTGGCGCACTTTCCTCCATGCTGCAGAGTGATGACTTGTCAGCATCACTGGACTTCATGTCATAGTGGCATCGTCGTCTATTTGTGATGTCAGGTGTAAATGAGGCCAAGGCGGTGTCTTGCAACACTGCTGCAGCACCGTAACTGCATTGCAGTGGTGTCATGAGAAAATGGTGAATGAGGCACTTTTCCAAGCCAAAGGTATGATATTTGTAATCTACTCAGATGTGCATCCACATTACTCAGTATGTGCAAGTGCATTGTTGTAAATAAATTCATCCATTTCTTTCAGTCTTGTCCAGCTGTAACTAAACTGAGGTTTAGTTACCGATTGGTTGATGCTGGAAAGCTCGAGTTTCATGAACTCATGATGCAGTTGTCTTTTCCAAGCTATAGTTTGTAAACACATTTGCTTGTTGGTGTTTGTCAAATATCATGAGTTGTTGTATTTTATGTTGACTTTTTGTCAGGCACAAAGTAGTAGAACACAGCCCTAAAAGTGGCTGGCAAGCAAATACCGACTGCAAAGACAGACTGAGAGAGCAAATCAGCTTTGTGTCTGTGTTATTTTCTCACAGCAAATGTGGACAGGAAGGTTTACCTGATTGCCGTTCTTGTACGTCACTCGTATTGTGTTCTTTCTCTCAAGTTAAACATTGACGCCACTTTCACACAAAGGAAAGGCAGAGCCCTTGTGTTTTGAGCGTATGACGGTGCCTGGCTGTGGCATTATGTGTACTCTTTAGCTGTCTGATACTTTACTGTTTAAAATACAGTTGTGTTCAAAATAATAGCAGTATGTCTTTTAAAAAGTCAGTAAAGCTCAAAACCCTTATAATAGCTTTTACTTCCATACATGCAAATGCATTGGGACCACTGCACATTGTGTTCCAAATCAAAACATGAAGAAAAAATCAGTTATTTCTTTACAGAAAGTGGAGAAAAAGGAATATGAGGCTGTTTAAAAAAGAACCAGCAGTGTCTGCATTTTTCTTTATAAACTCAAACATTTACTCTATAAAGTGAAATCTTCATCAATGGAGACTGTTTGGAACAAGTCTCATCCTTCAAGTTCCTGGGAACCCACATCTCAGACAACCTCTCGCAGACATCCAACACCACCTCTCTGCTGCTGAAGGACCAATAGCATCTCTTTTTCCTGAGAATGCTGAGGAAATCTGGCCTTTCTCAGCGTGTCCTGCTCTCCTATTACTGCTGCACCACAGAGATCATCCTAACACACTGCATCTGCATGTGGTTTTGCAGCTGTACTACACCAGGTGGTGTGAGAACTGAGAGAACCACCAGGGCGCACCTCCCAAAACTGGAGGATATCTGCGACACTCGCTGCCTCTGGAAGGCGCAGACCATCTGCAATGACAACACACACCCATTCCATAGTGGATTTGAACTGCTACTCTGTAAAATCTACAGAGTGTTCCGTGCTCAAACCACAAATCTCAACGACAGTTTTATCCTAAGTGCAAGACACACCTTAAACTGCACTCTACAATGTGAAATCACTCACGCAATGTGAATTTACTGCCAATATCTGCTATACTTACACAACCTACCAATTTGCACTACATATACAGTATTTGTATATTACCTTTATATATTTGTATAATATTTTTATATTTATCTGTATTACTTTTGTACATACTGTTATCTTTCTTTATTTTTTAACTTATCAGGAGAGCTGCATCCAAATTTCATTGTGCTCCACTGTGCAATCAATCAATTCAATCAATTTTATTTATATAGCGCCAAATCACAACAAACAGTTGCCCCAAGGCGCCTTATATTGTAAGGCAAGGCCATACAATAATTACATAAAAACCCCAACGGTCAAAACGACCCCCTGTGAGCAAGTACTTGGCGACAGTGGGAAGGAAAAACTCCCTTTTAACAGGAAGAAACCTCCAGCAGAACCAGGCTCAGGGAGGGGCAGTCTTCTGCTGGGACTGGTTGGGGCTGAGGGAGAGAGCCAGGAAAAAGACATGCTGTGGAGGGGAGCAGAGATCAATCACTAATGATTAAATGCAGAGTGGTGCATACAGAGCAAAAAGAGAAAGAAACACTCAGTGCATCATGGGAACCCCCCAGCAGTCTAAGTCTATAGCAGCATAACTAAGGGATGGTTCAGAGTCACCTGATCCAGCCCTAACTATAAGCTTTAGCAAAAAGGAAAGTTTTAAGCCTAATCTTAAAAGTAGAGAGGGTGTCTGTCTCCCTGATCTGAATTGGGAGCTGGTTCCACAGGAGAGGAGCCTGAAAGCTGAAGGCTCTGCCTCCCATTCTACTCTTACAAACCCTAGGAACTACAAGTAAGCCTGCAGTCTGAGAGCGAAGCGCTCTATTGGGGTGATATGGTACTATGAGGATAAGATGGGACCTGATTATTCAAAACCTTATAAGTAAGAAGAAGAATTTTAAATTCTATTCTAGAATTAACAGGAAGCCAATGAAGAGAGGCCAATATGGGTGAGATATGCTCTCTCCGTCTAGTCCCCGTTAGTACTCTAGCTGCAGCATTTTGAATTAACTGAAGGCTTTTCAGGGAACTTTTAGGATAACCTGATAATAATGAATTACAATAGTCCAGCCTAGAGGAAATAAATGCATGAATTAGTTTTTCAGCATCACTCTGAGACAAGACCTTTCTAATTTTAGAGATATTACGTAAATGCAAAAAAGCAGTCCTACATATTTGTTTAATATGCGCTTTGAATGACATATCCTGATCAAAAATGATTCCAAGATTTCTCACAGTATTACTAGAGGTCAGGGTAATGCCATCCAGAGTAAGGATCTGGTTAGACACCATGTTTCTAAGATTTGTGGGGCCAAGTACAATAACTTCAGTTTTATCTGAGTTTAAAAGCAGGAAATTAGAGGTCATCCATGTCTTTATGTCTGTAAGACAATCCTGCAGTTTAGCTAATTGGTGTGTGTCCTCTGGCTTCATGGATAGATAAAGCTGGGTATCATCTGCGTAACAATGAAAATTTAAGCAATGCCGTCTAATAATACTGCCTAAGGGAAGCATGTATAAAGTGAATAAAATTGGTCCTAGCACAGAACCTTGTGGAACTCCATAATTAACCTTAGTCTGTGGAGAAGATTCCCCATTTACATGAACAAATTGTAATCTATTAGATAAATATGATTCAAACCACCACAGCGCAGTGCCTTTAATACCTATGGCATGCTCTAATCTCTGTAATAAAATTGTATGGTCAACAGTATCAAAAGCAGCACTGAGGTCTAACAGAACAAGCACAGAGATGAGTCCACTGTCTGAGGCCATAAGAAGATCATTTGTAACCTTCACTAATGCTGTTTCTGTACTATGATGAATTCTAAAACCTGACTGAAACTCTTCAAATAGACCATTCCTCTGCAGATGATCAGTTAGCTGTTTTACAACTACCCTTTCAAGAATTTTTGAGAGAAAAGGAAGGTTGGAGATTGGTCTATCACAATAAAGGAATTCTAAAATGCTTGAAGATTTAGCTTTCCTGTGAATCACTGAGCTAATATTTACAACCCCTGGCAAAAATTATGGAATCACTGGCCTCGGAGGATGTTCATTCAGTTGTTTAATTTTGTAGAAAAAAAGCAGATCAGACATAACACAAAACTGAAGTCATTTCAAATGGCAACTTTCTGGCTTTAAGAAACACTATAAGAAATCAAGAAAAAAAATTGTGGCAGTCGGTAACAGTTACTTTTTTAGACCAAGCAGAGGGAAAAAAATATGGACTCACTCAATTCTGAGGAATAAATTATGGAATCACCCTGTAAATTTTCATCCCCAAAACTAACCCCTGCATCAAATCAGATCTGCTCGTTAGTCTGCATCTAAAAAGGAGTGATCACACCTTGGAGAGCTGTTGCACCAAGTGGACTGACATGAATCATGGCTCCAACACGAGAGATGTCAACTGAAACAAAGGAGAGGATTATCAAACTCTTAAAAGAGGGTAAATCATCATGCAATGTTGCAAAAGATGTTGGTTGTTCACAGTCAGCTGTGTCTAAACTCTGGACCAAATACAAACAACATGGGAAGGTTGTTAAAGCCAAACATAATGGTAGACCAAGGAAGACATCAAAGCGTCAAGACGGAAAACTTAAAGCAATATGTCTCAAAAATCGAAAATTTACAACAAAACAAATGAGGTACGAATGGGAGGAAACTGGAGTCAACGTCTGTGACCGAACTGTAAGAAACCGCCTAAAGGAAATGTGATTTATATACAGAAAAGCTAAACGAAAGCCATCATTAACACCTAAACAGAAAAAAACAAGGTTACAGTGGGCTAAGGAAAAGCAATCGTGGACTGTGGATGACTGGATGAAAGTCATATTCAGTGATGAATCTTGAATCTGCATTGGTCAAGGTGATGATGCTGAAACGTTTGTTTGGTGCCGTTCCAATGAGATTTATAAAGATGACTGCCTGAAGAGAACATGTAAATTTCCACAGTCATTGATGATAAGGGGCTGCATGTCAGGTAAAGGCACTGGGGAGATGGCTGTCATTACATCATCAATAAATGCACAAGTTTACGTTGATATTTTGGACACTTTTCTTATCCCATCAATTGAAAGGATGTTTGGGGATGATGAAATCATTTTTCAAGATGATAGTGCATCTTGCCATAGAGCAAAAACTGTGAAAACATTCCTTGCAAAAAGACACATAGGGTCAATGTCATGGCCTGCAAATAGTCTGGATCTTAATCCAATTGAAAATCTTTGGTGGAAGTTGAAGAAAATGGTCCATGACAAGGCTCCAACCTGCAAAGCTGATCTGGCAACAGCAATCAGAGAAAGTTGGAGCCAAATTGATGAAGAGTACTGTTTGTCACTCATTAAGTCCATGCCTCAGAGACTGCAAGCTGTAATAAAAGCCAGAGGTGGTGTAACAAAATACTAGTGATGTGTTGGAGCGTTCTTATGTTGTTCATGATTCCATAATTTTTTCCTCAGAATTGAGTGAGTCCATATTTTTTTCCCTCTGCTTGGTCTAAAAAGTAACCGTTACTGACTGCCACAATTATTTTTCCTGATTTCTTATAGTGTTTCTTAAAGCCAGAAAGTTGCCATTTGAAATGACTTTAGTTTTGTGTCATGTCTGTGATCTACTTTTTTCTACAAAATTAAACAACTGAATGAACATCCTCCGAGGCTGGTGATTCCATAACTTTTGCCAGGGGTTGTAATTGTATAACTGCTGTCTCTGAGAACTTCACATCTGTGTTGCATGGAGTTAACCAGGCTGGCACCTGTGAAGAGCTCAGGGCGACTGGACAACATTTCACAGTTGCTCTGCATTTCTTAGTTTTGCCTCAGAAACAGTATTTTTGATGTTACCTCACAAGTTGTCCATTGGATTAAGGTTTCGGGATTGGGCTGGCCACTCCATAACATTATCCTTGTTGGTCTGGAGCAAAGATGCTGCTCATTTGATGTGTGTTTAGGGTCATTGTCTTGTTGAAACACCCATTTCAAGGGCAGTTCCTCTTCAGTGTAAGGTAACATGATCTCTTCAAATATTTAGATGTATTCAAACTTATCCGTGATCCCTGGTATGTGATAAATAGGCCCATCACCACAGTATAAGAAACTTCCCCGTATCATGATGCTTGCTTCATGCTTGCTCCCTCTTCACAGTATACTGTAGCTTGAATTCAGTTTTTGGGGGTCTCATCTGACAAACTGTCTGCGGCCCTTAGACCCAAAAAGAACAATCTTGGTTTCATCAGTCCACAAAATATTTCACCATTTCTCTTTAGGCCAGTTGGTGTGCTCTTTGGCAGATTGTAACCTTTTCAGCATGTCATTTTTTTTACAACAATGGGGCTTTGTGGGGGCTTCTTGCCCATAGCTTGGCTCCACAGAGGCATCCTCTAATTGGTGCAGTACTCACAGATATAACTTTAGACCTTTGATCACCCTGGAGCTGATCACTGGCTGAGTCTTTCTGGCTTTTCTTCAATCCATTTGAATGGTGGTTTTCCATTTTCTTCCACATATTTCTGGTTTTGGTTGCTATTTTAAAGCATTGGAGATCCTTTTAGCTTAATTTTCTGCACTTCTTTATGTTTCCACCTGTTCAGTCAACTTTTTAATCAACGTACACTGTTCTTCCGAACAATATCTCGAACAATATCTGGAACAACCAATTTTACTGAGTTTTTCAGAGAGAAATACCATAACCCCCCCTCCCCCCGGAAGAAAAAAGTAGACACACACACACACACAGCCTAATATTCCTTTCCAAATTTGAATAACCATTTCTTATTTTTCACTTTTTTTTATTTGTTGTACATTTTTCAGGTTCTGACAGTCCGGACCTATCCAAATACTTGTATGATGCCACGTCAGGTTTCTATTACGATCCTGAGACGGCTCTATACTATGACCCAGGCTCCAAGGTAAGAATCTGCCTTCAGTGATTGTCTTGTTCACGATTGAACTAATATGTGAAAATATGTAGCATTGCAGCCAGTGGATGACGTTAAATCAAACAAACTATTGTTTTCCCCATGAGGGAGCTTCATTTCTGTTTAGGCAGAAACACATTCATTCAATTATAACTTGCAAGCCATACACAAGAATGCTGTTGTTGTCCTTTTGGTTGCACCTGTTTGTACAGAGTCCCCACAGCAGATTCAGTCAGATCTGCATTGGTGTTTGGCACAAGTTTTATGCCAGATGCCTTTCCTGACGTATCAACAGTTTTACCTGGAGAAACACACACACCCCCTGGTCAAGTCAGATGATTATGTCGGTCAGTTGTTCGGTGCACTAAAAATGTAGAAATTGTTGCAATAATAGTAAAAAATAAAAGTAGATGCTAAAAATTGTAGCAGTAGTGTGTATGTTGTGGGGGGCTAATTCTTTATCAGTTTCATTTTGGGGGACGGGCTGAAGTCTCCTCCCTGAGCATAACAGATCTTTGTTGACGTTATGAGTCTACTTATCATGATGACTTGTTTCTTAAAGATGTTTGTAAGGGTGATCTGGAACTGTCCAATGATCTTCTCACTCATTTTGACAATTTTGTGGAGAGGGCCTTTTGTTTAGCCCACTCAAGCAGCCAAACCATGCCAGGATGCCAAACGTATCCACAACAAAGTTAGACATTATCTATTGAAACATTGTCGCTTAACCGCTAAATGTCGGTTCACGAGTCCGTTAGGTTGCAGTTGGCTTCCCGATAGGAAAAAAAAAAAAAAAATTGCAACTCACAGGATAATTACCAACTCAACCACAATCCATGTGCAAGCAAGCATGGTCATCCTGCAGCGCACTGCCCACCATCTGGAGTGTCGCGATCAATGGCATGATCAGCAACAAAATTTTGGACTGTTCAAAATGTCGACATCAATAGAAATCTTCGGGAACCCGACCAGGTCACCGGCAAGCTCATGCAGCATCCCGGGAACCCTGCTGCAAGCTGACACTACTAGATTTGTACCAAACACTAATGCAGATCTGTACCCGATCCTGTATCCTAAAGTTCACAGAGGCAGTGTGGCAAACAGGTGGCAAAATATTCCATCCTGTGAATAAGTGTCACCAGTGGCAAGGTACCTGCCACCTTCATCTCTGCCTTTTTTTGTGGCCTCTGATGCTGTTTGCTTTCTGATTTATATCTGGAAGTTGATGGGGACATGTGGACAGTAGGTGTAAGTTTGGTTATGTGACATTTTGGTTGGGTCTTTGGGGAAAGGGTGGCTGTAGCACGTCTAGAGTCAGACACTTTGTAGTTACAACACAAATGTTTAGAAATAGTCCTTGGTGTCTCAAGTGTCTTTGGCAGTATAAAAAGTTATTTCTCTATTTCTAGGTTTTTCATTTGTTTTTCTGCATTGCAGTATTTCTACAATGCTCAAACTCAGGAGTACCTGTACTGGGATGCTGTGACTAAGACCTATATCCCAGCCCCAGGAGGGAATGCTACCCAGTCTGTGATGATGACCCCTGAGGACCGAGCCATTCTGTCCAATCCGGCTGCCGATGCGCCTCTGGAAATGAAAAAGCCATCAGACTCTCTGCACAACCCAACAGCTTTGGGACAGTTTTCTACAACAGCCTCTGAAAGGAAAGAGGACGAAGAGTCTCCTAAAAAGGACAAAGACAAGGATAACAAAGATGAGAAACCAAGAAGTCTGGCTGCTGTCAAGGTACCTCTCATGTTTGTCATAAGTGTGTAACAAATAAATGAAACAAAGCAGTTTTTTTTGTTTGTTTTGTTTATTTTTTATATTTAACCCCTTAAGCCCTAGAGCCTATTTCACCAAAATCACATACCCATACATTATGATTTATTCCTCAGCTTGTACAAGGTCAAAAATGCAAAAGCTTGGATCAGCTAAAAGACAGGTCCTAGGAGATGTTGTGGATGCAAAAAAAGTGAAAGTAAATAATACTTGGTAGGAGTAAATGAAGTTTGTTTTTTTTTTTCCCCAAAAAAATGAGTTCCGATTTATGTCTTTATTTGCTTGGCGTTTCAGCTGTGGTTAGTTGATATGTGATTGAAGTGGATACTTTTGTAGAGGAGACTTCGCTTGACATTTTGATGTATAATAAGTGTATGTTGGTGTCAGCATTGGTTAGTTATGAGTGTTCAAATGTTCCAAAACACGGCAAGTCCCCAAATTTGGGGACTCTAGGGTTTAAGAGGTTAAATACCAGGTTTATGCAGTTATTTTTGTTGTTTCTGAGGTAAAGTCAAGGATTGTTTTCATTTAACCCACTGATTGAGCCCCCCCCCCAAGCTTTCAAAGTTCTGTGGTGTCTAAAACCTTGCCACAGTACTTCATATGTAAACAGAAAGTAGTAAAGCTAATTATCTAATTGCCAGATCATGAAAGATATGGAACGCTGGGCAAAAATCCAGAACCGTCAAAAAGACAGTGTCCGCGCCCCGTCACCGGTGCTGAAGACTGGAATGGAGCAAGACAAGAGGCAGTCGAAGTCAGCAGATGCAGGGTTTGCCGTCTTTGAGAGGAAGGTTCGGTACTTTCCTTTACCAACTACACATCTGCTTAATGCTTTACATGTGAAAATAAATACTTTCACTTCTGATAATTTGATGCCTTTTGGACATGTCCTCAGATCTCTGGAGATGATGTTTTTAAGAAACCCCTTGCTCCCCCTAAGAAAGATGAAAATGCAAAGGTAAAAATCCTCGATCGTATATTTGAGTGTTACTGTATAATTGTCATTTTTTTGGCTCACATGGTTTAATAAATTGTTTTTGGACTGTTGAGCTTCAGAGAAGGTTTTGTTTTTGTTTGTCCAGCGTCCAATGGGCTCTCTGGATCTGCTGGCATCAGACTATGGGGCTGGAAGTGATGAAGAAGTAGAGGAAGAAAGGGAGGAGGTTACGAAGAGCAGTCATGTCATCAAGTCAGAAGAAAAAAATGACAGACTGACAGACTGGAAAAAGATGGCCTGCCTGCTGTGTAGGCGACAATTTCCCACCAAGGATGCACTGATCCGGCACCAGCAGCTTTCAGATCTCCACAAAGTACTACCTCTTAACTTCTGCCAATAATAATATGTAATAACAGGTTGTCCTTAAACCACAGATATCACATATTTTTTCTGCTGCTTTGTAACAGCAAAATATGGAGATCCACCTCAAAATCAAGAGGTCAAAGAAGGAGCTAGAAGCTTTGGAGAACCAGGAAAAAGCAGTAAGTACAAATAAATGGCTTAAGCTGGGTTTACACTGTGCAAGTTTTGGTCCTTTTTGAGCTGATTTTTCACTCGTGCGAGAATGTTTTGGATCGCGCCGAGTTTCAGCTTAATCGTGCGTCCTGCATCGTGTAGTATACATGGAGGAATGAGCTGCGTTTAAGCTCTCACAACCACCTCCCATCGTCAATCATATGGTCCAATGAAAATTAAACCAGTTTGATATTCTGGTCGTCCGTCGTGAGAGTATCGCGCTGTTGAAGTCACAGAGCTTTCTCCTACTGTGCCCCAGCTCTGTGGAACGATCTCCTGGCACACATACGGCAGTTGGATACTGTGGAGAATTTTAAATCACGTTTAAAGACTCATTTGTTTTCCTTGTTTTATCATTAGTGTTATGATGTGTTTTTATTCTTGTATTCTTTTATGGTTTGGTCTTTTTATTGTTTTTAAATTTTTAATTCATTTTTTTCTGTTTTTATTATGTTGTGTGAAGCGCCTTGAGACGATTTCATCATGAATTGGCGCTATATAAATTAATAAATTTGATTTTGATTTGAAGCAGCGCTACAAGCGTCTATGAGCCGATTTACCCCAACCTCGCACTGTGCATGTGTAAACACCGATGCGGAATTGGAGAGAGCATAAACAGTGATCATCTCTTTGGGAGAGCAGCTTCTGTTTCTTTTTTTCCACCTTATTCTTCAACTCATGTAAACTCTTGTATTTATTTAGTTAAAAATTTGATGCCTCCCATCGAGAGTTTTTGTAGAAATAAGAAATGTCAATAAAGTTTGAAAAAACAAACAAAAAAAAATGCTTGTTTACGTTTTGCTTTTGGAAACACGAGTCCGTGTCATACAATGTGAGTAGTCAGATCGCATCAGAGCATCGGGCCGTATAGTGTGAGAACATAAATCGTGCGCTCTAAACTTTTACACCCTGTGGTTTTGTTGTACAGTTTGAGCTGGAACAGAGTACGACTAAAAATATCATACAGCGTCTGCCCAGCTTTAGGAACAATTGCAAGATTGTGTTTTTGGCTTAATAGCTAAAACTGAAATGCTTCTTTTGCAGCTGAATGCAAAAGAATCATCCAGGTCACCAGAACACAAGAGAAGAAAACCTCATCCACAGCACCAAAAGACATGGGCCGGAAGCTCTGGGTAGGCATCAGCGTGGAGTTGTCTTATTAACCACTTTACCAATACTCAGGATTTCAAATAACAGTTGGTTTCCATGTTTAGGGAGTCGAATAAGGCCTGCAGTCGGCCTGATTTCAGGACTGAGCCTGTCACGGTAAGTGTGACGCTTTAAAAATAAATACCACGTGGTGTTCAAGAAATTTTTACTCACTGTTTGCTCTTCCAGCAGCAGCAGCAGCCGCCGCCGCAGAAGAAGGAGCATGTCGTGTGGGACCACAGCACCTACAAACAGGCAGTGCGCAAGGCCATGTTTGCACGGTTCAAGGAGCTTGAGTGATCTTATCTGAACACTTCTTTCAAAGTTTTCATTTTTCCAGGTTAATACGTCGTCATGAAACCCTTTTCTGTCAAGACGGTTTTCCCTGCTTCTCTACTGTGTAATTGACAGTCACATTATTTTGTACACAGGACTGAAAGAAATGTGACTCAACAGTGTTTAGCAACTGTGTAAATGGTGGATGCTGTATAATGTTTTTTTTCTTTGAGGATTTTTGTCCATCTTACATTTACATGACTTGAATGTAGAATTGTGAAGCCTGTCCAGAAAGTTTTTTGTTGTTTTTGTTGGAATGATCTGTTGTTAAAGGCAGATTTGTTTTGAAACAGATGTTTGCATTTAACTGATTTGAATTGTTACCTGTATACATTTTTTTTAATTTAAAGAAACAAACAGTCACGCCTCCTGTACCTTATTTTTATTTTTAAAGCATTGCCAAACTGAGATATATATATATATATATATATATATATATATATATATATATATATATATATATATATATATATATTATGTCCACCAGAGGGCAGCAACTATTTTTATTTGAGTTACTCCTTTCTCCACATCTGACATGGTGTGAACCCCCCCCCCCCCCCCCCCCGCGCGCGCGCTTAAAAAAGGACTTGATGTGCTTCAAGTTCAGCGGTGACCTTCAGTAGGTGAAAACAAAAAAAAAAAACGCTGAAATGTAAATATATATATTCTGACAACTCCTCAAATATTTTCCATTTTTAATTAGAAGTTTATCATTATCAGCGTACAAACCTCCTTTTGAATTTAAGCACAAATGACTTGGCTGTACTGCCCAATATGACAACACACAGTTGCAGATCACCCAAAGATGAAATGTTGAAAAAATCTGAGAATGATCCATATGCAGTTTTATAATTTAATATGTATTTTTAAAGGTAAATTGCACTTATTTGTGAATATGTTATATTGGGCATAATTTAAGCTTTGTGGTCCGTTAATGCACCTAAAATGTTTACTGTATATTTGGTGGCAGAATTGGCTCACCAGGCAATGCTTGATGTGGGAGAGGATCTCTTGTTTCTGCTTTCTGGTGAAGGATGGCATGTGGTACAAAGGGGACTGAGAAAAGCAGTTTGGATTCTCTTAAGTTGGGGGTGTGTGTGTGTGTGTGTGTGTGTGTGTGAAAACTGAGCATCCAGGGTCCTGTCTAGAGGGTGGGAGCTGCTGGAGTCCTGAGGGCTCATGCACTGCACTGTGGTGTTCAGAACCAGACCTTTGGCACCTGGAACATTATCTCAGGAAGGATGACACCTAGGTCATGACTGTGACACTGAGGTCCACAGACCTGCTGCTAGTGACCATCTTGCTTGGTGGACACACCCATTTTTGGTTTGGTCTAACTGTGGTAAATAATATCTCAGGTGGGAGACTACCAGTACAACCCCTGGCAAAAATTATGGAATCACTGGCCTCGGAGGATGTTCATTCAGTTGTTTAATTTTGTATAAAAAACGCAGATCACAGACATGACACAAAACTAAAGTCATTTCAAATGGCAACTTTCTGGCTTTAAGAAACACTATAAGACATCAGGAAAAAAATTGTGGCAGTCAGTAACGGTTACTTTTTTAGACCAAGCAGAGGGGAAAAAAAATATGGAATCACTCAATTCTAAGGAAAAAATTATGGAATCATGAAAAACAAAAGAACGCTCCAACACATCACTAGTATTTTGTTGCACCACCTCTGGCTTTTATTACAGCTTGCAGTCTCTGAGGCATGGACTTAATGAGTGACAAACAGTACTCTTCATCAATCTGGCTCCAACTTTCTCTGATTGCTGTTGCCAGATCAGCTTTGCAGGTTGGAGCCTTGTCATGGACCATTTTCTTCAACTTCCACCAAAGATTTTCAATTGGATTAAGATCCGGACTATTTGCAGGCCATGACATTGACCCAATGTGTCTGCAAGGAATGTTTTCACAGTTTTTGCTCTATGGCAAGATGTATTATCATCTTGAAAAATGATTTCATCATCCCCAAACATCCTTTCAATTGATGGGATAAGAAAAGTGTCCAAAATATCAACGTAAACTTGTGCATTTATTGATGATGTAATGACAGCCATCTCCCCAGTGCCTTTACCTGACATGCAGCCCCATATCAATGACTGTGGAAACTTACATGTTTTCTTCAGGCAGTCATCTTTATAAATCTCATTGGAACTGCACCAAACAAAAGTTCCAGCATCATCACCTTGCTCAATGCAAATTCGAGATTCATCACTGAAGATGACTTTCATCCAGTCAATCACAGTCCTCGATTTGCTTTTTCTTAGCCCATTTGTAACCTTGTTTTTTTTGTTTAGGTGTTAATGATGGCTTTCGTTTAGCTTTTCTGTATATAAATCCCATTTCCTTTAGGCGGTTTCTTACAGTTCAGTCACAGACGTTGACTCCAGTTTCCTCCCATTCGTTCCTCATTTGTTGTGCATTTTCGATTTTTGAGACATATTGCTTTGTTTTCTGTCTTGATGCTTTGATGTCTTCCTTTGTCTACCAGTATGTTTGCCTTTAACAACCTTCCCATGTTGTTTGTATTTGGTCCAGAGTTTAGACACAGCTGACTGTGAACAACCAACATCTTTTGCAACATTGGTGATGATTTACCCTCTTTTAAGAGTTTGATAATCCTCTCCTTTGTTTCAATTGACATCTCTCGTGTTGGAGCCATGATTCATGTCAGTCCACTTGGTGCAACAGCTCTCCAAGGTGTGATCACTCCTTTTTAGATGCAGACTAACGAGCAGATCTGATTTGATGCAGGTGTTAGTTTTGGGGATGAAAATTTACAGGGTCATTCCATAATTTATTCCTCAGAATTGAGTGAGTCCATACTTTTTTCCCCTCTGCTTGGTCTAAAAAAGTAACCGTTACTGACTGCCACAATTTTTTTTCCTGATTTCTTATAGTGTTTCTTAAAGCCAGAAAGTTGCCATTTGAAATGACTTTAGTTTTGTGTCATGTCTGTGATTTGCTTTTTTTTTTCTACAAAATTAAACAACTGAATGAACATCCTCTGAGGCCGGTGATTCCATAATTATGGCCAGGGGTTGTAGTTACTCTTGACAGCTGCTCCAGAGATGACGCTGGTAATGGGTGACTTTTATGTGGCCACAGGCACAGACAGCTGATTGTGACCTCCTGCTCCAGATGAAGCTTGAATCCATGATGAAAATGGCCCAGTACTCAATTTTCCACAAAAGGGGGCTATAACTTGTTGGACTTCAGTTTGAGCATTCAGAGCAGCACTGCTGGTCATGGTGCTCCCATTACTGGTGTAGACAAGATCTATCCTGTTCTTGTAGGAAGACCTATATAATTGTTCCCACAGATACCATTTGCTCAGTTTCTGAATTTGAGCCTGGCTAGATTTATAGCTCAGGTTATCTCTCAGAAGTGTGCAGACAGTCTGGGCAGAGGACAATCAAAATGGAATCAAACACAAAGGGTTTCTATTCATTCATTCATTTTCTGCCACTTGTCCGGGTCACGGCAGTCGACCAAGCCTACGCCTACCCGTTTTCGGTCAACTCCTCCAATTCTTCCTGGACTATCTTGAGGTGTCCCCAAACCAGCTGGTAAGTATAATCCTTGCCAGTCCTGGATCTTTACCAGGACCTCCTAGTTGGACGTGCCTAGTAGACCTCCCTAGGGAGACAACCAGGGAACATCCTCACCAAATGTCCGAACCACCTCAGCTTGGTCCTTTCGATGTGAAGAAGCAGTGACGAGTCTCTCCGGGGATTTTCACCTTTCTCAACCCATCCCTGAGTGTAAGCCCAGATATTTGATGAAGAAATCTGCCTTTTGTATCTGCAGCCTTGTTCTCAGTCGTTACCCACAGTTCAGTAAGTGAAGATAGGAGAACAAATCAACTGGTAAACTGAGAGTCTCACTCTGATTATTGAGGCAAACATTCAATACTATCTGAGATTTAAGCAGTGGTGTTTGGTCAGTCTGATGAAGGTGACTGAAATAAGTCTGGCAACTTTTTGTCAAAAAACTTGCGGCTTTAGACTTTGTTGAATATCTGAAACCATTTAATATCAGATGGACAAATACTGATTGTGTGTTGTGACAACCATTTTTCTGCAGTTTGGATCATGTCTCATGATTTCCAGAACAACCTGGACTTGCAGAGATCTACTCTGCAGTGCAATATGTGCAGCTTTAATATTCCCACTTGTGCAATACAGGGCATCAACGCGAGCGCTGCACTCTGACCTTTGGTGCTGCAAAGGAAGCTGCATTTATGCTGCTTATGGCATTGGTTCAGTGGATGTTGAGGATTTCATGGACTTGGTGTGCTGACATTCTAGCTCCTCTGAGAGCAGTAACAGGAACACAAGGCAGCCTGAGGAGTTACAAGCACGATGTACAACAGCAGGAACACCTGCTGCGAGCAAGAAGCCAGCTTCTTATTTTCTGGGATGATAAAATTGATTTAATTCTTCTAAATGTCTAATACGCAAAGTGAGAGTCGAATAGCACACTTTATGCCCCACCCTTTGGACATGTGGGATGTAGGGCCCTATCTTCCAACTGGTACAGTATGGGGGGCTGTTTGTAAAATCTCATATACCAGTAAATTGTTTGCTTTATTGTTACCAAAGTTTTCTTAGATTTAGATATTTATATTAAATAAATTGTAAGTGTGAATGTAAATGTTAAATCTAAATGTGTATCTTAAACCTAATTCTTAAATGTGAATATAAATCTTACATTTATATGCAGCTCTTAAATATGCCCATGTGTGTATATATAGATACAGTAGTGTTTAGAATAATAATAGTGCTATGTGACTAAAAGGATTAATCCAGGTTTTGAGTATATTTCTTACTGTTACATAGGAAACAAGGTACCAGTAGATTCTCACAAATCCAACAAGACCAAGCATTCATGATATGCACACTCTTAAGGCTATGAAATTGGGCTATTAGTTAAAAGTACAAAAGGAGGTGTTCACAATAATAATAGTGTGGCATTCAGTCAGTGAGTTTGTCAATTTTGTGGAACAAACAGGTGTGAATCAGGTGTCCCCTATTTAAGGATGAAGCCAGCACCTGTTGAACATGCTTTTCTCTTTGAAAGCCTGAGGAAAATGGGACGTTCAAGACATTGTTCAGAAGAACAGCGTAGTTTGATTAAAAAGTTGATTGGAGAGGGGAAAACCTATACGCAGGTGCAAAAAATTATAGGCTGTTCATCTACAATGATCTCCAATGCTTTAAAATGGACAAAAAAAAACCAGAGACGCGTGGAAGAAAACAGAAAACAACCATCAAAATGGATAGAAGAATAACCAGAATAGCAAAGGCTCACCCATTGATCAGCTCCAGGATGATCAAATACAGTCTGGAGTTACCTGTAAGTGCTGTGACAGTTAGAAGACGCCTGTGTGAAGCAAATTTATTTGCAAGAATCTCCCACAAAGTCCCTCTGTTAAATAAAAGACGTGCAGAAGAGGTTACAATTTGCCAAAGAACACATCAACTGGCCTAAAGAGAAATGGAGGAATATTTTGTGGACTGATGAGAGTAAAATTGTTCTTTTTGGGTCCAAGGGCCGCAGACAGTTTGTGAGACGACCCCCAAACTGAATTCAAGCCACAGTTCACAGTGAAGACAGTGAAGCATGGTGGTGCAAGCATCATGATATGGGCATGTTTCTCCTACTATGGTCTTGGGCCTATATATCACATACCTGGTATCATTGATCAGTTTGGATATGTCAAAATACTTGAAGAGGTCATGTTGCCTTATGCTGAAGAGGACATGCCCTTGAAATGGGTGTTTCAACAAGACAATGACCCCAAGCACACTAGTAAACCAGCAAAATCTTTCCAAACCAACAAAATTAATGCCTCGCAGATGTGAAGAAATCATGGGAAACTGTGGTTATACAACTAAATACTAGTTTGGTGATTCACAGGATTGATAAAAAAGCAGTTTGAACATAATAGTTTTGAGTTTGTAGCGTCAACAGCAGATGCTACTATTATTGTGAACACCCCCTTTTCTACTTTTTTTTTTACTAATAGCCCAATTTCATAGCCTTAAGAGTGTGTATATCATGAATGCTTGGTCTTGTTGGATTTGTGAGAATCTACTGAATCTACTGGTACCTTGTTTCCCATGTAACAATAAGAAATATACTCAAAACCTGGATTAATCTTTTTAGTCACATAGCACTACTATTGTTCTGAGCACTACACTGGTATAAAACTTTGTAAAAATGGGTAAGTTTGCACACCTGATTATTTTGCTTAAAAAGAGGTGGTGACCACCAATGGCAAACTTGTAAATGGCAGATTCATGTGGGGTTCCCTGTCAGTGTTTTTGTAGAGGGTGCACTGTGCAGTTCCAGCAGATTTACACATTGAACATGCAGGAAACCGTAACCTGGTGCAACAGAGGAGGTTTATAGAGGAATTTTCAAATGGTGAAACAAGCACCAAATTCGGTACAAATACTCCTTAGACATTACTCTTGAGAAAGAAATAAAAAAACAAATCAAAAAATTGGCCACTTGAATTTTCAACAGGCAGTCAGGTAGGGGTCAGTGGAAGAATTACACAGGGGTCAAAATAAAGATACTCCAATTATATTGAATACTACACCACATTATTTGTCCAATCATAAATATTCCAAAAAGGTATAGTTTGGACTATTTAAGACTGAATGTTATGGGGTAAAAAGAGAAAGAATGGTGATAAAGGTCAATTTCAGTTTGTACAGGGGTCAAAAGTTAAACTTGCTCCAATTTTGGTAAAAAAGTGAAGCAAATTATTGTTTAAGCTAATAGGATTAATAGATGGAATAGTTTTGACTGTTGAATGTATGACACTTCATCACAGCAGTCATAAATGCTTATGACATTGACAATGTTTTTGATACATTCATGACGTGTGTCATGTAACAGTTATGACAGTGTCATGTCATGATTATGACGGTACCTTCAAGTAAAGTGTTACCAAATTTTCAAGTCACTGAGTATGTGTTGAACTTCATTTACATCTGTCAATGAGAAATGCAAACAGTATACTGGTCGGAAAATCTGTGTGGAGTAGGAAGCTCTCAAATATCCAGTAACTGTGCAAGAATGAGATGAGTGAGGGAAGCCACCAAGACACCAATGACAACTCTAAGGGCCCCGTCACACTAGAGCACAAATGAGCACAGCCCAAGCCAAATCAGGCAGAAAGTAAAAAAACAACAACAAAAAAAACAATTTGTGCCACATCGGGTCGGGAATAAGAATTGGGGAGAACAGTCGTCTGAACACCCGGACTGCACTCTGACCCACCACCAACTGATTCCTACATATGTTGCACGCATGAGCCTCCAAATGCAGTACAAATGTACGTGGAACACAGTAAGAGTACCTGGATAGCTGCCAGATTGCAGTAAGAACAATAATTTAATCTGCATGTTCCGTATGGATGGATAACACAAAAGTTGTTCATTCCTTCACGAGTTTGACGCCACTAATGATCCACAAAAGCAGCTTCAAAAGCATAGTTTTTAAACCAGGTTTGTGAAATGTGAACAAGAGCCGTAATATCGTTTATGGCTCTGCAGAGGTGTGTGAGACTGCAGCATGTTTGGTCTGCAAAGTTAAGG
The DNA here is from genome assembly GCF_902500255.1 of Thalassophryne amazonica. Taxonomy (NCBI): domain Eukaryota; kingdom Metazoa; phylum Chordata; class Actinopteri; order Batrachoidiformes; family Batrachoididae; genus Thalassophryne; species Thalassophryne amazonica. Next base: position 54,832,755 of record NC_047105.1, on the reverse strand, counting down.
TCAAACAATGTTGCCGACTCACCGTCCACTGAATTCTATGACGTGTCATATGTTACCCCGGAACGTGATAACTAAATATGACACATGGTGCAAACTATATTCAATATTATAATAGCCAAGTGGCCAGTGTATGCAAGTACGTATATGGCTTCGATCAGCTGGGGAGAGCTGACATTTGACGTTTGGTATGCTTATGTATTTTAGGTCAAGACACATTTAAAAAATAAACCAACATTCTCATGCTTGGATTTCAGTAGAAACCTAAATTTTGTTTTATGAAATCTGAAACACTGTATAGCTTTACAATAACTATTTTGCATTTATTTAATTCCTGGGCTCCCACCATCGGATTGTCTGTTTTTTAACGGTGGTTGGTGTTGTATTTCGTTGATACACTTTATATTACGTTGTTACAGAAAAGTTTAGGATATTGTTTTGTGATATTCAATAGTTTTGTGACGCTGTCATTGGAATGCTTTGAGTATGGTGCTGGTTGGCACAAACACATATTCAAAATTTTTGAAATATTCATGTAATGCCTAAATGGTTGGTGCAATGTTTTTGTTACACCCCCTGAATTGAAGCTGAAACTCTATACAAGCAGCATATGTTGATGTTTTTTTTCAGGTCCATTGTTGTGGTGTCCAGAGGCAAAATGACACAAATTGTCACTATCCAAATATTTATGGACCTGGCTCGATTTGATCCTTCGCTTTTTCTTCAACTTTTTGTGATTGCTCCCATTAGGGGTCACCACAGCAGATAATCTGTCTCCATCCTGATCTGTCCTCTGCTTCTTCTTCCAAAATTGATGATTCCATTTGGATTTGGACTCGATGTTGGGCCTGTTGCTGCTCTGCTGATTTTTAATGAGAGCATCCACATCTGGTTCTCCTGTGGTCCACTGCATTTTAAAGAGGGTGCATTTATCCTTGAGCCATTTTGGACCGGATTTCACTCACTCGTTTTTGGATTGTGTGTTGTGCGTGTGTGTGTGTGGCGGGGGAGGGGGGGGGGGGGGGGTTTAAGAAATTAATATATGGACTTCCAGGTCTGGGTAAAAGTTTTATAGTTACAGTTGTATGTAAAAGTTTGGGCCCCCCCTGATGATTTCCATGATTTTCCTTTATAAATCATTGGTTGTCTGGATCAGAAATTTCAGTTAAATGTATCATATAGCAGACAAACACACTGATATTTGAGAAGTGAAATGAAGTTTATAGGATTTACAGAAAGTGTGCAATAATTTTTTAAACAAAATTAGGCAGGTGCATAAATTTGGGCACCCCGACAGAAAAAATACTTCAGTATTTAGTAGATCCACCTTTTGCAGAAATAACAGCCTCTAAATGCTTCCTATAGCTACCAATGAGATTCTGGATTCTGGTTGAAGGTATTTTCTGTACAAAACATCTCAGGTTTGTTGGTTTCCGAGCATGGACAGCCCGCTTAAAATCACACCACAGATTTTCAATAATATTCAGGTCTGGGGACTGAGATGGCTATTCCAGAACATTGTACTTGTTCTTATGCATGAATGCCTTAGTAGATTTTGAGCAGTGTTTAGGGCCGTTGTCTTGTTGAAAGATCCATGCTTCAACTTTGTCAATGATTCATGAACATTGTTCTCAAGAATGCTGTGTTCTTTTTCAGCCATGCATACCACCCCTTGTTATGTCCAAATAACTCAATTTAGTTTCATCAGTCCACAGCACCTTATTCCAAAATGAAGCTGGCTTGTCCAAATGTGCTTTAACATACCTCAAGTGACTCTGTTTGTGGCATTTACACCGAACAGACTTCCTCTGCATTACAGCATCATATAGCATCTCTTTGTGCAAAGTTTGCTGTATAGTTGAACGATGCACAGAGACACTATCTGCAGCAAGCTCATGTTGTAGGTCTTTGGAGCAGGTCTATGGGTTGACTATGACTGTTCTCACCATCCTTCGCTTCAGCTTATGAGATTTTTCTTGTCCTGCCACTTCGGGCCTTTAACTAGTACTGTGCCTGAGGTCTTCCATCTCCTCACTATGTTCCTCACAGTGGAAACTGACAGCTGAACTCTCTGAGAAAGCTTTTTGTATCCTTCCCCTAAACCATGATGTTGAACAATCTTTGTTTTCAGGTAATTTGAGTGTTGTTTAGAGGCTCCCATGTTGCCACTCATTAGAAGAGATGCTAAGAGAGGAAACATTTGCAAATGGCCACCTTAAATACTTTTTCTAATGATTGGATTCACCCATGTAAGGAGGTCAAGGGTCAATGAGCTTACCAAACCAATTTTGTGTTCCAGTAATTAGTGCTAAATGTATTCAAATCAATAAAATGGCAATGGTGTCCAAATTTATGCACCTGCCTAATTTTGTTTAAATAATTATTGCACACTTTCTGTAAATACTAGAAACTTCATTTCACTTCTCATGAATATCAGTGTGTTGGTCTGCTATATAATATATTTAACTGAAATTTCTGATCCAGACAACCAATGATTTACGAAGGAAAATCTTAAAAATTATCAGGGGTGCCCAAACTTTTGCATACAACATTACATTTAAGCTAGATTCAAATCTTTGATTCGTGTTATTTGGTTGTCAGTCGTCACAACATGCGGTGAAACCAGTTTTGCTTTATTGTGTGGAGTAAGTTTGTAGTTTGTGCAGGCCGACTGTATGGATTCCGCAGCCCAACAAGCAAACGTTTGCCAGTAGTGATACACCTCTGTGCACTGATGGAGTTCTAGCTTCAGTGCTTGTGACTGAAGTGATGTAGGAGAAACTCATTTTATATTAGAGCTTTTGAAATCCAGAGATTTCTTGTGGAATATGGAACATTTTGTGGGAACTGGAGATGGATCACGGTTGAGGTGATAATTGGGGGATGTCTGAATACAATGACTGATCTGTCATCAATGAAAGCACTGATTTGCTAATCTGTTTGGTAGAGACTGTATCTTCACCTCCTGGTTGTCCTTTTAGCCATCTGTCGTGAACGCTGGACTATATACACTGATCAGCTAACACTGATTATGGTGCTACAGTGACACCTGTCAGGGTAACTGTTCCAATCAACTTCCCCAACATGTCTTGGTCAACCAAGGAAAGGACATTTTCTCTGAAGGCCTATTTCACCAACAAATCATACCATTTGGGGCATAATTTTGAAAAAAAACATGACTTTTATGCAAAGCAACCAAGGTAACTGAAACTTTGGGGAATGATCTTACACAGACTGAAGTTTAAGTACTTGTAATAAACTTGTAATAAATCCTACAAAGGTCCAGCACCTTTGTACAAAGGAACGTTTGCAGAGTAAAATATACTCTGCCAGGATAACATTTGGTCCCAGTCTAAACAGAGTAAAATACACTCTATTATGGAGTGAAATCAGCTCTACCGTCTTGTCAAATCAAGTGTTTCTACTCCAATAAGAGTTGATTTAGCACTGTGATAGAGTACATTTAACTCTATTTGGACTGGGACCAAATGTTATCCCAGTAGAGTAAATTTTACTCTGCAAAATTTAAAGTGTAGGATTTATTTTTCTGGGTTTTTTTTTGGGGGGGGGGGGGGGGGGGGGGGGGGTCACCCTGTATTAGACAGAAAGTTAACATTTTGTGCCGAAATTTGATGCTTTGGAAACAGGAAAAATGGGGACGCATGAAGATTTGAGTGACTTTTGACAAGGACCAAATTGAGATGGCTAGACAACTGAGACAGAGCATCACCAAAACTGCAGCTCTTGTGGGGTGTAGTAGTCAGTACCTACAAAAAAGTGGTCCAAGGAAAGAAAACTGGTAAACTAGTGCCAGAGTCACATAGATAAACATGCAATTTTTTTTTAATTGATTAACAGCTCTAGTGGTTTTATTTTTTAATTCAACCAAAGCAGATGGTCACCCCGATGAATCTGGTCTGCTTGAGGTTTTATCCTAGAATCAAAAAGCAATACAGGCGTTTTTCCTTCCCACTGTCGCCTTGGTGTGGTTTATTCTGTGATTTGGTGCTGTATAAATGAAGTCAATTGACCAAGCAGGTCCAGCATCTCTTATGCTAACCAACTGTGGTGACTTGGGATCTGAAGCTGACGTGACTGTACGTGTCTGTAGCAAGTCCTATCAAAATAGATGCATTTCCAGTTGACCACATAGCACCGAGTTTGATGTGTAGTAAATGTGCATATATTGATTCAAAAAGATCAACACATGCTTCAGTTTCATACATTTCTGTGAGCATGCTCTTAGTGGTAATGCATAAAAGACATCATTGCAGTTTTCTGTGAAATATGTCATTAGATCATGAACCGTCTGTGCTAACATTAAGATTAAGGTGCCCTGCACTTTCTAAACAGGACCAGCATTTTGACTGATGCACACGTGGGACCTCAGGCTATTTCATGTGTTCTAGTTTTCATTCCATTTTTCTCCATTCAGTTCCATGACCCGAAAGACACCGCCCTGCCCACCGGGAGAGACGTCGTCATTAGCTGGGATGGACGTTGCTTTGAATGAAAATGAATGTGTAGCTAGTAGTTGAGGATGTTGAGGGGATGAGCAGACAAGCGGAGCGTAGAAAGTCACCACACTGTCATCTCATTTGTGTGTAAGGAGAGCTTGAATGGCAGGAGAGGTGGACTTGGAGGCCAATTATCACGGCTGGGCAGCTCTGAGCAGCAGGCGGGAGGAGCTCCTGTCTGGAGACCAGACTGAAGAATAACAAGGTCCTCAGATGTCACGATGTGCTGTCAGTCCACACAGGTGAGGAAGAGGGAGGAGAGTGATAACTGGAATGCTTTCAGTGGTGGTTTGGATGAGATGTCAACAAGCAGCGGTGGCCTTGGTGGCTACCAGACCTCTGCTTTGGAAATGAAACAAACTGACAAGCTTTTTTCAGGCAGTATGGAACTTAAACCGCATGTATTTTGAGAGAAACAGAGAGACGAGATGGAGGGTTTTCCAGCTAAATTCAAACTAAATCCTTTTGTTGGGGTTGTTTTGATTTATAACCTGCCTTTTGACAGCCCCATTGTCCACAGTCACCACGGTGGATAAAGTACAGAACTGCATTGAGATCTGGCACAAGTTTTATGCTGGATGCTCTACCTGATACAACTCCACTTGTACACCGAGAAACACATGTATCCTCGGGTGTTCGAAAACGGTCTCCCAACCAAGTTCGAATCAGGACAGACTGCTTGACATTTGACGGAATCTGGTGCACACAATACACGTAGGCTGTATTCAAATTTTGAAATGTAAATGCTGTTAAACAACTGGAAAACAGTTTTGTTTTTTTTTTACCTCCAATTTAGTCCATTTCTGTGTGGAAATGGTGTCTGTCTGTCTGTCTGTGTGTGTCTCTCTCTTTCACAGACCCCATTAACACTGTACCTCCCTCGACCACCTCCCTTGCTTTCCTTTTCTTTCACAACTAATTTCATGTTAAATTGTTTTCTTCATGTGGTGTGAAATTGTGACTGTGTTATTTGAGTTTTAGAATCTAACCATGCAAAAAAGAAAAGGATTTTTTGAATTAATTTTTGCCAGGAAGGAAAAAGAAACTGATGGTTTTTCTCATAGTGCAGCTGATAACTGAAAAAAAATGCTTCAAATGGTGATGCAAGCACCAAATTTGGCACACATACTCCTTAGACATTACTCTTTTAAAAATGCCGGGTACCAACGTGAACTTTCAATAGGCGACCAAGAAGGGGTCAATTGAAGTATTACACAGGGGTCAAAATTTAAAAATGCTCCAATCATATTGAAAGGTATTCCATATTATTTGTCTGATCATAAAGATTCCAAAAAGGTATAGTTTGGACTATCTGTGAATGAATGGTCTGGAGTTATGGGGTAAAAACAGCAAGAACACTGAGAAAGGTCAATTTCAGTTTGTACAGGGGTCAAAAGTTAAAGTTGCTCCAATTTTGGTAAAAAGTGGTGCAAATTACTGGTTGAGCTAATAGGATTAATAAATGGAATAGTTTTGACTGTGTTGCGTGCTTGGTTTGCAAAGTAAAGGTTAAACAATATCAGCATCCATTGGATTCTATGACATGTGACATATGCTACCCTGTAACATGATAACTAAGCATGATACATGATGCAAACTATTCCTTTTTAAAACCGTATTCACCCAACTAATAATTTGCTTTTCCAAAGCCTGTGGGAAAAATTAGTTTTGACATTTTAAAAATCTGTATTGACTCAAACACATAACGTTCTAGCTTGAATGTAGCTATGCTTTCAGTTAAAAAAAGCCTCTGAATCATCAGATTTCTCAAACCTGTCTGCCACAGACAATATGGATTATTTTATAAAATACCGTATAATATATTAGGATGACTGTGTGGTCATCTCAAATCTTTCCTTTGTCATCATGACAAATGATGAAGGACTTACTCCGTGTAAAACGACTCTTAAGACAGAGCATGTGGTCGTGGTCACCCCATGCAAGCAAAAGGACTATTTGGTCACAAGCTAATAGAAAACTAATGCACGTCTGAGCTGTTTCACCATGTGCTTTCATCCATATGCTTTCATGTCTTTGTAGAAAAGTGACAGCTGTTATTGATTTCAAATCTGTAGCATCATCTTAAAAAAGTTCTTACAATCACCAGGCACTGGAAATACTCCAGAGTGCAGCTTATATTTAAGATTTTTGACCACTGCTTATAGCAGAACCTATCACTGTGAACATTATAGCCACACAAAACATTTGGGAAAGCTGTTGTGGTTCTGTCATGGAGGAATGACTGGTGGCCTTCCTAAATTTTTGACAGAAAGTAGTAGGTTTGAACAATTCTGATGTTTGTTCTTTTTCAGTTTTCTGATTCAGAGCAGGTGGCTCTATGGTATAGGAGAGAACCCCCCCCTACGGATGGGGTGCAGTTCCAGGCATGCTTATGCTACTATGTGGATGGACACTGAATGTATGGGTGCTGAGGGGGCTGCAAACATTGGTGTGTACCAGAAAAGCAAAAAAAAAAAAAAAAAGTTTATGAAACAAATTACTTTATTACTTTTTCTCAAAAAAGTTTTTATTTTTTTATTTTTAATGTAACAAAGCAGTAGGCCATAATATTTGCTTTCTTTTTGGTGTGTTTTCAGCCCAGTCTCATATTTTCTTTTCTCTTTTTGGGGAGATGATGGTGTAGTGGTTAAACGTTGGGCTTCAGACCTGAGGGTTCTCAGTTCAAAACCCAGCCAGACTGAGAAATCACAAAGGACCCTTGGGCAAGGTTCTTAATCCCCTAGTTGCTCCTGGTATGTAGTGAGCTCCTTGCATGGCAGCACCCTGACATCAGTGTGTGAGTGTGTCTGTGTGAATGGGTGAATGTGAGGCATCATTGTAAAGCATTTTGAGCATGCAGATGGAAAAGCGCCATATAAATCCAGTTTACGAGGTCTATTAGAAAAGTATCCGACCTTATTATTTTTTTAAAAACCATATGGATTTGAATCACGTGGGATTACATCAGCCAAGCTTGAACCCTCGTGGGCATGCGTGAGTTTTTTCACGCCTGTCGGTGACGTCATTCGCCTGTGAGCACGCCTTGTGGGAGGAGTGGTCCAGCCCCCTCGTCGGAATTCCTTTGTCTGAAAAGTTGCTGAGAGACTGGCGCTGTGCTTCATCAAAATTTTTTCAAAAACTGTGAGGCACATCCGAGTGGATACCATTCGAGAAATTAAGCTGGTTTTCAGTGAAAATTTTAACGGCTGATGAGAGATTTTGGATTGTTTCTATCGCTGTAAGGACTTCCCACGGAGCAGGATGTCGTGCAGCGCTCCGAGGCGACGTCGTCATCCTGTTTCAAGCTGAAAACCTCCAAATTTAAGCCTCTGTTGACCCAGGACATCGTGAGAGAACAGAGAACTTTCAGAAGAGGTCGGAATCAGCAGTTTATCCGGACATTCCACTGTTAAAGGAGATTTTTTTAATGAAAGACGTGCGGACGGATTGGCGCGTCGGCTCGCAGCCAGCGCGGTGCGCCCGCCACAGGAAAAACACCTCTGTTGGAAGCCTTAAGGACAAGTTGGAACATGCCCTGCTGTTAAACAATTTCTCAGATACTCACTCAACTGAAAACCACCAAAAGCCGCCTGGATTTTACAAATGGTTATCAACACGGAGGTGTTTTTCCTGTGGCGGGCACGCGGCGCCGGCTGCGAGCCGACGCGCCAATCCGTCCGCACGTCTTTCATTAAAAAAATCTCCTTTAACAGTGGAATGTTCGGATAAACTGCTGATTCCGACTTCTTCTGAAAGTTCTCTGTTCTCTCACGATGTCCTGGGTCAACAGAGGCTTAAATTTGTAGGTTTTCAGCTTGAAACAGGATGACGACGTCGCCTTGGAGCGCTGCGCGATGTCCCGCTCCGTGGGAAGTCCTTACAGCGATAGAAACAATCCAAAATCTCTCATCAGCCGTTAAAATTTTCACCGAAAACCAGCTTAATTTCTCGAATGGTATCCACTCGGATGTGCCTCACAGTTTTGAAAAAATTTTGATGAAGCACAGCGCTAGTCTCTTTGCAACTTTTCAGACAATGAAAATCCGACGATGGGGCTGGACCACTCCTCCCACAAGGCGTGCTCACAGGCGAATGACGTCACCGACAGGCATGTAAAAACTCACGCATGCGCACGAAGGTTCAAGCTTGGCTGACGTAAAAACATATGAATCAAATCCATATAGTTTTTTAAAAAATAAAACGGTCAGTTTCTTTTCTAATAGACCTCGTATTTACCATTTTTCAGGATACATCACAAAATGTATTGTTTTCATGATGTGCTCACCCTTAGTCACAAGTTTTGACCCTAATAGTACCCCCATCCCCCCCACACCATGTCACCCCAAATTTTGTGATACCATCACAAATTTTTTTTCTTGACACCATCACAAAAATCTACTCCATTGTGTGACAGTATCACAAACCTACGGATTAAATCACTTTTTGTGATGATATCACAAACTTGGCATGTGAGATCAGGTTGTGTATTTTACTGACTGTAGGAATAAACCTGTATTCCATATGTTAACACTCCATGGTGGGATATGGTACTACTAGCGCATTGTCCATGGGGATCCTCATGCACTAATTTGGGTAGTGTTTATAAAATAGGTAGCTGACATTTTTCAAGGGTGGTAATAAATTATGCAAAGTTTCTATAATGATTTTAACTGAAAGTGTAGGAAATTAAAATGAGTGAATAATTGTATTTATTATTTGGCACATTTAGTTGATGTTGCTGATGATGTTTTATAACTGGCAAGGTTGAGATATTTGCTGTGTTCAGGGCTTGTCTGGTCACCGGGGACTGATTAATGGAGCTACCAACATCCACTGTTCCCTGTTGTTGCGTAAAATCTCTAATTTCTCCAAAAATATTAGTCCTATCAACTTTCCTTTTTCACACTGTTCATCCTTGACCCAAAATACATAAAGCATACCAAATGACAAATGTCAGCTCTCCCCATTTTCTCTGTGATCGAAGGTACACACACGTACACGGAGGCCACTTTGCTTTCAATATATAGATGGTGTTTCTTCACACACAAAGTTTGCTGCCCATTGTGTTGTGAAATATTCAGTATTATAAAACTGGTGTAAAATGTTGTTGGTTATTCAAATGAATTCAGAAATGAGTGTTGCACCTTGAGTGCGTCTCAGCACTCCCCAACTCTGACTGAGTTCCAGTATTCCTGGTCACACTGCCTGCCTGTGTTTTTGGACAAGACACTAAATGATCACTAGCCTTGGTTGGGTGAAGTAACCTGCGATGGACTGGCGTCCCATCCAGAGGGAGTCGTAGACTCTCACCACTTCACCCTAAAGTCTGTGGGGATAAGAACTGGCCCTGTCGGCTCAGAGAGGACTTGCACTCTTTTGTGATTGTACTGTTGCCCCATTTTGCTTCAAGCTCATATCATTAGTTGTGTCAGTGAATGAACAATTGATTTTTGCTTAATTATGCATATCATTTTATCAACACTATTCTCCACCGCATTGTCTTGAATACACTGAAAAATAAGTTACTCCCCGTGGAATCTGCCGAAGATTTATGAGGCCTATCAGAGTTTTGTCACTTAAAAAGATTAATCTAATTATGCTGCTGATTCCTTTTAGCCATCAGGGTAAACATTATGCTTCAACACCTTTTTATATCAGTCATTCTGACGCTTGGCTTTTGCTTTGAACACTCAATTATTACCTCCCCCAAGGAGGTTACGTTTTTGCTGCCATTTGTCAACTGGTTTGTTTGTTATTGAACAAGATATCTTCGATACACAAAATGATTTTTTTTTAACATTGTTTATTGATTTTTACATATAAAAGCAGTTACTATGGTGCAGTCAGTAATTATTGTTATTAAGACCAACAAACAAGCAAACAACCCCCACCCACCCCCTGCACAGACCCCTCCAGGCACACAAAAACAGAATTAAAAACTACCAACAAATTTATGAGTAACCACACCTTTGTGAATGTATTGGCAGTACCACACAGTGTCAACCGCATTTTTTCCCATTTAATAAAATCAAGCACCTCCTTAATCCAGTTGGCATGGTTGTTTAGCTAGGCCTTGGGTCAGCGACACGTTAATTAAACCTTAGTGCAGATGGATCCAGGGGTGGATCTTGCCTTTGATCTTTTATCCTGACTCCTTTGGTTCTATATCCTGGTTGGCTAATTAGATCAGCAATCAGGATTAAGGGGTGGATCCTGATTTCAAGAGAATGTTACACAAATGCTAATGAAAACATAACTTCCTTGGTGAGCTTCTTTTCACTCTGCGTCTTCCTTTGATTAATAATTGGCACCTGTTATTAATCCAGTGAGCAGGTATGAAGGTCGGGATTAAAGATGCTTGATCCTGAACAAAGACCAGAATCAGAATCTGTGTGTGTACTAATTGCGAATGTTAGAATGTTTAAGGTTGACCATTTCCAATCCAGTCTCATGGCAGTCTCAGTTCGTGGGACTGGGTTACGAAAAGTACATTAATCTATGGGTTCGTGACGGGGTACGAAAATAGGACATTTTTTGTAATGGGGCACGGATTCATTTCGTGACGGGGAGAACAAAATGTCGGGTGACAGAATACTGGTCATGGTTAATATTTGTGGAAGGTACACACTCATGCTATAGTTATAGTTATAGGAGAATGGGAAGGTTATAAATAGCAAAATAAACAAAACCGTGTCACGCTTTTTGTGACAGGGCACCAAAAAAAAACACAAAAAAAAAAACAACAGGTGCCACTTCTCATACTTGTCTTTGTACGCAGTGAGTTGAAATTCATGGTTTCCAGCCAAAACAAAATATTTCCAAAGTTGCTGAGAGGAGACAGTTCAGATGCACCAAAACCAACAACACTGTGTTCAAGTTCTGGCACCTTTCCAATGCAGTTTTCACTGGACATGTTGTGATTCGGTGTTTATAATTAAATTGGTTAGAGTTGTAACATTTGCTTGCAATGTTGTGTGCATATTGATGGAACATATGCAAAAATATAACATAAATAATAATAAAACAAATATGATGGGAGCAAAAACAGCAATAGTCCAGTTCCACATGACTATACCATTATGCACAGGAACTTTAGCGTGTGACTACAGTCTTTGATCATCACAGTTCCTTAATTTTTTTACTTATTACTTCTTTAATTTTGTCACATTCACTGACTTTATTTTTTAATTTCTTTTTTTTTTGTGCATTCAAATGGGCTTATAATAACATTAGAGCAACATTATGTCACAGTGTCATAGCAGAGTTCTTGTTGTGTCCAGCTCTCCACAATTTCTCTTATACTCACTCGACTGGTAAGCACTGAAAGCCGAGATAGGCATGTCCCAACTTGTCCTTTAACACTCCAAAACGGAGGTGTTCTTTGTCTCGCTCCATCAGCGAATCCGTCGTGACGCGCGAAGCCTCCGCGCGGCTTTCCATGACAAAATCTCTTGTTAAAAGTGAAATCTGCCGGAAAATGGCTGATATCCAGCTTTTGTGATAACCAGAGAAATTGCACATGACGGTCCCGGCTCCACACAGCCATCCGTTTAGAAATGATGTGGTGGTTTCTGCCTCTCGATGGCGGCTCGGAGTGCGGCGCGCCGTGCGCCATTGTAGGCCATCCTTAAAGCTGTAGTAACACTCCTTATTCTCTGTGAAGCCCGTAAAATTTTCACCGAAAGCCAGATCAATTTTTTGAATGGTTTCCAGCTGCCTGTCTCTAACAGTTTCTGAAAAAATTCTGATGGAAAAAAAGCCCAAATCATTACGCCATTTCCTCACAATGAAACAATGACGAGAGGGGTGGAGCAGTGCTCACTCAAAGCCTGCCCACAGGTGAATGACGCAACCTACAGGCATGGAAAAACTCACGCATGCGCACGAAGGTTCAAGCTTGGCTGACGTAAAAACATATGAATCAAATCCATATAGTTTTTGAAAAAAATAAAAAGGTACGATACTTTTCTAACAGACCTCGTATAGCTCACTATTTTTAATCCTACCCCTAACCCTAGCCGTAACCCCCATGCCCCCCCGTGTCACCCCAAAATTTTGTGACGCCATTGCGAATTAATTTCATGATACCGTCACAAAAATGTGATGCATTTTGTGATGTATCACAAACAAATAGATCAAATCACTTTTCATGATGCCATCACATATTGACGTGAGATCGGGTTGATGTTCCTACAATGTTGTGATGTTTCTACAGTATTGTGCTCGGTAGTACTGTTTCCAGGAGATACTGTGTTTCAAAATGCTGCACCAGTAACTCAGCACCCTCTGATGATGCCATTGACTGTTTTAGTAGTAGTAGTAGCAGGGGTAATAAAGTTATTTAAAAAAGGACCTTATCTGGCCCCAGGGTCTAAATGGTGCAGTGGTGGCAAACATATTTTGTTGTACACATTGTGCCTAGTGGCTGACTTGGTTGAGCATCGTGCGAGGAACACTGAAAAAAGAAAAAAAAATGAAGTCTGGATGTTCATCGTTACACATGATCAGAATTCTTATATTCCTTATTGAGATACATAATAAAATTATCTTATTTGGGTGCATTTTGATCTCAGGTTTCCTTTTTTCAGTCTGTTTGAATCCCACTACAAAGAGATATACCACTCAGTTACAGTTAAGATGTGTACCTGCAGAATCACCACTAACTCAACCTGCAATCAGTATTGGATTCACAGTGGAACAACTGAGAAGACTTAAGTGGCATTTGGACGTGATTGCTCAATTCAAAGTGAATTCTACGTCAACAAATGGGAAACATTTCTAGGTCAATGCACTGCACAGAGATGCTGTGTGAATATTCTGCAATTCTTCATACTGACCCTTCAACCAGTCAGAATATCCTTTTAGGAACACTGGTATTTATGCTAATTGTGTTGGGGGTGGGGATGATCCTTTCAAACATGCATAATGAGGAAGCATTATACATTAGCCTGAAGGCAGCAGCAGCCTAATCCTCCTGTCAAAAAAAGCAATAAAAAGCAATTATCTAAGTCAGTCATTTCCTTTTCAGTCCTCGCTCACAATGTAGGATTTACAGGTTTCTTTTATTTATTTTATGATTCCACTGCCAATGCATATTCATGCTGGTATGATAGTTTAATATAAAAACCTAGTGAATTGTATTGACACTGTTTGCAAACAGGTTTGTGGCAGATATTTTTCTTTATTCAGACATATTTTTATCTTAATGCTTTGTGCACCACAAATTAAATGCAGTTAACTTCAGTTTTATTTTAGTCCCGTGGCAGCAGATGTGCACTGATTATCTTAGGAAATAACAGAAATAAATGCTTTCTGGCCAAATATTAACACAAAAAAGCAACATGGGTGTTGTTGGTTTTTGTGTTACATGAACCTAAGCTTAACATGTAGCTTCTGCGATATAAAATTAAGTTTTATGGGTAAACACATTCAAATCATGTAGTTTTAACATAACATGCAACAACTTAAAATCTAACTTGCCCAGTAAACATAAAATTATGGAAAGCATTTCCACCCAATTAAAATGTGTTAACATAGCCAGAAACAATTTTGCTGAGTGACCTAAATATTAATTTGTTGGGTCAATGTGATGAAGTTGCGTTACTCTTACTTAACTACCATGGTTCAGGCCAGATTTGTAAGGGTAAATGTAAAAAAAAAGTCCCTTTGGCGTTACATTCGGAGTCACCACAGCTAATCCAAGGTGGATCTGCATAAATTGTGCTGATCCAACACAGCAAAGTTAAGTTGAAATGTAACTGTACCATTTTAAAAGCAGTTGTAACTACCCTAATAAATTATGTAACTCATAATCATATCAAACAAGTTGAAATGGCTCAAGGAAATAGTGCAGTTGGTTTCAGTACAGAATGTTCCCGGTTCATCCCCACCCCTGCCACGTTTCTGTAAATAATGTGGAGTTACATAAGGAAGGGCATCTGGTGTAAAACCTGTGCAAAATCAACATGCAGATCCACCTCAGATTTGTGGTGGTGACTCTGAGCACAAACAAGGGAGCAGCTAAAGAGACCTATTTTTTAATTTTACATTTACCCTTACAAATCGAGTTGGCCTGAATCATGGTAATTGAGTAACAGTAACACAAAATCATCATGTTGACCCAACAAATTTACATTTAGTTTTACATTTACCTTTACAAATCAAGTTGGCCTGAACCATGGTAATTAGGTAACAGTAACACAAATTCATCATGTTGACCCAACAAATTTACACTTAGCTCACTCAGCAAAATTGTTTCTGGCTAAGTTAACACATTTTACTTGGGTAATACCTTACATATTTTTATTATGTTCACTGAGCATTTTTTTTTTGAGTGAAGAGTAAATATTGTAAAATATTAACGTTTGCCTCATACTAAAGTCCTGCCCAGAAAAAGAAGTATTTCTCTCTGGAAGTGGTTCAACTACTTAGATATTTAGATTTTTATCGATGTATATTATTAATGTTCCTTTTAATATTTAATGTAATATAAGGTTGAGGGACCAAAGAGTTGAGGAATACAGAATCAGAAATGATTAAAAATAGGAGTCAAACTAACATGTTCTGGTAGTGTAAAACCCCTGTTTGGTCAGAGGAATATGATAATTTGGCACCTTAAACATTATGTAGAAATGTCTGGCAGTTACACTGTTAACATTTTGGTTGCCAAACAGATTGCAGCAATAATGATAACATGTGGGAATATCGAAGTCCATTTAATGACTTTAACATAGGCACCATATGGATGAAACATAATTTTAGCTGATTTCCAAGCCTTAGTTTATTATTGCCTGTCACGTAGCGGAAATAACCATCATTGCAATCAACTGTTGCTGCTCCATTATGCATTTGAATCTGAAGTCTGACAGTTTAGATATTTGCAGTTCTTAAACCAACATTTGATTTTCCACCCTGGCTTTATCATTTTGAAAATTACAAAGCCACTGATCATATTGTTTAACATCTTAATGCTATTTTATTATTTTATTTGCTATTATTTTATTGCTGATTTGAAAGCATTTACATTTTCTCAGTCTAAAACTATTTAAAATGTTTTTTTTTTCTAATATTTGGACATTTACTTTTTTTATATGAATATGAGTAATTAAAATATGTGACCACTTTCCTTTAGAAAACACAATTTCACAATTTAAAAGAAAATCACATAATATATATACAGGTTTTTGTAATCACTTCTTTACCGAGTGAGGCTCTGCAACTGACTTTGTGATGTCATGTCACAGGAAGTACACTGAAAATAAATAATATTCAGGCAGCTGGGGTGCCATAAAAACCCTTTAAAATACTAGAAAATAACGATCACTGCAGTGAATTTACCATATTATTTTACAATGGACATGTAAATACAATTTATTCATTAATTTGTTATTTTGTTGATATTTTATGTATATTTAAATTATATTAAACCTGTTAAACAAAAACAAATAAAGTTACAGATAAAAAAGATTTTACACCTTCAAAGAATTATTTAATTTTATTTTAAGAAAACAAAATGTTGGTAACTTGACAAGTAATTTATTAATGTAATAAATAAGTAAATAAATGCTGTTGTCCATTTGGCTGCTCCCGTTTGGTGTTCGGAGTCGCCACAGCAGATACAGCCAGATCAGCACAGGTATTCGGCACAAGTTTTACGCCAGATGCCCTTTCTGACGCAACTCCAGTTTTACCTGGAGAAACACACACAGCCGCTGGTGTTCCAAAGAGGTCTCCCATCCAAGTACTAAACAGATCCCGCACTGTTTAGCTTTTGAGATCTGACGGGATCAGGCTTACACAGAGCAGATCGGCTGCAAATAAGTAAATAAATAAATAATAAAATCTCACATTTTATTTTAGTATAGGAATCTTTAGGCATTTTCAATGTGGAAATCTGTTGATGCACCAGTGATGGAGAAAACAACCAACCAGAAAACAACCATGAATTACTTTTTTTTAAATCAAAATACCGGAATGCATTACAAGGCTTTTGCACAGCACTGTACATCTACAGCAAAGGTCACCTGCCCTGTTCCTGGACATCCCCCTTCCTGCATGTTTTCCATTTTCTACCTGCTGCACCCACATCTGATTAGTCAAGTCTGCTTGTGTTTCCCGCTGGCTTCGTTAATTAGCAGTGGGTGGGGCAGGGAGAATTGGAAAGTATGTAGGCGAGGTGATCTGCAGAAGCAGGGCTGGTGACCTCTGGTCTACAGTGTAGAACTTGATGCCTGCTCTGTCCCGCGGTTGGAACTCCTGCACTTTGTGGGCTGAAGCTGGGATAGCCTATTCCTAAAATTTACCCCCCCCCCCCCCCCCCCCCACAAAAAAACAAAAAATCCCCCTGCAGTATTTCTCATGATTTTCATGGGAAATATGGATGATAGCAGTGGGAACATGCTCATGTTACAGCCAACAGAAAAATGTGTGTGTGTATGTGTTTAAGCCATCATACAGAACAATACCTTTGCAGCGAGTTCCTGAAAATATGTGCTGAATCAGAGGGTGCTGAAAGGTGCTTACAACACAAGCTTTTTACCCCATGTATAAAAGATCTCATCTGCACGGTCAGCTCTGTGGAACCAGCGTTTCATCAGCAGCAGTAGGTACACATTCGTTTTCTTCAGCTGATCAATCTCTCAGCGCTGTGCTGGGAAACAGATGAACACGTAGCCCTCCTGTCTTTTCTCATTCAGCCAACATCACAGTCTGACCCACACTAAGCTGGCTTCAGGATATTTTCATTCTTCTTCTGGGCTTCACAATATTCAGTCTTTTTTTTCCTTTTTAAACGGGGTGGGGTAGTGTGTGTAACATAATCGTCTGCATTCTCACCAATTTCTGCAGTGGAAATGACTGCACATATGATTCATTGTCCTGCAGGCATGAACCAGTACAGTGACATTAACACCAGTATCATATTTGTCATCTTTGAGGGATTACTGCAATCTGTAAAACTGCGTGCACACTTACACAAAGACGTGCTGGTGGGAAGCATGCAAATGTTATTGTCTCCAATCTGAAATAAGAAATGTTCAATGACTTGTCTTCATTTTAACTTTTCAAGTTTGTACGTGTGAACGTATTTGAAAACAAATTCAGGTTTAATGTTTATGTCACTGCACACAGGTCTTGCGAAGTACTGTTAAGGTAGTAAAAAAGTGCAGAAGAAAAGATATGTGCCAAATTAAAGTTCATTGTCTGAGGATGAAAAAAATGTAAAACAATAATTTTTTTGATGAGGAATTCTCAAGAAATTGCATTTTGAAAATTATGCTTATTTTCACCTAAATAACATGATTTTGAGGTCTTTGCAAAAGCGCAGTATTGCAAATTTTGTAATCAAAGAGCATTTAAAGCAAGAAAATTAGGATTTTAGGGCTGTGATCAACTGTTTCAAAAGCATTTGGTATATCCAAAAAGAAATTGTTATCAGCTCTTTCCAAAGCAATTGGTTCTTTTTTGTGAAGGTGAAATAAATAGTGACTTTAGCTGAACTCAACATGCCTCCAGCAAAAACTCATGATGTCAATAGATCTTTTGTTTGCCTTGTCTGCTTTAAGAAAGGCTCATCCATGACTGCTATCATTGGCATTGTTCTTGACAGAGTACAAAAATATTTCATGGAAGATTTTGATCCAAGTGATCAAAAGTTGCCAAAAGCATCTGTAACCACTGCAGAAACATCCTCTTGGATATAGACAAGGGAAAACCTGCTGTTCTGGATGATCCAGTTGATTTTTCAACTTTGAACTTTCCAGTCCTGACAAGAACGATTGAAGGAGTCACTGAAATGAAAGATTTGCAGGGTTGTCCATGCAGTATTTGCATGATTGCTAGAGCAAATCCTGGTCAAGAAGGCCATAAATTTGGTGGCAAAATCAAGCAAGGGCCTTTTCCTGTTGGAAGGCCACCTTTGCCAGGTCCTAAAAGGTTAGCCACACCTAAGCCAGTCAAAATCTGCAAACGCTGTAGGCAGGTGATTGGCAAAGGAATCCAACATCTACAACCTTGTGGTATTTCTGATAGGAGGGAGAATCTGCAAGATGTCATGCTTCAAGATCCGAGAGGTGCAGAAATGGCTGCTTCTGCTCTCATTAGGCAAAAAACAGATGCTGCGCCTAAAGACTCTTCCTCCATTAAGCTTGCCACAAGCGCCTTGCCAACAAATATCCCCATACCTGGTCTGTCCTGAGCCAGAAAATCCCTTTTTCAGGATGAAAGTGTTCCAGCTTCAGAGCTCCAGCGTTTGATGACTTTGAACAACATGTGACAGAAGCAAACTGAGCAAACTGCGAAGATGATTCGATCTTGGAAAGGGTGAGATTTCTTTGAACCTGGAGCTATGGACATGCTCAGAGCAGCAGACAAGTCCCTAGAGCAGTATTTCACTTTGGGGACATGTGAAATGGATTCCTCATTAAAGGAAGAGAGGGCTGGAGGCAGAAAGGTCAATAGAACTGTTGTCTATTGTAACAACCTTATTGGTCTTATTGCCCATCTCCGCCAAAGGGGGGTTACCATCCCCTGACCAAATATTTTGTCAAGGTTGGCATTGATGGCGGAGGGTCATTCCTCAAGCTTTGTCTCAACCTTGAGAGACAAGACGATGAGTTGTCCAGCCCAGCTAGCCAAAAGACCAAGTGGTCCTATGCAGCAGGAGCTTGCTCTGAAAAGTTTAAAGACTCAGGGGTCCGTAAGCTCATGACTGATTTTTCATTAGCTGTTAGATGTTTGTTCTTGTTTCTTTTCATATTTCAGAATTAATACCATATATGAAAAAAAAAACCTGTCTGTGATTGGTACCTTGATGTGGTAGATAGGCAAAGGAGGTGTGTAACTCCTCTGAACTAAATCCAGTCAAAAACGAGAATATTTACACTAAGTTGTCCTTGAAACATCCACTTTCATGTCTTAAATGCTATTCTGGTCCAACATTTACAATACTGTACCTTTGCGAAAACCTCAAAACCACATTATTTGGATGAAAATAAGCATAATTTTCAAAATGCAATTTCTTGAGAATCCCTCATCAAAATTTTTTTTATTTTTTCATTGTTTTAATCCTCAGATTCTGAACTTTAATTTAGTACTAATCTTTTTTCTGCACTTTTTTACTACCTTAACAGTACTTCGCAAGACCTGTGTGCATGAAAAATAAATGCGGATTGCTATTTTAACCTGGGATTTGTGAAACAGAAATGGGAATTAAGAGAAACAGAACAGCTATGAAAAGTCTGGAACATCGAGAAGAAGCCTTCACACCAATTCAGTCAGATGTTCAAGAATAATACGAGTGAAGCGTCGTAAAGCTCGCTCATGGTAGAGGGCGTCCTAAACAGGAAGTGCCAAATTTCAAACCCACAGTAAAACAGGAAATGTTCAAATGTCAAACACTTCCTGGATTGACAGACAAGATCCCATTGTTGTGTGGGCCGCTGAAGAGGAGGTACTGCTGGCCCACCACCACAAGATGGCGCCCTGCTTGAAGTGCGGGCTTCAAGCATGAGAGGGCGTCGGAGCGACCGGGAGTGACAGCTGTCACTCATCATCTGTACCAGCTGTCACTCATCCACTACTCAACACCATCACCATAAAGGCCGGACTGCAACTCCACCTCCTCGCCGAGAAATCAGCTACCCTAAAGGTAACTTCTCTGCTGCATCCTTAACAAACAAGAGTCTGATCTCATTTACAGCCATTTTCCTGCGACGTGTCCTTATCTGCTGCATTGGTGTTTGGTGTGGACTGCGACGGCTTCGCCTCACACCCCAACCAGATAAGTGGTTATTCAGGAGCTGTACGAGTGTGTTATTGGAGGTGGAGGTTCTCCCTCCTTACAGGACACAGACTGAAGAATTACTGAGTGTGCGAACTCACACTCACCTGCATTTTTTTCTGTTCTGTCTGCCAGCAGTACCAGGTCTGACAGCTGGAGACGGTGGCCACCTGGGGACCCAGGACTTGGCGGCTCCGGTGTTCTTCAGATCCGTTGGTGGTGGAAGCCGTGTGGGATCCGGCTCGTTTCTGGACGGACGTCTCCTATCCTCTAGCCTGCCCACACATCACACAACGTATAATTGACTGTTTTTCCAAACCTGTTTTGTCTGTATTCCGTTGTGCACGTCATAACATTAAATTGTTACTGTTTTGGCTTATCCAATGCCCGTTCATTTACGCCCCCTGTTGTGGGTCCGTGTTCCTACACTTTCACAACAGGATTTCTCGCCCAGCGTCATGGATCCCGAGGGGCGTCAACCATCGCTTGAACAGCCAATGGAAGAGCGAGGTGCACAGGCGCCAGCAGGAGGCGTGTTAGGTGAGCTGCAGCACATCTTAACCGCTTTTACTGCTAGGTTGGACTTAGTTACCGAGCAGAGCATTATTCCCAATCGAATGATGGAGGCTTTCACCGCCCAGGTGGAAGCGCATGCTCAGGGCGCTGCTGCAGCACCTCCTCCTGCTGACCGAATGCCAGAAACAGACATTCTACTGGTCGTTCAACGAATCCCCCACCTTCCCCTGAAGCATACATAAGCCCTCCGGAGCCATACGGAGGCTGTGTCGAGACGTGCGCGGACTTCTTGATGCAGTGCTCGCTCATCTAGCCGGGTGGCTTACGTTATAAATTTCCTACACTTTCATAACACCCATGGAATCTCACGGGAGCTCAGTGGCAAGCTCACACTCAATCAGGAAGTGCCAAATTATCAGTCACAGTGAAACAGGAAATGTCAAATGTTGAACACTTCCTGGCATGGGTGGAGCCAGAGCGGAGGCCGGGGTTTCACTTCCCTGGAATCTGATTGGACACAGATGATTGACATGTCATCAATCAATTTATTTCAATCAATTTTATTTATATAGCGCCAAATCACAACAAACAGTTGCCCCAAGGCGCCTTATATTATAAGGCAAGGCCATACAATAATTACATAAAAACCCCAACGGTCAAAACGACCCCCTGTGAGCAAGCACTTGGCGACAGTGGGAAGGAAAAACTCCCCCTTAACAGGAAGAAACCTCCAGCAGAACCAGGCCCAGGGAGGGGCAGTCCTCCGCTGGGACTGGTTGGGGCTGAGGGAGAGAACCAGGAAAAAGACATGCTGTGGAGGGGAGCAGAGATCAATCACTAATGATTAAATGCAGAGTGGTGCATACAGAGCAAAAAGAGAAAGAAACACTCAGTGCATCATGGGAACCCCCCAGCAGTCTAAGTCTATAGCAGCATAACTAAGGGATGGTTCAGGGTCACCTGATCCAGCCCTAACTATAAGCTTTAGCAAAAAGGAAAGTTTTAAGCCTAATCTTAAAAGTAGAGAGGGTGTCTGTCTCCCTGATCTGAATTGGGAGCTGGTTCCACAGGAGAGGAGCCTGAAAGCTGAAGGCTCTGCCTCCCATTCTACTCTTACAAACCCTATGAACTACAAGTAAGCCTGCAGTCTGAGAGCGAAGCGCTCTATTGGGGTGATATGGTACTATGAGGTCCCTAAGATAAGATGGGACCTGATTATTCAAAACCTTATAAGTAAGAAGAAGAATTTTAAATTCTATTCTAGAATTAACAGGAAGCCAATGAAGAGAGGCCAATATGGGTGAGATATGCTCTCTCCTTCTAGTCCCCGTTAGTACTCTAGCTGCAGCATTTTGAATTAACTGAAGGCTTTTCAGGGAACGTTTAGGACAACCTGATAATAATGAATTACAATAGTCCAGCCTAGAGGAAATAAATGCATGAATTGGTTTTTCAGCATCACTCTGAGACAAGACCTTTCTAATTTTAGAGATATTGCGTAAATGCAAAAAAGCAGTCCTACATATTTGTTTAATATGCGCTTTGAATGACATATCCTGATCAAAAATGACTCCTAGATTTCTCACAGTATTACTAGAGGTCAGGGTAATGCCATCCAGAGTAAGGATCTGGTTAGACACCATGTTTCTAAGATTTGTGGGGCCAAGTACAATAACTTCAGTTTTATCTGAGTTTAAAAGCAGGAAATTAGAGGTCATCCATGTCTTTCTGTCTGTAAGACAATCCTGCAGTTTAGCTAATTGGTGTGTCCTCTGGCTTCATGGATAGATAAAGCTGGGTATCATCTGCGTAACAAAGAAAATTTAAGCAATGCCGTCTAATAATACTGCCTAAGGGAAGCATGTATAAAGTGAATAAAATTGGTCTTAGCACAGAACCTTGTGGAACTCCATAATTAACCTTAGATAGATAGATAGATAGATAGATAGATAGATAGATAGATAGATAGATAGATAGATAGATAGATAGATAGATAGATAGATAGATAGATAGATAGATAGATAGATAGATAGATAGATAGATAGATAGATACTTTTAATGTCCCCATGGGGAAATTTGTCTTGGACTTCTCAAAAATCATGACCCATACAAAGATACAGAACAAGACATAAACAGTTCATAACAATAAATAAATAAATACATAAATAAAGAATAAAAATAAATAAAAAAACATACAAGTACTAAAACCTCCTAATGTGCCTGATTGTTAGCGGTGTTTATTATGATATTTGTTAAGGGCTATGATTGATATAGGAACAAAAGAGTTCCTATATCTATTCAGTCTGCAATGGGGGACTCTGAAACGCCGGCCCGATGGTAGCAACTCGTATTGCGTGTGCAGAACATGGGAGGAGTCAGAAAGAATTCTGTCCGCTTGCTTCATCACGCACTGATCAAAAATTGACTGAGGATTGTTATACTGTTTCAAACCAATGATTTTCATTGCTGTGAGAACAAGGTAGTTTAATTTTGATCTTAGGGACACAGGAAGGTTCCCAAACCAAGTGGTTATGCCATATCTTAGAATGCTAGTCTGTGAAGAAGATTCCCCATTTACATGAACAAATTGTAATCTATTAGATAAATATGATTCAAACCACCGCAGCGCAGTGCCTTTAATACCTATGGCATGCTCTAATCTCTGTAATAAAATTGTATGGTCAACAGTATCAAAAGCAGCACTGAGGTCTAACAGAACAAGCACAGAGATGAGTCCATTGTCTGAGGCCATAAGAACATCATTTGTAACCTTCACTAATGCTGTTTCTGTACTATGATGAATTCTAAAACCTGACTGAAACTCTTCAAATAGACCATTCCTCTGCAGATGATCAGTTAGCTGTTTTACAACTACCCTTTCAATTGGCATCACATCATTGGTGTCATGGCACCACACATCTGGTTGAAAGACCTGCATTTTGAAATCAGTGAATCACATTGACTGCTAGGTTCCTCCTGTCCAGTAGTTGGTGCTGTGTACCACAAAAATTCAAATCACCTTAGTAGTAGAAGAGAAATGTTTGCTTCAGATTTGAACTGAACATGTCATTTGAACTATGGACTTCTAATCACACCAAACTTATATTGGTGACTAAACGACCGTATTTTATGCCAGAAATGAGGTCCAGGTTGTTAAAAGCAGCATTTCTCCTTTAATTCGGGTTGCCTTATATACACATGTTTAAGCTAACAGATAGCAGCTGGTTCATGCTCTGTTGGCGTATTCGTGCAGTGGATAACTGAAACAATCCTTCAAATGGTGAATCAAACATCAAATTCAGCACAAATACAGCTGGAACAAAATTAATGGAGCAACTTTAACTTTTGACCCCTGTGCAAACTGAAACTGACCTTTGTCATCATTCATGCTGCTTTTACCTCATAACTCCATAACATTCAGTCACAGATTGTCCAAACTATACCTTTTTGGAATCTTTATGATCAGACAAATAATGGGGTGTAGTTTGCTATATGATTGGAGCATCTTTTAATTTTGACCCCTGTGTAATTCTTCAGTTGACCCCTTCATGGCTGTCTATTGAAAGTTCAAGTGGCCAATCAGTTTTTTAAAAGAGTTAATGTCTATGGATTATTTGTGCCAAATTTGATGCTTGTATCACCGTTTCCAGGATTCCACTCTAAATATTCTCTTATCTGCTGCATTATATATGAGATGTAAGATGCTGCTCCTCAGTGTTTCTCAATTGCCCTCAAAAGTATTGGAACACTTGGTATTTCACACATTTTAATTTGTTTATTCCATTTCAAATACATTTTGTTTGTAAAATTATCTTCCTTAACTCAAACTGAAAGCAAATCTCTACAACTTGATATAAATTGGTGTAGAGGAGGATTTTCTTAAAAAGAAGACCTGAAAGTTCAGCTACAATTTGACAGAAAGTACATTTGAGATGAAAGCCTAGATTTGATGTTTTGGTGAAAGAAACATTTGTATTTCTTCATAATTGATGTAAATAAAGTCTAAGACATATTCAGTGACTTGAAAATGTTCATGGCAAAATAAGGAAAATGCTTAAAAAGGTAGGGGGTCTGGGGGTGGGGGTGGGGGGGGCAGAAGCTGAAAGGTTTTTGCCATGCTAATGCTCCCCTGAAGCATTTACTCAAAATAAAGTCTGAAGGACCTAAATGACATGGTGCAATGCTGGCGAGCTTTCAATTTGTGTATGTCACTGAGGAGAAAATGGCACAACAATCACAGGTATCAAAGAGTTAATCATGTGGTCACCTGTGTTGCCTGTTAAAATTTGACACTGTTTATTTTGTTTCTACCTAATAAAATAACAACTGAAAATATGTTCCCATTTGTTTCTGTGTTGTTTTCTAGACCCACCTTGACACTTGCACAAATATGATCCCTAATGAGTAAACTCATTGTAAGCTGTGCGAGGCCCCTGCTCGCAATGACATGCATTAGGTTGCACAATGTTTGTGACTAGTTCACGCAACTGGCATGAAATTTATGAACATCTCAAAATTTTCTTTGCAGACTGGCATGAAGCCTCACACAGTTACACACAGTTTATGCATAGTTTACGACGGGTTTACTCATTAGCATGCAAGATTGTGTGGCAATGCGTGGATCAAATTCGTGCAAGTGTCAAGGTGGATTTATTGTGGATTTTTAGTCTCAGTTTCCATCCTGATTTCAAAATTGAGGAAATCAGGTCCATAATTTTTGAAAATAGTAGGTAAAATTTCTATTACCTACTAAATTATAATAATTTACATGCAATTTGCCGAATACACCAGAGTATCTATGATTCCCACTATGATTGTTTTTGCATATGAAACAGTGAATGCGCAAAATGCTACTTTTTTGTTTTCTCCCGCACTTTTACAACAAGCTAAAATGTCTCTCTTAAAATCTCAAAACTGTCTTCTGTTGAAGAGTGTAACATGTTTCTCATGGGCGTTATGCTGCAGAGAAGGATCAGAAAAAGGCTTCTGCTCAGAGAAAAGGAGGTCCTGATTACTGCATACTGTACCTGATAGTTCATTTTCACCTATTTTTACACAAGTTTACATGTGATCTGCACCAATTAAATGCATTACTATATTTTCTGAAGTATAAGTTGTGCTTTTTTTGTACTAGTTTTGGAGGCCCTGCAACTTATACTCCCGTGTGAGTTATATGTAGAAAAATTACAAGTTTGTTATTTATAATAGTAATTATAATAACTATTCATATCGGACTTGCCCAGGAATCAAAGCGGTAAACAAAATAAACTCCAAATATAAAAGAATAAAGACAAATAAAGAAAAGTACACTACAACAATGCATAAAAATCCCAAATTAAAGAGATCATGAAACAGAAAAAGGTGTGACTTGTAGTCCAGTGCAACTTAAATGTGTTTTTCCCTTTTATTCACAGTTGCAAACTCTGGAAAATATGGTACTCACTTTTTTTGGTCACAATGTATCCTGACATCACAAAAAATAAGTAAATAAATCAAATGTTCAGGATTGCTCACAGTGTTCTACAACTCTATTTTGACCACAGATTGCACATGATTTAAGGCTGATTGAGTATCCAAATTTTTTGGGGGGGCAAAAACATAGACAATCAAGTGTCAAAAATCGGCAATGGAAGACTACTCTAATAGTATCATAACTTGTTTGATTTTCCATATCTCCACATTTCAGTGACCATTGTTCTAACTGCTGTGATCATTCCAGTGTGATGCTACCCAACAAACGTGCTCATGACCTACATCAGCTTCAGTCACTTCCAATAGGATACAAATCCCTGCATGCTGTCCCTTTGATGTGAACTTAATCACCTTCATAGATCATAATATCTGGGGCGGTTAACCAGAGAACAGATTGGGTTACACTCGCGGAAAACACACCCACTTTTATGTGGTCTTCTCATTTGTGCTGGGCCTGCCCAACACGCACGCTACCTCTGCAGCTGTTCCAGCATAAATCAAATTCAGAAACTCAACGAGGCTTCTTCTTCGAAGACACGCGGGGCATATTTGACTAATTGGTGACCAGAAATGCCCTCTAACCAGATTGTGTATATTTTAGCAGTTTCACCAAGTGTTCAATCATGTTTGCAATGCACTCAGAGAAACTTTGTTTGCTTTTATAAATCAGAGTCAATGTTCTTCTTTACAGAATCAATGGCCAACATAATAAAACATGCTGTTATTTTCTTACACGCAAGAAGGATTTTTTTTTCGTTGTTGTTGGTGAGGGTGGTGGTTTGGTTGACACTGTTGTGTGGGCCGCTGAAGAGGTACTGCTGGCCCACCACCACCAGAGGGCGCCCTGCCTGGAGTGCGGGCTCCAGGCACCAGAGGGCGCTGCCGCATCATGGGAGTAGCCTGGGTGACAGCTGTCACCCATCACCAGACACAGCTGTTCTACTCAGCACCGAGGTATATCAGGAGGACGGCGTCTCCACCTCAGTGCCGAGATATCGCCTAAGACCAAGGTAGTATTCTCTGCAGTTATACATTGCATCATCAGCTAAGACTGTTAAAACCTTTTTCAGGACTGGTGACTACTGAAAACCTCATTCTTTGGATAAGTACTCACCTTCCTGCTATACTTTGCCAAGAGGTGGAGGCGGCTTCTCCCCTCTCTGTTACTGGGTGCGTTCATCCACTCCTGTGTGTTGTTGCTCTCTCCTGCCAGCAGTACCGGATCCGACGAGCGGAGGCAGTGGCCACCTGGGAATTCGGGACTTGGCGGTTCCAGTATTTCCAGGGTTCGGTGGCAGAGGAGATCTGGGTGGTTCCGGTTCGACTGAGACAGACGTCTCCTACCTTCGAGCCTGCCCACACGACACCAGCGGATTCGACCCCAAATTGTGTTTGTTGTATTACTCGTGCTTGTTTCAGTAGTAAATCTTGTTATTTACTCTCTCCATTGTCCGTTCATTGCGCCCCCTGTTGTGGGTCCGTGTTCCTACACTTTCACAACAGGATATCTCGGCCAGCGTCATGGATCCCGAGGGGCGTCAACCGGCTGTTGAACGGCCAATGGAAGACCAAGGCGCGGCGGAGGCTTCGGGAGGGGTAATCGGTGAGTTGCAGCGGATCCTCACCGCTTTCACCTCTCGGATCGACTTAATGACCGAGCAGCACGTTCTCCTAAACCGCAGGGTGGAGGCTCTCGCCGCACAAGTGGAGGCGCGCCCTTCGGGCGCCGCTGCGGCTCTCCCTCCCGAGGACCCTGCGTGCGAAAGTAACGTTCCACTGGTCGTTCAACGGTCCCTCCCTCCGTCCCCAGAAGCATACATAAGCCCTCCAGAACCGTACGGAGGCTGTGTGGAGACGTGCGCGGACTTTCTTATGCAGTGTTCGCTCGTCTTCGCTCAGCGTCCCGTGATGTACGCGACTGATGCTAGCAAAGTAGCTTATGTGATAAATCTGCTTCGCGGGGAGGCACGCGCTTGGGCTACAGCGCTCTGGGAGCAGAACTCACGGCTCCTTCATACATACGATGGGTTTGTACGGGAGCTCAGAACGGTGTTCGATCATCCCAACAGAGGAGAGTCCGCTTCAACCGCACTACTGTCCATACGACAGGGACGTCGGAGCGCAGCTGCCTATGCAGTCGCCTTCCGCATCGCGGCGGCGAGATCCGGCTGGAATAGCACTGCCCTCCGCGCTGCCTTTGTAAACGGACTGTCTCTGGTCCTAAAAGAGCACCTGGTGGCTAAGGACGAACCGCGGGATTTAGATGGGCTCATCGATCTAGTCATACGACTCAACAACCGGCTAGAAGAACGCCGTCGGGAACGAGGCGAAGGGCGTGGCCAGGCACGCGTCGTCCCTCTCCCTTCCGGGTCCGATCGAGCTCCGCCCTCCCCACGCTCCTCTGTTCCTGCGCTCCGTGCGCCTATGGCTCCCCCTGCTGACGAAGCTATGGACACGAGCAGGGCAACATTTAGGGCACCTGGAGCACAAAGGAGGCGGGCCCACGGAGCTTGTTATGTTTGTGGCTCGAGTGAGCATATGGCAAACGACTGCCCCGAGCGGTTAAACTCCAACGCCCGCCCCTAGAGACTGGGCCAGGGGTGGGCCAAAACATTCACGTGGGACACACCCACATTGCTACACGACTCCCAGTCACGATCCTTTATGAGGATTCAACCCTGAAGGCCCCAGCACTGGTGGACACGGGCTCTGAGGGGAATCTGCTTGACAGTAGATGGGCCAGGGAGATAGGGCTCCCTCTGGTGGCTCTTACCTCGCCTGTGCAGGTTCGGGCGCTAGATGGCTCCCTACTCCCACCAATCACACATAAGACACCTCCAGTAACTCTGGTGGTGTCAGGTAACCACCGGGAGGTGATCGAGTTCTTCGTGACTCAGGCCACCTCCCGTGTGGTTTTAGGGTTTCCATGGATGCTAAAGCACAATCCCCGGATTGATTGGCCGTCCGGGGTAGTGGTTCAGTGGAGCGAAACCTGCCATCGGGAGTGTCTAGGTTCCTCGGTTCCTCCCGGCTCCCAAGCTAAGGAGGAGGTCCGAGTTCCGCCCAATCTGAAGGCGGTGCCAGCGGAGTACCATGACCTCGCTGATGTGTTCAGCAAGGATCTGGCTCTCACGCTTCCTCCTCACCGCCCGTACGATTGTGCCATTGATTTGGTTCCAGGCAGTGAGTTTCCGTCCAGTAGGCTGTACAACCTCTCACGGCCGGAGCGTGAATCAATGGAGACCTACATCCGGGACTCATTAGCTGCCGGGTTGATCCGGAATTCCACCTCTCCGATGGGTGCTGGTTTCTTTTTTGTGGGTAAAAAGGATGGCGGGCTTCGTCCATGCATTGACTATAGGGGGTTGAACGAAATCACGGTTCGCAATCGATACCCGTTGCCCCTGTTGGATTCGGTGTTCACCCCCTTGCGTGGAGCCAATATCTTCACCAAACTTGATCTTAGGAATGCCTATCATTTGGTTCGGATCCGGAAGGGAGACGAATGGAAGACGGCATTTAACACCCCGTTGGGCCATTTTGAGTACCTGGTCATGCCGTTCGGTCTCACTAACGCTCCCGCGACCTTCCAAGCGTTGGTAAACGATGTCCTGCGGGACTTCCTGCACCGGTTCGTCTTCGTGTATCTGGACGATATACTCATCTTTTCCCCGGATCCTGAGACTCATGTCCGGCATGTCCGTCAGGTCCTGCAGCGGTTGTTGGAGAACCGCCTGTTTGTGAAGGGCGAGAAGTGTGAGTTCCACCGCACTTCTTTGTCCTTCCTGGGGTTTATCATCTCCTCTAACTCCGTCGCCCCGGACCCGGCCAAGGTTGCGGCGGTGAGAGATTGGCCCCAACCCACAAGCCGTAGGAAGCTGCAACAGTTCCTCGGTTTTGCTAATTTTTATAGGAGGTTCATTAAGGGCTACAGTCAGGTAGTTAGCCCCCTGACAGCCCTGACCTCTCCAAAAGTTCCCTTCACCTGGTCGGACCGGTGCGAGGCCACGTTCAAGGAGTTGAAACGGCGCTTCTCGTCTGCACCAGTTCTGGTGCAGCCCGATCCTAGCCGCCAGTTAGTGGTTGAAGTGGATGCCTCGGACTCAGGGATAGGAGCGGTGCTCTCCCAGAGCGGGAAGACCGATAAGGTCCTTCACCCGTGTGCCTATTTTTCTCGCAGGTTGACCCCCGCTGAACGGAATTATGACGTCGGCAATCGGGAACTCCTTGCTGTGAAAGAGGCCCTCGAAGAGTGGAGACATCTGTTGGAGGGAACAGCCATGCCATTCACGGTTTTCACTGACCATCGGAACCTGGAGTACATCAGAACCGCCAAGCGTCTGAACCCCAGGCAAGCCCGCTGGTCACTGTTCTTTGGCCGTTTTGACTTCCGGATTACCTACCGTCCCGGGACCAAGAATCAGAGATCGGATGCATTGTCCCGGGTGCACGAAGATGAGGTCAAAACGGAACCGTCGGATCCCCCGGATCCCATCATCCCGGAGTCCGCTATCGTGGCCGCCCTCACCTGGGACGTGGAGAAGACCGTCCGGGAGGCCCTGACCCGTGTCCCGGACCCCGGAAACGGACCAAAAAACAGACTATACGTCCCACCAGAGGCTAGAGCTGCAGTCCTGGACTTCTGTCACGGTTCTAAGCTCTCCTGTCACCCAGGGGTGCGAAGGACCGTGGCAGTCGTCCGGCAACGCTTCTGGTGGGCATCCCTGGAGACCGACGTCCGGGACTACGTCCAGGCCTGTACCACCTGCGCCAGGGGCAAGGCCGACCATAGGAAGACCTCAGGGCAGCTACAGCCACTGCCCGTGCCTCATCGCCCCTGGTCCCACATCGGCCTGGACTTCGTCACGGGTCTCCCGCCGTCCCAGGGAAACACCGTCGTCTTCACGATAGTGGACCGTTTCTCCAAGGCGGCCCACTTCGTGGCCCTCCCGAAGCTCCCTACGGCCCAGGAGACAGCGGACCTCCTGGTCCACCACGTCGTCCGTCTGCATGGCATACCATCAGACATCGTCTCCGATCGTGGTCCCCAGTTCACCTCACATGTCTGGAGGAGCTTCTGCCGGGAACTGGGGGCCACGGTCAGCCTCTCGTCTGGGTACCACCCCCAGACCAACGGGCAGGCAGAGCGGGCGAATCAAGAACTGGAGCAGACACTTCGCTGTGTGACAGCCGCGCACCCGACGGCCTGGAGTACCCACCTGGCCTGGATCGAGTACGCCCACAACAGCCAAGTGTCATCAGCCACCGGCCTCTCCCCGTTTGAGGTGTGCTTGGGGTATCAGCCCCCCTTGTTTCCGGTGGTTGAGGGAGAGGTCGGTGTGCCCTCGGTCCAGGCCCACCTACGGAAGTGCCGTCGGGTGTGGCGGGCCGCCCGCTCTGCCTTGTTGCAGGCCCGGACGAGGGCGAAGACACATGCAGACCGGCGGCGAGCCCCGGCCCCCAAGTATCGTCCTGGGCAGGAGGTCTGGTTGTCCACGAAGGACATTCCCCTACAGGTTGATTCTCCAAAACTGCAAGAACGGTACATCGGACCTTATAAGATCCTCAAGGTCATCAACCCCGCCGCAGTGAGGCTCCAGCTTCCGGCCTCACTGCGGATCCATCCAGTCTTCCATGTTTCCCGGATCAAGCCTCTTCACACCTCACCCCTCTGCACCCCGGGTCCGGCGCCGCCTCCTGCCCGGATCATCGACGGAGCACCGGCTTGGACTGTCCGCCGGCTCCTTGACGTCCGTCGGATGGGCCGGGGTTTTCAGTATCTGGTGGACTGGGAGGGGTACGGCCCCGAGGAGCGCTCCTGGGTGAAGAAGGGCTTCATCCTGGACCCGGCCCTCCTGGCCGACTTCTACCGACGCCATCCGGACAAGCCCGGTCGTGCGCCAGGAGGCGCCCGTTGAGGGGGGGGTCCTGTTGTGTGGGCCGCTGAAGAGGTACTGCTGGCCCACCACCACCAGAGGGCGCCCTGCCTGGAGTGCGGGCTCCAGGCACCAGAGGGCGCTGCCGCATCATGGGAGTAGCCTGGGTGACAGCTGTCACCCATCACCAGACACAGCTGTTCTACTCAGCACCGAGGTATATCAGGAGGACGGCGTCTCCACCTCAGTGCCGAGATATCGCCTAAGACCAAGGTAGTATTCTCTGCAGTTATACATTGCATCATCAGCTAAGACTGTTAAAACCTTTTTCAGGACTGGTGACTACTGAAAACCTCATTCTTTGGATAAGTACTCACCTTCCTGCTATACTTTGCCAAGAGGTGGAGGCGGCTTCTCCCCTCTCTGTTACTGGGTGCGTTCATCCACTCCTGTGTGTTGTTGCTCTCTCCTGCCAGCAGTACCGGATCCGACGAGCGGAGGCAGTGGCCACCTGGGAATTCGGGACTTGGCGGTTCCAGTATTTCCAGGGTTCGGTGGCAGAGGAGATCTGGGTGGTTCCGGTTCGACTGAGACAGACGTCTCCTACCTTCGAGCCTGCCCACACGACACCAGCGGATTCGACCCCAAATTGTGGTTGTTGTATTACTCGTGCTTGTTTCAGTAGTAAATCTTGTTATTTACTCTCTCCATTGTCCGTTCATTGCGCCCCCTGTTGTGGGTCCGTGTTCCTACACTTTCACAACAGACACGACATCTTCACCGGCAGAGTCACGATGGTTTATGTATTTGCTTGTTTTGTGTTCCACTGCGTTCTGCTATAATCCTAGGAGGCGTTTGATCTGTTGCTCTGCATGTGGCTTGAACCATTATCGGTCCTTGGCATAGCCAATGGTTCAACAATGGCACGTTATCCCTCTGGCACTGACTTCTCTGTGAATATTATCTGTCAGTACAAGAGGGGACCTGCTCCAACTGAAAACGCCTATAGCATCTGAAATTACACAGCAATTTATGTGTCATCTGTAATCGTGCAGAATCTACTCTATATCCTGTGACAGCCATTAATTATCAGTACTTTCTGTCTCTCTCGCTTCTCCTCCTCCTCTCTGTTGAGAAATCTACCTGGGTTGTCTGGGTGTTCAATCGCAATGCGAGCTTAGATACCGGAGACGGCACTGATAAAACGGTCTGCATATTACTGTACTCACATAGGTGCCCATATCTGTTCACAGAGCCTGTGAAAAGTCTGAGTTATCTGACCTACTTGCAGAGTAATAACTTATGGGATTGATAATATATCATAGCTGTAGAGTTGAATGAATTATTCTCTTAAATGAAGTTGCTGTAAGCTGTTGATGAAATCACTCAGATCTGTTCAGTTTTTCCCCACCTGAAGGAAACGGGTCATTTTCTTTTTAGGTCACACAACAGAGTTCCTTAAGATTAAGTTTCTCTGGATTTATGCAACTCCTGCCAAACACAACACGGCAAAGCCAATGAAAATTCAACACACGTGCTCGCGTGTAGCATGGACTGTGTGTATCATGAACATAGGAAACTTGTGATGTATTAAGCAGAGAACAGATGTCCACAAAAGAGAAATATACACCCTGTTGACTCTGTGGACCTTATCTACACAGTGTACATTTAATTTCTTTTTTTCCCAAGTTGAAATATAGTTGGTGCCATTTGTAAGCCTCTTCTGTATCATCAGCATCACGTTCAGTGGTGTTTGTCCGTTGGTTTATGATTCAAAATAAGTTTCAAAGGCTTGTCATTTGTTTAAACTTTCTTTCTGGGAGGGTTTTATTAACCAAGGCCAAAATATGGCCATCAAGTATTGCAAAGGCTTTTCGTCCATCTGTCTGTCTGTCCGTGCTCAGCATAAGTCCAGCCCTATTACTGTCAGAGTGTTGAAATTCACAGGGAACATTCTTGGGGCCTTGTACAAGTTCAAAATTAGCTAACCTTGATATATTTTAAGAGGTTAAAAAGTCGCATTCTTTTTAAATCTGAGCCGTTTTGTTTTTGAGTGACGTGGATGACAGCCAATCAGATTAGAGCTGCACCATGATGTCAGTCGTTGGTCTGTTCAAAACCGCTTTGTTTTGTATGTTTATATACATTCTTCTCATGTATTATATAAAAGCTAGCAAGAAATTAACACTTCTAAAACTGAAAATGCTATTTTGGAACCTACCGTAATTTCCGGACTATAAGCTGCTACTTTTTCACATGCTTTGAACAATGCAGCTTTTACAATGATGCGGCTTATTTATGGAGTTTTACAGGCTTTTTCATAAGTCAAAATATGTCAATTGATGCTGTCAATTGATTTCCTGAAAGCTGCGCTCCTCATGCGGGTAAATTCACACAGTGTAAATATAAGGTCTTACCTATTGGCTTTAGTGAAGAAAAGTCCCTCTCCGGCACTTTGTGCCAGAGTTGCACCATCAGATCAGTTAGTGGAGCAGAGCCTTCTCCCCCAACCCTTCCAAACAGGTTCTCTGTCTTGGCGCAACAAGTCAACGTTAACATCTCATTTACCACAGATTCCATTCGATCCTGGCTGCACGCGATAAAATCTCAAGAAAAAGTTAAAATTACTCAGTTCTCCATGTGGAGCAGACACACCGTGCACACGCTGGATGACGTGTGCATCAATATTTATGTGTAACACTACGGGGGAAAAAGTATTTACAGTACATATTTAATTAAAAGTTAAAAAATCTTTCTGTGGAAATATTTCATGTTACAACGTGGAGACCTGCGGCTTATGCACACAAGCGGCCTATTTATGTACAATTTCTTTTCTCTTTTTAAAATTGGTGGGTGCGGCTAATATTCAGGTGTGCTCTATACTCCCTGAAATTACAGTAGTAACATCTCTGAACTTATTTATAAGACATTTTAAGTAGGATAGCATTGTGACGTCACTTCCTGGTTTAGCTACTTGCTAACCATTTTGTTTCTGGTATATTATGTAAAAGCTAGCGAGCGCGAGAAATAAGCACTTCTAAAACTGAAAGCACTGTTTTTGTAACCTGGTAACACTTCTGGTGTCATTTACAAGACATATTGTGGACGTTAGCTTGCACGCTAACTTTTGTTAACTCAAAGCTAACTTCTGTTCCGTTAAATTTGTTTCATTATTAATACGTGCAAATGCAGAGGGTGACCTACAAATATCCCTTGATTTGCACAATATGAACAAATGATGATGTGATTTGAACATGCACAAATTGTACGCAAGACAAAAGGATCGTAATAATTAATTAAACAACTGCAAATTATAAAGAACACAATGGTCATACAGCTAAGGGTATTTTAGCATTGTGTTGTATTTTTTTAAATATCAAACACAACCTACTTTCCAGTGTTGCACAGCAACACAAGATTTAGCAAACCTATATAAACAAAATGGGATAATTACATAAGCCCATCAGTCTAATTCTCTACCCATCTAATGTCAAAATCCAGGGAAGGACTTTAAAATTGAATGCAGTCCTGGAATTCAATAAAAATTGGTAAAGAGTCGGCTCATAAGTTTTTGCTGAATTTTACTCACATTGACTGTCAGAAAATATTGTGCTTGGTCTCATTTTGTTCATGAGAAAGTAAGCTAATATAATGGATAATTTCCATGTATTTTCATTTTTCCATTCTGTTGAGAAATTGTGATTATGCAGCTAATGCATTGGGCCCACCTACTGGCTGCTGCTTTAGCAGTTAAACAAACAAAAAACACATGTAAAAGCTCAGGGTGAGGACTTTTTATAGGCATCGTAGTAAAGAAAAGAGATAATTGGATCAATCAGTGCTCATTTATTCCTGCTGCACTGGATAATCCTCAAGTCTGTAAAATGGCTTTTCACTGTGGGACCTATTACGCTGACACAATAGACTGAGACACAGATAATCAGTACAGTAGAATTATGAGCAATTAGCCATATGTCTGGCTTTGTAATCCTGCTGTACACAAAGCTTCCAAAGCATAATCAAGACAAAAATTCACAAGGATTGTAAACAATCTGACATAAAGTTTTACTAACAGACTTTCACTCCAACTTTTTACTGCAGAGATAAGTATTTGTTCATTGGTACTACATGTGCTTATCTTGAGCATCATACTTCAATTCTCCATGCTTACACAAATGATAAAGTGCTGTTCTCTCTTTCACAGACATGCATCCCTGAATATACGTAGACCTGTAATTATGACAAAAGGTGCTAATGCATGTGATCCAGAAGATGTGAAGATGTAACCTGTTGGGTTAGTACCATGCCATGTGCAAAAACAACTGTAGTGTCATTGTAAACGCTGTTGTACCCCACATACGGCACGTACAGCAAAGGTATGGGCTCCATGGAAATGGAAGGCATATCCAAAGTATGTCAAATGTTGCAACCACAGAAAACACATGTTGAAAATTCAGTGAGAGTTGAAACCACGGCACAATGTCGAAATACCCTGGATCACTACTGACACCCTCCTAGACCCTGTAGGTTTTTATTATTATTAATTTATTTATTTACTATTAAGATAAGCACAGGATTTCTTACCATGACCTTCTGGGATGCATATCCATGAAATTTATGAGGGACTTCCAGAGGAAAAGTCAGATAAATGAAACCTATATTAAACAAATAGTTCTGCTGCATCCTTGTTTGCAGAAACAAACAAACAACAACTGTAAATACACAATTGCATATTTAAATAAAAGCTCAGTTGCTGCAATATGCCCATTTATCATATACCTATAAATGATACGCCAATATGATTGGATAAAACACTAAAGAATAAATAGCAATACACCTTTTTCACGGATGGGTAATATTTTTCACACCACCCGAGTAATCAGCCAATCCGGACAGCGGAGCGGCACCACGATGAAGAGGCGCGACCAGAGGAACTGTGAAATACTCGTGAGTCACTGTTAATAATTTCTTATGTGTCCAACCTCATAGGTTGATCGTTAAAATTAAATTCATTAGTTCTAAAAGCCATCATAATTATTTATAGGAAAACGTTCTATTTTTTCTACTAAGGTTTGAACTTTGAGTGTTTACACAGGAGAGAAAAGTGACAAAATATTAATGCCTGTTTGAGAAAAGTAGTGAGGGGTTTTACAGCCTTAAAACATCTATAATAATTGTAAAAAATAATGCTGACTACATTGCGGATTTCGCCTATCGCGGGTTATTTTTAGAACGCAACTCCGAGGGATAATCGAGGGACCACTGTATATGATAAAATCATTATCAAGTTGTTCACCAATGAATATGGCTTTATACACCCTTCAGAAAACCATACACCCACCCTTCAGAAAACCATACACCCTGAGGCCAAAGCCATATTCATTGGTAAAACAACTTGATAACTGATATTATTATATGGCTACGACGGTACGTGCGCTCTGATTGGCTGATTTCCGCTCTGATATTTTCCCATATCAGACTGTTACCATGACAATCGGTCCAGATCGCATATCTGATTTACAACTTTGTTTACAATTTTCACTGTGTGAAATAAAACAAGCGAACAAAGAAATTATGAGGGCCATTCTCAGAATGAACTTTATCACACTGATGAGTTTGAACTGGACGAATTAACATCAAACAAGCTTGAAATGAACATGCAAAATGAAGACTAAGAAGATGAAAACAGCTCCAAACAGCAATATAATAAACAAATTATGGACCTTGCTTGCTCGGTTAATAATCCTTTAGTATATATCCCAGTCAGGAGTTTTTGTTTGTTTGCATTACTGTTTCCTCACTCAAATCCTGCACCTCTGAGTGAATAGCATCACATAAGCACTTATGTCATGCAGCACTACATTAGCATTTGTGATTTCTCTGCAGGCAGCAGGCTTAATCTTCACTACCCTTCAAATCGTCACATCTGTCCAATCTGAATTTGTGCAGCTGTTGCCATGGCGAGCCATCAGCGCGCAGTCATATTTTACACGTGCTTGGGCTTTAACCAGTTCTACCTTATGCACACTCACATGCACACACAGTGGACAGTGGAAGAAAGAACCAGAGTCTGTAAAACAATGAATACTTGCTTTATCACTGAATGTATAAGTGGGACTTATTAACAGCTTTTAACATAAAAAAAAACAAGAATTAAATCAGTGATAAGTCAAACAAACGCAGCAGATTAAGAAGGTGCAGCATTAAAGCGTCGTCTAAGTTGTGCCGCCGTAAAAGTGGCTGTGGCACGAGCAAATTCTGAATGTTTCAGTGAAGCAAATTATTATTTCTGTGTTATTTACAGTATCGCATTATGTTGAATCATGCAGATAAACATCTTGATTACAGAAGACACAATAAACATACATTAAATTCAAATGATGTGCAATAAAATAATATGCAATAAATTGTGATTATTGTATAAACTTCAGGATTTCCTTTTGTAACAAAATGAGATTTGCAAAAATTGAACCCCCTGTTTTCTATTTGGCACAAACAAATGCACACCAATGCAAGTGGCATTGGTAGCTTATACCCAATGCAGTCACCTTCTCCAAGTCATTTGGTCTGGTAAGTGTTTGCCCCATAGATACAATACAGATACAACAATATTGTCTTCTAAATACCAGCTCAGTATGCCTCCTACAGTGCAAAAAAACAAAACAAAACAAAAAAAAACCCTCAAAATTGTTTTGTTTTTGTTTTTTTTACAGTCACAAAACAGCAGCTGTGTAGAATTATGTCACAAATACAATAAGATATCTAAATATCTTTACAAAGAATACTGTAAAGTTCACGGTATGAACCATTATAATTTGTAAAAAAATAAATAAATAAATAATAACAATGAAAAAATAGATGAGGCAACAGTAAACCTGGGGTATTCTGTTTAGGATGCAAGCAAACTAACTGTGCTCCCATTCTGTCACAAGGTGATAATTACTCTGAAAATGTAATTAACTGCAGAATTTAGTTTTTCCTATTGATATATATAAGGCCCTTCAGCTTCTCCCCAGCAGATTTGAGGTGGACCTGCATATTTTAAACCGGACACCCTTCCTGACGCAACATGAAGAATGGGCGGGAGCTGCCTTCAACCCGCCAACTTCACAAGTGCACTTAACTACGGGATGACCTTCTCAGTTCTAAAAAGCATGATTTTGTGTATCCAGAACTCCTCATTATAACTTACTTTGTACAAAAGTGTCAAAATATGTTAATGTGGCAATATGATAGGTGCTGGTCATATACACTCAACAAAAATATAAACGCAACACTTTTGGTTTTGCTCCCATTTTGTATGAGATGAACTCAAAGATCTAAAACTTTTTCCACATACACAATATCACCATTTCCCTCAAATATTGTTCACAAACCAGTCTAAATCTGTGATAGTGAGCACTTCTCCTTTGCTGAGATAATCCATCCCACCTCACAGGTGTGCCATATCAAGATGCTGATTAGACACCATGATTAGTGCACAGGTGTGCCTTAGACTGCCCACAATAAAAGGCCACTCTGAAAGGTGCAGTTTTATCACACAGCACAATGTCACAGATGTTGCAAGATTTGAGGGAGCGTGCAATTGGCATGTTGACAGCAGGAATGTCAACCAGAGCTGTTGCTCGTGTATTGAATGTTAATTTCTCTACCATAAGCCATCTCCAAAGGCGTTTCAGAGAATTTGGCAGTACATCCAACCAGCCTCACAACCACATGCCACGTGTAACCACACCAGCCCAGGACCTCCACATCCAGCATGTTCACCTCCAAGATCGTCTGAGACCAGCCACTCGGACAGCTGCTGAAACAATCGGTTTGCATAACCAAAGAATTTCTGCACAAACTGTCAGAAACCGTCTCAGGGAAGCTCATCTGCATGCTCGTCGTCCTCATCGGGGTCTCGACCTGACTCCAGTTCGTTGTCGTAACTGACTTGAATGGGCAAATGCTCACATTCGCTGGCGTTTGGCACGTTGGAGAGGTGTTCTCTTCACGGATGAATCCCGGTTCACACTGCCCAGGGCAGGTGGCAGACAGCGTGTGTGGCGTCGTGTGGGTGAGCAGTTTTCTGATGTCAATGTTGTGGATCGAGTGGCCCATGGTGGCGGTGGGGTTATGGTATGGGCAGGCGTCTGTTATGGATGAAGAACACAGGTGCATTTTATTGATGGCATTTTGAATGCACAGAGATACCGTGACGAGATCCTGAGGCCCATTGTTGTGCCATACATCCAAGAACATCACCTCATGTTGCAGCAGGATAATGCACGACCCCATGTTGCAAGGATCTGTACACAATTCTTGGAAGCTGAAAATGTCCCAGTTCTTGCATGGCTGGCATACTCACCGGACATGTCACCCATTGAGCATGTTTTGGATGCTCTGGACCGGCGTATACGACAGTGTGTACCAGTTCCTGCCAATATCCAGCAACTTCGCACAGCCATTGAAGAGGAGTGGACCAACATTCCACAGGCCACAATTGACAACCTGATCAACTCTATGCGAAGGAGATGTGTTGCACTGCATGAGGCAAATGGTGGTCACACCAGATACTGACTGGTATCCCCCCCAGTAAAACAAAACTGCACCTTTCAGAGTGGCCTTTTATTGTGGACAGTCTAAGGCACACCTGTGCACTAATCATGGTGTCTAATCAGCATCTTGATATGGCACATCTGTGAGGTGGGATGGATTATCTCAGCAAAGGAGAAGTGCTCACTATCACAGATTTAGACTGGTTTGTGAACAATATTTGAGGGAAATGGTGATATTGTGTATGTGGAAAAAGTTTTAGATCTTTGAGTTCATCTCATACAAAATGGGAGCAAAACCAAAAGTGTTGCGTTTATATTTTTGTTGAGTGTAATTAGAATATCATGAAAAAGTTGATTAATTTCAGTAATTCCATTCAAAAAGTGAAACTTGTATATTATATACATTCATTACACACAGACTGAATTTATTTTTTTAATTTTGATGATTATAACTGACAAATTCCCACCTGTGGCCTTTCTCTGTGGAGTTTGCATGTGTTTGCTTGGGTTTCCTCCGGGTGCTCTGGTTTCTTCCCACATCCGAAGACATGCAGGTTAGGAGGATTGGAATCTTTAAATTGTCCGTAGGTCTGTGTGTGGGTGTGACTGTGTTTGTTTGTCTGTTTGTGGCCCTGTGACAGACTGGCGTCCTGTCCTGGTTGTTCCCCGCCTCGCACTCTATGACTGCTGGGATAGGCTCCAGCCCCGGGTGACCCTTGATTGAACTAAGCGGTTGACGATGAGTGTGTGATTATAACTGACAACTAATGAAAACCCCAAACTCAGTATCTCAGAAAATGAGAATATTACTTAAGATCAATACAAAAAAAAAAAAGGATTTTTAGAAATGTTGGCCATCTGAAAAGTATGTACATGAGCATGTACAGCACTCAGTATGTAGTTGGGGCTCCTTTAACCTGAATTACTGCAGCAATGAGGCGTGGCATGGAGTTGATCAGTCTGTGGCACTGCTCAGGTGGTATGAGAGCCCATGTTGCTCTGATAGTGGCCTTCAGCTCTTCTGCATTGTTGGGTCTGGTGTGTCGCAGCTTCCTCTTCACAATACACCATAGATTTTCTATGGGGTTAAGGTCAGGCGAGTTTGCTGGCCAATTAAGAACAGG
Source organism: Thalassophryne amazonica (assembly GCF_902500255.1). NCBI lineage: Eukaryota > Metazoa > Chordata > Actinopteri > Batrachoidiformes > Batrachoididae > Thalassophryne > Thalassophryne amazonica. The sequence goes on along the minus strand of NC_047105.1, from coordinate 54,790,935 downwards.
GATACCACGGTCCTTAAACCCAATACTGGTAGCTCCTGTTGGAAAATGAAATCTGCATCTCCATGAAATTGGTCAGCAGCAGGAAGCATGAAGTGCTCTACAACTTCCTGGTAGATGGCCACATTGACCTTAGACCTCAGCGAACACAGTGGACCAACACCAGCAGATGACATGGCACCCCAAACCATCACTGACTGGAAACTTTACACTGGACCTCAAGCAACATTGATTCTGTGCCTCTCCTCTCTTCCTCCAGACTCTGTGACCTTGATTTCCAAAGGAAATGCAAAATGTACTTTCATCAGAGAACATAACTTTGGACCACTCAGCAGCAGTCCAGTCATTTTTGTCTTTAGCCCAGGCAAGACGTCAAGTCAGCAGTCTGCCCCATGACTGTGTAGCCTACAGAACTAGACTGAGAGACCAGTTAAAGGCCTTTGCAGGTGTTTTGAGTTAATTAGCTGATTAAAGTGTGCCACCAGGTGTCTTCAATAATGAACCATTACACAATATTCTAATTTTCTGAGATACTGAATTTAGGGTTTTCATTAGTTGTCAGTTATAATCATCAAAATTAACAGAAATAAACACTTAAAATATATCAGTCTGTGTGTAATAATGTATACATTGTACAAGTTTCACTTTTTGAATGGAATTACTGAAATAAATCAACTTTTTCATTATATTCTAATTATATGACCAGCACCTGTACAATTCTTTATTTGTTCAGAGCAGTTCCTATTGAGTGACAGCACGGTGGCGTAAACATTAAGTGGGCTTGTTTCCCAAGCAAAATATCCCACGTTCAAGGCCGTCTGAAGCCCATTCGCTGAATACCGCTGGATTTGTGTTCAGAAAAATCCGCTTGACTTGTCGATCCCATTCCCCCCACCCCAAAACCTTAAAGTTACACTTTTGAAGCCTTTTGTTTTTGCATATACTACTGCTACATACTGCTAGTACTACTACTACCAATAATAATAATATTTTAACCCCTAAAATCTTTAATCAGTATTACTCTGTGCTTTAGTTGTAGTACAAATTCCAAACAAGCAAATTCTGATTTGATATGATTTTTTTTATGGCACATTTGTTATTTTCTTTTCAAAGATAGAGTTCAGTGGTATTTCACATTTATTTGACAGCACAGCAGAAAACCTGACAGTGAACTCTGTAAACCTTAACTAAGAACCTTAACCAAGGCCATTGTTCATTTGTTATATTTATTTATCATGGAAAAGGGCAGTCAGCATCCAGACATTAGACCTTTGTCATGCCATGTTATGACAATGTCAAACAAACTTTAAGAAAGAAAAAAAAAAATCCACATTCTGTTCAAATTAAACTATTGCCAATTATTTCTTCACTGACGAAACATCTCTGCACAAGTTTTTTTTTAACCATAATCACTAAACCACATTTAGAATTCCACAGACAGGATTGATCACATAACCCCTGGCATCTTTTCACAGAAATAATTACAGTAAACACAGACACAAAAACATAAGTCTCTCAAGTTCAGAATCAAGTCAGGCATATTGCAGCTTGCAAAGTTTTGTTGGTGTCTTATAAGCTGTGTTTATCTTATTATGATGGTCGAACATATTTTCTTCACATCTCCATTACATTAGTATGTTGCGGCAGACTTCCGTGGAGGAATCCACTGTGCATCTGTGTGAAAGTCCAAATTTGTTGACCTTTCTGCCATACTAAGTTTTGTATATGTAGCCAGAGAATGTAAAGTGGTGATTGTGGTCACAGTGGAGACACTTTCCCATTGAACTGAATGGGAAAGTGTCTCCAAACTTTTGACTGGCTTTGTACATGTCAGAATTTCGCAACAAAAACTTTTTTCTATTGAGGTCAAGTCTGGGAGCATGTGTAGGTGCAGTGTGTCACTGCTTCCACCACACTACGTACTCCCCTTGGGTCCTGGATGGCAACCATCCAGACACACAACCAGTCTATCCCCACATCTGAAAAGCAGCCATTTATGTGCTGCAGCCAGGTGAAACCTGGACATTCCCTTGGTCTTCTAAAGCCGGTGGGGTCACAGCAGGTGTTGTACCCTCACAATGCATGCTATACTTCTCATCTTTGGCTTCGAAAGTAACCAGTCATTTCACACAATATCATTCCAGCATGAGACCTTGTACCATAGACATCTAGTCATTGCCTTAGGTTACTAGTTAGCATCCAAGTCTGACAACAAGACAGGAAGCACCAAAACCCTAAAGACTTGGACCTTTGTTCCCCTGAAAAGATATCAGCTTCACCAAACACCTCCGTCCTTCGACTTTTTGACTCTATAAGCTCTTGACAGGCGTCTCTTAATCTCAAAAGCTGAGGGCCCAGAAGCATGAACATAATTGCCAAACTAAGTGAATGGCTCCACAAGTTCAACACCTTTACTGCATTCAGATCTGATGACCAAGTCCAGGAAATCATACAAGACCAGAATCTTAATCTCGATCAGAGACAATCACAAACTCAGATATTCCATTTCCTCACTTAGCTTCTCAAATGCTGTGCATCCAAGGAGTCCACAAAGATCACAACATAATCTGCAAAGTCAAGGTCACTCAACCTTTCGTCAAGAATAAACACACCTAACCTACTGTGCAAGTACTGAAGTACTGGAGCAAAATCACATCCTTGATGAACAGCCGTATTCAAATATTATGTCCCTGCTCTATGTTTAGATCCTAGCTATGATGTACAGTATTGTTCAGAATAATAGTAGTGCTGTGTGACTAAAACGATTAATCCAGGTTTTGAGTATATTTCTTATTGTTACATGGGAAACAAGGTACCAGTAGATTCAGTAGATTCTCACAAGTCCAACAAGACCAAGCATTCATGATATACACACTCTTAAGGCTATGAAATTGGGCTATTAGTAAAAAAAGTAGAAAAGGGGGTGTTCACAGTAATAGTAGCATCTGCTGTTGATGGTACAAACTCAAAACTATTATGTTCAAACTGCTTTTTTAGCAATCCTGTGAATCACCAAACTAGTATTTAGTTGTATAACTACAGTTCTGAACCAGTTCTGGCTCCGGACCGTCAGCGCTGCTGGGAGCGCACCGCAATCCACCACGCCAGACCGCGCACTTTTATATTTTTCACAGCACTGTTATGTTCATTAAACTCTGTTATCCTTTGTACCGTGCTCTGCTTATTTTATACTGGGTCCTTCAAATGCTGGTCGGTTCTCCGGGCTGCGTCCGACACATAACAGTAGTCTCTGGCCAAACATCACGGACCCAGCGGTAGCAGAGACGGTAACGCGCCGGGAAGGCGGCAGCAGACGTTCAGAAGTTATCCGGATCAGTTGCGGGTGCTCTCCGCCCGGATGGTGCGCGTTGGAGAACCCATTACCGAATACTGATTTGAGCACTCATGCAGCCGTGTTCCTGTGTGTGCCTTATCCGAGGGTCGTGGTGGAGTGTGACTGGCGACGGCTTCGCGTCACGCTCCGACCGGATAACAGGTTTAAACGGGAGCTGCAAGAGTGTGTCTGTAATGGGTGCACGCGCACGGCGGAGCTCTGTGGCACGGGTCGCTGTGCTTCCTGTGTGACAGTTGTAGCCCCGTTTCCCCGGATGAAGATAACTACTGCGTCTGTTGTGTCAGCTCCGGTGTTATTTAGTTGAATCACATTTTTGGTTGTGTGCTGCTCACAGGAAAAGCAGCATGAATGATTTTCTGTCACCAAAGGGGGTTTTTCATTTTTAGCACTTTGGCTCCCTCTTTTGGTGACTGAGTCACATTACCGTCAAGCTCTTAAGTTGGAACAGGTGTGTTCCATTTGTTTGAGCTTGACGGTATAAATCACTTATTAGTTTTGTGTGGGTGTTTTTTGAGTTGGTTTTTCTGTGGGGTTTTTATTTGTACACTATTTAGTGTCTGGGGTCGTGACCCTGCAGTTTTGTCAAAAAAAAGGACCCAAGCAACCTTATGTTAGTCTTTCTTTTTATTTCTTTCAGTTTCACCTCCCAGGGTTTGATGGGACGGTCCCCTGGGGGGTCATGGGGGGGTAATTGGGTTGTTTTTTCTTTTTTTTGTTTGTTTTTTGTTATGCCCTCTCTTCTCCTCTGACTCCAGCCGGGTGAGTCGTAGAGTCGGCGTTGCTGGAGTGGTGCAGTTTGGTTATGCTGGGCGTTTCCCAGGTAACCTCTGCACCCGGGAGGGGAGGGGGGGGTTTGGGGTGTTTTCTTTTGTTCCCTCTCTTCTCCTCTGGCTCCAGCCGTGTGAGCCGTAGTGTCGGTGTTGCTGGAGTGGTGCAGTTTGGTTATGCTGGGCGTTTCCCGGGTAACCTCTGCACCTGGGGGGGGGGGTGTTTTTGTTTGTTGTTTCCCTGTTCCACCTCCGGCTTCAGCACGCCTTTGAGCCGTCTGCCATCGGCGTGGCTGAGGTTTGGGGCAGTGGGATATACCCGTGGCTGGTTTAGAAGTCGGAGGAGTGGCGCCGTTTTGTGCTGTCTGCCATAACCGCTGTTCCACTCCTCCCGGTTGGCGTCTGGGGTATAGTCACGGTTGGTGACACTGGATGTGCTTCCAGTTTCCACTGCGCCAAGGGGGTGGGGTTGGGGTTGTTTTGTTTGTATGTTTTTTTTTTCTCTTTTTGTTTCCCCCCCAGTTTCCGCCCTCAGGGTTTGACTGTGGTGTCCTCTGGGGGGGAAAGGGCTGTGGGTCCATCTAGCCATAGACGGCCAGGGCTGGGTCCGTTGGTCATGAGGGGAGGCGTCTCCTGGGGTTGATGGAACGGTCCTCTGGGAGTCCCCGTGGGTGACGTTGGATCCCAGAGGGACCTCGGCTGTGGTTATTACTCCTGGAGCTGGCAGGATGTCCTCTGGGGGGTGTTGGTCCGTACATGTCGTTGGGGGGGGGGGGGGGGGGGGGGAAGGTGTTAGCAGTTTTATTTGCTAGCTTAAGTTTGGGTTGTTTTTCTTTTCTCCCCTTCCCGGGGTTTGATGGAACGGTCCCCTGGGGGGTCATGGGGGGGTAATTGGGTTGTTTTTTCTTTTTTTTTGTTTTGTTTTTTGTTATGCCCTCTCTTCTCCTCTGACTCCAGCCGGGTGAGTCGTAGAGTCGGCGTTGCTGGAGTGGTGCAGTTTGGTTATGCTGGGCATTTCCCAGGTAACCTCTGCACCTGGGAGGGGAGGGGGGGGGTTGGGGTGTTTTCTTTTGTTCCCTCTCTTCTCCTCTGGCTCCAGCCATGTGAGCCGTAGTGTCGGCGTTGCTGGAGTGGTGCAGTTTGGTTATGCTGGGCGTTTCCCGGGTAACCTCTGCACCTGGGGGGGGGGGGGGGTGTTTTTGTTTGTTGTTTCCCTGTTCCACCTCCGGCTTCAGCACGCCTTTGAGCCGTCTGCCATCAGCGTGGCTGAGGTTTGGGGCAGTGGGATATACCCGTGGCTGGTTTAGAAGTCAGAGGAGTGGCGCCGTTTTGTGCCGTCTGCCATAACCGCTGTTCCACTCCTCCCGGTTGGCGTCTGGGGTATAGTCATGGTTGGTGACACTGGACGTGCTTCCAGTTTCCACTGCGCCAAGGGGGTGGGGTTGGGGTTGTTTTGTTTGTATGTTTTTTTTTCTCTTTTTGTTTCCCCCCCCAGTTTCCGCCCTCAGGGTTTGACTGTGGTGTCCTCTGGGGGGGAAAGGGCTGTGGGTCCATCTAGCCATAGACGGCCGGGGCTGGGTCTGTTGGTCATGAGGGGAGGCGTCTCCTGGGGTTGATGGAACGGTCCTCTGGGAGTCCCCGTGGGTGACGTTGAATCCCAGAGGGACCTCGGCTGTGGTTATTACTCCTGGAGCTGGCAGGATATCCTCTGGGGGGTGTTGGTCCCTACATGTCGTTGGGGGGGGGGTGTTAGCAGTTTTATTTGCTAGCTTAAGTTTGGGTTGTTTTTCTTTTCTCCCCTTCCCGGGGTTTGATGGAACGGTCCTCTGGGGAGGGGGGGGTGTTTTGGTTGTTTGTGTTTTATGACTAATCAGACTGTGAACATGGTTGGACAAAGGCTGACCGCACAGGTTCAAGAACTCCTGGCCACACCTGTGCTAATTGACTGATAGAAACAAGGGCAAAGATGCAGCCAGAGGAGAAGACATCTACCGTTCTGTAGATGAAGATTCTGTTGGAAGATGAATGCGGATACGGTTTCCAGCCATGGTCCCTGGAGGGGGGTGTTTCTCCTGGGCCAGGTTTGTGTGGTCGCCGGGAGGCTTCCCGTGAGGGTGGGGTACTGTTGTATGGCTGGGGGGCCTGGCTGCCTTTTTGTTTCTGTCTTTTGTTTTTCCTTCCAGGTGGCTTGCATTTGGGACTGAGTGGCTGTGTAGCTGAGTTTATCAGGACCTCACCCTGATCACCTGCGGCTCGTCAGGACTCACAGCTGTGGTGCATCTACATGGATTGGAACATGGTGGCATTAAGACTGGAGTACACAGTGTGTATTTGCCAGAGACTCGACCTTGTGACCAGACGGGTGAGATCGTCGTCTCGGGAGCCATCTCATCATCAGTGGATGCAGAGAACGTCCAGGTTTGATGCATGGTCTGTGAAAGAGGAGAGGGTGAGGTCTCACGCTCGTCAGCACACTTCCTGAGGTACGTTAGATTTTGTGACTAACATTTATACAGTCAGTAAATGTGGTGTCCCTCACACCTTATTATATTGAGCTGTATGTTGGTCGTTTAAATCAGCTTCCGCTGCAGTGAGTTTGTGAACTGGATGTTCTATGCCTGCAGGGTGGGAAGCTGATTAGTAATTAAGCCAGGAAGTGTTTGCTGTTTGTGCACCTTTTGAGCGTTCTCTCTGTGTGTTGAGTGTGGACTCACATAATGATTCCTTCTTTCACAGACTCGGTTTGTCGCGGCCACCTGGGGGGTGTCGGCGGGGTCCTTGGGTCCGAACCAGTTCTGGCTCCGGACCGTCAGCGCTGCTGGGAGCGCACCGCAATCCACCACGCCAGACCGCGCACTTTTATATTTTTCACAGCACTGTTATGTTCATTAAACTCTGTTATCCTTTGTACCGTGCTCTGCTTATTTTATACTGGGTCCTTCAAACGCTGGTCGGTTCTCCGGGCTGCGTCCGACACATAACAAACACCCATTTCAAGGGCATGTCCTCTTCAGCATAAGGCAACATGACCTCTTCAAGTATTTTGACATATCCAAACTGATCCATGATATATAGGCCAAACACCATAGTAGGAGAAACATGCCCATATCATGATGCTTGCACCACCATGCTTCACTGTCTTCACTGTGAACTGTGGCTTGAATTCAGAGTTTGGGGGTCGTCTCACAAACTGTCTGCAGCCCTAGGACCCAAAAAGAACAATTTTACTCTCATCAGTCCACAAAATATTCCTCCATTTCTCTTTAGGCCAGTGGATTTCTTTGGCAAATTATAACCTCTTCTGCACGTCTTTTATTTAACAGAGGGACTTTGCGGGGGATTCTTGCAAATAAATTAGCTTCACACAGGCATCTTCTAACTGTCACAGCACTTACAGGTAACTCCAGACTGTCTTGATCATCCTGGAGCTGATCAGTGGGTGAGCCTTTGCCATTCTGGTTATTCTTCTATCCATTTTGATGGTTGTTTTCCATTTTCTTACACGCGTCTGTTTTTTTTTTTGTTTTTTTTTGTCCATTTTAAAGCATTGGAGATCATTGTAGATGAACAGCCTATAGGTTTTTGCACCTGCGTATAAGTTTTCCCCTCTCCAATCAAATTACGCTGTTCTTCTGAACAATGTCTTGAACGTTCCATTTTCCTCAGGCGTTCAAAGAGAAAAGTATGTTCAACAGGTGCTGGCTTCATCCTTAAATAGGGGACACCTGATTCACACCTGTTTGTTACACAAAATTGATGAACTCACTGACTGAATGCTACACTACTATTATTGTGAACATCCCCGTTTCTAATAGCCCAATTTCATAGCCTTAAGAGTGTGCATATCATGAATGCTTGGTCTTGTTGGATTTGTGAGAATCTACTGAATCTATTGGTACCTTGTTTCCCATGTAACAATAAGAAATATACTCAAAACCTGGATTAATCTTTTAATCACATAGCACTACTATTATTCTGAATCAAATCAAATCAATTTTATTTATATAGCGCCAAATCACAACAAACAGTTGCCCCAAGGCGCTTTATATTGTAAGGCAAAGCCATACAATAATTCCGGAAAAACCCCAATGGTCAAAACGACCCCCTGTGAGCAAGCACTTGGCGACAGTGGGAAGGAAAAACTCCCTTTTAACAAGAAGAAACCTCCAGCAGAACCAGGCTCAGGGAGGGGCAGTCTTCTGCTGGGATTGGTTGGGGCTGAGGGAGAGAACCAGGAAAAAGACATGCTGTGGAGGGGAGCAGAGATCAATCACTAATGATTAAATGCAGAGTGGTGCATACAGAGCAAAAAGAGAAAGAAACACTCAGTGCATCATGGGAAACCCCCAGCAGTCTAGGTCTATAGCAGCATATGGTTCAGGGTCACCTGATCCAACCCTAACTATAAGCTTCAGCAAAAAGGAACGTTTTAAGCCTAATCTTAAAGAGAGGGTGTCTGTCTCCCTGATCCGAATTGGGAGCTGGTTCCAGAGGAGAGGAGCCTGAAAGCTGAAGGCTCTGCCTCCCATTCTACTCTTAAAAACCCTAGGAACTACAAGTAAGCTTGCAGTCTGAGAGCGAAGCGCTCTATTGGGGTGATATGGTACTATGAGGTCCCTAAGATAAGATGGGACCTGATTATTCAAAACCTTATAAGTAAGAATAAGAATTTTAAATTCTATTCTAGAATTAACAGGAAGCCAATGAAGAGAGGCCAATATGGATGAGATATGCTCTCTCCTTCTAGTCCCTGTCAGTACTCTAGCTGCAGCATTTTGAATTAACTGAAGGCTTTTCAAGGAACTTTTAGGACAACCTGATAATAATGAATTACAATAGTCCAGCCTAGAGGAAATAAATGCATGAATTAGTTTTTCAGCATCACTCTGAGACAAGACCTTTCTAATTTTAGAGATATTGCGCAAATGCAAAAAAGCAGTCCTACATATTTGATTAATATGCGCATTGAAAGACATATCCTGATCAAAAATGACTCCAAGATTTCTCACAGTATTACTAGAGGTCAGGGTAATGCCATCCAGAGTAAGGATCTGGTTAGACACCATGTTTCTAAGATTTGTGGGGCCAAGTACAATAACTTCAGTTTTATCTGAGTTTAAAAGCAGGAAATTAGAGGTCATCCATGTCTTTATGTCTGTAAGACAATCCTGCAGTTTAGCTAATTGGTGTGTGTCCTCTGGCTTCATGGATAGATAAAGCTGGGCATCATCTGCGTAATAATGAAAATTTAAGCAATGCTGTCTAATGATACTGCCTAAGGGAAGCATGTATAAAGTGAATAAAATTTGTCCTAGCACAGAACCTTGTGGAACTCCATAATTAACCTTAGTCTGTGAAGAAGATTCCCCATTTACATGAACAAATTGTAATCTATTAGATAAATATGATTCAAACCACCGCAGTGCAGTGCCTTTAATACCTATGGCATGCTCTAATCTCTGTAATAAAATTTTATGGTCAACAGTATCAAAAGCAGCACTGAGGTCTAACAGAACAAGTACAGAGATGAGTCCACTGTCTGAGGCCATAAGAAGATCATTTGTAACCTTCACTAATGCTGTTTCTGTACTATGATGAATTCTAAACCCTGACTGAAACTCTTCAAATTGACCATTCCTCTGCAGATGATCAGTTAGCTGTTTTACAACTACCCTTTCAAGAATTTTTGAGAGAAAAGGAAGGTTGGAGATTGGCCTATAATTAGCTAAGATAGCTGGGTCAAGTGATGGCTTTTTAAGTAATGGTTTAATTACTGCCACCTTAAAAGCCTGTGGTACATAGCCAACTAATAAAGATAGATTGATCATATTTAAGATCGAAGCATTAATTAATGGTAGGGCTTCCTTGAGCAGCCTGGTAGGAATGGGGTCTAATAGACATGTTGATGGTTTGGAGGAAGTAACTAATGAAAATAACTCAGACAGAACAATCGGAGAGAAAGAGTCTAACCAAATACCGGCATCACTGAAAGCAGCCAAAGAGAATGATATGTCTTTGGGATGGTTATGAGTAATTTTTTCTCTAATAGTTAAAATTTTATTAGCAAAGAAAGTCATGAAGTCATTACTAGTTAAAGTTAAAGGAATACTCGGCTCAATAGAGCTCTGACTCTTTGTCAGCCTGGCTACAGTGCTGAAAAGAAACCTGGGTCATAGCTTTACGGAGGGCTTTTTTATAGAGCAACAGACTCTTTTTCCAGGCTAAGTGAAGATCTTCTAAATTAGTGAGACACCATTTCCTCTCCAACTTACGGGTTATCTGCTTTAAGCTGCAAGTTTGTGAGTTATACCACGGAGTCAGGCACTTCTGATTTAAGGCTTTCTTTTTCAGAGGAGCTACAGCATTCAAAGTTGTCCTCAATGAGGTTATAAAACTATTGATGAGATACTCTATCTCACTTACAGAGTTTAGGTAGCTTCTCTGCCCTGTGTTGGTATATGGCATTGGAGAACATAAAGAAGGAATCATATCCTTAAACCTAGTTACAGCGCTTTCTGAAAGACTTCTAGTGTAATGAAACTTATTCCCCACTGGTGTGTAGTCCATCAGAGTAAATGTAAATGTTATTAAGAAATGATCAGACAGAACGGGGTTTTCAGGGAATACTGTTAAGTCTTCAATTTCCATACCATAAGTCAGAACAAGATCTAAGGTATGATTAAAGTGGTGGGTGGACTCATTTACATTTTGAGCAAAGCCAATCGAGTCTAACAATAGATTAAATGCAGTGTTGAGGCTGTCATTCTCAGCATCTGTGTGGATGTTAAAATCGCCCACTATAATTATCTTATCTGAGCCAAGCACTAAGTCAGACAAAAGGTCTGAAAATTCACAGAGAAACTCACAGTAACGACCAGGTGGACGATAGATAATAACAAATAAAACTGGTTTTTGGGACTTCCAATTTGGATGGACAAGACTAAGAGTCAAGCTTTCAAATGAATTAAAGCTCTGTCTGGGTTTTTGATTAATTAATAAGCTGGAATGGAAGATTGCTGCTAATCCTCCGCCTCGGCCCGTGCTACGAGCATTCTGGCAGTTAGTGTGACTCGGGGGTGTTGACTCATTTAAACTAACATATTCATCCTGCTGTAACCAGGTTTCTGTAAGGCAGAATAAATCAATATGTTGATCAATTATTATATCATTTACTAACAGGGACTTAGAAGAGAGAGATCTAATGTTTAATAGACCACATTTAACTGTTTTAGTCTGTGGTGCAGTTGAAGGTGCTATATTATTTTTTCTTTTTGAATTTTTATGCTTAAATAGATTTTTGCTGGTTATTGGTGGTCTGGGAGCAGGCACCGTCTCTACAGGGATGGGGTAATGAGGGGATGGCAGGGGGAGAGAAGCTGCAGAGAGGTGTGTAAGACTACAACTCTGCTTCCTGGTCCCAACCCTGGATAGTCACAGTTTGGAGGATTTAAGAAAATTGGCCATATTTCTAGAAATGAGAGCTGCTCCATCCAAAGTGGGATGGATGCCGTCTCTCCTAACAAGACCAGGTTTTCCCCAGAAGCTTTGCCAATTATCTATGAAGCCCACCTCCTTTTTTGGACACCACTCAGACAGCCAGCAATTCAAGGAGAACTTGCGGCTAAACTTGTCACTCCCGGTCCTTACCAAATTTACGCTTAGCCTTAGCCAGCAGTTTCAAATTTCCTTCGATGTCACCTGCTCTGGTCCCCTGAAGACAATTGATTGCTGAATGGTTGATTGAATGGTTGCTGGTGTTGCTAACTTCACATTTCTCAAAACAGAGTCGCCAATAACCAGAGTTTGTTCCTCGGCGGGTGTGTCACCGAGTGGGGAAAAACGGTTAGAGATGTGAACGGGTTGGCGATGTACACGGGGCTTCTGTTTAGGACTACGCTTCCTCCTCACAGTCACCCAGTCGGCCTGCTTTCCCGGCTGCTCGGGATCTCCTGGAGGGGAACTAACGGCGGCTAAGCTACCTTGGTCCGCACCGACTACAGGGGGCCTGGCTAGCTGTAGGATTTCCAAGGTGCTGAGCCGAGTCTCCAATTCACCCAGCCTGGCCTCCAAAGCTACGAATAAGCTACACTTATTACAAGTACCATTACTGCTAAAGGAGGCCGAGGAATAACTAAACATTTCACACCCAGAGCAGAAAAGTGCGGGAGAGACAGGAGAAGCCACCATGCTAAACCGGCTAAGAGCTAGTAGCTGCGCTAAGCTAGCGGATTCCTAAAAACACACAAAGTGAATAATGTGTAAATAATTTAGAGGTGATTCAGCAGAGGAAGTGCTTTAGTTAAGGCACGTGAAGATTACACTGTGAAACAAATCATTATCTAGTTAACTAGATCAATCTAACTGCGCAGATTAAACAGCTAACAGATACAGCAACACACCGCTGTGTTCTGGAACAGGAAGTGATACAATACCGCAGTGAGAGCCAACCACCAGTAGAGGCCAGTAGCGAATTCAAGCCACAGTGAACACTGTGAACACTGAACACTGCTGTATGTAGTGACAGGTAAGACACAGAGAGAGAGGGTGAGCAGGGGAGGTTCACTGAGGTGATGCACTACAAACAATTCCATTGTCTGCTTCAGAAGGTTCCCTTATCTTCTGTTTATTTGTTACAAGCAGGTTAAAAACATTTTCATGAGTATCCATACAATCGTTAGGAGCATTAAGCAGAAAGTTCAAGTGTTTTTTGCAAAGTGCCGATGAAAAAATATGTCAAAAGATGTAAAATATCAGACAGTCAACAAGAAATGTGCTCTCCTTTCTCACTCTCTCTCTATATTGCCTTACCGGTACCCAGGTGCATATATCCTTCATATAACCATTCATTTCCTACACCAATACCCACGCGACTTGTCTACAGTCCCACAAATACCAAATTAAAAGCACCTGTCCGGAAACATAGACAAATGACACAGGACATGGACATATAGCCGCCATAATGTCCACCAACTTCTTATGGGCCCCTTGAATTCTCAGTGTGTCCCAGGGAGCAGCCCGGACAACTGAATCAAATACTTTGTGAAAATCAACAAAGGATGCAAAGGATGGGTGGTGGCCAAGCATTTAAGTGCACTTACAACAAGGGACTTACAACAAAGGGTGCAAAGAAGCTCTGCTGATATTTGTGCTTGATTTCACTGATTATGTGCAGACCTGGCATACAGTTAATGATTGACATCTTGGGTGTGAAACCAGACTGTTCTGGTGCCTACGCAGCAAGTAACTGGAAATGATTCATGTTAAGACTAATCCTTGGAAGCAGTGACATGCAGTGAGGTTGATGGCTGGTGAGGCACTGACTTCATCACAATCAAATTTGCAAATATATAAACCCCACAGAGTAGCTTATTCACCGCTTGATTGGCAGCAGTTAACGGGTTATGTTTAAAATCTCATATCAGCATTCTTTACACATACAAACTGTAGCACACAAAAAGCACATTTAATTAAAAAAAGTTATTATGGTCTTACCTTTACTTATAAATGAAGTCCATGTGCCGCTCCTTCTGAACAAAGCATTAATGACTTGCTTGTGGAAGTTTTTCTTAGCTTCCTTCAGTTTTAAAAATCTCTCTGTCTCAGTGGAGATCACTGCCAGGGAAGAAAGTCATCCTTCATCAGTCCTGTTTTCAACTGTATGTTTTGAGTTTTTTCTGGCTTTGAATGTAAGTGATCGACCTCTCGTGTTTGATGAGAAAATTCTTCAGGTCACATATCCCATCTGAGTCCAGACATTGTCACAAGTGGAGAAAAAAAGACAGGAAAAGCAGAAAAAGGCAGTTTTTTTGCGGGACATTCACACAGCCAGACTTTAATCAATCAATCAATCAATCAGTTTTATTTATATAGCGCCAAATCACAACAAACAGTTGCCCCAAGGCACTTTAGTGTGTCCCGCTCTGTTTGAAAAGAACGCGTCTTCTGTTGTAAGTCCAGTTTAGAAAATCGTTTCAGTTTGGATATGTAATCCTCTATTCTGAAAGTAAAGTCCAGACGAGAGGAAAAATAAATGAACGGCTGCTCTTGTAGCTTGCTGTCACTTATTCTGCAGCTGAAGAGTTGCTGCACGAAGAATCCCTTAGCTCACTAGTGCCCCCTAACATGAGGCAGGAGAACTGCGTGCCTCACCTGGTGCCTTTTTGCAATCGTTTTATGATTGCTCAGCACACGAAACACATTATACACACATACAGCTTTGACAAAAAAACACTGTACATTATGTACATCAGCCAAACTATGGAATTTAAGTTCATATAACCAAAGGTGTTGACCATTTTAATGGCGACATACAGAGAGACAGTGAGACAGTGTGGTGTGTGTGTGTGTGTGTGTGTGTGTGTGTGTGTGTGTGTGTGTGTGTGTGTGTGTGTGTGTGTGTGTGTGTGTGTGTGTGTGTGTGTGTGTGTGTGTGTGTATCTTAGGGCGCTGTCCCACTGGGGAGAGTGGGAACACAAATTGAGTACACAAATTGCGGACGTTTGTTGTCATCCGCAACATAAATGGCCAAAAATGACAAATGTCCCAGTATGAATTATGGATTATTAATAATATATAGCGAATAAATGATGAACAGTCACAGTTATATAACGCATGTAGTGAGGAAACTGATCCGACATATTGAGATTATCACGGCAGTATTACGGGTGTATTATGAATGCATCGCGCACGTGTTACGCGTGCAGACTTCAGCGTGAGTTGTGGCTAAACAGCAACTCTTCCTTTTATTGGTGTTAAATAAAAGTCCTGGATTGCAGCAGCTACGTCTTTGTGGATCTACACAGCCGGACCGACACTGACTAGCACGGTATGTCACTTTCTGCCACATATAGTACTTTGGGTTTACGTGACGTGTTTGTTATGCATTCATAGATTGTCCGCAAATCAGCTGCAAAGCAGATGTAATAAAAACTCTTTATTCATGGCCAATTTGTATGCATTCGCTACAACATTTTGTGATGTGGACGTGATGGGCACGATATATATCTGTTTTACATACCAGCTGCCAGCTGTCAAGCCACAAATCCCCGTCAATTGCGGATATCAGTGGTTAATGGCAGATATACAGCGCATAGAGTGAGTATGTATTGTGTATGAATTGAGTATGTATTGAGTATGTAAGGCGGATGTCATCTGCATCCAGACTTTTGAGCTACTCAAAAATCCTGACTGCGGACATGCGTGCTTCTGCGGATGATCACGGACATGTTCGGATGACAGCCGACTCATACAGGCATGTTACACGGATATTGCGGATGTTTGGCGAATATGGGCCAATTTTGTGCACAATCCATACGCAAATCCTCCTAAACGCCAGTGGGATAGGTGTTGTGTGGGTCGCTGAAGAGGAGGTACTGCTGGCCCACCACCACAAGATGGCGCCCTGCTTGACGTGCGGGCTTCAAGCACGAGAGGGCGTCGGAGCGACAGGAGTGACAGCTGTCACTCATCATCCGTACCAGCTGTCACTCATCCACTACTCATCACCATCACCATAAAGGCCGGACTGCAACTCCACCTCCCCGCCGAGAAATCAGCTACTCATTCAGGTAACCTTCTCTGCTGTAATTATGTTGCCAAAACACTTGTTTCTGCTGTGCAGCCGTGTTCCTGCGGGCTCTGTCGGAGGCTGGATTTGCGGACTAGTGAGAGGATGACGTTCTTCGCCTCTCACTCCATCCAGGAAGAGACCAACAGGAGCTGCACGGCGTGAAATTGTTGCTGGAGGTGGAGGTTCCCCTCCTAATTGTGTACAGACTGTGGGATTACTGAGTGTGCGACCTCACACTCATCAGGACTGTCTCTGTTCTCTGCCAGCAGTTACCGGGTCTGATGCTGAAGACAGCGGCCACCTGGGGCGCAGGGCTTGGCAGCTCCGGTGTTCTTCAGCTCCGTTGGCGGTGGAAGCTGTGTGGGATCCGGCTCTTCTCTCGCCAGGCGTCTTCTATCGTCGAGCCTGCCCACACGTCACCTGGTGTATGATTGACAGTCACCATATTGTTATTGTCTGTACATCGTTGTGCGATTCACAACATTAAATTGTTACTTTTGGCTTATCCATTGTCCGTTCATTAATGCCCCCCTGTTGTGGGTCCGTGTCACGACACTTTCACAACAACAGGGCCCTTACAAGAATTAGCAGTGTCAGTTAGCTCAATCAAATTATGTCTCGGGAAAGTCGTTGTCCCCCGCGTGTGCGCACACACATTCAACCTGGTCAGCGCTTGTGCATGCGTGTACAACAAAAAAGACTGTGTACATCCTCAGTTCAGCAAAAAAAATCACATCAGAAATTAGTCCAGCTTTTCATTCCAACTTCCTGCCAACAGCCTCCAGACAGCACAATGGATTTGTTCTGTGCATGCGTGTGAGCGCATGTGGGTGCACAAGCATGTGTGTGCGTGTACATGCGTGTGCACAAGCACGTGTGTGTGCATGTGCACGTATACACGAGGACGTGTGCACATGTGTGTGTGTACGTGTGTGTGCATAGTGCAATGGTACCAAACGTATGGAACCAAATTTGCACTCTAAATGGAACCAAGCCACACTCTAAATGCAATGCAACACAAATGGGACGAATTAATCCATGTCATGTGACATACAAAGCCCAATCAAATGACAAGGATCCACTTAGCCCATTTAATTAATTTTTTCATTTTACATTTTTTCTTATAATTCTTAATTTTCTTATAATACCCTTGTAGATACTGCGATCACCCACTCTCTTCCAAAGTGGGACAAGAACTCTTTTCTACCAGTTTTTTTTAAATGGAATAGACAAATTTATAACATTTTTGTTTTCATTTTGTAAATTAGCACCGTGCAAAAGACTTGAAATCACTGATAATCACTGTTACTATAACATGCAAAGCTAAATGTAAAATCTCATCGCAAGCACCATGATAAAACTGATGTTCAACTGATTCATCTTAAAGAGAACAAAAACTAAATTTTGGATCTTTATATTGTCCTGTTGGCAGTTCAGTGGCTGAGTGGTTAGCACTGAAGTTCGTGAGATTGTTTTCCACTCTTTCTGCATGTAGTTTGCATGTTCTCCTCAGGTCTGCAGGGGTCCCTCCGGGTACTCCGGCTTCCTCCCACATCCAAAGACATGCAGGTTTGGTAAATTTTAAATTGGGTTTTTCTGTCTATATGTTGTCTTGCGATAGTCCAGGGTGTACCCCGCATCATCCCCTATGACTGCTGGGTTAGGCTTCAGCCACCCCTTGACCCTTAATTAGAGTAAGCGGGTATAGAAAATGGATGGATGGATATCATCCTGTTTATACACTCAACGGCCACTTTATTAGGTACACCTTGTGAGTACCTGGCTGGACCCCTTTTGTTTTCAGAACTGCCTTAGTTCTTCATGGCATAGATTCAACAAGGTGTTGAAAAAGGTCCGCAGAGATGTTGGTCCATAGTGACTTGATAGCATCACGCAGTCCAGTCGCACATTCAACAAGTCAGCCCGTTCTCCTCTGACCTCTGACATCAACAAGGCATTTTTGTCCATATAACTGTCGTTTACTGGATATCTTCTCTTTTTCAGACCATTCTCTGTAAACCCTAGAGATGGTTGTGTGTGAAAATCCCAGTAGATCAGCAAGGGCGCAATTTAGAACTAGAAATTTGGGGGACAAAGTGCGAGGCCCGCAGGGCCGAAGCCCATAAGCCAACGGTTTCTAGATAAGTTCAGATGCATTCTGAGCATCCAGAACAGTAATTTTAATGTTTTGAGAAGACCATAAAGTGGACACCATTTGACTTATGCAATTTGAAACTGTGGATATAAGTACTTTAGTCTGAGAATATCCTGCATTTATTGGTGTAAATAAGGTATCACCACATGTGTAGAACTCAAAAAGAATGATAGGTTGAGTTTTCATTAAAAAAAAACAAAAAAACAACTGCAATGTGGTAAAATGTATTCATAAATATGAACGAACAGGCTCTTAATAATTAGTAACTATCGCATACTGTATTTTTTTCTCAAGATTTGTTTTTGCGTAATTTTGAAAAAACAACAGATCATAAGTTTAGGATAAATTACTTATCATGAATTTAATTTTCGAAGTGGCACTAATGACAACACATACTTATTTCGCTTGCATAGACTGATTTTGGAGATCAAGCAATAATTGCAGATGGGCTTTCAGAATTTAGTAAATTAGCATATGGTCCATTGATACTTATGTGTAGACACTAGTCACTAGAGGCAACTATTTTTGGTTTCAAATCTGGGCAAATGCAGTCCCAGAAAATTCCAAATGTGACAACCAAGAAACAGGTGTTGTAAACAAGTCAATGCTGCTAAAAATACAAACTTGCAGAAACAAAGATACTATTCTGACATGGTTTTGCACATAAGACTGACATAGCATGTTTCAAGTACACACATATATGTCAGAAGGTGGGGGAGACATACCATATTCTGTCCCCCCTGGTTGAAAAGGTGGGGGGGACATGTCCCCCCTATCCCCCACCAAATTGCGCTCATGTAAATCAGCAGTTTCTGAAATACTCAGACCAGCTCGTCCGGCACCAACAACCATGACACCTTCAAAGTTACTGAAATTCCCCTTCTTCCCCGTTCTGATACTCTGTTTGAACTTCAGCAAGTCGTCTCCTCCGCGTCTGGATGCCTAAATACACTGACTTGCTGCTATATGATTAGTTGTGTTAAGCAATTGAACAGGTGTACCTAATAAAGTGGCCGGTGAGTGCATATCTCCTTCCTGTAGTGTAGTTAGCAGCTATTACTGTTTTGATTTGCTTCTGGAGTTCTTCATCTTAACTCCACGATATATTCTGCACATCCGTGTTTGCAGTCATTCTGGGTTGCGCACATGGCAGTTTGATGGAGCCCCTGAGTCCAAAGCACCATCAGCCTCTGCATCAGTCCTCATCTGGACCACATCTGCACCTCATCAACTCCTCCTTCAGCAGAAGGGGGTGGGGTGGGGGGTATGAAAGCCTCACACAGAGCACGAGGGGGCACTGCAGAGGAAATTAAGGAAACAAAGGTGTGACACCTGGGTGAGTCAAGCTCACCTTGGGTCTCACTTCATTTTGATTTAAGTTTATCCAGATGAGAGCTCAGTGTCACTCAGATTTAAAAATAAACCTCATACGTAAATCACTACCAGAGGTAGAAAACTGACTTTTATTTTGTAGTAATCTTCCTTCTTCAGACCTGCAGGTATCATTTGACATCACATATCTAAGTTGACAAACTCTATAGCTTCTTGGAGTTAGTTCCAGGACTTTTAATATGTTCCCCATTTTAGATTCTGGTCTTGAGGGGAAATACATAATGCAAGATGATTTCTGACTTCATACATCTAAAACAACTGCATTCTCCTTTAATGTTATGATGTCATCCATACTGTACTGCAAATGGTTTTTGGATCCATTTGACACTAATCCTTCAATTGCAACCCAAAACCATGATCAGAACCTGCTGGTGTATTTTACCTCACAGAGATGTCCTATAAATGTTTAGGCAGCTGAGTTCTAACCGCTAACCCGTCAGAAGGGGCCTCAGCAAAATTGAATTTCCTCTTCCCTACCCCCCCCCCCCACCCTTCAAACTGCATTTTCTTACAGCTAGGGGGCAGTTTTATTTAGAAGATCTTACTTCCTGTAGTGTTTAGCAAACTTTTCTATGCCCAGCGGGACTCTTTTCTGCTGCCTGGCTGTGTCCAAGCTGTTCCTGTTTAGCGCGTTGACAGAATATTTGACACAAGTCTTGTTCTAACTTCCTCTCAGCCATAACAGACCTGAGGGCAGAGCAGGAGGCAGCAATTATTTTGAAGGTTAACTTGTGCTAATGAAGACAGCCTGGCCGCCAGGACCCCTCGGGTTTTGTGTGGCACTATCATCCACATGCCACTCCGCAGGAGAGCTGGACTTCGAGGGTCCTCATGTCTTGTTACGGGCTCCCTGCAGGCAGTGGCGCAGACAGACCCAAAGCTAAAGCACTGTTCATGAAAAATGAACGTCACAGTTCGTTCTCTGAGTGGCTCTTGATCATCCACTGTGCACTTCTACTCGTGTCTACTGAGACACTTTAATGACAGCGGATGAACTGCTGAAGAGTTCCTGTTTACACACCAACTGCATCATGTAATGATGGTAACACTAACACGAATAATAACAGTAAATAAAATTTGTATGGCAATTTCACTGTTAAATACAAAGTACTTGACTGAAACGTTTAAAAATAAAATAATTATAAAAGTAATGAAGAAAAACAACATGAATAATAATTGCATAATAAAATTACCCACCATTAAAACTGATATTCAGTCAATAAGACAAATGTGTGACTATGAAATATATTGTTTGTATTTAGGCTCCACATTAGATTTAGGGCCCTATTTTCACAGGAAATTAAAAAAACCCAATGGTACAGAGAGGCACAAGTCCATTTGGTGGACATCTGAATGGATTTCACTTTTTAAAGTAGACCTGCATTGAAATAAATGCAGTCAGATCTTTGGACCAAAAATGACTTGTATTTACACATAAGATCCCTTGTATATTCGTCCGTGAATTGTTCTGTGAATTGTTCTGTAGTTTATGTTTGTAGCATGGCCGAAGCAGAGGATCACCCCTTTGAGTCTGGTCTGCTTGAGGTTTCTTCCTCAGAGGGAGTTTTTCCTTGCCACTGTTGCTCTGGGGGTTGGTAAGGTTAGACCTTACTTGTGTGAAGCGCGTTGAGGCAACTCTGTTGTGATTTGGCGCTATATAAATGAAAAGAAATTGAATTGAAATTGAATGTAGTAAAGTAAATCTGCAAGCCCAGATCTGTCATTCCACGGAGAAATCTTCGTTTTAAAATGACAAATTTACAGCTAAAATTGGCCCTCCGCAAAACTGTCAGCACATCCGGGACGTTGCCAAGACGTAAGAGATAAGACACTATCCCAGCATGCATTGTGCGCGCCAACTGTAATTTGTGGATTTACATCAGTTTGCATTTCTTACAAAAGCACCTTTTTATTGTCTTATACAGAAGGATCTCTCTTTTTTTTTTTTAACTTCATATTGTCTTGTGGTACTTGGTGAGTATACATTTCTTTTATTTTTGCCTGAAAATTATTTTTGGGGACTTTTTCCATACGCCCATTTGTTTGAGTGGTGCCGCATTGAAAATCTACTGTCTTTAGCCTACCGCTGTTTTGAGGTTGTTTATGATTGTTTGCCTTTAGACTAGATCTATATTCGATCATATTTCCCTGTAAAAAACAATTATTGGTGAGTTTTATATTATCTTGCTCTAAGACTGAATGTTTGTAGACTGCAGAAAAATGATTTTTGGGACTTTTTGCAATGTAAGTAGGATCTGCATGATCAATGCAGCTGCAGTATGAGTGAACGGACGGAAGCACTCCATGCAAGCCAATATTTTTTGCTGCGCTAGCGAGCGGGCTGGCACAGTAAGGGTCGGGGAAGAACGGCCCCCACTGTTGATGTCGCCGCTGATCTGAGCATGCAGAGCTGTATCTTGCATTCATTGCAGCTTACTTTTGGATGTTGAAACCAGAATGTGTATAACAGTAACATTACTAACAGATCAAATCAATTTCAATTGAGAAATAGCTAGCATTGCATTCACTCAATGCGCAGGACTGAAGGCGCTAGCGTTCTGTCTTCTCCCTTACGTCACGGCAATGTCCCGGATGTACAAACAGTTTTCGCGAAGGGCCAAATTTTAGCTGTAAATTTGTCATTTTTAAATGAAGATTTCTCCGCTGAATTACAAATTTGGGCTTACAGATTAAATTTACTGCATCCATAAGGGTCTTATAAATACATATCAGCTATTTCTTTCTGAGATCTGACCACATTTATTTCAATGCAGGTCTACTTTAAGCAGTGGGAAAGTCAAATGCAAAGATGGGCACAGAGTAGAAATGAGTGTATTTACCATATTCATTATGCATGGGCGTATTATTGTCCAAACATCTATATATATATATATTATATATATATATATATATATATATATATATATATATATATATATATATATATATATATATCTCCAGAGGCTCTGTGATCGTAATATAGAAGATCATTCTATTTTTTGGTATAATTTCTCTTGATCCAGCATGCCTTTTATGTGTTTTGGATGTGCGTGTCTTCTCTGCATCACTCTACCATACCATACCATAATATATAAATACAATTTAAAACTAAGTCTTGCTAGGGCTGAAGGTCAAGGAGAAAAAACAGATTTTTAAACAATCTTTTAAAATAGGCAATGAAGAGGACTCTCAAACAGACAAGGGCAAGCTGTTCCAATATTTAGGAGCAGCAACAGAGAAAGCCATGTCCATTCTGAGCTTCCTTCTGGTACTTCCAGGAGCAGCTGGTCAGCTGACCTGAGAGACCGACATGGTACATAAGGATGAAGAAGCTCAGAAAGCTTAAGGCAGGGCAACACTGTAAAGAGATTTAAAAACAAACATAGGAATTTAAAAATGTACCCTAAAATACACAGGCAGCCAGTGGAGTGAGGCCAATACAGGAGTTATATGATCTTGCCTTCAAGTTCCTGTCAAAGTCATGCAGCGGCATTTTGAACCAACTGCAGACACGAAAGTAGAGACTGATTGACTCCCACGTAAAGTGAATTACAATAATCCAGCTGAGATTAAATAAAAGCATGGATCACTGTCTCAAAGTGCTGCCTAGACAGAAAAGATTTTACTCTATGGTAAATCTGCATGGAGTGGACAGTTCTCGAAAACCGATTGACTGTGCAAGAAGGAGAACAGTCAAGAAAGCCACCAAGACACCCTGACAACCCAGAAGAAGTTATAGGCTTATGTGTGTGACTGGAGAAATTGTGCACTGCAAGCTTTGCATTTTGTATCACCAGTTATTCAGCTTCATGATAAAGTGGTATAGAGAAGGATTTTCTTAAAAACAAGAGGAGGTATGGGGAGGTGATGGTTTGGTGATTAAGTGTTGGGCTTGAGGCCAGAGGATCCTCGGTTCAAATCCCAGCCTGAATGGAAAATCACTAAGGACCCTTGGGCAATGTCCTTAATCCCCTAGTTGGTCCCGGTGGGTAGCGAGCTGACTTGTATGGCAGCACCCTGACTTCTGGGTGAATGTGAGGCATTATTGTAAAGCGCTTTGAGAGTCTGATGCCGATGGAAAAGTGCTATATAAATGCAGTCCATTTAAGACCTGAAGGTTCAGCTACAAATTGCCAGAATGTACATCTGAGATGCAAGATTTGATCTGTTTTGGTGAAAGAAAACCCTTCTCCGCTCTACTCCACTATGAAGCTGACTATGAATGAGAGTAAATTAATCATTCAGACTAACTGCTTAATCAAGAGTCCATTGTCTGAAAGTCGATAGCTTCTTTGGTAGAGAAATATTTGATGTTGGCAGCCCTAACTTTATAGAAATAAGTTCAGATAATTTAATATTAGTGAAGTTTGAACATGTAACATTTTCCCTGTACGTCTGATACTTTAAGATGGGTGTGACATTTATCAGTGTGGATGTGGGAAGTACATTTTCAGAATGTTTTATGTCACTTTCTGGTCTGTTGCCATTGAGAGAGAGAGAGAGAGAATGTGAGGGATGAATGTGGTGGAGTGGAGGGTCGGAAGAGGAGGTGCTTTACTCCTAAGAGGAGGCCTCATTGAGGAATGTCTCATGTAGCATCTGACATAAAGCTTAATCTGATGAGTGTTGCAGGACAAGAGTTCAACAGCAGAACAAAGAACAAACTCATTAAACAGTTGGGCAACAAAATCATGCACGATATATAAATATTATGACATTAACGTACCATGACATTAGTCCATTTTCACATATGTGCTCCGGCTATCAAATCCCTGCGATTTATTTATTTATTTATTTTTAATTTATCTCTCTCTCTCTCTGTGTGTGTGTGTGTTGTGGAACACTTTACATGCAAGGTTGGGTAGGGTTACTTTGAAAGAATACATGTGGATTACATGTATGTATGTACAAACATTTGGATGATTTATAATCTGATTACTTTTGGATTACATTTCAAAGTGATCCTACCCAACCTTGTTTACATACTGTATGTCCCTCAGAAGCTGCACGTACAGATTGTGATGAGGTATCTGCCCACATTCAGTAGACGTAGGAGAACATCATTTGCTTGTCACATTTCACTTGGTTCTTTGTCTCACTCCCCCCCCCCCACACACACACAAACACCTATTTTGTTTTGAGCTCTGTGCTTGCGTGTCTAGATGGCGACATGCATGTGTTCCCATCTGGAAATGCACTTGCTGGTACGTGGATCGAGCTGTAACACATGCAGCTGTTTAAAACACATCTGATTCTCACGTGAAGTGCACTGTGCATGTTCCTATGAGTGAATGTTCTCTAGACTTTGGAACTGTTGGACATGACTGCACATGTGCGTCTATAGGTGTGAGTGGAAGTGTGTGTCAGTCAGACAGAATGGAGGAATGCACTGTGTGTTGGTGGTCCTGTGATTACTGTGAACACTGTGCATGCAGCTCAGCATGAGATTGCACAACATCTTCTCATTCAAAGGCATCGGGTTGTCTTTGCATCGTTATGTGCAGCAGACCCTCACGATGCACAGTGGCCCTTAAGATTGCGGTTAAGATTATGGTGATTACGATTGATAATTAAATGGGAGTATTGTTTTTGTCTGTCCATTCACATGCATGAACAATATAACCTGAAGTTTGCTGATCAGATTTGGGCCACACTTGAAAAATGACATTGAAACTGGTTTAAGAGATGTCTATGGTAACTGTCAAACCCTAATATGAAGTCATACATCACTTTTCTGTTTATTGTGACCTTTGACCTTGAGCAACATCAAAAGGTCAGATTTATTGTGAATAGCCATTTTGAGAAATCTGTTAAAGATATGTCTATGGTGACTGGTGAACATTAATATGAAGACGTACATCACCTTTCTTGATGTCACATGACCTCTAACCTTGGGTGACATTGAAAGGTCAAATTCATTTAGAATGAGCATTTCGAGAAATTGGTTAAAGATACACCATTTGTTACTACTAAACACTACTATGAAGTCCTGTACTGCCTATACTATTAACCATCCATTTTCTATACCCACTTACTCCAATTAAGGGTCTAGGGGGATAGCTGTCTATCCCAGCAGTCACAGGGCATGAAGCAGACCGGTACCTTGTGACTGGTACCTTTGTGATTGGTCACATAACTTTTGGCCTTGGGTGACATTGAAACGGCAGACTTTTATCAAGGCTATTTTGAAGACCTGGTACGAGATACAGCTATGGTTACTACAGTGTGAACCACTAATATGAAGACCCACATTATCTTTATAATTTGGCTCAAGATCTTTGACCTAGGTCAAACTCCTGTAGAGTCCCAATTTTAAAGAATTGGTTAAATAAATACCAAAGGTTACTCTTAAACTATAATATTATCAGTTATCAAGTTGTTCACTAATGAATAGGCTTTATACACCCTGATGTATGGGTGTATTTTATCATATACCTTTAAATGATAAATGTTGTATGGTTTTCTGAAGGGTGTAAAAAGCCATATTCATTGGTAAACAACTTGATAATGATTTTATCATATACAGTGGTCCCTCGTTTATCGCGGGAGTTCCATTCTAAAAATAATCCGCGATAGGCGAAATCTGCGAAGTAGTCACTGTTATTTTTTACAATTATTATAGATGTTTTAAGGCTGTAAAACCCCTCACTACACACTTTATACACTTTTCTCAAACAGGCTTTAACATTTTCTCACGTTTCTCTCAGTTAGCCCAGTGAATCAATTTCTCGTAGAAAAAAAAATAGAACGTTTTCCTATAAATAATTGTGATGCTTTTTAGAACTAACAAATTAAATTTTAACGACCAACCTACGAGGTTGGACACGTAAGAAATTATTAATAGTGACTCACCAGTATTTCACAGTTCCTCTGACCGCGCCTCTCCGTCGTGGCGCCGCTCCGCTGTCCAGATTGGCTGATTACCAAGGCGACATTCATTTTGTGGGTTTAGGGTGGGAAAAGGGGTATTGCTATTTATTCTTTAGTGTTTTATCCAATCATATTGGCGTATCATTTATAGGTATATGATAAGAAATTATATGTCCTTGGCTTTATTGGCTTTGAAAGGTCAAACTCTTATAGAAAAACATGAACATGAATGAACATTACTGTTTTTATGCTGTTCATGTGACCTTGAAAACTCAAATTATTTTACAATGGCTATTTCAATGATCTGGTTAAAGATACAACTATGGTTACTATTAACTATCAGGAGGAAGCTACATATCACCTTTGTATTGGTCACATTAAATAAATTTGAAGCTAGTAGTTTTACCCTGCTGTCTGAGGATGACAGGAAAAGTCCTTACTAGAACATCAAAAGTAGGAAAAAAAAATCATCTTGCACTTCAAAATGAGCCCTGGTTTCTCTCGTGAACACAGATATAGGACCTTCACTAATCATGTAAGACTCTGGAGGCAAGTTAAAGTTGATCATTTTAATACAACAAAATAATGTACTGAATGTTATAATAATCTTTGGTGGAATAGATTTGGTGCTGGTCCCCATCATGGTAGAAAGTAGTGTTGAGATGATCACAAATCCTGCCAATGGAAAAGGCAGGGGTGGCAATAACCCCCAAGCAACAGACAAGGACCAGCTGATGGCAGTGGGGTGGAGGAGGGGATGCAATGTAGGCGATCTGTAAACACAAAGAGGCAAGTGAGAGGACATCTGCTTTGTTTAGAGATTAAAGGTGTTGGTGATTAATTGATTCTATGTGAATACTTAAAGAGGAGTGTTCTGGTAGAACATAAGCTGCACTGCATTGGGACAATACGTGATCAAGTACCACAGTATATGATGGGAATAAAGCTGGACAGCCAAATACTACGGTTGCATTCCATCATGTATTGTTGTAATTTTGGTCATTTGTTGCAGTGTGAGTGGGGAATTGGTGAACGAGAGAGAGAGAGAGAGAGAGAGAGAGAGAGAGAGAGAGAGAGAGAGAGAGAGAGAGAGAGAGAGAGAGAGAAAGAGAGAGAGCGAGAGAGATATTTACAATTTACAGAGATATGTATGGACCAATACTGAACCTAGAAAGAGATATGGATGATTTTAGAGTAAAAGAAAGAGTATGATGATTATAAGTAAAAAGTGGTATAATGTACGGTTGTTGGTCAAATAAAGAAACAGCTATAGACCACCAGGTTCAGCCTACATTGTGTTGTGCCCCAGCTATTTTTTCCGTATATATTTTTTATATCTACAATAGCTAAGTGTGCTGTGCTGTTAATATTTATGATGGCAGGGCATGACATATGATTACTGACGGTCTGATTGACCATTCAGCTGCATTTCAGCTCTGACGTCCATCAAAAATAGACCTGTTACCTATTTTCTGGGCATCTGTACCGTATTTTCCGGAGTATAACTCATGTTTTTTTTTTACTAGTTTGAGATTCATAAATGAGCTCACAGATTTGTGACTTATAATGGTGTGACTTATATATGAAAAAAAAATCACGATTCACAACCTCAAATTTTCTTTACAGTTGAAATGAGAAAACAACATTATTTCCTTTTAAAAAACGAGAGGCGGAAACTTCTTAACATGGCTCCTTTAAAACCAAGTTGGGGCACACAAAGCATTTTTTATAGGAGTGATTGTGATGGCGTCACTAGCTTGAGCTTTTCCTCATGTCGGTATCCAGATAAAACACAATCAGTAGTCATGCTCACTTCAAGCAAATAAATATGAATAATATCTAAAAGAGCAGAGAGTGCTGTCGAATGACACAAAGAACTGCGCTGTAACAACACACAGGAACACATGTTCATGTCAGTGCACTGTACATCTCCCGGCAGTCAATTCCGAAGTGCAGTAATCATTGTGATTCCTAATCCCACATGCAAATCAGTTTCAAAGTATTGGATTCTACTCTGCATTTGTTTTAACCCAACGTGATTCATGCCCCAAATGTGAACCTTGACCAAAAGATGAAAAAGACATTTTGCAGATTTATCCCCAGTTCATGTCCTCAGCAGAAAGTGAAGGGTTGGGGGGGGTCTTGAAATGGAGACTAATCCAGTGTGAAATAGGCCTTGAGAGCAGTCCAGTGGATCTGTCCAAAAGGAAAACATATCGCATGCAGCGACAGATCTGATGTCGTCAGTATCTGGGGGCCAGAAACACAACCTGTTTTTTCCTCAAGTGGCTGTTGACAGCACTTCAATTTATTGTCCCCTCACGATTTTTGTTCCATCATGAGGTATCAACAGTGTCAATAAGGGAGTCAGAATAACAGTCACTGCGCTCATAAATAATGCAACTACTTGACTGGATGCAGGATGAATGGAGACTCCAGAGGCTACAAACCCAAAGTGAGCTCCCAAAGAGACCTCGCAGAACGAGTCAAGGAGGCTAAAAGGTCCGTCAACAACACAAACAACATAAACATCTAGAGCAGACAAAGAGGGGCCCTCGTGCGTTTTAATCTCCAGCCCTTTTCTCCGGCTTTGCTTTCAGAGAAATATGTAGTCATTTTCTATTTCCTTTCTCACTGAAACAAAAGAACTGTGTCGTATTGCCGAATTCCTCCTCTACACCCAACTCTAATCTTATTTGAAGTAACTCTCGAAAGAGCTTAAGGCATCTTTGAGGTTACATGCCGGATTGTTTAAGCGGACACTGACACAACACCAGAGGCCCATGCAGCCTGCAGCTGTGTGCTTCAAATGAAATCAACGGATCCCACAACAGGAGAACAGGCACAGGAGAAATACTCAGCCTTACATGTCACATCACACCGGCTCCTCCATACCTTATGTTCATCATACTCAGACTGCTCTAAAATACTACCACGTGAAAACATATTTTTTCCACTTAAATAAACCCTGTTGTGTCAAAAACCTTTTAGGGGCGTTGTAAACAGATAAGGATTCTGGTCAAGATTAATTAAAGTACCTTTTTAATCCAAATGATGTTTTTAATAGAGTTATTTGTTTAATAATTTAAATAGTGCTGTATTTTTGGAGTATATGTTGCATGGAAGTACAA
Source organism: Thalassophryne amazonica (assembly GCF_902500255.1). Classification (NCBI taxonomy): domain Eukaryota; kingdom Metazoa; phylum Chordata; class Actinopteri; order Batrachoidiformes; family Batrachoididae; genus Thalassophryne; species Thalassophryne amazonica. The sequence goes on along the minus strand of NC_047105.1, from coordinate 54,761,699 downwards.
GTCACATTTGTCATAAAATGCATTGTGAAGCGAGAGGAAAAAAAAACACATAAGCCACACTGGTGTATAAGTCATACCTTGTTCCTGTGTGTGCATCTCTCTTACTCTCTCTGTAACACAGTGTTTTCCTGGGGGCGGGCTTAACAACAGATAGGAACTCAGTGTAGCACATGTGCACACTACAGCCTGCGCTGTTTCTTAAGAGAAGGATTATTAAATTCCAAAAATATGCAAGATGGACAAAAAATATGCACTGAATGACACATGGGCAGCATGGTGGCTTAATGGTTAGCACTGTTTCTCACAGCAAGACGGTCATGGGATTGATTCCCACCTGTGGCCTTTCTGTGTGGAGTTTGTATGTTCTCCCCATGTTTGTGTGAGTTTCCTCTCATATCCAAAGAAATGCAGGTTAGGGTGACTGGAAACTTTAAATTGTCCGTAGGTGTGCTTGCAGGTGTGAATGTGTTTGTTTGTCTATATGTGGCCCTGTAACAGACTGGGGTCCTGTCCAGGGTGTACCCCGCCTCACATCCTGTAACTGCTGGGATAGGCGCCAGCTCCCCCCCACTCCTCAGCCCTTAATTGGAGTAAGCAGTTGAAGATGAGTGAGTGAGTGAGTGAGTGAGTGAGTGAGTGAGTGAGTGAGTGAGTGAGTGAGTGAGTGAGTGAGTGAGTGAGTGAGTGAACAACACACTGGATGCTATTTGATGTGGTTTGGACAGAAGACATTATCAGATGGATACAAATTTTTGTGTCCACAGAAATAGGACCACAACAAGAAAAATGTAAAAACGTGAGTCCAATGTGTTTTTTTTTAAATAAGCTCTTTTATTTGGGAATTTTGTGTATTGAAGTAGTGTACTTTTAATATTGGTGCTTATTCTGTTCAGTGCTTTGATTCCTGTGAAGGCTCAATATATAATAATAATAATAATAATAATAATAATATAATAATAATAATAATAATAATAATAATAATGGGCAGCACGGTGGATTAGTGGTTAGCACTGTTGCCTCACAGCGAGAAGGTCGTGGGTTCAATTCCAGTGGCCTTTCTGTGTGGAGTTTGCATGTTCTCCCTGTGTTTGCGTGGGTTTCCTCCGGGTGCTCCGGTTTCCTCCCACATCCAAAGACATGTGGGTTAGGTGGATTGGGATCTTTAATTTGTCCGTAAAGAAAAGCTTTCGATAACTTTTGGTCAGTATCGTCTGTGGGTGATGTGGAAGAAATTTGAAGTGCATTGTACAAAATCCCTAGGAGGAGTTCGTTCAAATACAACATGTGGAAATCACGCCAAAATTAGAAGAAAATTCAAAATGGCCGACTTCCTGTTTGGAGTAGACCCATGGTGCAAGAGACCTTTTGTACGTCTATGCAAGTCACACATGTGTACCAATTTTCATCTCCCTACTCCAAAAAAAACCCCTATGGGGAGGGTTTTTTGAAAGTTTCAAGGGGGCGCTATTGAGGCATTTTGCCCTGCCCATGGGCGACGCCCCTATAAATTGTAAGAGGTTGTCGTGCTCGACCTGTGTATCAATTTTCATGATGATGTGACAAAATTAAAGCCGTCAAAAGGAAGAACGTACTTTCATGGCGAATGGGCAATATTCGGCACACCGCCACACGGACGCCGTTACTCGTAACTTCACGGCATTCATCACCTACATTCACCAATTTGTTCTGCATGTTTTAGAAGTGGAATGAAGTTGATTGTGTTAAGTATGTGACATCAGGACCTGTTAAAGTAAAAATAGGACATTTCCCACCACCACCGGGGACGCTATGGCGCAGGTGGGAACGTAAGATATGTAGACGTTCAGGGCGGAGCCCTCATCATGTCCAGCAATTTTGAAGGCTCTACGATTAAGTATGTGGGCGTGACAGCCGTTCGAAGTGAAATGGCGTGCTCCGAAAAGCTCGCCAAAGTTTGACGACCCCTAGCAGCCACGCCTTTTGACTTAATTAGAATCTTTTGATTAGAATCCATTGTGTTGTGATTTTGACCAAATTTGAAGATGATCGGATGAAATCCGTAGGACGAGTTCGTTCAAATGTAAGTAGTGGAAATGGCCAAAAATGGCAAAAATTTGCTCAAAATCGAAACTTAAAATCAAAATGGCCGACTTCCTGTTGATATGTCACCATGACAGTACGAGACTTTTTTGTGCGTCCTGGCATGGTAAATATGTGTACTGAATTTCGTGAGGCTACGACAAAAAAAGCCCAATGCGGAGGGGTTTTTGAAAATATCTAGGGGGCGCTATTTCGCGATTTTTCTGCGACCATGTGCGACGCCCCCAAAATATCAAATTACGGATCCGGCTGGACGACTTTGGAAAGTTTGGTGAGTTTTTGAGCATGGGAAGAGGCCGAAATTTTGATTTCAAAAGTGGCAATAATAATAATATAATAAAATAATAATAATAATAATATATATAAACAGCGCAATTACAATAGGGTCCTCGTAGGACGTTGCCTACTCGGGCCCTAATAAGAACAAACACAAGATGTTTCAGTATATAAGTCACACTGGTGTTGCCCACAATGTTTCTGTTTTTTGGTTTTACCCCTGATGATGCCTTTTTGTCAGTATTTCCTTGCACTGGTAACAGCATAGGGTTTGAAGAAAAATGTAGATGTGTGGGTTAGTTTCCAGCCCAGTCTAATTGTGTAGATGATAACTCAGAAACAGCACACTCCCAAGGGCAGTTAACACAGATGATGAGGTCACCAGCAAAATTTCCAAAGCCAGTACAGTTTTCGGCAGACTGCAGGCACGACTCTGAGACCTGGATGCATAATGCCTCTGCAGCATTATGCACATCCGATGGAAGAACAAGATCCCTGACACTGAGATGTTCCACAGAGACAGATTTCTTGCTGGTTGGTAGGTGATCAAATATGCATTTCATGCAATAAAATGCAAATTAATTATTTCATACAATGTGATTTTCTGAATTGTTTTTTAGATTCTCTCTCTCACAGTTGAAGTGTACCTATGATAAAAATTATAGACCTCTCCATCCAGTATATTTGCCTCACTGTATGTCCAACATCTGGAAGAGGATTTCGGGCCCGTAGTGAACTCATTAGTCACCAGCGAACCCACCAACCTCAGCAGTAAAAGCCAGAGACTTGGTCATTCTCGAGGATGAAAGATGAACAATTCAGAAACAATAAATACTATCATCTTGTAACTCACCAAATTAAACGATGATATGTATATGATGATCACTTCATAATGATGAACTGATTAGTTCATGGTGAATGCTGGTGGACCGAGTCAATCCCAAAACCAACTTTGTTTTGCCTACATAATATCCTATTAATGTGTTCCTGACATGTTCGCAACAGTTAAAGGTGTAGACACAGTGTTACAGATTGAGTAAATGGATTAGTAACACATTGAAATAATTTGTCTGGTGGCAAAAATCACCTAATCTGTTGGTCTCTGGTGGATGCTCAAAGTTTTGAGCATGCACAAAACTGTCTGATGTACTCGCTGACATCAGCTGATATGAGCTGACAAGGAACACATTTAATGAGTGAGGAAAGGATTTGTTCAGGAGAAAAATGGACATGAACAGATATCAAACTTTCAAATCTGTTACTCATACATTTCCTCAATTTGTCACAGTATGATCACAGCATAAGAGCAGAGTTAAGATAGCAGCTGGGGAAAAAAAATCTAAATGACATATAATAGAACAGGAATTAAAGTGGAATTAAAGAATATTTAAAACCTGGGGAATACTCATATTTGAAAATTCTGGAGGAAGACATCACAATAAGAGCTGGAATATACAACAAAATGGAAAAGTAAAACTGAAATTAAAGAATAGATACGAAATGTGACTGTTGGTACTTCAAGTTAGTTATGGCTAATTCAAAACACTCAGTCAAAGTGTTTCAAATCCTTTGAATCACTTGTGGAAGAGACAGAGGTATTGTATCTGGTTTCTGAACAGAACCATCCACTGGTTTACACTTGATCTCTGTCAGCGCAGGATCTCAAAGGTAAAAATGTTCAGTCAGATGAGCGTGAGCATTAACTTGATCCTCACAGATGTCTTCTCAGCATATCGATTATTAGATTTCTCTTTTATGATAATTTTATGCCAGCTTTTGGACCTCACTTACAGGCTGCTAGCTCATCAGCTTTATAATGTAAGAAGAGTAGAATATCTGACTCAATAAAGTTGAATTATTAATGCAAACAGCACTTATTCACTCAGTGCTCATGGAAAAACCAGTCTGGAGCTGTTTACTGCTGTAATGCAAGTCAAGGTTTTTGTAGCTTTGGTTAGGTTATCTGGGTGCTTGTTTCCACTGCTGACATGTTTACTACATATTGTAAATTAATATGTAAAATACATAATTATTTTCTGATAAATATTTAGCAAAATAAATAATTATTTACTTATAAAATGGTTTAATTATTCTGAAGTTATTTTTGATGAGGTGAACAATTGTACTTACAATAAAATGAAAAATCTTTATTTTCAGGAACAAATCCAGGATGCTAAACAAAGATGATCCATTAAATCAAATAAGAAATTGTGACATACGAGGTCTGTTAGAAAAGTATCGGACCTTTTTATTTTTTCAAAAACCTCATGGATTTGAATCACGTGTGCTTGCATGAGCAAACCTTGAACCTTTGTGCGCATGCGTGAACTTTTTCACGCCTGTCGATTGCATCATTTCCTGGTAAGCAGCCTTTGTGTGAGGTGTGTGTCGTGCTCTCGCCGTTTTTTCATTGCAAGGAAAACGACGGAACGACTGGAGCAGTGCTGCATCAAATTTTACCTGAAACTGGGCGACAGCCAGGTAGAAACCATTCGGATGATTCGACGGCTTTTGGTGACTTTTCAGTCGTGTGACTATCTGAGAAATTGTGGAAGAGGTGGGCATGTCACAACATGTCCTGTGAGACTTCAACACGGAGGCACTTTTGCTGCCAGCCGTCAGCAGCATGAATTTTGCTGCAACTCTTTTCATGGCCAAATCTTCTGTCACAGTGGAATATACCGAAAAAGTGCTGATGTCCACCTCTTCCGCATTTCTCGACAGTCACACGACGGTCCCACATCACCACAGCGTTCACTTTGGAATGATCTGGTCATTTCAGCATGTTGATGGCCGACCGGAGCGTGGCTCACTCTCCACCGTTGTGCGGCCATCTTTAAACCGGTTGTACCGCTCCTTAATCTGTGTGATGCCCATAGGATCGTCACCGAAAGCCGTCTGAATAATCCGAATGGTTTCCACCTGGCTGTCGCCCAGTTTCTGGCAAAATTTGATGCTGCGCTGCTCCAGTCGTTCCGTCTTTTTCCTTGGAATGAAAAAACGCCGAGCGCACGACACACACCTCACACAAAGGCTGCTTACCAGGAAATGACGCAATCGACAGGCATGAAAAGTTCACGCATGCGCACGAAGGTTCAAGGTTGGCTCATGCAAGCACACGTGATTCAAATCCATCAGGTTTTTGCAAAAAATAAAAAGGTCCAATACTTTTCTAACAGACCTCATATTGTGCAAAAGTCATTCTTAATCCACTTGTGCCAGAATTTCACGTTCAATATTTTTGCAGAAACTGGTCCCCGGTAAGCAAAATTTACCCCTGAAACAGCTTGTTTTAGGTTTCCGTGATAGGGGTCACAGACATCCATCGCTAACTCCCACTTCTGTGTGACGTGCACACAGTCTGTGGGTGAGAGGGGTGTGGCAAACAGCAGCTCCTCTCCACTTAAAGCAACAGGTACAGAGACAGATTGCTTCTTGAGCCACTCTCATGCATGCAACAAAAAGCCTGCATTTATTTTGCATAAATACAACACAAAAGACCACAAGTTGCAAGTCGCAATAATCCTTGACATTGTGTCAATTAACTGTGTTGAGCTTACATTTTATATCTGAAGACTTTTTGTGTTGTTGTTCATAGGTTTGGACACTTTATAAAATACTCTGTCTACCATGTGTGGACATGAAGACAGTTTTACATTTGAACTCAATGATTGCAATCTTCACTCCAATGAATGACCTCCTGCTGGCCTTGCCAGGGCAATTCTGGGAACCACCTAAGTGTGAGTTCCTTTGACTCAAATTGGGTTGAAAATCAGATTCCTTGACTTTGATCTTTGCTAAAATTTATTCTTTAAACACAATATTGTGATCATCCTTCACTAACAAAAAAATTTGGCATAAATCAGTAAAAGGACTTGGAATAAGCAGAACAACAAGCAGACAGGCAGATATGACCTTTGGCCCCAATGATTGACCTTTGGCAAATTTCAACTCATCTGGGCAGTTTCAGAAAGTACCTATATGTGTGCCACGTTTTTACAAATCGGACCAAGTAAATAAATAAACAAGTAAATCTGACCTTTGACCCCATGTCCTTGACCACAGTGAGTAATCTTTGGTAAATTTCATCTCCGCAGGGCAATTCCAGACCTGACCTGCATCTGTGTGCCACATTTGGAGGAAATCAGAGTGGAGGGTGGAATGAAATTTTGAGCGTCAAACCAATAGCCTTGATGTTTTCCTTACAAACCCTTTAAAGATCATTTTGGAGTTGACCTCCATTGACGACCAAGATTGGTAAAACTGATCAAAGAACCTGAGAGGAGCAGGTGAACAAACAAATGTCAAATTTTCTCAATTATAGTGTGATTCTGGTTACACAAAATTGACATTTGAAAACATTTCTTTAAAATTTATAGGTTCAAAGAAATTCTGAAACCACTCTAGGTTCTTTCTTTTTTCTGGGAAAGCCTGTGTTTGTTCTCAGTCACAATGGCGTGCTTCTTTCACTCCAATGGGATCTGCAGGAGATGGGCAGCTGTTACACAACATGAAGGGGCGGGGGGTCCCACATCACAGTAGTTAAGAGAATTCCTGTGTCCCCACACTGTCCCGTGTGTCCCCTGAGACCCTCATTAGCAGAACAGTGATGACTGAGGCTGAGTGGTGTGACCTGGTCCGCTCAGGCCCCCGTGGAGAGCGACCAGTCCACTGGTCTGCAGGATGGGGGTGGGGGGGGCAGCTGAAAAATCAGGGGACACTGAGGGTACGGAGGATCTCTCCAGCGGTCCTTTTAGTACAGATCCTATGTCAACACCGCATGCCAGAGTTTATATAGCATCAGGAAACAAGTTGTGAGGAAATCTGATCCTCTGGGTGGCGGCTTGGCTTCCCTCATTCTCATGCATCTCAGTGGTGGACCATCAGGCAACGGTTTCCCCATTACTGGGGGCACACATTACTTCTTCAGTGGCGCTAAAGCATCCTCACACACAGTGTGAATCCCGTCCAGTCACTCTCAGTTTCACAGACACCGCCGCTAAAGCCCTCTGACGACAGCCTTGTCGGCAGTGTGTGAAAGAGAAGAGAGGATCATCTGGCGCGGACCGCTCCCTGGACCTCATGTGTGTGGAATGCCCTGCAGAAAAGAGAGGAGGGCATAGTTACTTCTAAGAGGACACTGCTACTTCTGACACTCCCTTCATCTTTGCGTGTAACACAATATGTCATCTTGTGCTGTGGCAGTAATCGATTCCTTTAATCTGATGTATCAGTGTCAGACGGGTCAGCACAAGCTGGGTTTATCTCTTAAGTCTGGAAGTTACAGAAGTGGGCTTATGGCCAGAGAGTTGCAGGTTTGATTCCCAGATCAGACAGTAAAGGTGCTCAGAATGAGGTCAGAGTTACTGTGTGCAGATGTGTGCCTTGCATGGTAGCACCCCATCATTTTGTGTGTGAATGGGTAAATGTCAAAAGCCCTTTGAGAATCTGCATCAGATGGAAAATACAGAAGTGCAGTCAGTTTACATTATGACAGCAATATTCAGGTATATTGATAAAGCAAGTGATGATCAATGCTATTGTATTCTACACTTCTATTCTAAGTCATCACTCACCTATATCCTGTACTATGCACTGCAGTGGTGTGCAAAGTTTTCGTCCCCTTGGCATTTCACTCATTTTAATTTGTTTATGATATTCAAATACAAAAAGTAAAGCAGGCTTCTAATATAAAAAATTCTAAAATTATCTTCCTTAAACTCTAACTGAAAACAAATCTCTACAACTTGATATAAATTAGAAAAAAATAAAAAACCCAAAATGATGGGTTGCATAAGTAATGGGCCCCTTTGGTATAATACCTGTAAATAATCAGCTTTATTGACAGTTTCTTCAGACAAGTCAGGAGATGGATACATGAACATTTCCAAGTCACTGAATATGTCTTGGAATTTATTTACACAAATTATGAAGAAATACAAACATATTTCACTCTATGGTAAATCTGTATGGAGCAGACACTTCTCAAAAATTGAGTGACTGTGCAAGAAGGCGAAGAGTGAGGAAAGCCACCAAGACACCCAGAACCCAGAAGAAGTTCTAGACTTCTCTGGCTGTGATTGGAGAAATTCTACATAGTGCAAGTTTTGCATTTTTTAAATCACCGGTTATGCAGCTTCATGATGAAGTGGTATAGAGGAGGATTTTCTTTCACCAAAACATCAAAATCTAGACTTGGATCTCAGATGTACCTTCTGGAAATTGTAGCTGAACTTTCAGGTTTTTTAAAAGAAAATCCTGGATCCTAGGCTAACAACTGGGCCACGCTCACCTCCTGAAAACTTATCTCTCTGTGGCTGTAAGGTGATACGTGCCATATATTTGACTTTTTTTAGTCGCTGGGGTCCTCAGCACTGAGGCACCTGTGTTGGATCAGGCTCAGGGAAGCATGTCAGATGGTTACAATGCAGCAACTGGCACGCCCTCACAGTGCAAGTAGTGCACCCCATCTGAGTCTCCCTAAGTAACCACTATTTGACAAAGTTATTCAGTGACACCTAAGAATTCTCTAGAGAGACTGACTACCAAAGACATTCATTTGTTGCCTTAGGTCACTGATTATTCTTCTTTGTCCATCAAAGTTGAAGATGACCTTGGCATCTTAGTTTTCAGCTGCTGATAAACAGTGAGTCTAAGGTGATTGATCAGTTCAGTTTGGCACAGAATGTCCTGGCACATGTAGGGCAGACATGTAGCAGCTCATGGATGGTGCGCTGGTGGCTTTGTTTTAGCTCCTGCTTGAGTTTAGCTTCTGATGAGCTTTGTTCCAAGGCTTCTACAACCTTCCCCAGTGCTGCTATGCCATGCAGAGGGATCTTGTGCAAGAGTTTCCAAGGAGGCTACATTGATGTTGAGGGAATTCAGTGAAGCTTTCAAGGTATCCTGGTTACTGGTAACCAGGTCACTGATTAGAGACTAAGTCTCAGAGTAGAAAATTGACATTAGCTGAAAAGAACCTTTGCCAATATTCATGTGTGCATTCAGTGAGTACTTACAGAGGGAGGATGGTGGACATCTTGGGTGTGAAATCAGACCGCCCTGGTTCTTGAGCATCATGCAGCTGGCACTGAATTTTGCTGCGAATACCTTGGCCAGAACAGAGTGCAGTGTAATAACTCTGTAGTTTTTGCAATCTAGGAAATGACCCTCTCTTTTCCAGAAAGGTACAACAACTCCTTTCTTTCTGTCTGTTGTGATGGTACCCATCTCCCACGTGGAAGCAAAGCTTGCCTGCACTGCCAAGTGAAGAGCATCTGCATCTGCTTAAAGAATTTAAGCCCTGATCTCACAGAACCCTGCAACTGTATCTATCCACCCTCAGCACCCTCACTGCTAGCAAAGTGATTATTGTTTAAATAAGTTGCTTTATTTAGCTTTTTGAGTGTTTTAGAACAATATACATCCTGAAGCAATAGGTTCATTCATTTTCTACCGTAACTGCTCCATTTTTTTTTGAGAATTTAAAATGGAGAATCACTTCTGAAGCTTTTGTGTCATATATTATTACTGTTTTTCACCTGAAATTATTGTCCACTGTTTTTTAATATTTTCATCATTTCCGAAAAGTCATATTTGCTTTTGAACATTTCAAAACAATGAATTATTTTATGAAGCAGTTGGTTCAAATGAAAAAAGGTGAGTTCTCCAAGAAGCTATTTTTATTAAAAACATTTCCAATGTGTCACGTGTGTCTGATTCAGAGCTCGGTGTAGTCATGAAGTGATGCTTCACTCAGTGTGAGCTCGCCTTGGATTGATATGAATCATTTTGCTTTTGATCCTCAGCACTACATGTTGTGATAGCAGATAGATGAGCATTGCATAAGTGTGTGGATCAGTCGTGCCCACTTTGCCAAATTCTGATCAAAATTCTCATCCAGGAACTTGGAAATATCCAAGATATGGCTATTTGACCTACGTGCATCCGGAAAGTATTCACAGCGCTTCACTCTTCCCACATTGCAGAGATTGGTTGTCCTTCTGGAAGGTTCTCCTCTCTCCACAGAGGAATACTGCAACATTAACAGTGTGACCATCGAGTTCTTGGTCACCTCCCTGACTAAGGCTGTTCTCTCCCCATCGCTCAATTTGGATGGGCGGTCACAGTAACGTGCCTCACCTGTCATCATGGAATGAAAAATGTAAAATGAAAAAATAAATTAAATGGATATTTATCCAGTGATTTGTACTATAAAGTTATTTTCTTTTTAACTTCACCAGTTTTAGATTATTTTTTATTCAAAATCACTGAATTTTCAAATTTGCCATGCAAATACAGTGGTCCCTCGTTTATCGCGGTTACGTTGGAAAATAACCCGCGATAAGCGAAATCCGCGAAGTAGTCAGTGCTATTTTTTGCAATTATTATAGATGTTTAAGGCTGTAAAACCCCTCACTACACACTTTCTACACTTTTATCAAACAGGCATTAACATTTTCTCACTTTTCTCTCCTGTGCAAACACTCTCTTTTTTTCTTCTGGGCGAGAATATTATAATCGCTCACTGCCTCCGGAGGTACGGATGCGGGACCTGCAAAGAATCCAAGTCCTCTCTCGGTGGCCACAGAGCTCTGCGGCTGCAGTCAACATCCGCATCAAAACAGCGAGCGTAGTCTCTGGACCTATTGCCAAATTTGGCGCCGCTCTGCACAGCAGACAGGAGGGCGGTGTGAGTGGCCCGCTATGGCGTTTACCGAGTCTGCAGACTCAGTAAGCACATCGGAGGCAGTGAGAGTAATCGCAGTGATGCCAACCGGTGCCGCGACCGCCCGCCTGATAAGGACGCAGAACACAATGCGCTGTTAAAAAAAGTATGCAAAATTGCACTAAAAAAAAATCAGCGAAACTGCGAGGCTGCGAAAGGTGAACCGCGTTATAGCGAGGGACCACTGTACTGAGAAGAGACGTGTGGTGAGGCAGCAGCCAGCCGTGCCTCATCTTGGATTGCTCAATCACTGGGCTAACTGCTGGCATGCTGTGCAGTGAGACTCTGTCTCACTGTCTCTCTGTATGTCACCATTAAAATGGTCAACACTTTGGCTGTATGAACTTAAATTCCATAGTTTAGCTGATGTACATAATGTTCAGTGTTTTTGTCAACAGCTGTGTGTGTGTGTGTAATATGTTTTGTGTGCCGAGCGATCATAAAATGGCTGCAGAAAGGCACCAGGTGAGGCATGCAGTTCTCCTGCCTCATGAAAATTCAGTAAGGTATATCTTATATATTATATTCTAATTCTAAGGTGGAACTATGCCAGTATACTAGGTATATCTAAATATCTAAAAGGAAGAGTAAAATAGGAGACTAGAAAAGAGTAGAGTAGAGCCACTTAGGTGCCTGGTCTTGAGAACCAGGGATGGTAGGTTAAAAAACTTTTTATCTCATGGGAACTCTCCCTACCCACCTAAGTGGCTCAAGAAAAAAGTATATAATAATAATAATAAGACATAAGAAAGATAAGACATATATAATATATATATATATATATATATAATATATATTATATATAATAATATATATATATATATATATACACTCAACAAAAATATAAATGCAACACTTTTGGTTTTGCTCCCATTTTGTATGAGATGAACTCAAAGATCTAAAACTTTTTCCACATACACAATATTCATTTCCCTAAATATTGTTCAAAACCAGTCTAAATCTGTGATAGTGAACACTTCTCCTTTGCTGAGATAATCCATCCCACCTCACAGGTGTGCCATATCAAGATGCTGATTAGACACCATGATTAGTGCACAGGTGTGCCTTAGACTGTCCACAATAAAAGGCCACTCTGAAAGGTGCAGTTTTGTTTTATTGGGGGGGATACCAGTTAGTATCTGGTGTGACCACCATTTGCCTCATGCAGTGCAACACATCTCCTTTGCATAGAGTTGATCAGGTTGTCAATTGTGGCCTGTGGAATGTTGGTCCACTCCTCTTCAATGGCTGTGCGAAGTTGCTGGATATTGGCAGGAACTGGTACACGCTGTCGTATACGCCGGTCCAGAGCATCCTAAACATGCTCGAGGGTGACATGTCCGGTGAGTATGCCGGCCATGCAAGAACTGGGACATTTTCAGCTTCCAAGAATTGTGTACAGATCCTTGCAACATGGGGCCGTGCATTATCCTGCTGCAACATGAGGTGATGTTCTTGGATGTATGGCACAACAATGGGCCTCAGGATCTCGTCACGGTATTTCTGTGCATTCAAAATGCCATCAATAAAATGCACCTGTGTTCTTCATCCATAACAGATGCCTGCCCATACCATAACCCCACCACCATGGGCCACTCGATCCACAACATTGACATCAGAAAACCGCTCACCCACACAACACCACACATGCTGTCTGCCATCTGCCCTGGACAGTGTGAACCGGGATTCATCCGTGAAGAGAACACCTCTCCAATGTGCCAAACGCCAGCGAATGTGAGCATTTGCCCACTCAAGTCGTACGACAACGAACTGGAGTCAGGTCGAGCATGCAGATGAGCTTCCCTGAGACGGTTTCTGACAGTTTGTGCAGAAATTCTTTGGTTATGCAAACTGATTGTTTCAGCAGCTGTCCGAGCGGGCTGGTCTCAGACGATCTTGGAGGTGAACATGCTGGATGTGGAGGTCCTGGGCTGGTGTGGTTACAGTGGTCTGCGGTTGTGAGGCTGGTTGGATGTACTGCCAAATTCTCTGAAATGCCTTTGGAGACGGCTTAGGTAGAGAAATGAACATTCAATACACGAGCAACAGCTCTGGTTGACATTCCTGCTGTCAGCATGCCAATTGCACGCTCCCTCAAATCATGCGTCATCTGTGGCGTTGTGCTGTGTGATAAAACTGCACCTTTCAGAGTGGCCTTTTATTGTGGGCAGTCTAAGGCACACCTGTGCACTAATCATGGTGTCTAATCAGCATCTTGATATGGCACACCTGTGAGGTGGGATGGATATCTCAGCAAAGGAGAAGTGCTCACTATCACAGATTTAGACTGGTTTGTGAACAATATTTGTGGGAAATGGTGATATTGTGTATGTGGAAAAAGTTTTAGATCTTTGAGCAAAACCAAAAGTGTTGCGTTTATATTTTAGTGAGTGTATATATATCTATAGATATATATATATATATATATATTATATATATATATATATATATATAATATATATATATATAAACTATATTTAAATATTAAGGGAAATAAACAACATATACAATAAATATGGTATATAATATACAGGGTAGGTATTGAAACCTAAATATTAATACAGGAGAAGATTTGGTCATGGTAATGATATTTATTATAGAAACAGAAGCTATGATGTAATGTGTATTGTTATCTATCTAAAGTAACTCTGCTAACATACTATAGGAAAATAAAAAGCTTAATCTATACGCTATCAAATGGAAACCTAAGAACTAAGGTACTATGTGTCGACATCTTAAAAAGAACACATAAACTGATGAATCATTAAAAAGCTACACCATGTAAAATATGTTAGGGGGCACTAGTGATCCCAGGGATTCTTCCTGCAGCAACTCTTCAGCTGCAGAATAAGTAACAGCAAGCTACAATTTACAGTTAGCAAGTTAATTTACTTCAGAATGGAGGATTACATATACAAATTTTCTAAACTGGACTTTCAATTGAAGCAGGACGTAATAATTAAAGGAAGACCAAGGAGCTAAAAGGTTTGTTTTCAGACGGTGGGACAGAAGACCTGCTCTTTTCAAACGGAGCGGGACACAGGTAAAGTCTAGTTGTGTGGACGTCCAGCAAGAAAGCATCTTTTCTGCTGCCTTCTTTTTTCAACTTGTGACTGTCTGGACTCAGATGGGATATTGTGACCTGAGAATTTCTCATCAAACACGAGCGGTCGACCACTCACATTCAAAGCCAGAAACGCCGACTTTCTTCCCTGGCAGTGATCTCCACTGAGACAGAGACACTTTTAAAACTGAAGGAAGATAAGGAAAACTTACAAGCAAGTCATCATGCTTTTGTTCAGAAGGAGCGGCACATGGACTTCATTTTTAAGTAAAAGTAAGACCATAATAACATTTTTAAATTAAATTGCTTTTGTTGCTACAGTTTGTAAGAATGCTGATATGAGATTTTACACATAACCTGTTAACTGCTGCCGATCAAATGGTAAATAAGCTGCTCTGTGGGGTTCATATATTTGTAAATCTGATTGTGATGAAGTCAGTGCCTCACCACCAGCCATCAATCACCGCACATCACTGAGCAGTCAGCTCGAGGAAGATGTGTGCCTTTCCAAGTCATGTCCAATCAAATGAATTTACCCCAGGTGGACCTCAGTTAAGTTGTAGAAACATCTCAAGTATGATCAGTGGAAACAGGATAGAACTGAGATCAATTTTGAGCTCATGGCAAAGGCCATGAATACTTATGTACATGAGAGTTTCAGTTGTTTTTAAAAATTTTAAAATTAGCAAAAATCTAAAAAGAAACCTTTTTTGACATTGTCTGGGGAAGTGATGGTCTAATGGTTAAGTTGTTGGGCTTGAGACCAGAGGAACCTCGGTTCAAATCCCAGCTGACCGGAAAATCACTAAGGGCCCTTGGGCAAGGTCCTTAATCCCCTAGTTGCTCCCAGTGTGTAGCGAGAGCGCCTTGTGTGCAGCACCCTGACCTTGGGGTGAATGTGAGACATGATTGTAAAGTGCTTTGAGCGTCTGATGCAGATGGAAAAGCACTATATAAATGCAGTCAATTTACCATTTATTTATTTACATTGTCATTATGGGGTATTGTGTGTAGAATTTTGAGTGAAAAAATGAATTTCATCCATTTTGGAATAGAGCTGTAACATAACAACGGTGGAAAAAGTAAAGCGCTGAATACTTTCTGGATGCACTTGTATAACACATAATCTGACACGTGTGAAACATGATTCTGTTTTTATTTGGGCGTATTATGTTTGAGTTGTACCAGGAATACAAAGCCAAATATCCTACATGTGTAACAAGAGGAAATGAAAGATTTAGAATTGTGACTATAAATAGCTTTATCTTGAAATACTCTAAGGACAAATCATCACAGGTGCCGTATATAGCAATGAAAACAATCTCTGTTCTTCTAACAATCTCCTCATATGTGACAGCATCTGTGACAGGGAGCCCAGTAAACACTCTTTAAAGTGATCCAGAATGAATGATCTTCATTTGGAGCCGTAGTTCAGATGTTGTAAATATTACTTTAAAAGGTTTACAGAGGGAGGGAGAGTTATTGGTTTATGTGAGTTTGGTATACTGCCGGTTCTCTGAGCATCTTTGGATACTGTGGTCGACCCTCGTAGTCACTCAGTAGTGGCGATCACATAATATTTCCCCCTCTTGATACACATTTCTCACTGTGCTGGCTTTATTATCATTTATGTGAACTGTGTCTCTGATGTGACCAATAACATTTTTGAAAATGTTGATCAAAATTTATACAGCAAAACATTCATTCATCTTCTACCGCTTAGTCCAATTAAGGGTCGTGGGGGCTGGAGCCTATCCCAGCAGCCATGGAGCGCGAGGCGGGGTACACCCAGGGCCAGGACGCCAGTCTGTCGCAGGGCCACAAACAGACAAACAAACACACCCACACACACACACACACCTATGGACAATTTAAAGACTCCAATCCACCTAACCCGCATGTCTTTGGATTGTGGGAGGAAGGAAACAGCACCCGGAGGAAAACCCACGCAAACACGGAGAGAACATGCAACTCCACACAGAAAGGCCCCGTGAATTGAACCCACAACATTCTCGCTGTGAGGCAACAGTGCTAACCACTAAGCCACCGTGCTGCCCACAGCAAAAATAGCTGTGTTAAAATCTCTTATTTTAACTTTCTCTGGCCCTTATCATACACCTAATGCAAAGCTGTGCCACGCCTGCTGTCTTGTAAGTAACATTGGCACTATTGTTCCTGGGGAGGGGTTGGACTAAATGAAGCAGCAACCCCCTGTGCTGAATAATGAAGCCTATGTCGAAATGCCGAAACCTGCAGTTCCCTTAATGGCCATTTGAGGCTGGGCTTCAAAAGTGGTCATTGACAGATAGTCAGTCTGCTTGGTCCAGGTAGTCAGCTGCTAACAGAAGCTGCTACTGTGTTGGTTTTCTGAGCATTTTATAACAACTATCTGTGTAAATATGGCTTGCTGTATTTTATTGCACTTGTGGATCATATAAGAAGTCAGTGCTCCAATATTTTGAAGAGTTGATGAATAAAGAAAATGAGCAAGAGAAAAGGCTGGATGATGTGGTGAGAGTAAATCAGGAAGTAAAAGAGATTAGCAAGGAAGAAGTGAGGGCTGCTATGAAGAGGATGAAGAGTGGAAAGGCAGTTGGTCCAGATGAAATTCCAATGGAGGCATGGAAATGTCTAGGAGAGATGGCAGTAGAGTTTCTAACCAGATTGTTTAATAAAATCTTGGAAAGTGAGAGGATGCCTGAGGAGTGGAGACGAAGTGTGCTGGTTCCTATTTTCAAGAACAAGGGTGATGTGCAGAGCTGCAGTAACTACAGAGGCATAAAGCTGATCAGCCACAGCATGAAATTATGGGAAAGAGTAGTAGAAGCTAGGCTTAGAAAACAGGTGAAGATCTGTGAGCAGCAATATGGTTTCATGCTGAGAAAGAGCAC
The DNA here is from genome assembly GCF_902500255.1 of Thalassophryne amazonica. Lineage (NCBI taxonomy): Eukaryota > Metazoa > Chordata > Actinopteri > Batrachoidiformes > Batrachoididae > Thalassophryne > Thalassophryne amazonica. Next base: position 54,744,664 of record NC_047105.1, on the reverse strand, counting down.
TACAGATGCAATGTTTTCTCTGAGAATACTGTTGGAAAAGTACAGAGAAGGACAGAAAGAGTTACATTGTGTGTTTGTGGACTTAGAAAAAGCTTATGATAGGGTGCCAAGAGAAGAGTTGTGGCATTGTAGGAGGAAGTCTGGAGTGGCAGAGAAGTATGTTAGGGTAGTGCAGGACATGTACAGAAATAGTGTGACAGCGGTGAGATGCGCAGTCGGAATGACAGACTCATTCAAGGTGGAGGTGGGATTACACCAAGGATCAGCTCTGAGTCCTTTCTTGTTTGCAGTGGTGATGGACAGGTTGACAGATGAGATCAGACAGGAGTCCCCATGGACTATGATGTTTGCAGATGACATTGTGATCTGTAGTGAGAGTAGAGAGCAAGTTGAGTCTAGTCTGGAGAAGTGGAGATATGCTTTGGAGAGAAGGGGAATGAAAGTCAGTAGAAGCAAGACTGAGTACATGTGTGTGAATGAGAGGGAGCCCAGTGGAATAGTGCAGTTACAAGGAGTAGAAGTGGTGAAAGTAGATGAGTTTAAATATTTGGGGTCAACTGTTCAAAGTAATGGAGAGTGTGGTCGAGAGGTGAAGAAGAGAGTGCAGGCAGGGTGGAGTGGGTGGAGAAAGGTGGCAGGAGTGATTTGTGACCAAAGAATATCAGCAAGAGTGAAGGGGAAAGTTTACAAAACAGTAGTGAGACCAGCTATGTTGTATGGTTTAGAGACAGTGGCACTAACAAAAAGACAGGAGGCAGAGCTGGAGGTGGCAGAGCTGAAGATGTTGAGATTCTCTTTGGGAGTGACAAGAATGGACAAGATTAGAAATGAACATATCAGAGGGACAGCTCAGGTGGGACGGTTTGGAGACAAAGTCAGAGAGGCGAGATTGAGATGGTTTGGACATGTGCAGAGGAGGGACCCAGGGTATATAGGGAGAAGGATGCTGAGGATGGAGCCACCAGGCAGGAGGAGAAGAGGGAGACCAAAGAGGAGGTTCATGGATGTGCTGAGAGAGGACATGCAGGTGGTTGGTGTGACAGAGGAAGATACAGAGGACAGGGTGAGATGGAAACGATTGATCTGCTGTGGCGACACCTAACGGGAACAGCCGAAAGACAAAGAAGAAGAAGAGGAAAAAAAATATGTATTACAGGGTTCTTGTCAGCACAGTTGAGCATGGCCCCTATGCTGTGATTTGGATTGGCCATGCTCTGATTTGGGCCCCTATGATGTGATTTGCTGTGATTTAACCAGCATAGGGGGGGCTTTTCTGTTTTGTTTTTTTTAAGGATATGTCGCACATAATTTAACATACCAGTTAGGGACACAAAGTGGCCCTCAAAATGCAGGAAATAGTGTTTCAAAGGGTTATAAATTTCAAAATTTTCTCAGGGGGATGCCCCAGGATCCTCCTACAATGTCATGCCTGCAACACTCATCGCATGGCTAACTGGCTGTGCCCCACTAAGTTCCGCCCTATGGAACACCCATACCAAGCTTACCTTGCCTTTTAGCCTTACATACTTTGAAATAGATGGGTGTATTCAAACTACTTTTGTCCTGCCCAAGTTACATCAGCATTGCCCATGCTCCACCCCTTTACCCATTTATGTATTGACCAGGAGTTAGGTAGAGCTGGGCACAGCCATGATGGTGACATCCAAAACCAATCCAACTGAGCTTCAGCCTCACTCTTCAGAAAACCAGTAGGAGATGTCAAACAACAAAATCTCACCTCAATGATTTCATGCTTCACCTCAGGGAAATTTGGTGTCTGCTGTGCATTCTGACAGGTTGGCCCTTATCAGTTAACCTGTAGAAATCTTTTCACTTACATCCCCTTCTTTGATACCACAGCATGCCAAAGTCCATTTTAAAGGTAAGGATAAGTGTCACTCTGATATTGTTGTTATGAAGTTTGGACTACAATGTGCCCATGCCTAATGGACACTATGAATCCAAACTAGCACCTGGGTTTGGTATTGGTATGCCATTTTATGAATGGTATTTCATGCCATTTTAATAGCAACATAGCAACTTGTGCCTGTCTAACTTGTTTGTTTGTTTGTTTTTTGTTTGCATGTGCTGTTCAAAATGGGCCCAAAGTGTTCCATTAGAGTTCATGGAAACTTAGATTTCCCAAATCATTTCACATAGAAATTGAAACAGTCCAGTTATAATGCCCACAGAAACACACAGGAACAGAATGTGGTGCACTATACGTATTTTTCTTTCCACTTGAATTAGTTGGGCCAGTAAACTTGTTTTGGTACATCATGGATTCTGCAGTAAGACAATGGAAAACAGATTGAAAGTCACCATAGAATGCAGGTGGATTGAAGAGGTAACCATGACGACCAATGCCAGCATTAGTACCTCAGTGATTCACGCGTGACTGAGAGGAGATGATAACCTCCAACCATAGCGTGTCGACTCTCCTCAGGACGCTCTGTCCTGTGTTGGATTCCACCCAAATTACTCAGCGATAAGAAGTGGAGGTAATCAAACAACAAACTAGTTCAGATTTGCCCTTGTTAACTATGCCAGTAAGACCACCTTTAAAGCTGAACCATTGTGCATTAAACTGCTAGCTCTCCAGCATTTTGTGACCGCACTTATAAGCTTTTAGTGACCCGTTAAAATCTGTGAGTTTTGGGTTTTCCTCTTCAACAATATCAAATATAATATCCATTATCCCGTCAGCATATAAAACAACATAATCAGCATGGAAGAACCTCGCGTGAAATGAAATCTGGGTGCTCCGAATGTTATCCAGGAGATCTAAGGCAAATACCCCCATCTCCTCCATGCACAAACAAAAGGATGCTCTGCTGATAATCTGTATTCTGTGCACCAACACCGAGATGGAGGGAGGAAAGCAAAAGGATCCTGCACTGCTTTTCAACAGTGTTTTGGAAGCAGTGACTTTTGTTTGAAGTGTGAGATATGAAACGTTGATCAGAAAGGTAAAAGATGAGAGTCCAACTGAGAGTGACACTCCTTGATCCAAATAGCGTGCAAAGACTTAAACAACAGCAAAGGCAAGCTCTTCGTGAATCCCGCCAAGAGTAAATAAGATAAAACCATAATCATGATTGAAAAATTAAGCTACTGTGATAAAGAAGCAACTGGCACAAGATTAGGAAGATTTTTTTAATGCATACTTGACTTCTAAAAGCCTCAGATTGTCTTGTTTACTGCTCCTTTTTGGATGCTCAGGTCACTGATAATCATGTAGTTTGGGAAATGCCACATTGGATGTAAATGTGTTATTGATTTTTTTTTTTTTTTTTTTAGCAGAAATACACATCTGATAATAAGAAATCATGTCCGATGGTCAAGATGGTCAATACTACATTTTCAATGAACAAATATGAAATCTTGCCAATACCAAGTATGAATACTAGGACTGTAATGATTAACTGATACAAACTGAAAACCTATTTTAAAGTAATAGATACAACACTGATATATGGACTCCTGAATTGATGTAAATGTACTCTGAACCAGTCGATGGCTGGATTTTGATGTTTTTCCTAAAATGGTTGAGTCAAGGTTGTTTTGCTGCTACTTGCTACCTTGAAAAGTCGGTGTGAGGTCCTCACCAGACTGGTTACAGCAATATTTACCTTTCCAAAATAATAAAAGAAATCAGCATGTTTGATAGTGTTAGGCAGTATAACCAATTTGAATTTCATGCTCGGTTCACAATTTGTTAATATGGTCATACTGGTTCAGAACAGAAAAGTCATGCTATGCTACTTATGCTATGCTAACAACAGCTGGCTTCTTTTTCTGGACTTCATTTATGTTGCACTTTCTGCTGCTGTAGTAAACAAAAGTGTCATTGTCCTTCAGCACAGTAGTAAAAACCTGAAAAATGTCCCTGTTATGGGTCCTTTCACACATAGTATGAATGTGGTCGAATTGTGCATGAGCTGTGCATGAAGCAGGAATCACATGCAATACGTGTAAAATTGTAGCTGCCTCCAATGCCTCATACACCTGTTGCTACAACTATTTGCACATGCCAGCAGCTGAAAGATAGAGTGTGGTCAGTGAGAGCCCATTCGATCCCTCTTGCGGTAGGTGTCTGACAAATTCCAGGTGACACGCACGAACATCTACACCACTCACTTGGCACTTAGAAAATGTGTGGCCATTTGTTAGCATGAAAACAGTCAGCAGACCATCACTTTCTAGCTGGCGGTGAAATTTGTCTATGTGTCCCCACGACTGTGAAGTTCCCAAGTATGCATGTGGCGTGTCAGAGTGTTAGCTCCCGCCATAACATGTGTGCATATGTTTCGTTCTCTCCCCCCCCCGCTCTCCCCACTCAACACGTGTGTGTGTGTATGTGTGTAGTTTGTGCGCCCCCCACAGGCGAGGCGCCTCTCATCTGATCACAGAGTGACACCTTGTTCTGTGCACTGAATGGACGGGGGTGTGGCTGGCTGTCAATAGCTGTTGAGACATCTCTGGTCCCGGACCTCCCAGCTGCAGAACACGTACTGTTTTGACGGACACGAGTGTTTGTGTGCTTGCTGTCCTCACGTGGAAATCCATAAAAACATATAACGCTTTTGCGACGGCTGGAGAAACGGACCATCAGTTCATGTGGACATACAGCAGGCGATCTGAATGTCACGTCTGTCTAACAGGACAGGCGTGTCGGGCTGAAATGCCTGTCCTGTTAGCGGCACAGGACAGCCAACAGTGCGACAAACAAGGTTGGGTAGGATTACTTTGAAATGTAATCCAAAAGTAATCAGATTACAAGTAATCCAAATGTATGTACATACATACATGTAATCCACATGTATGTGTCTGTCTGTCTGAGTGGTGTCCAAAAAATGAGGTGGGCTTCATAGATAATTGGCAAAGCTTCTGGGGAAAACCTGGTCTTGTTAGGAGAGACGGCATCCATCCCACTTTGGATGGAGCAGCTCTCATTTGTAGAAATCTGGCCAATTTTCTTAAATCCCTCAAACCGTGACTATCCAGGGTTGGGACCAGGAAGCAGAGTTGTAGTCTTACACACCTCTCTGCAGCTTCTCTCCCCCTGCCATCCCCTCATTACCCCATCCCCGTAGAGACGGTGCCTGCTCCCAGACCACCAGTAACCAGCAAAAATCTATTTAAGCATAAAAATTCAAAAAGAAAAAATAATATAGCACCTTCAACTGCACCACAGACTAAAACAGTTAAATGTGGTCTATTAAACATTAGGTCTCTCTCTTCTGAGTCCCTGTTAGTAAATGATATAATAATTGATCAACATATTGATTTATTCTGCCTTACAGAAACCTGGTTACAGCAGGATGAATATGTTAGTTTAAATGAGTCAACACCCCCGAGTCACACTAACTGCCAGAATGCTCGTAGCATGGGCCGAGGCGGAGGATTAGCAGCAATCTTCCATTCCAGCTTATTAATTAATCAAAAACCCAGACAGAGCTTTAATTCATTTGAAAGCTTGACTCTTAGTCTTGTCCATCCAAATTGGAAGTCCCAAAAACCAGTTTTATTTGTTATTATCTATCGTCCACCTGGTCGTTACTGTGAGTTTCTCTGTGAATTTTCAGACCTTTTGTCTGACTTAGTGCTTAGCTCAGATAAGATAATTATAGTGGGCGATTTTAACATCCACACAGATGCTGAGAATGACAGCCTCAACACTGCATTTAATCTATTATTAGACTCAACTGGCTTTGCTCAAAATGTAAATGAGTCCACCCACCACTTTAATCATATCTTAGATCTTGTTCTGACTTATGGTATGGAAATAGAAGACTTAACAGTATTCCCTGAAAACTCCCTTCTGTCTGATCATTTCTTAATAACATTTACATTTACTCTGATGGACTCTGATGGAGCAGTGGGGAATAAGTTTCATTACACTAGAAGTCTTTCAGAAAGCGCTGTAACTAGGTTTAAGGATATGATTCCTTCTTTATGTTCTCTAATGCCATATACCAACACAGTGCAGAGTAGCTACCTAAACTCTGTAAGTGAGATAGAGTATCTCGTCAATAGTTTTACATCCTCATTGAAGACAACTTTGGATGCTGTAGCTCCTCTGAAAAAGAGAGCTTTAAATCAGAAGTGCCTGACTCCATGGTATAACTCACAAACTCGCAGCTTAAAGCAGATAACCCATAAGTTGGAGAGGAAATGGCGTCTCACTAATTTAGAAGATCTTCACTTAGCCTGGAAAAAGAGTCTGTTGCTCTATAAAAAAGCCCTCCGTAAAGCTAGGACATCTTACTACTCATCACTAATTGAAGAAAATAAGAACAACCCCAGGTTTCTTTTCAGCACTGTAGCCAGGCTGACAAAGAGTCAGAGCTCTATTGAGCCGAGTATTCCTTTAACTTTAACTAGTAATGACTTCATGACTTACTTCATCCAAACCATCAACATGTCTATTAAACCCCATTCCTACCAGGCTGCTCAAGGAAGCCCTACCATTATTTAATGCTTCGATCTTAAATATGATCAATCTATCTTTATTAGTTGGCTATGTACCACAGACTTTTAAGGTGGCAGTAATTAAACCATTTCTTAAAAAGCCATCACTTGACCCAGCTATCTTAGCTAATTATAGACCAATCTCCAACCTTCCTTTTCTCTCAAAAATTCTTGAAAGGGTAGTTGTAAAACAGTTAACTGATCATGTGCAGAGGAATGGTCTATTTGAAGAGTTTCAGTCAGGTTTTAGAATTCATCATAGTACAGAAACAGCATTAGTGAAGGTTACAAATGATCTTCTTATGGCCTCAGACAGTGGACTCATCTCTCTGCTTGTTCTGTTAGACCTCAGTGCTGCTTTTGATACTGTTGACCATAAAATTTTATTACAGAGATTAGAGCATGCCATAGGTATTAAAGGCACTGCGCTGCGGTGGTTTGAATCATATTTATCTAATAGATTACAATTTGTTCATGTAAATGGGGAATCTTCTTCACAGACTAAGGTTAATTATGGAGTTCCACAAGGTTCTGTGCTAGGACCAATTTTATTCACTTTATACATGCTTCCCTTAGGCAGTATTATTAGATGGCATTGCTTAAATTTTCATTGTTACGCAGATGATACCCAGCTTTATCTATCCATGAAGCCAGAGGACACACACCAATTAGCTAAACTGCAGGATTGTCTTACAGACATAAAGACATGGATGACCTCTAATTTCCTGCTTTTAAACTCAGATAAAACTGAAGTTATTGTACTTGGCCCCACAAATCTTCGAAACATGGTGTCTAACCAGATCCTTACTCTGGATGGCATTACCCTGACCTCTAGTAATACTGTGAGAAATCTTGGAGTCATTTTTGATCAGGATATGTCATTCAAAGCGCATATTAAACAAATATGTAGGACTGCTTTTTTGCATTAACGCAATATCTCTAAAATTAGAAAGGTCTTGTCTCAGAGTGATGCTGAAAAACTAATTCATGCATTTATTTCCTCTAGGCTGGGCTATTGTAATTCATTATTATCAGGTTGTCCTAAAGGTTCCCTGAAAAGCCTTCAGTTAATTCAAAATGCTGCAGCTAGAGTACTAACGGGGACTAGAAGGAGAGAGCATATCTCACCCATATTGGCCTCTCTTCATTGGCTTCCTGTTAATTCTAGAATAGAATTTAAAATTCTTCTTCTTACTTATAAGGTTTTGAATAATCAGGTCCCATCTTATCTTAGGGACCTCATAGTACCATATCACCCCAATAGAGCGCTTCGCTCTCAGACTGCAGGCTTACTTGTAGTTCCTAGGGTTTGTAAGAGTAGAATGGGAGGCAGAGCCTTCAGCTTTCAGGCTCCTCTCCTGTGGAACCAGCTCCCAATTCAGATCAGGGAGACAGACACCCTCTCTACTTTTAAGATTAGGCTTAAAACTTTCCTTTTTGCTAAAGCTTATAGTTAGGGCTGGATCAGGTGACCCTGAACCATCCCTTAGTTATGCTGCTATAGACTTAGACTGCTGGGGGGTTCCCATGATGCACTGAGTGTTTCTTTCTCTTTTTGCTCTGTATGCGCCACTCTGCATTTAATCATTAGTGATTGATCTCTGCTCCCCTCCACAGCATGTCTTTTTCCTGGTTCTCTCCCTCAGCCCCAACCAGTCCCAGCAGAAGACTGCCCCTCCCTCAGTCTGGTTCTGCTGGAGGTTTCTTCCTGTTAAAAGGGAGTTTTTCCTTCCCACTGTCGCCAAGTGCTTGCTGACAGGGGGTCGTTTTGACCGTTGGGGTTTTACGTAATTATTGTATGGCCTTGCCTTACAATATAAGGCGCCTTGGGGCAACTGTTTGTTGTGATTTGGCGCTATATAAATAAAATTGATTGATTGATTGATTCTTTCAAAGTAATCCTACCCAACCTTGGTGACAAATACACCACTTTCAGTCACGTATCAGCAGAAATACGCCGTAACAAACGCTGTTTGGTCAGTTATCACGGCGCTTTTTTCTTTTTAAAAAAATACATTTATCTGCTTGTTGATTTTAGCCATTTCACATTCCTGTTATAAGACAGTGATTGTAGCACAGTGGTAAAGTTTCCATCTGGTAATCAGTGCTTTTGTAAATTGCAGGATTGAATACTGTGAGTGGCATTTATTTTTTAATTAAACAGGGTTATTTAAATGCGGGCTTCTGTATTGTGTCCTCTTTTATTCATTATTTATATCAACCCAGTGATATTCACTAATTATACAGCTGGTTTTTATTTTATTGTTCTCTACATCAGTGACGCAATGTGGTGTACCACGTCCCAGCTAGTTGCACTGTGTTCCTGCTTGCACGACACTGTTGCAGTGGGTTGGTTCATGCCAGCACATGGGCTCAGTGTTTCGTGGTTTGCTCATACAAGCTGTTCCACCATGATACACCCTAATTTGTACTTATTCGTACTATGTGTGAAGGGGCCCTAAAATATGTATTTGTAGGTAAGCAATATTCAGCAATATCATTCATTTATCATGAATGATAAATGTCTACATTAAACAAAATATTGTATTGGACTGCATCATATTGCACTGAATCAAATCACATTGAATCAAAGCATTCCATAATAAAAATATTGTAACAAACATAAGGGAGAGATGCATACCCCTAAAGAAGACCATAGTATTCATTTTTCATGAAGAACTCTTCATGAAAGAACTCTTCATTTTGTTTCTGTGATGGATTTAGCATTCGGGTGACCCCAGAAAAGAGAACAACACAGTCAAAGTGTTTACTTACAAAGGGCAGACAGGCATTCTACAATAAACATCAGGACAGCAGTCCACAGAAACACAGAGCCCTTGAGGGTGACGGCAAATGGGTGAATCAAGGCAAACAAGCAGAAGGTCAGAGTACACACTGAAATGGTAAATGGACTGCATTTATGTAGTGCTTTTCCATTTGTATCAGAAGCTCAGAGCGCTTTACAATAATGCCTCGCATTCACACAGACACATTCACACACCGATGTCAGGGTGCTGCTATGCAAGATGCTCACTACACATCGTGAGCAACTTGGGGATTAAGGACCTTGCCCAAGCGTCCGTAGTGATTGTCCGACCATCACCTCCCCTGAAGGCAGTCCATGTAACAAAAGTGTCTGGGTGGGAATGAGCAGACAGGCTATCCAGAGCACAATATTAAGGGTCAGAAACATCCCAGGTGTAACAACTGGAGCACAACCCGGGACTCCTTCACAGTGACACAGAGGAGAGTGGATAAAATGTTTCAAGGTCAACAGCCAGGTATAGCTGTTGACAAATAAATCAGTCCAGGAAGCAACCAAATCTGTGAGGATTTAAACGCAAGCATGGGTCTGTACAACAAACAGGAGGTCAAAACACAGTGTAATCACACCAAATATCAGAGTCTGAGGGAGCAGGCCAGGAGGCAGAGTCAGGGTCAGGCAGCAAAGGTTGGCAATGAAAGGGCAAGAGAACACAGTGGACGTTGGAAAGCTTGGCTTGCCAACATAAGACAATCTGGCAGAGGAGGAGAAAGACAATATACACTGGGGACTAATTAGGAGGAATCAGAAACAGCTGAGAGCAACTAGTGCAATAGGAAACAGTTGGGCAGAGACACACAGGAAGAAAGCTAAACTACACAAGGGGAAGGTGATCACGAAATTAAACAGGAAGTGCATAAGACAGAGATATAACACCAGGAAACAGTGTCCACTGATGGCCAGCAAACCTCACAAACCATGAGGAGATGATAAGGGTTGGTAACAGGATATCAAACAAGGAGGAAAAATGTGAGAAGACTGGCATGGGAGCTCGACGTCCTGGCACTGGAATGAGGGGCTGCGGATGGCAAAATGGTAGGTGACTCAATGAAGAAAGAAATAAATGTTCACATGAACCGGAAGCATGAGTGCCCACGAACAGGAAGTAAAGCCAAAGGAAATGACAAGGTACAAAATAATAGCACCAGAGAAAGTGATCACAATGTGAATTGTGACAGTTTCATGTTGAGGACATTCCAATGAGTGTACAAAATAACTATTTATGATGTACTTAAATATTTTAAAAAGGCAGTTTGTGTCATGACACACAACACTGGCATCAGAATGAGGGCAAAGTGTCAAGTTGGAAGTCCCCTTCTTGTTTGCTGTAATTGAACCATTGAAAGTCACCTTTCTTGTGTCTTTTCTACATTTCAGACATAACACAGCCAGGGGCTCTGGAAGGGATTTTGGGCTCCATGAAAAGAAATCTTACCCCCCATATTATTTTGTCAGTATTATAATTGTATTCAGGGCCTCTCTGGGCCGCTGTCAATCATGGGACACTGGAATCCTTCTCCTTATTCTCCCCTTTTTGGCACCCCTGAACACAGCCAAAAACATTTGTAAATACTGAAATACAAGAACCAGCCTTGAATGTTCAGTTCATTCTTTGTGATTACATAAAACAGTTCATATATAAGAGCAGTCTTTCCTCTCTTGACAGTCCAGAAATGCTTCCAAACCATTTGTCCTTCACTGGATTAGTTCCTAAGTACTGTTGGTTATGTTTTTGGGAATGACACCATGCCTGACATGAAATGGATTGAGTTCTCTAGAGATATGGAAGAGAGTACTACAGCTTCTGAAGGAACAGTTCCCTACACACAAGACAAGCCAAGTCAACGTGCTCCAAGTAACATTATCTTGGCTTCCACAAACATCCAGTTCTCAAGACTCGGAGTAAAGCGGAACAACCAATACCAGATACAAGAAAGATCTCCATGCCAAGAAAAAAAACAACATTTTCTCTGTGCTTTGGAAAATGGAAGGAAGACTTCAGTCAGGATAATGAACAGAGAGCATTTGAAAAATGGATGAAAGGTCGTGGGAAGATTTTGTCATCACCGTGCAGATTCTTTGCAACTTGCACGATGTCATGAGAAGATGTAGCTGTTACACTGTGCAGATGCAGACTAACTTCCTAGAGCTTACAGAGAAATGCTCTCAGACATCAGGATTGTTATTGTATGAAAGGTTCGCATCTATAAAGTTTCTGCATTTTGGGGGAAAAAGATCCAATCCCCAGGTTAAAAGGACAGCGTCATTATTTTGACATATGGGATCCATATTATTCTCATCCTGCCACAAGCTCTGACATGTGCTCTTTGTTTGGTATGTTGTACACTTGAAAAGGTATTTGGCATTTGTTTTATGCCATCATTGTCTGGTGTGGCCAACTCTGCATCAGTTTGTTGTAAAATATGAGTTTTACAAAACATTGCATGCAATAAGCTTCAAATCCAATATCAGTCAATACAGATTCCATCACGGCTGTGGAGCGGTGTTTACTGTGGAGTGGGGAGTGGAGCAGCAGTGATGGTGGAGGTGTGTGGAGAGAGCTCTTGATTCATCACTGGGTGTAAAATCCAATTACAGGCCTGTTTGCCTTTTAATAATTGCATGCAATTTCAGTGTAGAAGCTTTAGTTTGGTTACTGCTGTTCTGACTGACAGTTGAAAAAGACGTCAGCAGGTCACAAGGCTCTTATTGTGCTTTTCATTCAAAAAATAACCTGGTTGGTGACTTTGTTGAACCCAAGGCCAGGAAAATTTACACGAGAGGTTCATGCTCATGTAATTGCCTTTGATCTAATAATCCTCTGCAAAAAATGTGCTTTTTCTTGACAGAGGCAGCATGGTGACTTCGTAATTAACACTGTTGCCTCACAGCAAGAAAGTCATGGGTTCAGTTCCCACCTGTGGCCTTTCTTTGTAGAGTTTGCATGTTCTCCCCGTGTTTGCGTGGGTTTCCTCCCTCATTTAAAGACATGCAGGTTAGGTGAATTGAAAACTTTGTAATTGTGCAGGTCTCCCTTGCAAGAGACATCTCGATCTCATTGGGACAAACCTGGTAAAATATTCAGTTAAAAAATAAAATAAAAAGAGGCGATAAGGAACAATTGGCACATTGTATCAAGTGGAAGCACACTAATTTTTCTGCACAATGTTAATGCTAGAAAGACTGACTTTAAAAATGAACATGTTAATGTGACACATTAATTTTCCATTGCCATATTAATTATTGAGGATTAACATATTAATAAATGCACTCGTCCCCACCTGTGGTCCATGCATTAATATGCTGATGCATTAATCTTTCCAGAATCTCTTTCCCATCTCGAGAGGAAATTGCAAACTAATCTATTAATACATCTAAAATTAATGCTCAATGAGGCATAGAGTAATGAATTTGTTTTTATTTATTTATATTCAGCTAAACTGTGTCCCTTTCAAAACCTTACGCCTGAAATTGTATGACAGTGGGTATTATGTGAGATTATATTATGTATATTAGATTGTATGGAACTTTGTTGATCCCTTGGGAAGATTCCCTCATGGAACTTGAGGTTCCATCAGCATTGTATAGCAGCACACAGGGTAAGAAGCACACTGCGTATCAGAAGTGAAAGTAAAAAGAAACAAATATAAATAGAATTACACAGTATAAATACCAGACATACTGATCAATACTGGTTTACTAGCTAGTGGCCGCTACTTCCTGTTACTCCTCCTCCCCCTGAGTGAGCAGTTGTACAGCCTTATGGCCTGAGGGACAAAGGAGTTTTTCAGTCTGTTGGTCCTGCACTTGGGAAGGAGCAGTCTGTGGCTGAAGAGGCTCCTCTGGTTGCTGGTGACAGTATGCAGAGGGTGACTGGCATTGCCCATAATGTCCAGCAGTTTATCCAGTGTTCTCTTCTTTACCACCGTCACCAGAGAGTCCAGCTTCATGCCAGCCCGCCTGATCAGCTTGTCCAGCTCGGATGTGTCCTTCTTGGATGTTGCAGTCCATGTAAAGCACATTGATACATTTTGTGATTTTTGGCTACATGAATGACCTCAATTACATTGACAGTGATCCCTGTGCCTGAGGTAAAAAGGTTGAGCCAACAGAGCAGGCAAAAAAGAACTTAACACATAAAACGTTTATCTTAATGGAAGTATTGGTCTTCATAAATAGTACTTTAAAACTGTGGTTGCCTTAAAAAACAAACATCCAAACTGAAATTCTGGTCTTTTAAAGTGTACGAGTCATTTTATCTATTCCTCTGTGCGTTGAAATAAACTGTAGTACACACACTGTACTATGTTTAGTGTTTTTTTTAACCCAGACATTGTGTCGGTGTTGTTTTGGGCTGCGAGCTTTCTTTCAGTTTAACAAATGGGCACTAAAACAATTGTGGCTCCCAGACAACCTAAGCCTGGTTCTGTGGTCACACAGGCTGTACATAATAGCACATGACATGATGTCAAAACACACAGCCATAAAATGCTTCAGTTTCATCGGTGCACATAAATACAGGCTCCACATAAAATCGTGGTAAATGTATAAAATGTCCAAATCTCAGAAAAAGTAGGTGTCTGGAGCCAAATCTGCAGCCAGAATTCAATAAATGATGTTTTATTTCATCCCACAGTGGGAATACGGCTTTTGTTCGTATTGTTGCAACATAATGAGGTGTGTGTGTGTCGTCTGGAGCATCCTGGCTCTTTACATTGCATGCTTGGCGCTTTTAACTATCTCTCTGCTTTGGCTGCAGCTCGTCTGTTGTTTCTCTCGGAGCTCACGCTCTGCAGATAAGAACAGGAGTGGAACTGAGATAAGGCAGCAGCCCAGACATAATCCCCCCAATTCCACAGAGAGTCAACACCGTGATAGCCTCATTCCAACTCTGATTTAGGGACTCTGACACGACATAATTACCCTGTAAGCACAGATAACCACAATCTGTATCATTGAGCAATTAGTGAAGACATGGGCTGAAGGCTCCCCTGGGGTATGCCAAGTTAGAAGCTTGGAGGAAAGATGGAAAGGATTGAGAAAGAGGGGCCTGTGCTCCTATTGGAGCTCTGAAAGACCTTATGACATATGAGTAAGGTGAATTTCAAAGAGCTATCATACACCTGGCGCAAATCAGCATGATGCCCAGTTTTCACAAGATGCACATGTCATTTGCACTCACATCCTCAAAATAACAGTTCCATTTGCACTAATGTGGGTATGTTTTTATAAAAATGAGGTGTGGTCAGGTGCACAGCTGGCATGTTTTACTTGTTTTACATCACCAGAAAATGTTTACATCTAATACCAAAAACCTGGCCTGGAGTACAGCACTGTTTATCACGGCATAAAAAGAGACAAAAATGTGACCATTTTGGTTCCACACTGGAGAATTTTCTAGTGTTATGCTGTATTCTCAATGAAATAGTACACTGTATCTCCAAAACATGTAGAGTTAATTTTGCAGTGTTGAATCAACCCTGTATCCAACTGTGCATAAACATTTGTTTGTTGCACCTCCATTAATGGAGTCACCATAGCAGGGTACAATGAAGGATTTTTTTTTTTTTTTTTTGCAGAGAGTGAAATCAGCTCTTCCAATTTGTCAAATCACATTTTTCAACTCCAGTAAGAGTCATTCACAGCACATGACAGAGTTGATCTTTTTACCCTGATAGAACTGATTTCACACTGTGATAGAGGCGGACACACTCCACACACCACAATAAAAACATACAAGTAAATACTATACATATGTCTTCAAATAGTGTATGAGTATGTGTGACATATGACTTCTGTGTGGCTTCATTTCCTTCACTAGTCTCCTTCTTGGACATTGGCTCAGTGTTTAGTCCAGACAGATTTACAGTGCATTACCATGCTGTTAGTATTTCTTAATGATTGACATCAATTGCCTTATTTCCTCCAAGCGGTCTGGGTCAGTACTGCACGGTATGGTACAGGTCAGAACAGTTAAGTCTGGCTTGGCTTGTGTTTCCACCACCAGCAGTACCCTTTTGTTTGGTAGGGTCAGCATGTAGATGTCCACATGCATGCCACTGAGAGCGCGCATGTTCTTGCACGGTCTCACCCCTCCACATGGAGGCCAAACAGAATAATTTAATTTTTTTTAATGTAATTTATTTTATTGTCTTGGTGGATCATGGGATTTATTTTCCTTGCTTGCAGACTGCTGAAGAGTCTACTGATGCCTGTGATAAACGCTGGCCTGAATGCATGAGATGCTGTGACTGTTTCAACTTTTAAAATAAGTTCATTTTCTTGTGGGACAAAACACTGGTGTTCTCTGGTTCAGGCTGAGAAATGCACCCGGGGTAGACAAACACAGATGTCAGTCACGACAAGGAATTAAACTATTTCCAGGTGTTGTTTTCCAAAATGAGGATGCTTTTGTGGATAAGTATTTGTTAGGCTGTGATGATGAATCCAACTGACTTGACATAACAGGTAAGATAAAGACTTTATATTTACTCACTGTGTGAATGGTTTTAACATTTGAAACAGTCGGAACTGTTCACATGAGAACTGCAGCTTTTGCTGCTGGGCCAGTCAATGCACAGCAATGGGTTAGCACTGCCTTTTTGTCACCACTCCATAATTTTGTGACCCCATCTGAAAAGTGCCAAAAAACGGTGCGGTACAGGTCGGCTATTTTGGTAATGGTTCCTAAATCTGGATGTGGAAATGCACAAAATAGAGTGCAGAACTGACCCGGACTGCTCGGTGGAAACGGGGCTAATGACATAGTCAGTGACACAGATGGGACGGAGTCACCATCAATTCACTCTCAAGTCATGAATCAGGAAGTCCCAAGTCAAGTCTCAAGTCATAATGACCACCAGTTGTTTTCAAGCTGACTTGAGACTTGACTTGGGACTTACAGATTGATGACTTGAGAATGACTGGACAGTGACTTCGTCCCACCTCTGGTCAGTGACTTGGAAATGTTCATGTATGACCCAACCCCTGGCTTGTCTACAGACAACTTGCTCTAAAAGTAATGACTTGTATAAACAATAGTCCTCATATTTAGTTAGTCCAGTTACTTCTAGACTCCGAAATTGGAAGAAGAAGAACTCAGCCCTATATAGGCTTGAAGACCCAGTGGTGTAGGTGCTTATTCCAGGAAACCGTAGCATGAATTGGATGAAAGTGTTTGAATCACCTTGGACGAGACACCAGTCCATCACTGATTACTTCCCCAGCCAGATGAGATGTCCAAGGACAAAGACAGGAAGAGTCACTCACTGAGCTACCTGCTCTGAAAATGTAAGTAATGCTTATAAAAATGGCTGTAATTGCAAGATGGTTTATGAGGTAGTTTTGATAAACCCATTGAATTAAAGCTTAAAGTCTGCATAACAAGCACATCTTTATTTTTCCATTTCAATTCCATTTTGGTGGTGTACAGAGGCAGAATTACAAAAAAAATCTGCCAGTGACCAAATACTTATGGACCGGACTGTACTTGCTACCTCTTCCCTCATGATCAAGGATTCTTGAGCCCCCACAGAACTGCTGACTTCACCTCTTCTTCAACTTGCCCTAACTGTTTGAACATGTACTGTATATACTTGGATTCCACCCAGTCATTTCTATTATGCTGACATTTCATGTGAGCCAAGACTGGATCCCTACAGCCATATTTAAACAGCAAAACTCAACAGTTAAAAGGCAGTGCCACTATAAGCACCGGCTTTATTGTTCTAATTGAATTATCTTAATTTTATTTTCCCAAAGGAAGCAGCTGCGGCAGGCATCCAGCAGGCACTTTCCTTTCACTTGTACTATAGATTTGCAGCAAAATATCATAAGACTCCCTCAGACTGCACATACTGACCTAGAAACAGCTATTTATCATAAGTACTCTTGTTTGGTGTCGTGGTTAGGAGCGTCGTTGCAAGAGTATTCTCCCAAGGTTCAACATTCCCTTGTTTCATCTCTGCTTCCACAGCTGTGTGTCTGAAAATAAAGTGGAAGCCTGTTACAATCAAGGGCCTTATGTAATCATACTCCAACAAGGGCCAAACAATCGCGACTCTGCACGGCACAGAGTCAAAGTTCAAGAGAGACATGTTATTCATTTTGAGAGAACACTCCAGGGGTTTCACTGCAACTTCGTTAGATACATTTTCTGTTTGAGAAAAAAAGAAGGCATACGTGCGCTGACTTCACTGATCAGTCAGAGACGCTGTTTTCCCTCCTGATTCCCCCAGAGGGAGGTTATCACTCAGTCCAACCAGGGACACATACCCGACAACAAAATACTTTTTATCCTGCAGCTTTCAGGTGTAGCTGTGTATTACACTTTGTATTCACATTCACCTCTGAATTCCGCCTTGCAATGTAGAAATAATGTGATCTGTTGCCAGACTGGACTGAGATTTTTCCTGAATTGTTACATGTTAATTGGCAGATTGATTACAGCACAAGGCATGTGCTGCTTACAGACTGTTCAGTCGCACAAACAAAGCCAAAAATCCTACAATCACAGGGGCAACTCTTGCTCAGTTGTAGTAGGTAATATGGGGCTCAAATTCAAATCAATCAAATCAAATCAAATTCTGCTTTAGGCCCTTTAAAGGTTTGGTCTGGCTCTGAGTGAAGGACTTCAAAATTAAAAGCCCTCCCAGAAGTGACATCATTGGGAAGTCCATAAATGGTATTTTGTTGTTTTGTTGCTTTTTATCATGATAGTGGCAGCATACAATGCAGGACTCGACAG
Source organism: Thalassophryne amazonica (assembly GCF_902500255.1). NCBI lineage: Eukaryota > Metazoa > Chordata > Actinopteri > Batrachoidiformes > Batrachoididae > Thalassophryne > Thalassophryne amazonica. Next base: position 54,726,620 of record NC_047105.1, on the reverse strand, counting down.
CAATGCTTGCCCACAACGCAGTAGCAAGTGAAAGGTGCTATTGCCCAAAGTGGCAAGTTGATTTTCACGCCCGTTTAGAATGAAAACTAGTCCTAAATCAACATATTTCGCCATTGTTCCTCAGGCTGCAGAAGTATTTTTTGATTGATAGATATAGGATAAATGAAACCTGATTCTCTAAACCTCTGCATGTTTCCCCTCACCTTGCCATCTTGTGCTGTGCCGTTGGAATGAGTGCATTAAAAGGCTGCTTTGCATCAAATATGCAACACTTATTTAAAAATCACACACATCAAAGGAGAGCATCAGTGTTGCCATATCATAGTGCAGTGTCAATGTAAAAATAAGAGGCAGAGCAGCTGCGGTGAAAGTTTTAAAATATATATCATATCTGTGTGTCGGAGTGCCCAGGGCTGAGCATCAGGCAACCTCCTTTTTTTGAAGAAAGTTGGTTAATCGCCCAACCTAAATTAAACAATTTCATGACCTCAACACATTTCAAAAAGCAAACAATAATGAGTTTTCACTATGTTTTTCACCTCTCTTCCACGTGTTACCCATGCCGATGTCATCAGTGTGCACTAGTATTGTAATTGAGGTTTATTTTGAAATGTGCACTTATTTTGAAAGACTCTTGTGCAAGGAAACTGGAAGCATTCCAGGACAATGGCTAGCTTTGTGAAGGTTAAGATGGATAAATGCTAAATGGACTGCATTTATATAGCGCTTTTCCATCTGCACCACTCAAAGCACTTGACAAATATTGCCTCACATTCACCCCAATGTGAAGATCTATCTATCTATCTATCTATCTATCTATCTATCTATCTATCTATCTATCTATCTATCTATCTATCTATCTATCTATCTATCTATCTATCTATCTATCTATCTATCTATCTATCTATCTATCTATCTATCTATCTATCTATCTATCTATCTATCTATCTATCTATCTATCTATCTATCTATCTATCTATCTATCTATCTATCTATCTATCTATCTATCTATCTGTCTGTCTGTCTGCAGAATGTTAACATGTTGAGAGCCACATGACATAACAAAATGAAATGTATTGCAAGTGCAGTCTTAATTTTGTTTTAGAGTGCACTTTCTTGACTTTCATGAAGGAAGCTAATGGCATGTTCTGCAATCTGCTGCTTGAGGGGAACAGGAATGATTTGGTTTTACTTTCAAAGAAATATCCTCTCACTCATCTTTGTGTACAGCCTTTTAGGCATCTTGTCCCTCTCATTTCCACCAGCAACACAGCATGAGCTACAATCTGTGAGTCATCAAAGATTATATGTCATGGTTCTGAATTTTAGCTACTTCAGCGATTACTTTGCATATGTTTGCAACTGGAAACTATTTATCATGAATTTACAACAGACATTGTTTGGAACAGATGCAAACACATTATATCACACCTATCAAATTGTGTTTCTGTATATAATACTCTGGAAGTACCTTTTTGGCAGCAGCTATCCAAATAGATAATGTGACTACAGCTTAACAGAACATACAGTTGGTAGACCTGCCTGTCTTTAAGCTGTAATGTATTGAATAGACCTAATCACAGTTATGGTTATAGCGCATTGTGCACATGCATCAACTTGGAGATACTCAGATGCACAACACATAAACTGGGCATTTTCAACATTTGCCAACAGCACAAAAGTTGGGCTTCAGTTCAATTCAATTTTTTTAACAGCGCCAAATCACAACAACACTGCTTCAAGGCACTTCACATGGGTAATGTCTAACCTTATGAACACCCCTGAGATAACACACAGCTGACAGTGGTGAGGAAAAACTCCTCCTGCTGTTTTTGAGGAAGAAACCTCAAACAGACCAGACTCAGTGGGGTAACCCACTACTTGGGCCATTCTAACAGTTACAAGGTTTTTACACAGGATGAAGAAAAACAGAGTGGCAGTTATTAAGGTACAAATGGTCCATCTTGGTGCAGAGTCTCTAGTTTCAGCTCTTGAATACTTTGATAGCAGATGTCATATGCCAATGGCTGGTTAGTCTGGTCCTCTGGAAGCATCACCAATAACAGACAGACCCAGAATTTAGATATAGTGAGGCTGAGACCTGTTCTGTTGTTAATAATATGATTGGGTTTGTTAATAAGGATGTTTGTCACGGTATATGCAGACATTTACAGCACAGAAACGGACACTGAAAGACATTCACAAGTATTTGAACAAAAGAAATATCATGACAAATTGGGTTTGCAAGTAAGGCTCAGTGCTAATACCATAGGATTCCACCATGGGAGGCCAGGGATAAAGACAAATTCAAACAATGATCAGTTTTATGTGATGGAAAAAGGATTTCATTGCCACAAATTTCTGCTTTAAATACTCTTAAATATTGTCCTGATGTGACCACTACCACGATTCTGCCAATTGCCACCATGAGACGTCTGGGCTTTCCACCATTACACATCAAGGCAGAGTTCATCATTTAGTGAGTGACCCTATGAGCTGTGGTTTATGATTTCTGAAGATAGCAATAAGCATTCATCAGGCTGTCAGGGCACAGGAGGAGTGGTGTGAAATATTAAAAAATATTATATTGGATATTACCATAATGATATTACAACTTGGAGTGGGGGGGTGGGGTGGGGGTGGGGAGTTGTTGTTTTGCTAGTGCTGAAACTGACCGAGCGGCATGTTATATATCCAGGTACCTCAACATTGACACATGCGTGCAACCATAACTGTGATAAGGTCTATTACTAAGTACCAAAAAACATCTGCACAACTCTGGTAGTTGTGGAGAGTCAATTTAAGATAACTAGGTAACAGTATTTGTGGGCATGAGGACAGTAATCTAGCATTTGATCTCAGTGATTGACCTCTGGCTGACCTTGCTAGAGAAATTCTGGACTCCACCTAAGTGTTGGCCACATTTAGCCCAAATTGGCTTGAAGATCAGATTCCTTGTCCTTCACCTTTTCCAAAAAGATTTTTTAAAGGGCAATTTTGGCATCAGCTTTCCTTAACATACCACGTTTGGTAGGAATAGGATTAACAAATGGGCAGAAATAAACTTTGCCTTTGGCCTTTGGCAAATTTGATCTTGCTGGTCAACTTTTGAGCCCACCTCTTTATGAGTGCAAATTGGACTGGAAATCTGACCTCAGTAATTAACCTCAATTTGAGCATTCCTGCGTAACTCCAAAACCCACCTGCATGTGTGCCATGTTTGGTGGATATTGGGGTGAAAATTTTACCTTTGACCTTCAGTGACCGTGACTCGTGCCACAACAAACCCTTCAATTTCAGTTTTCAATTTATTTTGATTTATATAGCACCAAATCACAACAACAGTGCCTCAAGGCGCTTCACACAAGTAAGGTCTAACCTTACCAGCCCCCAGAGCAAGCACACAGGCGACAGTGATAAGGAAGAACTACCTCTGATGATTCAAAGAAGAAACCTCAAACAGACCAGACTCAAAGTGGTGACCCTCTGCTTGGGCCATGCTACCAACAGAAATAACAAAACAATTCACAAAACAAATATACTGGAAATTTTGCCAGTGCACAGGACAGGAGGGTTGCAAAAATCGACTCTCTGGAGAGACAAAAAAGAGAGAAAAAAGAGAGGAAAAAAACAGAATCAGGCATCAGAAAGACAAGAAATACAGTATAATTTGTCAGCATTAAGCAACAAGAAAAACAGAAGAAATACTAAGGTGATCGCTGGCCACTAGCCCAAAGCTTCACTAAAAAACCCAGAATTTAGATAAAGTTGAGGCTGCAGCCCGCTCCGGTTCCTAATAAAATTAATTTAAAAGGGTAAAAAGCATAATAACATATTATTACAGTATGCTAGCCAATAGCCATATGAAAGGGAAAATAAGTACGTCTTAAGTCTGGACTTGAAAGTCTCTACAGAATCTGACTGTAATATTGACACAGGGAGATCATTCCACAGAACAGGGGTGTGATAAGAGAAAGCTCTGTGACCCACAGACTTTTTATTGACCCGAGGGACACAAAGTAGTCTTGCACCTTGAGGCCGCAGAGCCCGGTCAAACTTTCTACTTCCTGTCAAAAGTCTGGCTGCAGCATTTTGAACCAATTGGAGAGCCTAATGCTGGACTGCGGTAAACCAGAAAATAGGACATTGCAGTAGTCCAATCTAGAAGAGACAAACACATGAATCAGGGTCTCAGCATCAGTTATAGACAAGATGGGATGAATCCTCACTATATTTCGTGGGTGGAAGAAAGCAGTCCTCATAATATCTCTAATGTGGAGGTCAAAGGACAACGTAGGATCAAAAATTATCCCAAGGTTCCTCACTTCCTCAGTGTGATGTATGACACACAAGCCTAGGCTAAGCGTTAGCTGGTCAAATTGATGCCGATGTCTTACTGGACCAAAAATGATCATTTCAGTCTTATCAGAGTTTAAAAGTAGGAAATTGCTCGACATCGAGCTTTTCACTGATGCAAGGCAATCTTCTAAGGATTTTATGTGGATGAGATTACCAGCAGTTATCGGCATGTATAACTGCGTATCATCAGCATAGCAATGAAAGGTACAGGTAATCTCAAAACACCACAATATGTGCCCAAGGGACGCTATATAAAGGGAAAAAATCAGGGAGCGTAAGACGGACCCCTGTGGAACCCTAAATTTCATGTCACTAAGGTTAGAGGTACTGTTATTGTACAAAACACAGTGAGAACAACCGGTCAGGTATGACGTCAACCAAGCAAGGGCACGCTCAGTAATCCCAAAATGATTCTCCAGCCTATCAAGTAGAATATGATGATCCATTATATCAAACAAGATCCCTTCAAGGGCACTATTGGGGTTGACTGTCATCCATAGCATTTCAGGTTTTGTGGAAATTTGCCAAAGGACCTGGAAGAAGAAGAGGAATAAATAGAGGGCCAAATGTTTGTCAAATTATACAGAACATGTACAGCGGACTCTGTAGCTACCTTTCTTAACTGTATTTGAAATAGCCAAAAATGCAATCCAAAAACATGCACACCCACACCCACAAATGCATATAAATGTTAAGGAGGTAGTTGGCAATATTTGACTTTTTAGGAAACTTTTTGACCCCATGTTGCTGCTGTCTGACATAAAGACAGCTGTGGGTGCTGGACTTTGTGCCTGCAGGACTGTGTGAATGGATCATCTTGCTTGAAAGAAGGGAATAAACATGAATAGCATGCAACGGACTCTGCAGCCTGCAGGAAGTCAGCAAAGCTGTAAACACTTCAGAAGACTATCCCTCTGCTTCAGACATTAAAAGTGCCACAGCAAACACAACTGCCTCCCTTGTAAAGGCGCTTTCAATAAATGCTCACATTTTAACATGCAATCTGTTTTATTGGTTCCACAAAAAATTTAACCCCGTCTACCAGAAGTTCCATCAACACTGGACGAAAAGGTATTTGTTTGAATTTCATGCCTGTGCGGATTTATGTGCAGTGCGCCTCAGCCGGTGTCACTAAGGTTGATTAATTCTGACACAGGTTGACAGTTTCCTTGCAGTGGTGATATATTTTACCACACATGTGCAGGGGATTGGAGAACATTTAAAGTGGTCACCTCTACCCTGTGAATGTATCCTTTTAGCTTGATGACTGTGAAGCGGTTTTGTCTTTCCTAATATGTCAGACGTGTGGGATAAAAGGCTGAGTTGATCACTAGCAGATACACAGTGGGTTCCCTACCCTGAATAAAACATTTTAACACAATTTGTTGTATCTTAGATAATGTTGAAAATAGGGGTGTGCCAGTCCAATATTTCAGATTGGCATTGGTCCAATATTATCCAAATTTACTGGATGGGATATTGAAAAAAGAAATAATAATAAAAAAAAAGACAATCCCATCTGGGAGTCATGTTGTGGCGCATTTCTATTTAATCCAGTTCAATTCAGTTAATTTTATTCATACGACGTCTGTCAATAAAGTATAGGTCCTTTTTATTTTTTTCAAAAACTATATGGATTTCATTCATATGTTTTTACGTCAGACATGCTTGAACCCTCGTGCGCATGCGTGAGTTTTTCCACGCCTGTCGGTGACGTCATTCGCCTGTGAGCACTCCTTGTGGGAGGAGTCGTCCAGCCCCTCGTCGGAATTCCTTTGTCTGAGAAGTTGCTGAGAGACTGGCGCTTTGTTTCATCAAAATTTTTTCTAAACCTGTGAGACACATCGAAGTGGACACGGTTCGAAAAATTAAGCTGGTTTTCGATGAAAATTTTAACGGCTGATGAGAGATTTTGAGGTGATACTGTCGCCTTAAGGACTTCCCACGGTGCGAGACATCGCGCAGCGCTCTCAGGCGCCGTCGTCAGCCTGTTTCAAGCTGAAAACTTCCACATTTCAGGCTCTATTGATCCAGGACGTCGTGAGGAAACAGAGAAGTTTCAGAAGAAGTCGGTTTCAGCATTTTATCCGGATATTCCACTGTTAAAGGGGATTTTTTTAATGAAAGACGTGCGGACGGATCCGCGCGTTGGGACGCAGCCGGCGCAGTGCGGCGGCACAGGAAAAACACCTCCGTGTTGATAACCATTTGTAAAATCCAGGCGGCTTTTGATGGCTTTCAGTGGAGTGAGTATATGAGAAATTGTTTAACAGCTGGACATGTTCCAACTTTTCCTTAAGGCTTCCAACAGAGGTGTTTTTCCTGTGGCGGAGCGTCACAGCGGCTGCGAGCCGACACTGCAATCCGTCCACACGTCTTTCATTAAAAAAATCTCCTTTAACAGTGGAATATCCGGATAAAATGCTGAAACCGACTTCTTCTGAAACTTCTCTGTTCTCTCACAACGTCCTGGATCAATAGAGCCTGAAATGTGGAGGTTTTCAGCTTGAAACAGGCTGACGATGTTATGTGTCGGACGCAGCTCGGAGAACCGACCAGCGTTTGAAGGACCCAGTATGAAATAAGCAGAGCACGGTACAAAGGCTAACTGAATTTTTTTTTTTTTTTTTTGACGGAACTGCAAGGGTCACGACCCAGACACTAAATAGTGTAAAACAAAAAATAAAATCCCACACAAAAACCAACTCAAAAAACACCCACACAAAATGAACTAACACAAAACAAATCAGTGGCGCATACCGTTAAGCTCAAACAAGTCGAACACACCTGTTCCAACTTAAGAGCTTAACGGCAATGTGACTAGTCACCAAAAGAGGGAGCCAAAGTGCTAACAAAGAAAAAACCCCCTTCGGTGACAAAAAACAAACGAGCTGCATCTCCGTGCGCAGCTGTGTGCAACACACAACCCAAAATGTGCTCAACTAAATAACGCCGGAGCTGATACAGACGCAGTAGTTATCTTTATCCGGGGAAACGGGGCTACAACTGTAACACAGGAAGCTCAGCGACCCGTGCCACAGAGCTCCGCCGTGCGCGTGCACCCATTACAGACACACTCTTGCAGCTCCCGTTTAAACCTCTTATCCGGTCGGAGCGTGACGCGAAGCCGTCGCCAGTCACACTCCACCACGACCCACGGATAAGGCACAAACACAGGAACACGGCTGCAAGAGAGCACAAATCAGTATTCAGTAATGGGTCTCAAACACGCACCATCCGGGCGGAGAGCACCCGCAACTGATCCGGATAACTACTGAACGTCTGCTGCCGCCTTCCCGGCGCGTTACCGTCTCTGCTACCGCTGGGTCCGTGATGTTTGGCCAGAGACTACTGTTATGTGTCGGACGCAGCTCGGAGAACCGACCAGCGTTTGAAGGACCCAGTATGAAATAAGCAGAGCACGGTACAAAGGCTAACTGAATTTAATACATAACAGTGATGTGATACAAAACAACAAAAGAGTGTGCGGTCTGGCGTGGTGGTGATACGGTGCGCTCCCAGCAGCGCTAACGGTCCGGAGCCAGAAGCCGTTCGGACCCAAGGACCCCGCCGACACCCCCCAGGTGGCCGCAACAAACCGAGTCTGTGAAAGAAGGAACCATTATGTGAGTCCACACTCTACACACAGAGAGACCACTCAAAGGTGTACATAAACAGCAAACACTTCCTGGCTTAATTACTAATCAGCTTCCCAACCTGCAGGCATGGAACATCCAGTTCACAAAACTCCACTGCAGTGGAAGCCGATACATGACTAACGTACAGCTCAATATAATAAGGTGTGAGGGACACCACATTTACTGACTGTATAAATGTTAGTCACAAAATCTAACGTACCTCAGGAAGTGTGCTGACGAGCGTGAGACCTCACCCCCTCCTCTTTCACAGACCGTGCATCAAACCCTGGACGTTCTCTGCATCCACTGATGATGAGATGGCTCCCGAGACGACGATCTCACCAGTCTGGTCACAAGGTCGAGTCTGGCAAATAGACACTGTATACTCCAGTCTTAAATGCCACCACGTTCCAATCCATATAGATGCACCACAGCTGTGAGTCCTGACGAGCCGCAGGTGATCAGGGTGAGGTCCTGATAAACTCAGCTACACAGCCACTCAGTCCCAAATGCAAGCCACCTGGAAGGAAAAACAAAAGACAGAAACAAAAAGGCAGCCAGGCCCCCCAGCCATACAACAGACGACGGTGCCTGGGAGTGCTGCGCGACGTCTCGCACCGTGGGAAGTCCTTAAAGCGACAGTATCACCTCAAAATCTCTCATCAGCCGTTAAAATTTTCACTGAAAACCAGCTTAATTTTTCGAACCGTGTCCACTTCGATGTGTCTCACAGGTTTAGAAAAAATTTTGATCAAACAAAGCGCCAGTCTCTCAGCAACTTCTCAGACAAAGGAATTCCGACGAGGGGCTGGACGACTCCTCCCACAAGGAGTGCTCACAGGCGAATGACGTCACCGACAGGCGTGGAAAAACTCACGCATGCGCACGAGGGTTCAAGCATGTCTGATGTAAAAACATATGAATGAAATCCATATAGCTTTTGAAAAAAAATAAAAAGGACCTATACTTTATTGACAGACCTCGTATGGTCCAAAATCACAACAAAGCTGCCCCAAGGCACTTCATACCGGTAGTGCTAAAGCTGGGAACTAATACACTCACGAGAGTTTGATGCATTCAATTGACTTCAGTTGGTTTGATAAATCATGTAGTCTGGGATCCTTCATCAGGTAGAGTCATTAAATGTGTGAACCAGTCTGTCAGTTGTCAGTTGTCTTAAAAAAAATCTGCTGGAACCAGTTGGTTAGTGTGTACTCAAAGTCTTTTCAAAAGCTTGAAAACATCTGATAACTCTACTTTTCTGCCTGTACTTGGCGATGTTGTGTATATGTGGACTTGTCTACCGTCCTTGTCTCCAGTGTACCACTGTGCTTTAAGATTTACCGCTGGTGGTCGCCGCCTTACCCACCATTGGGAACTGCATGCTAATGCTGGTATGCCTTCTTCGAAAGTAAGGTGCTGTACACACTGGATCACTCTGGTTTACAAGGTTCTTATTGGGTTGGTTCCTACCTATTTTTCCTCTTTCCTACAGAGAACTGCAAGCTGTTATGCCTTACGCTCAAATTACATTTTGTATTTCTCTGTTCCTCATGTTGAAATTGAACTGGGAAAGAAAGCTGTCAGTTTCTGCCCCCTCTGCTTGGAATGCCCTCCAACTGGAACTGAATCTGTCAGAACTGGTATCATTGACAGCTTTTCATTCTATCTTAAGAAAGTGACAACAGAAATCCTTTGAACAATGTTTGTGTCTTAAACCTTAAACTGTTACTGTATTAAATTTTATATTGTTATCCTAACAAAAACTCCAGCACTTTGTTCGTCCAGTTGTTTGAACTTTGTATTTTCTGGTGGCTGTTCTGGATTTGTTGTTTATCTTGTCTACTATGTCATGTGCTGCTGCCTTTCTTGGCTAGGTTACCCTTGTGAAAGAGGTTGCGATCTCAGTGGGTCTTTGATCTGGTCGTAAAAAGGTTTAATAATAAAAAATAATAACAATAAAAAATTGTGTAGTCTGTCCCCAGCTTAAGGAAAAACTCCCTGTGGTGTTCTTGAGGAAGAAACCTTAAGCAGACCAGATTCAGAGGAGTGATCCACTGCTAAGGCCATTCTAACAGTTACAACATTACAAAAAGTGCATACTGGTGCACGTCCATCTTAAGACCAAGCCAACAGAGTCCAAGGTCAGTATTATATCCCTGCCACTAACATTGGCAGGAATATAATCAGTGGCACTTCTGGCTGTCGTTGTGGAATGCAGTGTGTCGTATCAACCATCCATCATGTAGCGCAGGTCACACCTCGACCACTCATCCAGCCACAAGGAACTCAGGTTCCCCATTTATTTTTCCTTTATTTTTAGTATTCCTTCAGACGATTGGAATATTTGATTCGTAGTTTGAGTTGATGTTTTGCCAGATAAATAATTAATAATCAAGTGGTATGAATGATGCTATGATAAAGTTTCAAAGACTTCATTAAATTACATCATAAATCATTAAAAATCCATCCATCCATCCATCCATCCATCCATCCATCCATCCATCCATCCATCCATCCATCCATCCATCCATCCATCCATCCATCCATCCATCCATCCATCCATCCATCCATTTTCTTCTGCTTTATCCGGAGTCGGGTCGCGGGGGCAGCAGCTCAAGCAAAGCTGTCCAGACCTCCCGATCCACACACACCTCCCCCAGCTCCTCCGGGGGAACCCCGAGGCGTTCCCAAGCCAGCCGAGAGACATAGTCCCTCCAGCGTGTCCTGGGTCTTCCCCGGGGCCTCCTCTCAATGGGACGTGCTCAGAACACCTCTCCAGCGAGGCATCCAGGGGGCATCTGGAAAAGATGCCTGAGCCACCTCAGCTGGCTCCTTTTTGATGCGGAGGAGCAGCAGCTCGACTCTGAGCTTCTCCCGAGTGACCGAGCTCCTCACCATATCTGTAAGGGAGAGCCCAGCCACCCTGCGCAGGAAACTCATCTCGGCCGCTTGTACTCACGATCGCGTTCTTTCAGTCATGAGCCAAATCTCATGACCATAGGTGAGGGTCAGAACGTAGATCGATTGGTAAATCGAGAGCTTTGTCCCCCTACTCAGCTCTCTCTTCACCACGACGGTCCGATACAGCGACCGCATCACTGCAGACGCTGCACCGATCCGTCTGTTGATCTCACGCTCCATCCGTCCCTCACTCGTGAACAAGACCCCGAGATACTTAAACTCCTCCACTTGAGGCAAGGAATGCCTCGTTATTTGTATTATTAACGAATGCCTTGTTAAAAACCATTTTCAAGAATACCTCAAACCAGAAAGGCCAGAGAGGTGATCCAATGCTTACATTTAGAAACTAATCATTTGTTCCTAGGGTCCATGGTATTAGTCTGAAATGACATTTCTTAATTGTGCATGCATCACCCCTCTGGTGCCCTGCATTTTTACTTGAAGATTAAAAAACCCTCACATTTTAAAATAATTGTATGAAAATGTCAATTTTTTTTAGTTATTGTTTTTATTTTATGTATTTTTTATATTCACTGCTGCTCATAATTCATTATTATTTGGTCATCTTGCCCATTTCTTCACTAGATTACTGTAAATATTCTTACTGGTTTTTGACTGTATGCACAGAACCATTTCCTGTCATTTAATTTCCATTTAATCCGTGTCTCTATGCAGTTACGGGAAACACGCGTCCATTGTGTATATCGTATGTCTGGTTTACAAATCACAAGAAAAGCCCAGAATTAGCGAGTTATCCAGTATATCTTCCACCTGAAACCTATTAAATTTGTTCTGTTTTAAAACAATCTCTTTAAAGAAAGCCATTTAAATATTTTAGTGCCACACACTGAACATGGCTCTGCAAGAGGCAATGTCCCAAATTCTAAAACAAAGATGCTTTTAACTGTCTGCTGATTATAGGGTCAGACCTCCAAATGGATGGCGTGAGCACGTTTCTGCAAAGACATCCAGGGAATGAGAGACAGTCTAGAGATAATCCCATTAGTCTTTTATCATGTGACATCCTGACCAAAGAGAGTCGATCATGAAACAATGACACTGGTGACAGTTAAATGCACAAGGCAGCTCATCAGGCTGTGATTTATGGTGTTACTCTCTTTGGAAGGAGGAAGAACAGAGCAGCTGATCTACAGTGACGGCAGATTCAATCAGTCACGCTTATTGTATAAAATAAAGCCATTTCATTGAGACATTTTAGCATAACAAATCGAAAATGCATTTTGTCTCATATGTACACTCAGGTCAGTTCTGGAAGCATGTGCTGGTGTCGCACATTGCTGCAACCACAACACTACTGAACCATGTGGAGTCCTGGATGGCACTGGCAACCACCCAGGCAGACAACTGGTCCATCCCCACATCACCAAAGAACAAAATTTGAGGGAAATAACCCTTTTGTTTACATAGAAGTCTTAGATCGAAAACAAGTTTTGCATTTGTAGTTATATAGTATACAAATAATGAATGTTTATGAGTTCAATAGTACGAATATTTCACCGAATTAAATATTCATTCCATTGAAAGAATGTAAGAACATTCATCATTTGTTTTATATAACGGCTAAAATAGATCCTTGTCATTTGGTATTTTATTAATTTATGAACAACAGAAAAGGGACTTACATTTTGGTGTTCCACTGTTGCTAAAGTCCAAATTGTGATGTGTAGTCCAGTGATGCTGTGCACTGACTTCGGACTTCCATAAAAAAAAGACTTTGTGTAGTTCCTCAGTCCAGCCAAAAATCTGCGCTATATGTATGTGTACTACCAAAAAAGATTGTGTACATCCTCAGTGCAGCAAAAAAAAAAAAAAAAAAAAAAAATGTGATTAAAAAATCACATAATAAATTTGTCCAGCTTTTCAGTCTTTCTTCCTGCTAACAGCCTCCAGACAGCGCAGTGGATTTGTTTTGTGTGTGTGTGTGTGTGTGTTACAAGAATTAGCAGCGTCAGTTAGCTCAATCAGATCATCATGTTGTTGTCCTCCGCACGTGCATGCACACACATGCAACCTGGCAGTGGATTTATTTTGGTGTGTGTATGTGTGTGTGTTACAAGAATTAGCAGCGTCACTTAGCTCAATCAAATTATGTCTCCGTAGTGTCGTTGTCCCCGTGCACGGCCAGGTCAGCACTTGTGCGTGCGTATACTACCAAAAAAAAAAACACTGTGTACATCCCCATTGCAGTGAAAAAAAAATCACATCAGAAATGAGTCTTTGGAAATTATCTTTTCATTCCAACTTCCTGACAACAGTGTCCAGACAGCATAGTGGATTTGTTTTGTGTGCGTGCTGTGTGTGTGCTCGTGCATGAGCACGTGGGCACGTGTGTATGCGCATGTGTGATGCACGCGCATCAGTCGTCGAACACAGGCACGCGTGCACGAGAACGACGTGCGTGCATGTGTTTGTGTGCGCACGTGCAGAGTGCAATGGTACCAAACGTATGGAACCAAATTTGCACTCTAAATGGAACCAAACTGCACTCTAAATGCAGTGCAACATAAATGGGATGAATTTGTGACATACAAAGCACCAATCATATGACAAGGATCCACCGAATTAAATATTTGTTCCATTGAAAGAATGGAAAAACATTCATGATTTGTTTTATATAACAGCAAAATAGATCCTTGTCATTTGATATTTTATTAATTTATAAACAACAGAAAAGGGATTTACATTTTGGTGTTACTCACTGGTGCTTAACAGTCCAACACGAACTTTAAATAGGAGTCCCAACATTGTTGTCAGTAGTCCGTGATGCCGTCCACTGACTTTGTGTTCAGACTGCAGTCTGCTTTCCTCACTCCAGTGAAAAATTGCATCAGAAATGTGTCCAGCTTCTCATCCTAACAGCTCTTCATGCCAACAGACGGCTTATGGCGTGGTGGATTTGTTTTTGATTTGTTTTTGTGTGTGTGTGTGTGTGTGTGTGTGTGTGTTAGAAGAATTAGCAGCGTCACTTAGCTTCTTCAAATCGTCGTCCGCCATGTTTAGCTACACACCGCTCCTGGTAGTGTGAGCATGCGCGGTGGTCGAGGTGTGCAATAGCACATGTATTATAGCACCAAAATTGCACACTAAAAAAGAACTATTGCACGGTCAATGAAACACAATTACAAAATCCATGTCACGTGACATACAAGCCACACATCAAATGACAAGGATCCACTCAGCCGTTATATAATGTATTATATTGAACAGTAAGTCCCTTTAACTGCTCCCTTGTTTTCACCTAGGTTCACCACAGCAGATCCTAGGTGAGGCTGCATGTTGATTTGGCACCAGTTGCCCTTCCTGACACAACTCTTGAGTCAGGGCAGAGGACTGCACTCTAATGACTGCCCTTCAAGTTTAAAATGAAAAATCCTGACTCGCTCCAGTTAATGCACTGCATTTCTATAGCACTCTTCCGTTTGATGCAGATGCTCAAACAGTGCACTCACACACATACCTATGCCAGGTAGGTGCCATGCAAAACAACCAACTGCACACAGGCAACCAGGCCATTAAGTATCTTGCTCAAAGGCACCTCAGTGAGTTTTCCTGTCTGACAGTGAACTGAACCATGATCCTCTTGTCATCAGCCTGTTTCTCTAACCGCTAGGCCTTTGCTACCCGTCCCTCCCTAGCAACCCTGTGCTTGATCCAGAGGAATTATAGGATGCTAGAAATACTAGAAAAAATATACTGACAGACACCTTAAGTATTCTCAAGTATCACACATGAAGCAGAAAGTAAATGCTCATACTTCAGGCTACTTTGCAGTAAATATCAAACTTGCACATAAACTGCACAGTGCTGAGCCCCAAAGTCACAAAACATGTGGTCTGTAAATCTTGTGCAGACGAGATAATTCATTATTTGTGGAAACATATTATTTTGTGCTCACGAGTTATTACAGTTGTTCACAATTGCTAAGCACACATTACTTGAAACCTTCCACCTTTTCTCAGAACTGAAACCATAAACTGATGATATGCTTGTAAATTCACAGTATGTCATTTACTTGCACATATTCATAGCAATTTTCTTTAACTCTCTGAGTTTCACTCAAAAGTAAATCCATGGACAAATGTAGACAAGCATACAGTAACTGGTGAAAGTTAATGGATATTGTGTTGACAGCAATTGTGTATGTGGTTTGGGATTTCTTGTAGTCTAATATTATTGTTTATGGCAATATTGTATTTAGGGGTTTTTTTATTTTAAAGTCACATACAATAAATAAAAATTAATAAATATAACAACAACAATAATTGATTGGTATAGTGGTGGCCCCATGCGGCCATGCCTGCATTTTTGGGGCGATGTGGCACTGATGCAACTCCTCGATCATTCTTAACATATGTTACCACACACCTCATTACATCTACTCCCAGAAATCTAATGGCTTTTAAACGGTTCTTATAAAGCCCCTCAAATTCAACAAAGAACCATCAAAAACTTAAGGGATGCTTTTTCACATGCGATATAAAAAGTAAAGTCCCTTCGGCTGCTCCCTTGTTTGCACTCGGGGTCGCCACAGCAAATCCAAGGTGGATCTGCGTGTTGAATTGGCACAGGTTTTACGCCGGATGCCCTTCCTGACGCAACTCCACATTACATGGAGAAATGTGGCAGGGGTGGGATTTGAACCCGGAGCCTTCTGAACTGAAACCAAGCACATTAACCACTTGGCCACCACCCCTACTTTTCACATGCGATATGAGGTTCTTTAAAATACAAAAGGTTCTTCATTTTTCAGTTATTTGGTTGTGAAGGTCTGGGCAACAGTGTGGTGCACTTATCAAGTCATGGCTCGGATTGGCGTCTTTCTGAAGTTGTATCACCTGTGTTATGGGGCTATATCCACAAAGTGCCGGTCCTTCCCATTTAATCCTGAATAGCAAATTGGGGCATGTTTTGAAGCATCCTAGCAACTTCTTGATCAATCTTTGTTAATCTTGAACAAATCATCTGCACTAGATTTAAAATCGGGATCCAAATTTTGAACTGTTTAAATTTTTTATCTGATTCTTGAAATCGCTGATAGTACATGGTAACTTCCAGGTATCCATAGTCTTAATGGCTTCAGTCATATTCGCACGTCTTTAAAAGGGGTATTCGTGGTGTCTGCTGCACACTGATTTACCGTAGAGTGCTTTACTGTTTGTATTTCTTCATAACTGATGTAAATAAAGTCCAAGACATAATCATGGTCTTGGTAATGTTCATGTATCCATCCCCTGACTTGTCTGAAGAAAAGTGGATGTAAAAGTGTGTTATACTATATACTATATATATGTGTTATACTCAGGGTTGGGAGGGTTACTTTAAAAATGTATTCCGATACAGTTACTAGTTACCTGTTGAAAAATGTAATCAGTAACGTAATCCAAGTACCATAATATTAAAGTAATGTAATTTGATTACTTTCAATTACTCCTGGATTACTCCATTATCAAATATGCTAATACAGACAAAAGAAACTAAATAGAAATAGTCTTGACCACAAAGTACAGTTTATTAAGCAAAAATGAAACTGTTTCTTTTACATGGCATGCTCTGTTTTACTTCACATTATGAATTAAGAGCACCCACAATATTGTTTTAAACACACCCAGTGTTCACCTGCTAAATTTTCAACAAAAAATGCCAAACAAATGAAGGATAATGAAAACTCAGGCGGTGTGCGGATGAATTTTTTAATTAAAAGTGGCTTGCAGAACAATATACAAAACAAACAAAAAAAAGTCTATTACTTGTTCAGTACACATACATTTATCTTACTTTAGTCTTTCACATAACATTCGCACCATGTTTAACACATCAGTCCACTTATTGAACTTTCAAAATAAGAACAAAAGCATAATGAAAACCATTAAGTAAATACTGTCAGTAAGGAGGCGTGGTCGCCATTTTAATTCCGCGCAAGTTAGTGATTTGCGTGCATAGAAGTTCAAGAAACAGGTGGAATATGCCGGAAAGCTGCACATATTGGCAAAGCCACAAACGGAGGAACAAGGGAGACAATATTTCCTTCCATAAGTAAGTGGTTTTGGTTCTTCTTGTCACTTTGTGATATTTGGATGATAAACAGCTGTATGTCTCCTGCCGTACCTGTGTCGTCCGATGACACGGACCATTAACTCTTCACTTATGTCTAGTTGATATTTTCCACTGCTAGACCAATGTCTAGTTAAAATACTTGTCGTTAGTGATTAAAATTGTTCGACAAGACTGGGGATTTTTTTTAATTTGCACCTTAAAATAATGAGATTATAATGACCCGCGCTGTGCCGCTCACAGTCACACCCACACATAGAGATGTGTACCCACACCACTGACTTCATGAATGAAACTCGGTCAATAAAGGATAATTGTGTAAAAATATGATATATATATATATATATATATATATATATATATATATATATATATATATATATATATATATATATATATATATATATAAATGTAATGGTTTTAGGAGCCGCGCTGCGCTGAACAGCAGCTGCAGCAGGACGCCTCAGATCAGCAGCTTGAACAGCGCAGATCCGTGTAACTTTCAACACTAATATTTGGGAATGTGTGTGTGTCAGAGTAAGTTTAATACTTTCCTGACATAGTTTAATGTAATTTAATTTTACTGGCTCAATATCCAGGTCAAAATGGCATTTTAACACGTATTTTGCGAGCATTTTTCTGAGTGTGTTCAGTCGCGAATCTCCATTGAAAATGCATTAACATCCGGGTACTTCATCAATATTTTGCCCAGTTAGGAGACGTCATGTCGCTGTCCATGAAGGGACGTTTTTGTTTCAAAGAAAAAAAATTATTATATACAAATAATATCATAAAATGCATTAAAATTGTAATCCTGCGAACTAATCCCCATTTTTACTAAATGTACCTGTAATCTGAATACGTCTTTTTTTTCTGTAACTGTAGCGGAATACAGTTACCTTTTTTTTTTTTGTATCCTAATTACGTAACGCCCTTACATGTATTCCGTTACTCCCCAAGCCTGGTTATACTGAAGGGGAGACTTACTTATTCACACCATCATTTTGTCTTTTAGATTTTAATTGCTTTTAATTCATGATGTAGAGATTACTCCTTTTCATGGTGAGTTTAAGGGGCATCATTTTCAAAATTTCAAAACACAAACACAAAATGGGGGCGTCATTAAAAATCTTGCCTAGGGCAACAAATTCGATAGGGCTGGCACAGTAGACAGTAATGTTAGCTATGGCAGTTTTTGTCTCATCTTTGCTGAGATGTTCTACAACTTTTGTGTACATCTGCTGAATGGTGGATTGTGTTTGCAGGAAGCTGTTCAATCTTTTTTATTTGTGGTTTCAATCAGAATTTTATAGCAAACACTGTCACTACTTGTGTTACTTAATGAAGAATAAATGTAGATCATATATTTCAGTGTTTTTTTTTTTTTGTCTTTTATCATATGTTCATGCTTTGGATGAACCTGTAAAATGGGTTTTAAATTACATAAAGTAGCATTTAAAAAGTCTGATTTAGAATGCTCAAAGAACCATTTAGCAAAGGTTCTTTACTGAACCAATTGGGTGCACAAAGAACTTTATTAAAAGAGATTCCTTAAAGTACCCATTTTTGTTGTAGGTCTTTGGAGCTCCATTTATGGTGCCCAAAGGAACCATCTTTAATGGTTCTTTGAAGTACTTTAAAGGACCTCTTGCTGAAAGATTCTTTGTGGAACCTAATATGGTTCTTCTCTGACATCACTCTCAAGAACCTTTTTTGGTTCCAATTTGCAACATTATTATTATTATTATTGTGTATATGTTCCACACTCTGCACATAGATGTATAGCTTTCCCAAACACATATGCACAGGTACACTCATGTAACCGTTGTTCACTCAGTATACTTTTTAACTTAATTTAAAATTCTGCACATTTCTGTGATTTCTGCTATCATCACGAGCACCTCCTCTGCTGCATAGAGCGTGTTCTTTGTTTGTTTGTTTCTTTCCTCACTTTGTTGACATCCTTCTTGTTGTTACAAACATTTTTCCTCATTTGTCACTGTCATAATCTCACTTTCAGTGTTTGTCTAATGGTTATTTTGTGTGAGAGCCTTTTTTTTCCCAGGCTTCTGATTGACCAACATGGCTGTACGATTTCGATTATATCGCCGCCTGTTGCTTTGACATGCTCATGACAGCACTTGACAAAGATTTTGGATGTTCTTTTAAAATAGTACATGTGTGGATGGGATTAAAAAACAAACAAACAAAAAAGCCCCAAGGCAGAAAATCCCCCTTTTCAAAAATACCTGTGTGGACTTACCCTCATAGAAGACTGATATCTACAGATAAGGGGAAATAATACAAACATCATTTACATCCATCCTGCCTGTATTTTGTTTTCCATTCTGTTGTTGATATTGCAGATAAGATAAGATAAGATCAACTTTACTTATCCCAAAGGAAATTATTTTGCCAAAGTACAGAAACAGTAAACAGCGAACAATGTTTTGCGAAATGACTGGAAGACATTTGTGCAAGATGTTTGACAATATTGCAAATAACTCTGAATAACTTTTATTCGTCCTGCAGAAGGGGGGAGAATTATACAGTCTGATTGCCACAGGTAGGAAAAACCTCCTGTGGTGTTCTGTGATGCACCTCGGTGGTCTCAGTTTATGACTGAAGGTGCTCTGACAGGACGTCAGTGTGGCATGTAGGGGGTGGGAGGTGTTGTCCAGGATGCTGAGCGGCTTCCTCAGCATCCTCCTCTCTGACATCTCCACTACGGACTGGTGGGATTGGTCCAAATATGCACTGTACTAATATGACAGTAAAAAACAAAAAAGTCATCATTAAAAATGATACATTTTTGATGTGCCACCTCAGCCATCATCTTTGATACACTGTGAAAAAACTATGAATTTCTGAAGAATACTTTCTGGTAATGTCCTGTCTCCTCTAACGCTTCACCCAAGTGCATCTCTTTGCCTAAATCGAATGCAGAGATCAGAGATAATCCATCTGGATCACAAACAACTTAATGTGGTGTGCTACGTGTACGAAAGGGCAACTTCCTAAAATGTTCGGACCTGATTCTCTGGACATTGTCCGGAGTTCACATAAGAAAACACCTCTAGGAACTGCAGTGTCAATCATTTTTACTTACAGCGCTTTAAGAGCGCTATGACCTTTACCTGGTGCTCTGCGTAACAACACATTAATTATAGACAATGGTAACATGTCAGAGCGGCTGAGTGGATCTGGGAAGTACGAACGTGCTGCTTCGAAAGAGAAAATCTCCACAGACTCATCAGAAGCGAACCATAGAGTATGCACGCATCTCACAAACTACCTTGAGACTGTTCAACACGCTCCAGAGCAGATGGACTTCCTTTAAAGTGCAAAACGCAGAGAGCTTATTGAGCACAAATCCTGTGGGTGTCTGACTGAGTGAAAGAGGGGAAGTTCATTCTGCACGCACAGATGCACACACACTCTGCTGAGCCACGAGGACTTTTCCCAAACAGGAGAGACGTGGGTCCCAGTGGTGGGACTGTTGCAGCAACGGCAGTGAAGATAAACCCACTGTGACCTGCATTGTATAAACATTTATTTGTGAGGTTTGGTTCTAATTTAGTCAGCTGTCTGGACAAAAACGTTCATTGAACTGATGTGCAAAATGAAGCCGTGGAGGACCCTGAAGCTCAGATCAAGTCTAACATACGATCACCCACTGAGATGATCACCGAAGGCTTCCTGGAGGCCGTGAGAATGATTCACACGCCCACTTTATTTTAGATCATTTTTAACTCTGTTTGTCTTGAGAACTGCTGTAACTGCCTTAATTGTTTGTGGTACCAGTTCAACAAGGTGCAGGAAACATTATTCAAAAATTTTGGTTCATACAGAGTAAATTTTGCAGAGTAAAATTTACTCTGCTGGGATAACATTTGGTCCCAGCCCAAACAGGGCTAAATTAACTCCATCACAGTGTAAAATCAGCTCTTACTGGAGTAGAAACACTTGATTTGACAAGACTGTAGAGCTGATTTCACTCTATAATAGAGTGTATTTAACTCTGTTTAGACTGGAAGCAAATGTTATCCCAGCAGAGTATATTTTACTCAGCAAAATTTACTGTGTACTGACATGATACAGTCACTGCAGCTCTGATAACTACTTTGCTGTGAGAGTGGGAACACCAGGAGCTGTGAGCATGTTTCTTGATGTAGAATTGGGATTGCATCACTCAGGAAGGTAGCAATGCTTGTGTCTGGATTATGTACCGTAAAGTGAATCAGAGTCCTTGACTCCCCTGGGATACCAGGACAAGACGCTAGTCCAGTGCATATTGCCTCTGTTTAAACCTGGGTGGAGTGGAACAGTGTAGATGAAGTCCAGGGACGAGCCAGATTCAAACCTAGGTATACATACTGGCAGGCCAGCTTCTTGTCTACTGAGCTACTTGCAGATGGTGGCAGCTGAAAAATGACATGATAGAATCATGCAGTTGACCCTTCATTATACTAGTAGCAACAGCCCAAATTATTGTTAGATGGCATTAATGGCAGTGTCTAGCAAATACAATGTCAATGTTGCAGCAGAAATTTTGAGTCATCAGACCAGGCAACATTTGTCCAGTGGTCCACTGTCCAATTTTAGTTAGCCCGTGCCTCCTGTAATCACAGTGTCTTGTTCTTTGCTTAAAGGAACGCCACCCAGTGGGGTCTTCTGCTGTTGTAGCCCATCTGCTTCATGGATTGATTTGTTGTGTTTTGAGAGATGCTTTTCTGTGTTGAGTTACTACTTTCCATTAGCTTGAACCAGTGGCGGCTGCTAGTCTGTCACAGAGGGGAAGCTCATTGTCAGCTTACATCATAAAATTTGTCTATTTATTTATATGTAAGTTCAAATATGCAAAATGGTCATAACAGTCCCTAGTTGCACAAGCATTTCACAGTTTATACAAGCGATGCACCATGCAGTGGCGCCAAGTTCGCTCTATTGTACAGGGAGTCCCAAACAGGAAGTGCCCAATTTTGAGTCCACAGTGAAACAGGAAATGTTCAAATGTCAAACACTTCCTGGATTGACAGATGAGATCCCATGGAATCTTGCAGGAACTCAGTGGCAAGCTCACACTCAAACAGGAAGTGCCAAATTTGCAGTCACAGTGAAACAGGAAATGTCAAATGTTGAACACTTTCTGGCATGGGTGGAGCTAGAGTGGAGGCCGGGGTTTCACTGGACTCCCCTGAAATCTTTTGCCGCATACAAATACACTTCTAAAGGCTGAATCCAAAAAGTCAATAAAAGCCTTGAGCTTAATCTTGATCCAGGACAACAGCAAATCCAGACACTCCAATTCCTCACTCCGCTTTTCAAGTGCTGCTATCAGGATTCCGTGAAGATCACATCATTGTCCGCAAACTCAACATCAGTAAAGCCCTGGTTAGACCAAATAATAACGACGAATAATGAGCCACGTAACATGAATTTTTTTTGTGCGAGTCGAATTATTCAAGAAATGTGGGAGAATAGTGGCTCTTAGAGGCAGATTATTTGGCTAACGAGGCTCATCTCTGAGTGTGACGCTAATTTCGTGAAGTTTAAAATTTAGCAAAAATAGCGTGGGGCGATTTGTGTACGAGGTACTACGAGGACAAATGAGGATTTTAGAGGCATGTTAGTGGTGAGTATGAGGCTGTTAGAGACCCATTATCTGAATACCTGGTGGCTACGAGGACAGGACAGGCTACCTGCAACAGAGCAGGTTCCACTCTGAGAAAGCCCTTGTAGTCTTTTTTAACATCAGTTTCCTGCAGTTCCTTCAGAGACATATCATATACTGTATGTTTCTCATTATTTGAATAATCACTGACATTTCTGACAAATCCATACTTGACTCATTATTCATGGATTTATTATTCAGTCTGACCAGAGTTTAAGCGATTCCTCACCAACAAAAGCACCCAAGTCACTGGTTTCCACAACTCTACCCAACACCCAGTCCATGCAAGCATTTGGCAGTGTAGGGTCCAGAGCACACCCCTGAGGAACACCAGTTTTCAATGGGAACAAACAACTCAGTCTCTGCCTCCACTTCCCACAGCACTCCCAGTATCTGTGTATAGGGATGGCTATGATGTCCAGTAACATTTTGGGGATCCCTGTTGTGTGGCTGGGGTGCCTGGCTGGCTTTTGTTTCTGTCTTCTGTTTTCTGTCTTTTGTTTTTCCTTCCAGGTGGCATGCGTTCAGGACTGAGTGGCTGTGTGGCTGAGTTATTAGGACCTCACCCTGATCACCTGAGGCTGGTCATGTGCAGCTCGTCAGGACTCACAGCTGTGGTGCATCTATATGGATTGGGGCATGGTTGCATTTAAGTCTGGAGTACACAGTGTGTATCTGCCAGAGACTCGACCTTGTGACCAGACGGGTGAGATCGACGTTTAGAGAACCATCTCATCATCATGGATGCAGAGACCATACCAGGTTTGATACCATGGTCTGTGAAAGAGGAGGGGGTGAGGTCTCACGCTCGTCAGCACACTTCCTGAGGTACTTTAGGTTTTGTGACTAACATGAGTACAGTCAGTAAATGTGGTGTCCCTCACACCTTATTATATTGAGCTGTTATGTTAGGCGTTTAATCAGCTTCCACTGCAGTGAGAATTGAACTGGGTGTTCCATGTCTGCAGGGTGGGAAGCTGATTGGTGATTAAGCCAGGAAGTGTTTGCTGTTTATGTACACCTTTGAGTGGTCTCTCTGTGTGTGGAGTGGTGGACTCACATGATGGTTTCTTCTTTCACAGACTCGGTTGGTCGCGGCCACCTGGGGGGTGTCGGCGGGGTCCTTGGGTCCGAACTGTTCTGGCTCCGGACCGTTTGTGCTGCTGGGAGCGCACCGTCTTTCCACCTTGCCAGACCGCGCACTTATTTGTTATTACTTAAGCACTCACTGTTATGTTATTAAATTCTGTTATCCTTTGAACCGTGCTCTGTTTCCTTTTTGCTGGGTCCTGTCAAACGCTGGTCGGTTCTCCGACTGCGTCCGACACATAACAGTAGTCTCTGGCCAATACATCACGGACCCAGCGGTAGCAGAGGCGGTACTGCGCTGGGAAGGCGGCAGCAGACGTCAGAAGTTATCCGGATCAGTTGCGGGTGCTCTCCGCCCGGATGGTGCGTGTCGGAGAACCCATTATTGAATAGTGATTTGAGCTCTCTTGCAGCCGTGTTCCTGTGGTGTTGCCTTATCCGTGGGTTGTTGTGGAGTGTGAATAGCAATGGTTTCGCGTCACACTTCGACCGGATGAGAGGTAAAACGGGAGCTGCATGAGTGTGTCTTTAATGGGTGAAAGCGCACGGCAGAGTTCTGTGGCACGGGTCGCTGTGCTTCCTGTTGTTACAGTTGTAGCCCCGTTTCCCCGAGTGAAGATAGCTACTGCGTCTGTTGTGTCAGCTCCGGCGTAATTTAGTTGAAGCACATTTTGGTTGTGTGTTACACGTAGCTGCGCACAGGGAAAGCAGCATGAGTTGTTTTCTCGGTTACCAAAGGGGTTTTTTATTTTTAGCACTTTGGCTCCCCCTGTTGGTGACTGAGTCACATTACCGTTATTGCTCTTAAGGTGGAACAGGTGTGTTCCATTTGTTTGAGCTTACCGGTATAAGTCACTTATTAGTTTTGTGTTGGTTCATTTTTTGTGGGGGTTTTTTGAGTTGGTTTTTTTGTGTGGGATTTTCTGCACTGTTAGTGTTCTGGGGTCGTGACCGTGCAGGCTGTCTGGAGCATAGAAAGGACCCAGGTGATTTTATGTTAGTCTGTTAGTCTTTTTTTTTTTATTTCTTTTGGTTTCACCTCCCAGGGTTTGATGGGACGGTCCTCTGGGGGGTGATGGGGGTGGGGTAATTGGGTTGTTTTTTCTTTTTTCTTTGGTTTTTTTTTTGTTTTTATTGTGCCCTCTCTTCTCCTCTGGCTCCAGCCATGTGAGCCGTAGGTTGTCGGCGTTGCTGGAGTGGTGCAGTTTGGTTATGCTGGGCGTTTCCCAGGTAACCTCTGCACCCGGGAGGGGGGGGGGGGTCAAGGTGTTGTTTTTTTTTTTTGTTGATTCCCTGTTCCACCTCCGGCTTCAGCGCTCCTTTGAGCCGTATGCCATCGGCGTAGCTGAGGTTTGGGGCAGTGGAATATCCGAACTGTTCTGGCTCCGGACCGTTTGTGCTGCTGGGAGCGCACCGTCTTTCCACCTCGCCAGACCGCACACTTATTTGTTATTACTTAAGCACTCACTGTTATGTTATTAAATTCTGTTATCCTTTGAACCGTGCTCTGTTTCCTTTTTACTGGGTCCTGTCAAACGCTGGTCGGTTCTCCGACTGCGTCCGACACATAACAATCCCATGAATTCTCAGGATGTCCCAGAGTGCAGTCCAATCAAGGGATTAGACAAAATCCCATTTTACCACACAGACAAATTCCATTTTCTGTGCAGTAACAATGTTGCAGATGTTGACATGTTTGAAAAGAAGCTGAATTTCTTTCTTCCACATCTCTGGAAATATGATTTCATGGTGCATGATGTTTGAACGAACTACCAGACTCCATCAACATGCAACTTATTGTACTTGTATAAATGTCTGCATGACGCTGTCATCTCTAGTAGAAAAGAAAAAGGCAGTTGAACAGTTTGGGAGTTAGTATTTCACAATTTCTTCTCATCCACTGATGAAGATGTTATTAGCTACATTGTTACGTCTGCCAAGGATGGAATAAAATCATCAGCGTTTATTTGTCTGTCTGTCCGTCTGTCTGTCTTTTAGCAGGATTACATCAAAACTACTCCACAGATTCTCACCAAAATTGCACCACAGATACCAGATATTAGGCCATGGAAGCACCCATGAAATTTTGGAGGTGACCTGGATCCGGATTCTGGATCAAGTTTCACTTTATACAGGCTTTGAAGGATTATGTCAAAACTACTTCATGGATTCTCACCAAATTTGCACCACGGATACATATTAGGGCATGGAAGACTCCATGAAATTTTCGAGGTGATCTGGATCCGAATCCAGATTCCGGCTCAAGATTTCATGTTGTGTGGGCCGCCAGAAGAGGAGGTACTGCTGGCCCACCACCAGAGGGCGCCCTGCCTGAAGTGCGCTGCCGCCTACAGGAACAGCCGAGGTAACAGCTGTCACTCATCAACTATGACAGCTGTCACCGATCATCTGCATCTCACCCGGGATAAAAGCAGGATGACACCTCCACCACATCGCCGAGATATCGACTTCTGTGAGAGGTAACTTTCTCTGCCAGCATTCAGTGATTTCAAGAGCTATTGTGTTGCAGCTGTCAACCAGAGGACCGGCGTGGGTCCCGTCAGATAAGTGGTTAAACAGACGCTGCACGAGTGTGTGTTAAAGGTGGAGGTGGAATTCCCACCATTATTGTTACGGGGTGTACACACACCCACACTTGACTGTCTTTGTTCTCCGCCAGCAGTACCAGATCCGACACGCTGAGAAGGTGGCCACCTGGGGACTTCGGGACTTGGTGGCTCCAGTATCCTTCGTGTTCGGTGGCGGTGGAAATCGTGTGGTTCCGGTTCATCTCCAGACGTGCATCTCCTATCGTCGAGCCTGCCCACACGACACCTTCATTAATTGACTTGTATTTATTCTGTAATCTGCTGTGTGTGGTTGTGACATTCACAACAGTAAAGTGTTCAAATTTAACTCCCTCTATTGTCCGTTCATTTACGCCCCCTGTTGTGGGTCCGTGTCACTACACTTTCCCAACATTTCACTTTATACAGGCTTTGAAGGATTACGTCAAAACTACTTCATGGATTCTCACCAAAATTGCACCACAGATACTAGATGCTAGGCCATGGAAGAACCATTAAATTTTGGAGGTGATCTGGATTGGAATCCAGATTCTGGATCAAGATTTCACTCTATATATAGGCTTTGAAGGATTACTCTTAGCAGGATTACGTCAAAACTACTTCAGGGATTCTCACCAAATTTTCACCACGGATACATATTAGGGCATGGAAGACTCCATTAAATTTTGGAGGTGATGCAGATCCGAATCCAGATTCTGAATCAAGATTTCACTTTGTATAGGCTTTGAAGGATTACGTCAAAATTACTTCATGGATTCTCACCAAAATTGCACCACAGATACTAGATACTAGGCCATGGAAGAACCCATTAAATTTTGGAGGTGATCTGGATCGGAATCCAGATTCTGGATCAAGATTTCACTTTATATAGGCTTTGAAGGATTACTCTTAGCGGGATTACGTCAAAACTACTTCAGGGATTCTTACCAAATTTTCACCACAGATACATATTAGGGCATGGAAGACTCCATTAAATTTTGGAGGTGATCCAGATCTGAATCCAGATTCTGGATCAAGATTTCACTTTGTATAGGCTTTGAAGGATTACGTCAAAATTACTTCATGGATTCTCACCAAAATTGCACCACAGATACTAGATACTAGGCCATGGAAGAACCCATTAAATTTTGGAGGTGATCTGGATCGGAATCCAGATTCTGGATCAAGATTTCACTTTATATAGGCTTTGAAGGATTACTCTTAGCGGGATTACGTCAAAACTACTTCAGGGATTCTTACCACATTTTCACCACGGATACATATTAGGGCATGGAAGACTCCATTAAATTTTGGAGGTGATCCAGATCCGAATCCAGATTCTGGATCAAGATTTCACTTTGTATAGGCTTTGAAGGATTACGTCAAAATTACTTCATGGATTCTCGCCAAAATTGCACCACAGATACTAGATACTAGGCCATGGAAGAACCCATTAAATTTTGGAGGTGATTTGGATCAAGGACTGGCAGATGTCAGAAATCTCTGTTTGCTCTTGTTTTGTGTTGTGATTGCTTTCAAGGTGTTGTTATTCATTAAGTTAGCAGTATTTTGGCCGAAGGAGGAGTCACACACAGTTTCTGCAGCACAGTGATTAAAAAGGTCAAATTGGTCCTCTCTGCAGACACGCTTTCTCCACACACTACTAATGCCCACACGTCTGTGCCATGCTGCTGCAGACTCTCTGCAAGAGGCATCTCAGGCTGTGCTGTACAGTTTACGTCGCTATGGCAACAGGATTTCACTGGGACCCTACAATAGTTGCAGGAGGAAGGACTGACTGAACATGCATGTACAGCAGAGTTGTCACAGGTGGGCACACATGGGCTCCGACGCTCTGACACGCGGAGCTTTCTGCTGCATTCATGCAGGGAGGATGTGGAAGAAAATCAGGCTGAAAGCATGACGCGTCAGCAGCTCTCTCTCCACGGTGGGCTGTCAGACATGAACGAGGTCTCCTTCCATTACCTCTTGCTTGTATGTCGCGCTGCAGGTGAGTGTCAGGCTCTGTCTGCTGAAGCTTCATTAATATTAAAAAACTGAACCCAGCAGTAGGAGGTGAGCACAGCTGTGCCTGAGTAAGGCAGAGAGCTCTTCCAGCTGTGCAAAATGGAAAGTGAAAGTGCAGGAACTTAACTCCATGAGGCTCCCACTATCACATAAAATTCCCACGCATGCATTTTATCTGCAGCTTCATAATAAAGGAATTCAATTGGTGATGTTTTGCTGTGGATATACAAAAAGTGTCTGCACTCCTCTCTTACCTGCTGTTTTATGTTAATGAGAAGTGACACTAAAGATGTGGCAGATTTCTTGCATCAGCCCTGCCAGTCACTTTGCATTAGAAAGGATGACAGATGATAAACGAGGAAGGCAGAAAGTGGTATCTTGCTCCACTCCACATCTCCACTGTGGGACGTCACGGCATACAGTACTGGAAGCCCCAGTGCAGCAGAAGCCCAGTTTTCAGTCTGTTAGCT
This sequence comes from Thalassophryne amazonica, assembly GCF_902500255.1. NCBI lineage: Eukaryota > Metazoa > Chordata > Actinopteri > Batrachoidiformes > Batrachoididae > Thalassophryne > Thalassophryne amazonica. Next base: position 54,697,759 of record NC_047105.1, on the reverse strand, counting down.
TAGCTGAGCAACTCTTTGTTCCCAGAGAGATAATACGAGGTCTATTAGAAAAGTATCCGACCTTATTATTTTTTTCAAAAACCATATGGATTTGAATCACGTGTGATTACATCAGACATGCTTGAATCCTCGTGGGCATGCGAGAGTTTTTTCACGCCTGTCGGTTACGTCATTCGCCTGTGGGCAGTCTTTGAGTGAGGAGTCACCCACCCTCTCGTCGATTTTTTCATTGTTTAGGAATGGCTCAGAGACTGCTGCTTTGTTTGATAAAAAATTTTTCAAAAACTGTAAGGCACAACTGAGTGGACACCATTCGATAAATTCAGCTGGTTTTTGGTAACGGCTGATGAGAGATTTTAGTCTGGTAGTGTCGCTGTAAGGACGGCCCACGGCGCCTGACGGCGATCTGCGCTTCGAGGCGGCAGCGTCTCGCCGTTTCAAGTTGAAAACGTCCACATTTCAGGCTCTGTTGACCCAGTAAGTCGTCAGAGAACAGAGAACTTTCAGAAGAAGTCGGCATGAGGAGTTTATTCGGACATTCCATTGTTAACGGACATTTTGTAATGAAAGAACGTGCGGGCAGAGTCGCATGTCGGGCCGGACCCGACCGCGGGGGGTCGCGACAGGAAAAACACCTCCGTTGGAAACCTTAACGGGCAAGTTGGAACATGCCCAAGCTGTTAAACAATTTCTCAGTTACTCACTTGTTGAAAGCCATCAAAAGCCGCCTGAATTTTACAAATGGTTTTCAACACGGAGGTGTTTTTCCTGTCGCGGCGCACACAGATTCGCCGAGTCGTCACGGAAACGACTCGGCGAATTTGCGTGCACGTCTTTCATTAAAAAATGTCCTTAAACAGTGGAATGTCCGCATAAAGTCCTCATGCCGGCCTCTTCTGAATCTTCTCTGTTCTCTCACGACGTCCTGGCTGAATTAAGCCTTAAATTAGGATGTTTTCAGATCGAAACAGGCCGACGACGGCGCCTGGAATCGCTGCATGACGTCCTGCTCCGTGGGAAGTCCTTACACCGACAGAAACACCCCATAATCTCTCATCAGCCATTAAACTTTTCACCGAAAACCATCTTAATTTCTCGAATAGTGTCCACTCGGATATTCCTCACAGGTCCAGAAAAAATTTTGATAAAGCAACGCGCGCCGTCTCGAGCAGCGTGTGAAATAAAGGAATTCAGCCGAGAGGCGGGACCACATCTCACTCAAGGCCTGCCCACAGGGAAATGACGTCACAGACACGCGTGAAAAAACTCACGCATGCGCACGAGGGTTCAAGCATGATTGGTGTAATCGCACGTCATTCAAATCCATATAGTTAAAAAAAAAATAAAAGGGTCGGTTTATTATCTAATAGACCTCGTATATCTCAAACCTGGGTTTACTGTGTGTTGATATTTATTTGCTGTCCTCAGGTGATGTGTGGGTGTTCCCCCCGGGACTTTTCCAGTTGCTGAGGTCCTCAACACTGAGGCACCTGCTTGCTGGATCATGCCTAGAGAAGCACACCACATCATGGCCAAAATGGTGTAGATGTGTATGAATCCCTTATTTACTGTTCTTTGATAAAAATTCATTCGAAAGGTACCCAAAGATCCTCCAAAGAGACCAAGTACCAAAAGCATCTACTCCTTGCCTTAGGTTACTGGTTAGCACCCAGGTCTCATAACTATACAGTAAGATGTGAAGCACCAGGGCCCTCAAGACATGGACCTTCATTCTTCTGTAGATGTATAGCTGCTGAGATAAGTGAATTCTTCAGCAACTTTGATACTTTCACTGCATACATACTTCTCACGGCTGAGTCCAGGAAGTCCCTGAAAGCCTGGATCTTGGTCTTGATCCAGGACAGTTACAAACCCAAGCACTTATAGTCCTCACTCACCTTTTCAAGTGCTGCAATCGGGAATTCTATTGACTCCACAAAGATGGTAGCCTTGTCAGTAAACCTTTCTTCACTGGCAAAGGCACCTACATCGCTGTACTCCACAAGCCTACCTACCACCTAGTTTATGCAAGCATTGAACAGAAAAGGAGCCAGAACACATCCCTGTTGAACTCCAGGAGGAAAGAATTCATTTGGAAGTAGTTAGAGACTCTGCCTCTGCTCCATGCTGCAATAACAGTACCCATGTATGGGGTGGCTGTAAGGGCCAGCACCTTATTGGGAATCTCAGAAATTCTCAGGATGTCTCAGAGAGCAAGTGAATTAAACACTTTGCTAGAATCAATGTACTGCTGATAGTTGTACTTGTGTTCAATGAGTGCTCAAAGTGCTAGGATGTGGTTGATGGTTGATTTATTTGGCTTGAAGCCAAACTCTTCCAATCGGTGAGTGGCAAGTAACTGGGACTGGATCCTGTGAAGAATGATTTGTACAAGTGCATTTCTTGGCACAGAGACCAGTGAGTTGTTACAATTCAGGCGATCATCCTTTCTTTCCTTTCCTTCCTTCCTTCCAGTCAGTTAACTACAACACCAGGAGAACAGCATCTCCATCCACCTTGAGGAGATCAGCTACTACAGATCCGTGGGGTAATCCGCACCCTCAACTGTTCCATTCCAGATACTTAGTGGTTTGCAGCTGACTGTTGTCAACATTGAGCACCTCCATATTTTTCCATGATTTTGTTGTGGTTCAAGTCAGTCAAAAAGCCTCTGTGCCAGTGTGTAATACCATAATTCCTCTTCTGACATTGACCAAAAGCAGCAGTTTGCATGCAGCATTGCAGTATAGTGGATTTAGAAATTAAGGCAACAACCTGCAAAATGTTGGGAGCTTGAGCTCTTAATCACCCCCTCTGTGGGGAAACTGAAAAAATGTGAGCTCCACAGCAGTATTTAATGAGAAAAAGATGTAGATGTAGATAATCCAGCCGTCTATTAGTAAAAGAGAGAGGGGAAAAATTAATTGATTTAGTGTACTGTTTACTGGAAATTGGAAACCTTAAAAAAAAGAAAAAAAAAGCAACATTTATAGACTTGAAACACTGTTTCTAATCCTTCAAAATTATTTGTTTTATATACAAAAAAAAAAAAAAAAAAAATACAGTAAACCCAGTTCTGATTTAGACTAAGTAGACAGAAGCACAAAAATAGATTTGTTTTAAATGAATAGAAGTATTTAGGGACTGGCATCGACGGAAAATTGTCATGGTTTTAAACACAGGTCCTATTTACAGCAAAGGACAGTGGTGGTTGATCTTTATACAGACATGCTTTTAGGGCTCATTTTGAAGAACATTTTAACCTTCTATTTCATTGCCTCATATTTGTCACTGTCTTATTACAAGAAAAATATAGCAGAAGGGCATTCGGTCAGCGCGTAACGTCTCATACGCCCTATGGAGGAGCATACTCAGCAATCAGACATTCTGCCTTCAAACATTTTGCCTTTATGAAGTTATGTGAATACATCAATGCAGATTTACTGCAAATGGCAAGTCACAACAGTGGAAATATTTGGACAGTTTGGATTTAGTCAGCACGCGGAACATCCCACTATATATAATGGAGAACATCAACAAAAAGTATACAGCGGTTATACAGCATTTATGATGTCATAAGTAAATAATGTTATGGACATATATATAATGGTCTAGCTTCTCTCTCTCTCTCTCTCTCTCTCTCTCTCTCTCTCTCTCTCTCTCTCTCTCTCTCTCTCTCTCTCTCTCTCTAACTGCTTTCATTTAATCACAACAGTATGTCACAACTGACACACATCATGTTGTGTGTGAGTCTTCCTGAATGTGTTTTTAGTCCACTCTGTAGACAGTGTATATGTGTAAATGGACAAATAATAAAAAATAAACTTTTCCCCCACCATTTACTTGCAGAGAAATTCCAAGAAATTGTGGATGTGCCTGGACATGCCAGAACATGTCCCGTGAGGCTTCATCACGGCGCTGCTTTGCGCCATGCAGCATCGCCGCGACGCACGAAGCCTCCGCTCCTCTTTCCATGACAAAAACTCCTGTAACAGTGGAATGTGCCGTTCATTTCCAAACTGGACGCTGTGTTTTATCCAGGACGTCATCTGACTAGCACAGGAATTGTGAAAAGACGTGGACATCAGCACTTTTCGGCACATTGAGACAGACATGCGGAGGAATTCCGCGCGTCGCGGCGGTGCCGCATGGCGCAAAGCAACGCCGTGATGAAGCCTCACAGGACATGTTCTGGCATGTCCAGGCACATCCACAATTTCTTGGATAATCACTCGATGGAAACACCACCGACAGCTGTCTGAACGCCATCTCAAAGCCGTCCTGTGAGACCAAAACGGAGGTGGTTTTGTCTCGCTCCAGTAGCGAATCCATTGTGACGCACGAAGCCTCTGCTCAGCTTTCCATGACAAAATCTCTTGTTAAAAGTGAAATCTGCTGGAAAATGGTTGATATCCAGCTCTTGTGATAACCAGAGAAATGGCACACGATGGTCACGGATCCAGACAGCCATCCGTTTAGAAATGAAATGGTCGTTTCAGCCTGTCGATGGCGGCTTCGGCGCACCCCACAGCCGCTGGAGGCCGTCCTTAAAGCGACAGTAACAATCCTTATTCTCTACCAAGCCCGTAACATTTTCACCAAAAGCCAGATTAATTTTTCTAATGGTTTCCAGCTGCCAGTCTCTAACAGTTTCTGAAAAAATTCTGATGGAAAAAAAGCCCAAATCATTCCGCCATTTCCTGACAATGAATATCCGACAAGGGGGCTGGACCGCTCCTCACTGAAAGCCTGCTCACAGGCGAATGATGCAACCGACAGGCGTGGAAAAACTCATGCATGTGCACGAGGGCTCAAGCTTGTCTGACGCAATCACACGTGATTCAAATCCATATGGTTTTTGAAAAAAATAATAAGGTCGGATACTTTTCTAATAGACCTCGTATACAGTGAGGCAAATAAGTATTTGACCCACTGTCAATTTTGCAAGTTTTCCCACCTAAAAAGAATGGAGAGGTCTGTAATTTTTTATCGTAGGTACTTCAACTGTAAGAGGCAGAATCTAAAAATAAAAAAAATCCAAAAATCACACTGTATGATTTTTAGATAATTAATTTGCATTTTATTGCATGAAATAAATATTTGATACAACAGAAAAACAGACGTTAAAATTTGGTACAGAAACCACACACTCATCTTAAGGGTTGCGGGTGGGGGGGTGGAGCCTATCCCAGCAGTCACAGAGCGGGAGGCAGGGTACACCCTCGACAGGACACCAGTCTATCGCAGAACCACATACAGACAAACACATTCACACCCGCGCACACACCTACGGACAATTTAAAGTTTCCAATCCACCTAACCTGAGTGTTGTTGGATGTGGGAGGAAGCCAGAGCATCTGGAGAGAACTCACACAAACACTGGGAGAACACACAAACTGCACACAGAAAGGCCACAGGTGGGAATTGAACCCAAGACCTTCTCACTGTGAGGCAACAGTGCTAACCACTAATCCACTGTGCTGCCCACTACAGAAACCTTTGTTTGCAATTACAGAGGTCAGACATTTCCTGTAGTTCTTGACCAAGTTTTCACACACTGCAGCAGAGATTTTGGTCCACTCCTCCATACAGATCTTCTCCAGATCTTTCAGGTTTTGAGTTTCAGATTTTCTATTAGGTTCAGGTTCTGGAGACTGGCCAGGCCACTCCAGAACCTTGAAATGCTTCTTATGGAGCCACTCCTTAGTTGCCCTGGCTGTATGTTTTGGGTCTTTGTCATGTTGGAAGACCCAGTCACAACCCATCTTCAATGCTCTTACTGAAGGAAGGAGGTTGTTTGCCAAAATCTTGTGATGCATGACCCCATCCATCCTCCCTTTAATACGGTGCAGTCGTCAAATCAAAATCAAATCAACTTTATTTATATAGTGCCAAATCACAACAAACAGTTGCCCCAAGGGGACAGGATTATCGTCCTGTCCCTTTGCAGAAAAGCACCCCCAAAAATGATGTTTCCACCCCCATGCTTCATGGTTGGGACGGTGTTCTTGGGGTTGTTCTCATCCTCTAAACACAGCGAGTGGAGTTGATAGCAAAAATCTTCATTTTGGTTTCATCTGACCACATGGCTTTCCCATGTCTCCTCTGGATCATCCAGATGGTCACTAGTGAAGTTCAAACAGGCCTGGAGGAGAACTCTTGACTGGAGTAACTACGTATGGAAAATGAATGAATGCAATGACTCATGAAGTCCCTGTCTGAGAAAAGTGTCCAATCGTTCACTGAAGTCATATCTTCGTATGCCCTGCGCATCCCTTCCTCCACCACACTAAACTATCTAACTATCCTAGGCCCCCGGTGGCAGCCACCCAGGCTGCCAATTAATCCATCCTCACCTCTCAAAAGTAATCACCTAAGTAATAATCTGGCTCATCCAGATGAAACATTGGCATCCTCTAGGTCTTTTCAAGCCACTGTGGTGTTCAACACTCAGACACCTGCATGCTGGGTCACGGCCAGAGAAACACACCACATGTCCAAAATGTTGTGGCTGATATTCCCTCACAATCCAAGTCATACTTTTTGTCTGAGCGCCCAAAAGTAACTGCTCATTTGACACAAAGTTATTCTAGCAACAACCAAGGGCAGTCTGAAGAGACCGAATACCAAAGACATGACATTTAGTGGTCGCGTTAGGTCAATGGTTGGAGTCCAAGTCTCACCAACAGGTGCAGTAAGAAAATATAGCAAATCTTTGTAATCCTGGTCTTAATCTTGATCCAGGACTGTCACAAACTCAGACACTAAATAATACTTTATGTGTATTATATTAACTTATATATTAAATAATACTTTGCTGTACTGTTTGCCTGCCAATGTCAGGAAAGCTACTACATTGGAATCTTTTAATGTTGACCGTAGAACATATTTATTGTCTGTTGCTTGCAATTACTTTGTGATTTTACCTCATTTCATTTTATTTTTGCTCTATAGCTTGTCTTTTATGACATGTTTGTATTTTTGTAAATTAGTATTATAATTATTATGTAGGGGTTGTGGCCAAGTGGTTAATGCACTTGGTTTCAGTGCAGAAGGTTCCCGGTTTGAATCCCACCCCTACCACATTTCTCCATGTAATGTGGAGTTGCGTCAGGAAGGGCATCCAGTGTAAAATTTGTGCAATGCTGATCCACCTTGGATTTGCTGAGGCGACCCTGAATACAAAAGGGAGCAGCCGAAGGGACTTACTTTTCATATTATAATTATTATGGTGTTTATTAACAGTTAGGAATAAAATGATCTACTTTTTGTCTCAACTCTGTGATGATCTTCCATCAAACATCTGGTGCAATAGTTTTTGTGTGTGTGTGTGTGTGTGTGTGTGTGTGTGTGTGTGTGTGTGTGTGTGTGTGTGTGTGTGTGTGTGTGTGTGTGTGTGTGTGTGTGTGTGTGTGTGTGTGTGTGTGTGTGTGTGTGTGTGTGTGTGTGTGTGTGCAGCCTCTCACTCCACAGTTATCTTCCACAGCTGACTGGTGATCTAATCTAGAATATCCAGACATACTCTGATCTATCATGTGGGAAGGTGCCCACCGCAGTATTGACTTAATGCATATTCTTATACTGAATGTAGTGTGAACTTGACTCATCCTCCTTTCCTCTTGCAGCCTACATTATAACATTTACTGGCATTCAAACTAATGTCCATTTCTTGACACATGAAGGGTTTCCACTCTCAGTAGTAATTCTGACATGTTAGTCCAAAGAGGTTGATATAAAACTGGAGTTATATGTGGAGTATTTTCTGACTGTTGTCAGGATCGGGTTGGTAAATTTATAGAGATTACTGATGCATTTTATCAGCACTTCATTAGCGGGTTCTGCAGCACCCCAGGCGTCTCAGCTCCTGATGTCTTTCATTTGAATGTAATCCACATTAGACCAGCTCACTAAATGTCATGTTTTACATACATTAACATGTTTTACTCATTATAAATGAAAATCCAAAGTAAAACAACAGAGCGTAAATGCCATTTAACATTTCCCATACATATCACTTTACATAACATTGGTTAGACAAGTACGTACTGAAGAGGTCAGGGGTCATGTCAGAATCCAATGACCCAGGTTCCGGCTGTCTCTGCGGGGACGTCCCAGTGTGGCACTCTGGGGTGGCTCATGTTGCAACAACATCCAAATGTCATAATTTTTCAGGAAAGGGAGTCTAACATGAATCCTGAGCTCCTATGACCCCCCCCCCCCACTCCCACCCCTCCCGTGACAGACACTTCAAGGCTTTTATTTCCCCCAGTGACCTGTTAATGCATGCCAACACATTCTCAGTTTGCTTAAAGATGATTCTGTGTCAAAACACATCTGCTGATTCTCAATAGAAAACAATACAGCATTGGCAAATTCCCATTTAATTCTGATGCTCATAAATCCATCGACACCTCCTGAGAGAAGTTGCTGGGCCTCACAACGGCCGAGATTACCTTTGGCCTTTATCGCTCTGCATGCATGAAGAGTGACACTCTGCATGCTGGGCAGACTCCAGCGTGGATTAAATGTGGGATATTCATATATCTGCAGGCCTGCCAAAAACTCAAACGTTGATGAGGTATATTAAACATAAACGCGTTTCCTTGCAGCCCCCTGCTCTGCTTTCTAAGTAGCCTGAATTATTTCCATCTTAAGTATTTCTTAATTTTATCAGCTCCAGATTTAGATCTTATTCAAAGAGACATTGGATTACGTCAACCAGAGTGTCAGAGATTGTTGGGAATCCTGACTGAGGCTAGCACAGCCTTGACTAGCGTGCTTGTCGAAGCAAGCTGTCCGTTCATCCTGTCCTGGGCATCGTGCCACAGGTCTATTGCTGGAGACATGAACTCTTGGGAATGTTGGGATAAACAGTAGGTCGCTGTATGTTGGTGGCTCATATTCGTTTTCTATAAAATAACAGCAGGGTTTGTTTGTTGGTTTATTAGCAGACAAACAATATTGACAAGACTTTTTTAAAAAGTGTGGTTAAAGGTTTGGTTAGTCTGTTAAGTTGGTTCGTGATGTAGCCATAAAATTTAAAATATGCAGTTTTAAAATGATAAGACAGGATGTTTTACTAATTAATATGTTTTTTCAAAAGGTTGTGAAAATGTTGGGCATTGACTTGTGTAGTTCTAGACTAGATAAAAGAGCAAAGTCAGGAAACCAGTTAAAAAACAAACAAACAAACAAATAAAATGCAACAATTGCCTCCCAGGACATTATATTTAGGAGCAAATCTGAATGAATGAATGAATGAAAACTATTTATTTCAAACATTTGATACAACAACAATTACAAGATAGATCAGTAAAGACAACAACAAAAAAGTTCCTACTGTGTACCCAACATGTCCGAAAAGGGGTAGGGTGAAGCATCAGCTTATTTATCCCTACCCCTTCTTCCCCACAACCAGTAATACCCTTTGCCACATATACACATAGATTCCTACACACCTAAACCGATATCAATATATATATATATATATATATATATATATATATATATATATATATATAATATATATATATATATATATATATCCATCAACATACATACACATATATATACATATATACACACATATACACACACATATACATATATATACATACACATATACATATATACACACATATATACACAAACATAAATATACACCTACACATACCTACTTACATACAAAATACTATATATTTACAAGCCGAAGCAAAAAACAAAAACACCCTAACCCTCATTACCCTTCCTTCTCCCTATACCTATTTCTATCTAAAGAAAGACTAAAGATAACTTAATAGCATTTTGAGATGTGGCATTTTAATAATAAATGGATACAAAATATTGTCAAAATTTTTTTGTTTTAACCTGTGGTTAGGAAGATCTGAGTCCAAATTAGGGTTGCAAAAAACAAAACAACGGCATGAAACCAAAAAAAACAAAAACCAAAAAAAAACAAAAACTACAGTGTTTTCTACGTACAGAATCACAGGTTGTGCATCACAAAAAATAAGTAAATAAACCAAATAAAAAAATACACATACAGGATTAACTGTGGATTATATTGTCATTCAGATGTTGAGTGTTAATGTGAATATGCAAACATGTAAATGTGGAAACACGCACAATGTTCAATACATCCTAGAAACTAGATCCTCAACAAAATTTCAGGACGAAATCTGAAGTGAACATATTGTGACTTAAAGCACACTGAGGATTTGAAACTGAGATTCATACTGTACTGTACAGGTGAAAAATATATAAGAAAAATATATCAAATTTCTCATCTATAAAGTGAACAGGTCTGGAAAATGTACCAAAATAGTTAAAAAGAAAATGGTTTTTAAAAAATTTTTGGGAGTTTGAAACCTGTTTAACTTTACACTGCAAAAAAGAATGGTCCAGAATGATCCAGTGAGTTACCTTGCACTTTATAACTTATGTTGTAAATCTACGTGTTTATCTCACAAGTGTGGGAACAATAGAACGTGAGCTTGGCCGGAGTATATGTTCAGCGGCGGCGGTGTTGCATTCGCTCTACCGTACTGTTGTGACGAAAACAGAGTTGAGCCAAAAGCAAAGCTCTCGATCTACTGGTCCATCTTCATTCCTGCTCTCACCTGTGGTCTTGAGAGTTGGGTCATGACTGAAGGAACTAGATCATGGATACAAACGGCCAAAATGAGTGGGTGGCTGGTGTCTCCCTTAGAGATAAGGTGAGGAGCTCGGAGTAGAGCCGCTGCTCCTTCGCATTGAAAGCAGTCAGGTGAGGTGATTTGGGCATCTGGTATGGATGCCCTCGGGGCGCCTCCCTAGGGAGGAGGCATGTCCAGCTGGGAGGAGATTATATCTTCACAATGGCCTGGAACACCTCGGTATCCCCCCGTCAGAGGTGGTTAATGTGGCCTGGGAAAAGGAACTTTGGGGTCCGCTACTGTTGCCTCCATAACTCAATCCCAGAGAAGCAGTTACAGATGTATGTAATACTATCAAATGTGTTACATTAGCCAAAACCATTTTCCAACACATACAAATGGATAGGTGAAATGAAATATAAACATTTTGCCCAACCTTTCCTGAGTCCCATTAAATTCACTTCATTCTGGTCCGTTGGGGAGGTGATGGTCTAGTGGTTAAGCATTGGACTTGAGACCAGAGGAGGCCCAAGTGAGCGCCTTGCATGGCAGCACCCTGACATCAGTGTGTGAGTGTGTTTGTGTGAATGGGAGGCATAATTATAAAGTGGTTTGAGTGTTTGATGCAGATGGAAAAGTGCTATATAAATGCAGTCCATTTACCATTTACGCTATTAAAATCCACTTGATGATATTTGTACTCTCTATGTGCCAGATAATGAATCACAGCCCATAACAAGACACAGCATGGTACATATTTGTGGACTTTTGTCAAGCAGAAAGTGTGATTTGTTGAACATTTAATAATAATAATACTATGAGGTCTGTTAGAAAAGTATCCGACCTTTTTATTTTTTTCAAAAACCTGATGGATATGAATCACGTGTGCTTGCATGAGCCAACCTTGAACCTTCGTGCGCATGCGTGAGTTTTTTCACGCCTGTCGATTGCGTCATTTGCTTGTAAGCAGCCTTTGTGTGAGAATGGGTGGAGTCTCTCATCATTTTTTTCTTTGCAAGGAAAATGGCGGAACAACTGGAGCACCGCAACTGCATCAAATTTTGCCAGAAACTGGGCGACAGCCAGGTGGAAACCATTCGGATTATTCAGAGGGCGTTCGGTGACGATCCTCTGGGCATCACACAGATTAAGGAGCGGTACAACCGGGTTAAAGACGTCCGCACAACGGTGGAGAGCGAGCCACACTCCGGGCGGCCATCAACATGCTGAAATGAGCAGATCATTTCCAAAGTGAACGCTGTGGTGATGTGGGACCGTCGTGTGACTATCTGAGAAATTGTGGAAGAGGTGGACATCAGCACTTTTTCGGCACATTCCACTGTGACAGAAGATTTGGCCTGAAAAGAGTTGCAGCAAAATTCATCGGCACAAAGCTGATGACGGAGCAAAAGTGCCACTGTGCTGAATTCTCACAGGACATGCTGGACTCCGAAAAATGATGCCCACCTCTTCCACCATTTGGAAGATTCAGACGGCTTTCGGTGGCTTTTCAGTCATGTGACTATCCGAGAAATTGTGGAAGAGGTGAGCATGTCACAACATGTCCTGTGAGGCTTCAACACGGTGGCGCTTTTGCTCTGTCATCAACTTCGTGCCGAAGCCATCGGCATGAATTTCGCTGCAACTCTTTTCAGGCCAAATCTTCTGTCATAGTGGAATGTGCTGAAAAAGTGCTGATGTCCACCTCTTCCGCAATTTCTCGGATAGTCACACGACGGTCCCACATCACCACAGACTTTGGAAATGATCTGGTCATTTCAGCATGTTGATGCCGCCCGGAGCGCGGTGCACTCTCCACCGTTGTGCGGCCGTCTTTAAACCGGTTGTACCGCTCCTTAATCTGTGTGATGCCCAGAGGATCGTCACCAAAAGCCGTCTGAATAATCCGAATGGTTTCCACCTGGCTGTCGCCCAGTTTCTGGCAAAATTTGATGCAGTCGCGCTGCTCCAGTTGTTCCGCCATTTCACTGCAAAGAAAAAACGATGAGAGACTCCACCCATCCTCACACAAAGGCTGCTTACAAGCAAATGATGCAACCGACAGGCATGAAGGCAAGGTTTGCTCATGCAAGCACACGTGATTCAAATCCATCAGGTTTTTGAAAAAAATAAAAAGGTCCGATACTTTTCTAACAGACCTCGTAAAACATAAAAAATTATTCTTATTATTCTTCTTACTATTGTTATTATCATTATATTTATTATTATTTCTATCTGGCATCAAACTACAATTTCCTGGTTAGTGCATTCAAATGCTACATGAAAGAACCAACAAATAAGTTTCACATTCAGCTGCAATATTGTCGAGAAGTTCAACACAGAAGAAAATGAGGAGCCAAAATGAATTCAGTAAAAATTAATACACAGGAAAGTTAGGCGAAAGCATTTTTAAGCTTCACTCAGTTTTTTTCTTCCCTCTCTGTTTTGAAAATGCCACCAATACCTTATTTTTTTCCTTTCTACAAAAAATGATTTTCATTCACCTGTTCCATTTTGGTGTTGAGTTATTCTATTTTATTATTATAATTGTATCATTAATTATTAATTTATTATATATATATATATATATATATATATATATATATATATATATATATATATATATATATATATATATATATATATATATATATATATATATATAAACATTTTATTATTTATTATATTGTTATAACTTACAGAAATATCAAATGTGTCAACATCCTGTATGCACAGGATCATTCTCTGTCATTCATAAATTATAATCAGGCTTAGACGTAATGATACTTGACTCTCTGCGAGGTCTTTAGATTGTATACCAGGTTATTAAATGTCAGTTTTGCAGTCAACCCAACAACCTCAGACACGGGGGGAAAAGAAAGTGATACCACCTGCCTTTTGACACAGCAGGTGTCAAAAGGTGTTTTTCTTCCTTCAGGTGGGTGTGCTCACGTGTTTCTGTGATTGGCACGCCCGAGGTGAGAGTTCCGAGGCGGCTGTGGGCCACACCGGACTCACTTGGTATGCTGTGGGCTCTCTGGGGGTTTCAGTCTCTGCTAATCTCGTTGGTAGATGACTGACGTCTCGTTGTCCATCAAAGTGTGACCTGGGGCATACTTTTAATGAGATCCATTCCACATGACAGGCGCCACCTCTCCCTGTGCTGCCTGTCTGATCGCCCTCTCTGTTCTAATCACGCTGCTGACTACATACATGTGCTGTGTCTGTGTGTCTGAGCACACACGCGTGCATGGAAGGCAGAATCATCCTTGCTTACGCTCTGAAACACAGAAACGGAGGGATGATAAGACCACCAGCAAGAACTGAATGAATATGTCAAACTCAAGAGCATCCTGTCAGCTGTGTGTGACAAGCAGCAGTTTGCACGGCAGAAAAGCTCATACAGTGTTCACACATGAATAGTTACAGTTGAGTGCAGAAGTGTGCGTCCTCTTACTCTGAAATGAGAAAAAAGTAAATCAAAGACACTTTTCATCATCATAGTTTATGTCCTTTCAGCCTGCATAAATGCAACAAAAATGGACAGAGTACCGTATTTTCCACATATATGTCGCACCTATCAAAAAAACCTCTCTTGAACAGGAAAAAAAACAAAACACAAAAGTATTTAAGTCACGCCAGGTTCTAAGCTGCACTTTTTTCTTGTTTGCATCAAGTTCTTATTTGCCTCACTGTATGTATAAGCAAGTTTGAACCTGGCCTGTGATCATGACTTTTGCTTCCCCCCCCTGCACAATCAAGTCATGTGTTCTTGGCTGTGGTGTACTGTTTTCTGTAAATGTGATGAAATCCATGTTAAAAAAAGAAGAAGAAGAAAGGAATTCAAGTGGATCCAAAAGAGTTACTTGGTTGGTCTCAAAAGCAGGAAAGTGTTTAAAGTGCTGCAAAAGACTCCTGAGTACCTCAAGAGGTGCCTGTGCTATAAAAAAGGTTTGAAAAAAAAACCCATCCTTAATATATGGATGAGAGGGCATTTATTCAATAACAGAATCTGTCAACTTCATTCAGAGGCCATGTGTTAATATGGAATTCATATGTGCATCATCAGCCAAAAAAAAAAAAACAAAAACAAAAGGAGCCTCTATAAGCCTTGGCTGAACTCACTGCTTTATATCAGAAACACATCTAGGGGAGTGGTTGTGCAACTTCTGTCACACATCCTTAAAAAGATCAAGTAATTCTCAGTGACTGGAAACTTCACGTATCGATATAAGCTGACAGCGGAGAAACACATGGCATGTAGGATTCTGGGTCCGCCAGCATTTCCCAGTATCTTCAGCATTATATTATTGCACAACTTTGGAAGCTGGTTTCCGTGTGGTACGAGGCAGTGAAATAACTCTGAAGGAAGTTCTGTCCCTCAAATGACAAATGCACACACACTCACTGCACAAGCACAAAGATTTTGTTTCAGTTCACGTCATTAGAATGAACTGCTGTAAAACTTTACTGTCCCATGGAAGGACTTCTCACTGCGTGGACGATGAGGTTAGCTTACTTTGGCCAACGGCTGCTGGTGCAGCGGCTTCTGCTGACGGCTGGCTTCTTACTGCAGATGTGAATTTTGCTGGCAGCTGTCTGGTGCTAGACGCTGTGAATAGCAGGCTTGACTGTAAAACCGTCAACTTGTGGTATTGTATAACGGCTGAGTGGATCCTTGTCATTTGATTAGTGCTTTATATGTCACATGACATGGATTAATTCATCCCATTTGTGTTGCACTGAATTTAGAGTGCAAATTTTGTTCCATACATTTGGTACCATTGCATTCTGCACACACACACACACACACACACACACACACACACACACACACACACACACACACACACACACACACACACACACACACACATGCGCACAAGTGCTCATGCACGCGCGCCCACATGTGCTTGTGCACATACATGCATGTGCGCCCCCACACGTGCGCATACACACAACGCACGCATGCACACACAGAACAAATCCACTGTGCTGTCTGGAGGCTGTTAGCAGGAAGAAAGAATGAAAAGCTGGACTAATTTTTTAATTTTATTTATTTATTTTTTTGCTGCACTGAAGATGTACACAGTCTTTTTTGGTCGTACAGGCAGCACAAGTGTGCGCGTGCGCATGGGGGACAATGACAGAATGATTTGATTGAACTAACTGACGCTGCTAATTCTTGTAACACACACACACACACACACACTCACAATCCACTCCGCTGTAAGCTGTCTGGATGCATGAAGAGCTGTTCAGATGAAAAGCTGACGTGATTTTTGACTGGACTGAGGAATTACACAAAGTCTTTTTTTTTTTCTCTTTTTTTTTTATGGAAGTCTGAAGTCAGTGCACAGCATCACTGGACTACACGTTACAAATTGGACTTTAGCAGCAGTGGAACACCAAAATGTAAGTCCCTTTTCTGTTGTTTATAAATTAATAAATATCAAATGACAAGGATCTATTTTAGCCATTATATAAAACAAATAATGAATGTTTTTGCATTCTTTCAATGGAACGAATATTTAATTCAGTGAAAGCTGGAACATACCATTCAACGAGGTGAAGCTTTCACCTCATGAAATATTTGTACCAATGAACTCATAAACATTCATTATTTGTATAATATCAGTGAGGATGCTGATATATTTTTAAACCCTTCAATGAAGAAAATGAGGAAAATGGGGATAAGGTTGAGATTTGACACTAAGTCACTTTTAGAGTCAGTTGACTATTTAAATCAGTTTTACATTCAGTTAGCTACATTAGCTAGTTTCTGATTCAAGTCTTATATTCAGATAGGTTATAATTCATTTCATGTTCATATGTATTTTTTAAATTTAGATTCAGCTGGCTTTCAGTTAGCTTATATACCACAGACTGCATATACAGTAGTGTTCAGAATAATAGTAGTGCTGTGTGACTAAAAAGATTAATCCAGGTTTTGAGTATATTTCTTATTGTTGCATGGGAAACAAGGTACCAGTAGATTCAGTAGATTCTCACAAATCCAACAAGACCAAGCATTCATGATATGCACACTCTTAAGGTCAAGAGTGTGCATACTGTGTGCATTTTTACTAATAGCCCAGTTAAGAAACTAGGCTATTAGTAAAAAAAAGTAGAAAAGGGGGTGTTCACAATAATAGTAGCATCTGCTGTTGACGCTACAAACTCAAAACTATGATGTTCAAACTGCTTTTTTAGCAATCCTGTGAATCACTAAACTAGTATTTAAGAGTGATTCTTTAACTACGGGCACTATTTGCCTTGTAAATGTAATTTCCACCACACCATTGCCTTACAATATAAAGCGCCTTGGGGCAACTGTTTGTTGTGATTTAGCGCTATATACATGTGCTCTGATGTCACTGTTTATCTCCATAGAAACTACCCAAACAATCTTTCATACAAACTGTTTAAAGGGACATTACAGTGTTGTGGTGGAAATTACGGCAATAGTGTGGGACAACTACATTTTGTTTAAAAAAAATCACAACAGTTGTATGACATTGAATACCCCAATTATGTTTTGATTATTTTACTGATATTTTATTCAGAGATATTTTAAAACATTAGAAAAACGTTTCTTTACCATTCATTTTTATCATTGAAGATCAAAAGTGTGGGTGTGGAACAAGCACAAAACGGCAATATTTGCATATAATGATGCTGAAAAAAGGTGAAAAAGTCATCATAGACTACTAGAATAAATTTCTTAACACACTTTCATTGTAAAGATAACTATAAAAGTGTGAAATTTCCCCTTTTTTCTGTTTTTCATACAATATGATCAAAGGACATAATAAGTGCCCATAGTCTAAGAATCACCCTTAAATCAAATCAAATCAATTTTATTTATATAGCACCAAATCACAACAACAGTTGCCCCAAGGCGCTTTATATTGCAAGACAAAAGCCATACAATAATTGCAGAAAAACCCCAACGGTCAAAACGACCCCCTATGAGCAAGCACTTGGCGACAGTGTGAAGGAAAAACTCCCTTTTAACAGGAAGAAACCTCCAGCAGAACCAGGCTCAGGGACAGTTTAGTTGTATAACCACAGTTTTTCATGATTTCTTCACATCTGCGAGGCATTCATTTTATTGGTTTGGAACCAAGATTTTGCCCGTTTATGAGTGTGCTTGGAGTCATTGTCTTGTTGAAACACCCATTTCAAGGGCATGTCCTCTTCAGCATAAGGCAACATGACCTCTTCAAGTATTTTGACATATCCAAACTGATTCATGCTTCCTGGTATGCGATATATAGGCCCAGCACCATAGTAGGCGAAACATGCCCATATTGTGATGCTTGCACCACCATGCTTCACTGTCTTCACTGTGAACTGTGGCTTGAATTCAGAGTTTGGGGGTCGTCTCACAAACTGTCTGCGGCCCTTGGACCCAAAAAGAACAATTTTATTCTCATCAGTCCACAAAATATTCCCCCTTTTCTCTTTAGGCCAGTTGATGTGTTCTTTGGCAAATTGTAACCTCTTCTGCACATGTCTTTTATTTAACAGAGGGACTTTGCGGGGGATTCTTGCAAATAAATTAGCTTCACACAGGCGTCTTCTAACTGTCACAGCACTTACAGGTAACTCCAGACTGTCTTTGATCATCGTGGGTGAGCCTTTGCCATTCTGGTTATTCCTCTATCCATTTTGATGGTTGTTTTCCATTTTCTTCCATGCGTCTCTGTTTTTTTTTTTGTTTTTTTTTGTCCATTTTAAAGCATTGGAGATCATTGTAGATGAACAGCCTATAATTTTTTGCACCTGCGTATAGGTTTTCCCCCCTCCAATCAACTTTTTAATCAAACTACACTATTCTTCTGAACAATGTCTTGAACGTCCCATTTTCCTCAGGCTTTCAAAGAGAAAAGCATGTTCAACAGGTGCTGGCTTCATCCGTACATAGGGGACACCTGATTCACACCTGTTTGTTCCACAAAATTGACGAACTCACTGACTGAATGCCACACTACTATTATTGTGAACACCCCCTTTTCTACTTTTTTTTACTAATAGCCCAGTTTCATAGCCATAAGAGTGTGCATATCATGAATGCTTGGTCTTGTTGGATTTGTGAGAATCTACTGAATCTACTGGTACCTTGTTTCCCATGTAACAATAAGAAATATACTCAAAACCTGGATTAATCTTTTTAGTCACATAGCACTACTATTATTCTGAACACTACTGTATACAGTCAATTTCAATTTCTTTTCATTTATATAGTGTCAAATCACAACAGAGTTGCCTCAAGGTGCTTCACACAAGTAAGGTTTAACCTTACCAACCCCCAGAGTAACAGTGGTAAGGAAAAACTCCCTCTGAGGAAGAAACCTCAAGCAGACCAGACTCAAAGGGGTGACCCTCTGCTTGGGCCATGCTACAAACATAAACTACAGAACGATTCACAAAACAAATATACAGGAAATGTTGGTGCACAAGACAGGAGGGTCTCCAGCACAAATGCCACATCCATCTCTGCTGCACCTTAAACAGAGAGAAAAAAACAGAATCAGGCATCAGAAAGACAACAAATACTGTATAATTTGCCAGCATTAAGCAACAAGAAAACAGAAGAAATACTACGGTGATCGCCGGCCACTAGCCCTAAGCTTCACTAAAAGACCCAGAATTTCGGTAAAGATGAGGCCGCGGCAAGCTCCGTTTCCTAATAAAATGAATTAAAAGAGTAAAAAGCAATCAGCATTATGGTCTGTTTTAGGTTTGCTTGCCACTTATCTTAGCTGTGTCCCACTTCAGGAACTGCACCCTTCTAAGGCTGTGTCCTACAAAGATCTGACCATCAGAGATAGTGGATAGCAAACCAACATTCTGAAATGAGACGGTCTAGCGCAGAGAGCGATTGAGTCATTAAAGTTGTTCCCTGTAAACTTTGACACCTGCATGTGACAAGCTAGCCTAGTAGGCGAACCCCGTAGTTTAGTATTCATTTTTCAGTACTTATTTATACATTACTAATAAACATTACTTATTTACAGTTGTACATATCGATCCTGAAAGTGTGTAAGAGCTATTATCTGTGGGGGGAAGAAGAGACTGTGCAATGACTCACTGGATTGTTTGGGCTGCTACTCCCGTTGTATCCTTCATTTTCAGGGGAAAGAAAGCTGCATACACCAGCTGTATTCCAAGGAAATTTCAAAATTGAACAGCCTTTCGTGCCACTTATGACATATGCAACTAATGTAGCCATTGTGTTAACTTTAGTTTCAGGTAGCTTTGTGTTCAGTTTTCACAATCAATTTGCTTTTCACTGAACTTAGCTTTCCTCTGCTAACTTGCTAGGTAGCTTCTCAGTTAGCTTTATATTTTGACATCTTTAGATCCAGTTACTGCAGCTTATAATTTTTTTTTTCGTGTTCACTTTGCTTTATATTTAATTTCTTTTCTTTCTTTATCCAGGAGCTTCAAAATTTCTAAATATCTCTCGAGGTGCGCAGTTTCATCAGGGATCCACAAGGGACAATTTCATGTTTGTTAGCTTTTTTTGGGAATCCATACTGTGATCTCTTGGTCCCAAGCATCTTATCTTTTCCAGATGAGTTGCTGCCTGATGGAGTAACACAAAAACTACATGTATGAACCACTTTTTTTCTTTTCAGGCTAGTAAATTTGGATGAATCATTAAAAAAAAAAACAGGCACCTTGCTCTCATTTTTACCGGAAATTGTCACACACCAATTTTTGTGCCAAAAATCATGATGCATTGTAGGAAAATTACTGTACATTTATGGAAATGCAAAGACACTGGATTGTCATTTATCACTATGTTCTTCCATGCATAATAAAAAAGGAAATTTAATTTCCCCTACAAGACCCCAAGTGCAAATTAAATAATAAAATAAATCATAGTCTAAATTAGCAATCTAAAATAGTAATTTCAAAAATGCAATAGTTAAATTAAAGAGGACGTCAAATCTGAGATGTACATATCCAAAAAAAAAAAAAAAAAAAAAAATGCAAGAATGTCAGTATCGTATCAGTAAAATGTGACCAAAGAGCATTAGTAAAAATATGTGTCGCATTTAAAATGCAAACAGTGGGTTAAATTGAAGTTACTGGAGGAGGGCAGATGTGCTGGAAGTTTAGGAGGTTGACTGCTGTTGGAAAAAAAAAACTGTTCAAAACTGTTCTTCCGGGGGCCAGAGCAGGCGACATTGAAGGAAATTTGAAACTGCTGGCTAACGCTAAGCGTAAATTTGGTAAGATTGTAATTCACGTCGGCAGTAATGACACCCGGTTACGCCAATCGGAGATCGCTAAAATTAATATTGAATCGGTGTGTAACTTTGCAAAAACAATGTCGAACTCTGTAGTTTTCTCTGGGCCCCTCCCCAATCGGACCGGGAGTGACATGTTTAGCCGCATGTTCTCCTTGAATTGCTGGCTGTCTGGGTGGTGTCCAAAAAATTAGGTGGGCTTCATAGATAATTGGCAAAGCTTCTGGGGAAAACCTGGTCTTGTTAGGTGAGACGGCATCCATCCCACTTTGGATGGAGCAGCTGTCATTTCTAGAAATCTGGCCAATTTTCTTAAATCCTCCAAACCGTGACTATCCAGGGTTGGGACCAGGAAGCAGAGTTGTAGTCTTACACACCTCTCTGCAGCTTCTCTCCCCCTGCCATCCCCTCATTACCCCATCCCCGTAGAGACGGTGCCTGCTCCCAGACCACCAATAACCAGCAAAAATCTATTTAAGCATAAAAATTCAAAAAGAAAAAATAATATAGCACCTTCAACTGCACCACAGACTAAAACAGTTAAATGTGGTCTATTAAACATTAGATCTCTCTCTTCTAAGTCCCTGTTAGTAAATGATATAATAATGGATCAACATATTGATTTATTCTGCCTTACAGAAACCTGGTTACAGCAGGATGAATATGTTAGTTTAAATGAGTCAACACCCCCGAGTCACACTAACTGCAAGAATGCTCGTAGCACGGGCCGAGGCGGAGGATTAGCAGCAATCTTCCACTCCAGCTTATTAATTAATCAAAAACCCAGACAGAGCTTTAATTCATTTGAAAGCTTGTCTCTTAGTCTTGTCCATCCAAATTGGAAGTCCCAAAAACCAGTTTTATTTGCTGTTATCTGTCCTCCTCCTGGTCGTTACTGTGAGTTTCTCTGTGAATTTTCGGACCTTTTGTTTGACTTAGTGCTTAGCTCAGATAAGATAATTATAGTGGGCGATTTTAACATCCACACAGATGCTGAGAATGACAGCCTCAACACTGCATTTAATCTATTGTTAGACTCGATTGGCTTTGCTCAAAATGTAAATGAGTCCACCCACCACTTTAATCATACCTTAGATCTTGTTCTGACTTATGGTATGGAAATTGAAGACTTAACAGTACTCCCTGAAAACCCCCTTCTGTCTGATCATTTCTTAATAACATTTACATTTACTCTGATGGACTACCCAGTAGTGGGGAATAAGTTTCATTACAGTAGAAGTCTTTCAGAAAGCGCTGTAACTAGGTTTAAGGATATGATTCCTTCTTTATGTTCTCCAATGCCATATACCAATACAGTGCAGAGTAGCTACCTAAACTCTGTAAGTGAAATAGAGTATCTCGTCAATAGTTTTATATCCTCATTGAGGACAACTTTGGATGCTGTAGCTCCTCTGAAAAAGAGAGCTTTAAATCAGAAGTGCCTGACTCCGTGGTATAACTCACAAACTCGCAGCTTAAAGCAGATAACCTGTAAGTTGGAGAGGAAATGGCGTCTCACTAATTTAGAAGATCTTCACTTAGCCTGGAAAAAGAGTCTGTTGCTCTATAAAAAAGCCCTCCGTAAAGCTAGGACATCTTACTACTCATCACTAATTGAAGAAAATAAGAACAACCCCAGGTTTCTTTTCAGCACTGTAGCCAGGCTGACAAAGAGTCAGAGCTCTATTGAGCCGAGTATTCCTTTAACTTTAACTAGTAATGACTTCATGACTTTCTTTGCTAATAAAATTGTAACTATTAGAGGAAAAATTACTCATAACCATCCAAAAGACATATCGTTCTCTTTGGCTGCTTTCAGTGATGCCGGTATTTGGTTAGACTCTTTCTCTCCGATTGTTCTGTCTGAGTTATTTTCATTAGTTACTTCCTCCAAACCATCAACATGTCTATTAGACCCCATTACAGAGATTAGAGCATGCCATAGGTATTAAAGGCACTGCGCTGCGGTTTTTTGAATCATATTTATCTAATAGATTACAATTTGTTAATGTAAATGGGGAATCTTCTTCACAGACTAAGGTTAATTATGGAGTTCCACAAGGTTCTGTGCTAGGACCAATTTTATTCACTTTATACATGCTTCCCTTAGGCAGTATTATTAGACAGCATTGATTAAATTTTCATTGTTACGCAGATGATACTCAGCTTTATCTATCCATGAAGCCAGAGGACACACACCAATTAGCTAAACTGCAGGATTGTCTTACAGACATAAAGACATGGATGACCTGTAATTTCTTGCTTTTAAACTCAGATAAAACTGAAGTTATTGTACTTGGCCCCACAAATCTTAGAAACATGGTGTCTAACCAGATCCTTACTCTGGATGGCATTACCCTGACCTCTAGTAATACTGTGAGAAATCTTGGAGTCATTTTGATCAGGATATGTCATTCAATGCGCATATTAAACAAATATGTAGGACTGCTTTTTTGCATTTGCGCAATATCTCTAAAATTAGAAAGGTCTTGTCTCAGAGTGATGCTGAAAAACTAATTCATGCGTTTATTTCCTCTAGGCTGGACTATTGTAATTCATTATTATCAGGTTGTCCTAACAGTTCCCTGAAAAACCTTCAGTTAATTCAAAATGCTGCAGCTAGAGTGCTAACAGGGACTAGAAGGAGAGAGCATATCTCACCCATATTGGCCTCTCTTCATTGGCTTCCTGTTAATTCTAGAATAGAATTTAAAATTCTTCTTCTTACTTATAAGGTTTTGAATAATCAGGTCCCATCTTATCTTAGGGACCTCATAGTACCTTATCACCCAAATAGAGCGCTTCGCTCTCAGACTGCAGGCTTACTTGTAGTTCCTAGGGTTTGTAAGAGTAGAATGGGAGGCAGAGCCTTCAGCTTTCAGGCTCCTCTCCTCTGGAACCAGCTCCCAATTCCGATCAGGGAGACAGACGCCCTCTCTACTTTTAAGATTAGGCTTAAAACTTTCCTTTTTGCTAAAGCTTATAGTTAGGGCTGGATCAGGTGACCCTGAACCATCCCTTAGTTATGCTGCTATAGACTTAGACAGCTGGGGGGTTCCCATGATGCACTGAGTGTTTCTTTCTCTTTTTGCTGTGTATGTACCACTCTGCATTTAATCATTAGTGATTGATCTCTGCTCCCCTCCACAGCATGTCTTTTTCCTGGTTCTCTCCCTCAGCCCCAACCAGTCCCAGCAGAAGACTGCCCCTCCCTGAGTCTGGTTCTGCTGGAGGTTTCTTCCTGTTAAAAGGGAGATTTTCCTTCCCACTGTAGCCAAGTGCTTGCTCACAGGGGGTCGTTTTGACAGTTGGGGTTTTTCTGTAATTATTGTATGGCTTTGCCTTGCAATATGAAGCACCTTGGGGCAACTGTTTGTTGTGATTTGGCGCTATATAAATAAAATTGATTTGATTTGACATGCTCCTGTATCGTTATCTTGATTGCACTGGGGGAAAACCGGCTGTGGGAAGAATGAGTGGGCTCCCTGATGATGTTGGACGCTCTGCGTGCACAGCGTTGGTGATAGATCTCTGGCAGGAATGGAAGTGAATCAGCTGTTCTCACAATCCTGTTCAGTTTTCATTCAAATGCAGTGCTGTTGTACCAAGAGGTGCTGCAGTAGGTTATTTGAGTTTCAGTGGTTGCTCTGCAGAAGATGTTTAGGGCTGAAGGGGAGTCATTCCTCTCAGCTTGCAGAGGGTGTGGGGTCACTGTTGAACCCGCTCTATTACCGCAGCAGTGTTGGTGCTTGGGGGCCAAGTTGTCAGTCAGCAGGACTCCTAGAAACTTTGTGCTCTCAACCCTACCACTAGAGAACAATTGATGGTTGTTAGCTTTTCTAAAATCAACAATCTCTCTGGTTTTCTTAATGCCGAAAACAAGATGTGTGCTTTGCACATCTGCTAACTGTTCCACTTCTCTTCTGTAAGCACCATCTTCCTCATTGCTACTGTGGCCCACCATTGTGGTGTAGTCGTCTACAAATTTTATTGTGTAGCTGTTGTCAAACCTGACAGAGCAGCCATGCTTTAGGAGAGTGAATGACAAAGGACTCAGTACACAGCCCTGAGGTGAGTCTGTGTTCACTATAGCAGGTGTTGACATGTTACTGCCAACACTGTTTGCCTTCTCTGTGTCAGAAAATCCAAAAACCAGTTAAAGATGCCAGTATCCACATTCAGCATCTCAAGCTTCTCCACCAGTTACTGCAGTATGACGATCTTGAATGCACAGCTGAAATCAATGAATGATTTGATAATAAAAATAAAACATTTTTTATGAAGCACTAAGGAAAAAAAAATCAACAAAGTGCTGAACAAACTCCAGAACAACATTTAAAAAGATCCCCATATCACAGAGTAAAAGCAATCAAAACCATCAAAATAATTAAAAGAAGCTAAAACTCATCAAACTAAAGGTAGACAATAGAAAATAAATATGTTTTAAGACTAGACTTAAGAGAGTTCATGGAAGATGCCATTCGAATCCCAACAGGCAGGCTATTCGACAAGACAGGTACACGGTAGGATAAGGCTCTAACCTACCTTTTTAACCCTTGGGATGCAGAGCAAGTCCACATTCAGTGACCGCAGGGTACGTGGAGGCACATAAGGCTTAACACATTCAGTAAAATAGCTGGTACATGTCCACTTAGAGCCTTATGGGGCAGCAAGAAAACCTTGAAATCTGCAGCTTTCACTTAAACACCTCTCACATACAGCAGGCATGTGTGTTGCATAATCTTGGCAACCACTGGCATGCTGTGCTCACCGCACACTTGCCTGCACTCACCGCCAGTACCGGCGACTGTCGGCGTGTATGGCGTCATGTGTGTGGAAACTTAGTGCCGTGTAAGGGGAAAAACACGTGATGAGTGGAGTTCAATACAAGTGGTTTGGTCATGTCCAAAATACTCACCACTCCCTGGAGAGTGCCAGCATCTGTGTGGAGTTGTGTGACGTGTTTGTGAGTAGTGATGCATTTGTGGTGGATGAATGAATGAATGAATTTATTCAGCACACAGACTCAACAATAACAACTCAGAAAGAACGGGTTGGGTGGCGGGTGCTACATGGACTCCAAATGTCATGCACAGATCTTCTGTATGTGAGGGACTTTAGTTTATATTCCACCAACTTTGGATTCACTTAGTTTATATTCTGTTTCACACTCAGCTAGCTTTATATTCTGTTTACTTCAGATCCAATTGGTTTTTCATTTTTTACTTTACATTCAAATAGCTTTAGAATCTGCTAGCTGCTCATGTGGGCTTGTTCACATGTTGGCTAAGTGGGAGATCATGTCCATGCACCGTGATGTCTCTTGCTGTCAAAAGTTAAAAACTTTAAATTTTTTCCATCTACTGTTGTTTTATCTTTAACTGACAGAGAGAGATTGATTATTTAAGTGCAGCGAGTTGCCCTTTTTTAATAAAGTAAACATGAATAATTTGTATGATATTACAGAGAGTAATTAACCTCATAAAAAGTTAACTTTTTAAAGTACCATCAGCGCTTTTTCAGTACAACTCTATGCCAAATGCTAAAACTCTATTGTGCCTTCAATAAAGTAAATTATTGTCTCCACCGCAGACAACAGGAATTCTGCTATGACGACTGGTGTGATGATGGTTTTTCCAACCTCTAACATGTGAATGTAGCATTAGGTTTACTTTCTGTTAGCGTTAGATGCAGTTGACTTATATTCTGTTTGATGCTCAGTTATGCTTATATTCAGTTAATGTTTGGTTCAGTTAGCTTTTTCTTTTAACTTGTATTTTCATATCACACATACCCTATCTTTTTCTGTTTTGGTAAACATAACAAGTTTATAAGGGATTCATTTAGACAGTGGCAATTGACTTGTAATGAGCTGCATCATCAAAACTAAAACAGTGAAGGTGCTAACTGTATAATGACCTGGGCCAGGATCACCAATGACTGACCGTAGCCCTGCACCTCAGGATTGAGTGGAGGTCCTGTCCTTGTGTTGTTCTTTTGTTTCTTCTGTTTGTAATAAAACTTTTGTACAATCTGTTAAAACCTTGTAACAGTTACAATGGCCTAAGCAGTGAGTCACCCCCCTGGGTCTGGTCTGCTTGAGGTTTCTTTCTCATTAAAATTTGAGTTAAAATTTGAACCATAAGTTAAAAATGTATGCCTCTGGATGACTTAGGTGATATTGCCAGCATATCAGTATGGTGTTAAAGGAAATTATTCTTCTTCTTCTTTGTCTTTCAGCTGTTCCCGTTAGGGGTCGCCACAGCAGATCAATCATTTCCATCTCACCCTGTCCTCTGTATCTTCCTCTGTCACACCAACCACCTGCATGTCCTCTCTCAGCACATCCATGAACCTCCTCTTTGGTCTCCCTCTTCTCATCCTGCCTGGTGGCTCCATCCTCAGCATCCTTCTCCCTATATACCCTGGGTCCCTCCTCTGCACATGTCCAAACCATCTCAATCTCGCCTCTCTGACTTTGTCTCCAAACCGTCCCACCTGAGCTGTCCCTCTGATATGTTCATTCCTAATCTTGTCAGAGCGCCTCCTGTCTTTTTGTTAGTGCCACTGTCTCTAAACCATACAACATAGCTGGTCTTGCTACTGTTTTGTAAACTTTCCTCTTCACTCTTGCTGATATTCTTCGGTCACAAATCACTCCTGCCACCTTTCTCCACCCACTCCACCCTGCCTGCACTCTCTTCTTCACCTCTCTACCACACTCTCCATTACTTTGAACAGTTGACCCCAAATATTTAAACTCATCTACTTTCACCACTTCTACTCCTTGTAACTGCACTATTCCACTGGGCTCCCTCTCATTCACACACATGTACTCAGTCTTGCTTCTACTGACTTTCATTCCCCTTCTCTCCAAAGCATATCTCCACTTCTCCAGACTAGACTCAACTTGCTCTCTGCTCTCACTACAGATCACAATGTCATCTGCAAACATCATAGTCCATGGGGACTCCTGTCTGATCTCATCTGTCAACCTGTCCATCACCACTGCAAACAAGAAAGGACTCAGAGCTGATCCTTGGTGTAATCCCACCTCCACTATGAATGAGTCTGTCATTTCAACTGCGCATCTCACCGCTGTCACACTATTCTTGTACATGTCCTGCACTACCCTAACATACTTCTCCGCCACTCCAGACTTCCTCATACAATGCCACAACTCTTCTCTTGGCACCCTATCATAAGCTTTTTCTAAGTCCACAAACACACAATGTAACTCTTTCTGTCCTTCTCTGTACTTTTCCAACAGTATTCTTAGAGCAAACATTGCATCTGTAGTGCTCTTTCTCGGCATGAAACCATATTGCTGCTCACAGATCTTCACCTGTTTTCTAAGCCTAGCTTCTACTACTCTTTCCCATAACTTCATGCTGTGGCTGGTCAGCTTTATGCCTCTGTAGTTACTGCAGCTCTGCACATCACCCTTGTTCTTGAAAATAGGAACCAGCACACTTTATCTCCACTCCTCAGGCATCCTCTCACTTTCCAAGATTTTATTAAACAATCTGGTTAGAAACTCTACTGCCATCTCTCCTAGACATTTCCATGCCTCCATTGGAATGTCATCTGGACCAACTGCCTTTCCACTCTTCATCCTCTTCATAGCAGCCCTCACTTCTTCCTTGCTAATCTCTTTTACTTCCTGATTTACTCTCACCACATCGTCCAGCCTTTTCTCTCGCTCATTTTCTTTATTCATCAACTCTTCAAAATATTCCCTCCACCTTCTCAGCACACACTCCTCACTTGTCAGCACATTACCATGTGCATCTTTTACCACCCTAACCTGCTGCACATCCTTTCCAGCTCTGTCCCTTTGTCTGGCCAATCGGTACAAGTCCTTTTCTCCTTTCTTACCATCCTTGGTACCATATCTACCCATTACTTCCTCATCACTTCTGTTCCCTTCACCAACATTCCCACTGAAGTCTGCTCCTATCACCACTCTTTCATGCTTGGGCACACTCTCCACCACCTCATCTAACACACTCCAGAAATCTTCTTTCTCCTTCATCTCACAACCTTATGTGGGGCATATGCACTGATGATATTCATCATCACCCCTTCAATTTCAAACTTCACACTCATCACCCTGTCAGACCCTCGCTTAACCTCCAACACACTTTTAACATACTCTTCCTTTAAAATGACCCCAACACCATTTCTCTTCCTGTCCTCACCATGGTACAACAACTTGTACCCACCGCCGATGCTCTTGCTCTTACTTCCCTTCCACTTGGTCTCTTGCACACACAATATGTCTACCTTTCTCCTCTCCATCATATCAGCCAGCTCTCTCCCTTTACCAGTCATACTACCAACATTCAAAGTCCCCACTCTCATTTCCACCCTTCTAGTTTTCTTCTTCTCCTGCTGTTCGTGACAACGTTTTCCTCCTCTTCTTCGTCATCTTCGCCCAGCAGTAGCCCAATTTCCACCGGCACCCTGTTGGGCAATAGCACCGGTGGCGGACGTTGTTAACCCGGGCCGCGACCGATCCGGTATGGGAATTTGATTCTGAGTCTGCATAGTTGGGTTGGCTTGTTTTACGCCGGATGCCCTTCCTGACGCAACCCTCCTCATTTATCCTTGCTTGGGACCGGCACTCAGAATGTACTGGCTGCACACCCCATGTGGCTGAGTTAAAGGAAATTATTATTATTATTATTTTTTTTTTTTTTGGCCATTTCTCCTTTGTCTACAGAGGATAGAGACACTTTTCATAGAAGCAGCTGTCTTCTGTTAGCAGAGGGTAGAACTGTCCATCTGTTACAAAACTTTTAACAGGTAGGTGCTGAACTGATTTTAAATTTTAAAAATGCTTGTCGCTGTTCAGCTTTGTTTATCGGTCTAAAAGTTATCGGCCAAAAATTAATCGGAAGATAATTGGTCCGATAATGTTTTTTAAAGTTATCTAAAAAGATAATCCGATAATGAAAACATTATCTTCGATAATTATCTATCAGATTATCAGAAGTGTGCCCACCACTGGATGGCATTAACATTCTACCTCAACAAGGACAGATTTAAATCATTTTTGTCCTTTGTACAACATCTAAAAATAAGGTTCAGATTGGCAAATACCAGTGTTCTCATAGATGAACCGTGTTTTCTGCTTCTCATGGTTACCTCACTTAAGGCCCCTTCACACATAGTGCAAAGTTTGAACAACGTTTGGACAAATCCAATGAAACAATGTGAAACAATTTGAATTTGTGCACCACAAAACATTGCGCCGACGGGCAGGCGTGCATGATCCCAGGCTGAGAGCTAGTGCACGCAATGGTGCATTTTGAGCAGGAACAGTGCAAGGTGCACCACATTGTGTCACTTATGTGGAATAAATAAAAATAAAACTAAAAACAGCCGGAACCTGTGGGAGCACATCACGCTGCTTATGTGGAATAAATAAAAAAGAAAAAAAAGGCTGACTGTCCAAACGAGGTTCTGCACTTGGGGATGGTACAGTTATGACTGAAGCTACCTCTTGTTGTCCTGCTGCTGTTTGGTCTCCCCATAAATTCCCTAAGTGGTTCTGGAGCCAAATTGTGGTAGCATTTAAAAAATAATTTTAGAAAACAGAAATTGCTAAAACTGTCAAAACTCAATAAGTTATGTTTGTGGAGGATTTGACAGTGATGATGACGGATTGGTTTTCTGTCCATAATTTTGATTGCTTGATTATAAAGTGAACCAATGCGCTTTGTGGCTGAGGAAGCTGCCTGGGCCCATGCTGTCATGCAATAGGAAATTGTTGTGTGTTGGGGGGGGTTTGGCTGGACATTTTGGTGTTCTTTTCTTTTCTTTGCTCACCAGGTGGTATGCAAACTGGTTTTTTGTCTGTGGAGAAGGTGCTGGCAGAGGAGTCCTTCACCCTCATCAGTGTGATATGCAGCACCTGTGGATGATGCTCACGTGCAACCTTAAAGACTTTCAGCTGAGGCAGATAATGAGATGGCATTCTGCATTTAAGCCATGTGTGATTCGAGCAGAATTGCCGGGAACTCGACCTTGTGACGTTCGTTTGTGAGACGCTGAGGACCGCGCCTGGGTTTGACACATTGTGCCTGTGAAGGAGGACGGGTGAGGGACACATGCTGTCAGCACACATCAGAGGTGATTGATTGTCTGAATAAGTGTTAACAGTAATTTGGTATTTTGTTACGCAGTATATGTGAATATTGATGAGAATTGTGCAGCTCGCTTCTCATGGCCGTGGCGTGCGGACAGATGATCCTCCACCTGTTGTGAGAAGCTGCTCATTTACATAAAGCTTAAATTCAGACCTGAATGTGTTGCTGATAGTGTGTGTCTTTGAAGGATATTAGTTGTAGCTGTTGACTTACCTCACCTTTTCTATCCTTCGCAGAGTCGGTTTGTCGTGTCCACCTGGGGGGTGTTTGGCGGTGAACGTGAGTCCAGAAGTGCCGGGCTTTGATCCCTTTGGGCGCTGGAGAGCGTGCCGTCCTTTGCTCCGCCAGATAAACGCACTTTTTGTTTGTACACTGAGTATTGCACAAAAGGGGGAAAATAAATTGTTTTGTTTTTTCTGGAACCGCTTTCTGGTTATTTAGCGCTGGGTTCAGTCAGACGCAGGTCCGCTCCTCAACCCGCATCGGCACATAACAGGAAATATGAGAGAATATCATCCCATGCATGTACAGCAGGGCCGCCTGGTTTGGAATGAAGTGCCTGATAAGTCTAAAACAATTTATATTTCTTTGTATTGTTTCGGATATTTTCTTTATGTGTTCATCAAATTTTAGTTGCGGGTCAAGAACCAATCCTAGATATTTAATTTCATTTACTTGTTGTATTTCGCTGTTTTGGAAAACTATTTTAAAATTGTGTTCTAATTTTTGTTTTTTGATTGAACAGCACATAGACACTGTTTTAGTGAGGTTAGGGACTAATTGATTTTTGAAAAGCTACTGACTAACCTCAGCCATACATGCAGATAAAACATCTGCAGCTTGCTCTGGTGTCTTTGCGGGTGCATAAAAAACTGCATCGTCCGCGTAAAGTTGGCAGCGAACACCTGGGCAAGATAGTGGAAGGTCATTTATAAAGAGACCAAAAAGCAGTGGTCCCAGTATGGAGCCCTGAGGTATTCCCATCGAGATGTTTATCAGGAAGGATTTATCCTGGGCCACTCTCACACACTGCTCCCTATCCTGCAGGAAAGAGGTGAACCACTGCATCGCCTCAGAGGAAATGTTAAATGTGGACATTTTGGCTAAAAGGAAGCTATGATTGACTGTTTCAAATGCCTTTTTGTTCTTTGAAAGCTGCAGGAATCTGCCTCACATTAGGAAGGACATGGAAGTATTACAAAAAAAAAAAAATTAAAATCACACACCATATAAAACACTGCATTTATCAAGCGAGCAATACAAATATGATCCATCTCTTCCACTGGTGATGACCCATGGTCACAGACATACACTCATGAAATGACATGAATGAGAAGCAGTGTGCTCTGATCATGTCCACATCTATTGGTCCGGTGCATCCAGTAAACCACGCGCATGTCCTGCCGATGCGTGTCTTGTGGACAGCATGCTGCAGCACAGACACCATGTCATGTGGAACAGAGCTCTTATGGGTGACTGGATGGTCAGATGCCTGCTGTGTGCTCTGATCTGATGGTCTGTTTCAACCTCAGTGTCCACTCTGTGTGCGCACCCGCTTGCTGCCACTTGTCACCACCACGGCAAGATTTTTTTTTTCCAATTTTTGTCCACATACGTACAGCAACACACGCCTCACAGTGGACAGTCGTTAGTCCATGTCCGTCCAAACACAATAGGTGTTGTTCAGCTGGAATGTCCAGATCCACAGATTCCCACAGCTACTTCTGTCGGAAGCCTTGCCTCCTGTGAGTAGACCACACACACCCACGTGTCAGTGTGTGTGTTTGCAAAGTCATACTCGTGGGAACTTAGACAAATTTCACAGCAGTGGTTGTCTGCAGTCTGTTGTCTGTTGTCGTGGCCACACATTTTCTAAGTGCCATGTGAGTGGTGTTAGATGTTCATGCGTGTCACGTGGAATTTGTCCGGCACCTGCTGCGAGAGGGTGCAATGGGCTCGCACAGCGTACACTCTGTGTTTTAGCCACTGGTGTGCGCAAATAATTGTAGCAACAGGTGTACGAGGCGTTAGAGGCAGGTATGATACCACACATTTTGCATGAAATTCCTGCTTTGTGCACACATCAAACAAACTTCAACTTAAAAATGATACAATCACACTTATAGTGCACCATTTCTTGGTCAAAATTTAATCCAAGGAAGGTGCATTCATTGGGACTGGCAAGATTTACAATTTGTGGTTTTAAAAAAGTTAAAAGCATTTTTTTTGTAAACCTCCTGAACAAATTCACATAAGCAATTGATAATGAATTTTAGAATAGAGTTCTTTCAGCATTTCATTTTCAAAATTTGCTGCATAAACCACAAAGAGCCGCAGCTGCCATCAAAATAAATCAGCCATGATTCCAACATGAATAACTCACATCATAACCACACCGCAAACACAACTTTGGTGAAAGTGTGTAGCCGACCGGTTACTGGAGCACTGGGAAGACAGGAGACTGTGATGACATTTTTCTGGGTTTGGCTGTGGAGCCACCGTCAGTTGTGACAGCCTTCCAAAAACATTTCCACAGTTAATTAAATTGAGAACTAAGCCACAGTTTAGAATATGTGCTTGATGTGCCGTACTGTCTCCACACTACTTACTGCAGATAGCAGGATCTCTTACTGCACAATAGCTGCTGGAAATTCTGGGAGCAGATGTCTGGACAGATTTGGGCTTTTCTGCAGACCTAAAAGCTTTTCATCATTTTGGGCTTAAAAGTCACAAGGACAATGAGGCCATTGTTAAATATGTTTACCCACATTCTTCATGTTACATAGAAATGATTCCTTCTTATCAAAGTAAGACATTCTATTTGTTGCAGCTGAAACTATGTAAAGTCTGAGTCCTGAATGCTTTAATGCTGCATAAACTGTTCAGTGTGTCAGTCCTTTCAGCTCTTCTTCTGTTATACTTCTGAGCTTTTATCAAGCTGGTTTTCATTAACTTTAATTTAATGTATCAAGAATTGGACCAGAAAGGTCTGCAGAAATGATTAGCAACAAAAAACACGAAACGAAATGATTTTGTTGTTGTTGTTTTCCGGGTGGCCTCTCACTTTCATGCTCTGCCTTTCAGGAACACACAGACTGTTGTTGCACAT
The DNA here is from genome assembly GCF_902500255.1 of Thalassophryne amazonica. Lineage (NCBI taxonomy): Eukaryota > Metazoa > Chordata > Actinopteri > Batrachoidiformes > Batrachoididae > Thalassophryne > Thalassophryne amazonica. The sequence continues at coordinate 54,663,597 of NC_047105.1, read as the reverse complement.
GCACTCACACTTACAACTGTTTGGCCTCCACCGCCTCTGTGTCATTTTAAAAGTCTGCAACCACCTGTTTCACGACCTCATCAGAGCGGGTGATGACAGGAGGATGAGATGGGAGCGAGCGTGGAAGGCGCAGTGTGTGTGTGGGGCGGCTGAAGGACAAGGGACAGTCCAGTGCAGAGTTCTTTAAAAGCAGGGTAAATTAAAGACAGGTATGGTGTATGTTTAAGCCCACAAAGCTCTGAGATGGCTGCTGAGACTGAAAATAATGGATGATCACGTTGCTGACACCACAGACTTTCAGTGGGACAGTCAGCCAAGGAGGTCAGATTTTTGGCCTCGCTTACAGCTCAAACAGTGGAAAAACTACAAGGCCAATTTTAACAAACCTTGGCTGAGGGGTGAAGTATGGACCAAGGAAGAACCCATTACAGTTTGGACCATATCAAGGGCAAGATACAGGTTTCCCCCAACTCACCTCTGTCCTTAATGTGTGTCTCACTAGTAAATAAAATATCAAATTAGTTGACTATTCTAAATAAATGTAGCAGGATGAAGGTCCTGGGTCCTGATTGAAAAGACGTTCCTGCTAGCTTGGCTAACGGGGGAATTCCCCTTTGGCTGACCTGGTAGAGGGACGGTCTTTGGACCGTCCTGGCCACAGTGGTCCTTTACTCACATAAAGAAAGAATTATGAAACTATTAATGTATTGCATTTTATTTTGGTGCCATATGCCCTGAGAAATTAAGGAAACTCTCAGAAACATGAAGCTGTGAGGAATGTGGTCTTTGATGACATCATGTAGGGTAATGCCCTTCAAAGCCCTCTACTGAAATTAATGGGAAAAACTGATTTTTTTTTTTACAGTGTGAAATCAGTGTTTTTTGTGGACTTTGACAGGGAATATGTCAAAATGGTTAAAGCATGTGTTTTAGGAGCATGTAGTCACTAGTGATGTTTATTGGGTGGGTGGACAGATTTTCCAAAGATAATATTTTGAGGAGGAAAGTGGTAGTTTTTTGTTGTTGTTTGTTTTTTGAGTGCCTCTGGGGTAGACTGCAGAATTGAAGCCCAGCACAGTATGGGAATGGTCTTCAAAACATGGATCTAACCAAGCATTGATTCTGTTCTTTCCATCTATGGACACAGGTGGAGTGACTTTCAGACAGGTGGTGGTCAATGCCTGAAGTCGCATCGTGATTATGGATCAAAATGGCTTTCAGTCTGTGGTGAATGTTTCAGACACACTCTGTCTTATTTTACTTTTATCAACTTTATCAGGACTAACACAAGTTAAACAGCTGTAAGCAATGATTTATCCATTAATTTTCTTCCGCTTTATCCGTAGTCGAGTCGCGGGGGCAGCAGCTCAAGCAAAGCTGCCCAGACCTCCCGATCCACACACACCTCCCCCAGCTCCTCCGGGGGAACCCCAAGGCGTTCCCAAGCCAGCCAAGACATGTAGTCCCTCCAGCGTGTCCTGGGTCTTCCTTGGGGCCTCCTCCCAATGGGACGTGCCGGAAACACCTCTACAGCGAGGCGTCCAGGGGGCATCCGGAAAAGATGCCCAAGCCACCTCAACTGACTCCTTTCAATGATTTATAATCTGGAATAAAATTTTTGAAAGGTAGTGTTGACTGGAGTGACTTATCAGTCAATCACCATTTATTGATATAACGCTGAACAGTGGTCAGATAGTGTCCAAAGTGCTTTACAGTTAAATCAAAGAGCAAGAACTCACAAAAATAAGACAAACATACAATAGAGTTAAAAAGGCACATAAAAACAAAACATGTCACAGCACCACCAGAGATTAAAATCCACTTTAAATAAATAAGTCTTGATGTAAAAAGTGCTAGGTCAGAAATACGGAGGTAACTTGTTCGGCAGTCTGGAGCCAGCTACCGCAAAGCACAATCACCCCAGAGTTTATATTTTGACCTGGAACATCAATCAATCAATTTTTTTATATAGCGCCAAATCACAACAAACAGTTGCCCCAAGGCGCTTTATATTGTAAGGCAAGGCCATACAATAATTATGTAAAACCCCAACGGTCAAAACGACCCCCTGTGAGCAAGCACTTGGCTACAGTGGGAAGGAAAAACTCCCTTTTAACAGGAAGAAACCTCCAGCAGAACCAGGCTCAGGGAGGGGCAGTCTTCTGCTGGGACTGGTTGGGGCTGAGGGAGAGAACCAGGAAAAAGACATGCTGTGGAGGGGAGCAGAGATCGATCACTAATGATTAAATGCAGAGTGGTGCATACAGAGCAAAAAGAGAAAGAAACAGTGCATCATGGGAACCCCCCAGCAGTCTACGTCTATAGCAGCATAACTAAGGGATGGTTCAGGGTCACCTGATCCAGCACTAACTATAAGCTTTAGCAAAAAGGAAAGTTTTAAGCCTAATCTTAAAAGTAGAGAGGGTGTCTGTCTCCCTGATCTGAATTGGGAGCTGGTTCCACAGGAGAGGAGCCTGAAAGCTGAAGGCTCTGCCTCCCATTCTACTCTTACAAACCCTAGGAACTACAAGTAAGCCTGCAGTCTGAGAGCGAAGCGCTCTATTGGGGTGATATGGTACTACGAGGTCCCTAAGATAAGATGGGACCTGATTATTCAAAACCTTATAAGTAAGAAGAAGAATTTTAAATTCTATTCTAGAATTAACAGGAAGCCAATGAAGAGAGGCCAATATGGTGAGATATGCTCTCTCCTTCTAGTCCCCGTCAGTACTCTAGCTGCAGCATTTTGAATTAACTGAAGGCTTTTTAGGGAACTTTTAGGACAACCTGATAATAATGAATTACAATAGTCCAGCCTAGAGGAAATAAATGCATGAATTAGTTTTTCAGCATCACTCTGAGACAAGACCTTTCTGATTTTAGAGATATTGCATAAATGCAAAAAAGCAGTCCTACATATTTGTTTAATATGCGCTTTGAATGACATATCCTGATCAAAAATGACTCCAAGATTTCTCACAGTATTACTAGAGGTCAGGGTAATGCCATCCAGAGTAAGGATCTGGTTAGACACCATGTTTCTAAGATTTGTGGGGCCAAGTACAATAACTTCAGTTTTATCTGAGTTTAAAAGCAGGAAATTAGAGGTCATCCATGTCTTTATGTCTGTAAGACAATCCTGCAGTTTAGCTAATTGGTGTGTGTCCTCTGGCTTCATGGATAGATAAAGCTGGGTATCATCTGCGTAACAATGAAAATTTAAGCAATACCGTCTAATTTTATTTGATCAATTATTATATCATTTACCAACAGGGACTTAGAAGAGAGAGACCTAATGTTTAATAGACCACATTTAACTGTTTTAGTCTGTGGTGCAGTTGAAGGTGCTATATTATTTTTTCTTTTTGAATTTTTATGCTTAAATAGATTTTTGCTGGTTATTGGTAGTCTGGGAGCAGGCACCTTCTCTACGGGGATGGGGTAATGAGGGGATGGCAGGGGGAGAGAAGCTGCAGAGAGGTGTGTAAGACTACAACTCTGCTTCCTGGTCCCAACCCTGGATAGTCACGGTTGGAGGATTTAAGAAAATTGGCCAGATTTCTAGAAATGAGAGCTGCTCCATCCAAAGTGGGATGGATGCCGTCTCTCCTAACAAGACCAGGTTTTCCCCAGAAGCTTTGCCAATTATCTATGAAGCCCACCTCATTTTTTGGACACCACTCAGACAGCCAGCAATTCAAGGAGAACATGCAGCTAAACAGGTCACTCCCGGTCTGATTGGGGAGGGGCCCAGAGAAAACTACAGAGTCCGACATTGTTTTTGCAAAGTTACACACCGATTTAATGTTAATTTTAGTGACCTCCGATTGGCGTAACCGGGTGTCATTACTGCCGACGTGAATTACAATCTTACCAAATTTACGCTTAGCCTTAGCCAGCAGTTTCAAATTTCCTTCAATGTCGCCTGCTCTGGCCCCCGGAAGACAATTGACTATGGTTGCTGGTGTCGCTAATTTCACATTTCGCAAAACAGAGTCGCCAATAACCAGAGTTTGATCCTCGGCGGGTGTGTCGTCGAGTGGGGAAAAACGGTTAGAGATGTGAACGGGTTGGCGGTGTACACGGGGCTTCTGTTTAGGGCTACGCTTCCTCCTCACAGTCACCCAGTCAGCCCTGCTTTCCCGGCTGCTCGGGATCTGCCAGGGGGTAACTAACGGCGGCTAAGCTACCTTGGTCCGCACCGACTACAGGGGCCTGGCTAGCTGTAGAATTTTCCACGGTGCGGAGCCGAGTCTCCAATTCGCCCAGCCTGGCCTCCAAAGCAGGAGGCCGAGGAATAACTAAACATTTCACACCCAGAGCAGAAAAGTGCGGGAGAGACAGGAGAAGCCGCCATGCTAAATCGGCTAAGAGCTAGTAGCTACGCTAAGCTAGCGGATTCCTAAAAACACGCAAAGTGAATAATGTGTAAATAATTTAGAGGTGATTCAGCAGAAGGAGTGCTTTAGTTAAGGCACGTAAAGATTACACTGGGAAACAAATCGTAATCTAGATAACTAGATCAATCTAACTGCACAGATTAAACAGCTAACAGATACAGAAAAACACCGCTGTGCTCCGGAACAGGAAGTGATACAATACCGCAGTGAGAGCCAACCACCAGTAGAGGCAAACATCTGAGTAAAGCTGATCCAGATGCCCATAATGTCCTACTGTAAGTGTGGAGAGTTAAAATTTCAGACAAGTAGGAAGGTGCAAAGCCATTATGGCTTTAAAAAACAAACATTAAATTTCTTAAAAACCATTTCTAAATGAACTGGAAGCCAGTGGAGTGAGTAAAGTACAGACGAATGCTCACATCTGGAAGTGTTAGTTAAAAGATGAGTAGCAGCATTTTGCATACGTTGCAGGCGTGCAAGAGACAACTGGTTAACACCATCATAAAGTGTATTACAGTAATCAACTCTGGAGCTGATGAAAGCATGAATGGCCGTCTTAAGATCACGGAGAAAAGCCATATTTATAATGATCATATATGAATGCGTACAGTTTACTTCAGATTTGGAATAAGATTGGCTAGAGGGGGAAAAAAGGAACGTTTACTAGGAGTATGATATTAAATCAATTACTGTACAGTAACAAATATGGCTACAGTGCAACCATCCTGCACTGTGTACACCTAATCCCATCAGATCTCCAAAGTTCATCACCGTACAGTGCATCCAGAAAGTATTCACAGCGCTTCACTTTTTCCACATTTCGTTATGCTACTGCTTTATTACATAATGAATGAAATTTATTTTTTTCCCTCAAAATTATACACACAATGCTCCATAATGACAATGTGAAAACAGTTTTTTTTTTTTTTTTTGCAAAATTTATTATAAATAAAAAAATCTAAGAAATTACATGTACGTAAGTATTCACAGCCTTTGCCATGAAGCTTAAAATTTAGCTCAGGTGCATCCTTTTTCCGCTGATCATCCAACCTGACAGAACTTGAGAGGTGCTGCAAGGAGGAATGAACAAAACTGCCCAAAGATAGGTGCATCAAGCTTGTGGCATCATATTCAACAAGACCTGAGTCTGTAATTGCTGCCAAAGGTACATCAACAAAGTATTGAGCAAAGGGTGTGAATACCATTTTTTTTTTTTTTTTTTTTTTTTTTTTTTTTAATTTTGAATAAATTGCAAAATACTTTTTTCATGTTGCCATGGGGTAAGTGAGTAGAATTTTGAGATAAAAAATGAATTTACTCCATTTTGGACTAAGGCTGTAACATAGCAAAATAAGTAATAATAATGGAATAAGTGAAGCACTGTGAATACTTTCTGGACATAGTATAACAGTTTGTAATATTCAAATAACCACCCTAGCAGTCAGAGAAAAAGAGCAGAAATACAACTTAAAGGAGACCAGTTGAGAAAAAAGCATTTTTTATTTATGACTGTCCTACAAAAATCAACATTTCTCCATCCAGTCTTTCATTAGAAAACAATTCATAAAAAAAAAGAAATAAACAGAACAAAGAAACTTTGTATTTGAAGCCTTTATTGTGATGCTGTTTAAATAATTAAAGAACTAAGGGACAGTAAACTCCCTGCATTTTCTATTATCACAGTTGAATGGAGTTGATCTGCAGGAGCTGACCACATCCTAACCCAGGGAGTCATTTCCTACCCCTGCCTCACTTATGGCCAAAGACCTGCGGCTGAATGGCGATGAAGAATGACACTGACAGGCTCTGAGGAGGGCCCCACCAACAGCACTGCATGGGAACGCTCTTACACAACCCCCCCAACCAACCACAGGTAGCACAACCAGGGCACCTTCATCCACGGTCATGCTAAATATAAATCCACTGTTATTGTTTGCAATAGATATTACTGTGCAGGGAAAAAAAACAAAAAAACAAAACTATGTAACATAATACATGCAGTGTTCTGGTGGGGTCGTGGAGGAGAGAATCCACCAGACAAGCCATGGACAGGATCAGACCCTGTGGAGCCTGTTAGAAAACAGTTCTAATTCATACCAAATCATCCCACCACAGCTGCCCTCCTCACTCCTCATCCCCAAGCAGGAAACATGCAAAACGAAAAAAAAAAAAAAAAAAAGGCAGCTGTCCCATTTTCAGCAACGCAAAGCTCCAGCTGAGTCACACTCAGCTTTTGTGACAAAGGACTTGAAAAACAAATAGCAGGAGAAAAATGACAATCAGCCAAACATAGCAAGTTGTGGGATGTGAGAGAGATGCATGAGGAAAAGAACGCCTTTATTCTTTAGTTCTACGTTGGTGAAAAGGCATGCCAACCGGGAAAAGAACACTGCAGACTATAACTTTGGACTAATTCTTTTCTGTATTTATTAGCGTTACAAAGAGGTTGTTTTTGTAACCCTTAAACTGTTCAGATCGACACCACGAGCATGATGACGGGTCAAAAAAAGAAGCATTGGTTTGGTTCTGGTTCAGTTACAAGCTAAAAGTATGTGGTTTCAGTAGAACTTCCAAACAGGACAAATATACATACGAGGGCTGTCCATAAAGTATAGGTCCTTTTTATTTTTTTCAAAAACTATATGGATTTCATTCATATGTTTTTACGTCAGTCATGCTTGAACCCTCGTGCGCATGTGTGAGTTTTTCCACGCCTGTCGGTGACGTCATTCGCCTGTGAGCACTCCTTGTGGGAGGAGTCGTCCAGCCCCTCGTCGGAATTCCTTTGTCTGAGAAGTTGCTGAGAGACTGGCGCTTTGTTTGAACAAATTTTTTTCTAAACCTGTGAGACACATCGAAGTGGACATGGTTCGAAAAATTAAGCTGGTTTTCAGTGAAAATTTTAACGGCTGATGAGAGATTTTGAGGTGACACTGTCGCTTTAAGGACTTTTCACGGTGCGAGACGTCGCTCAGCGCTCTCAGGCGCCGTCATCAGCCTGTTTCAAGCTGAAAACCTCCACATTTCAGGCTCTATTGATCCAGGACGTCGTGAGAGAACAGAGAAGTTTCAGAAGAAGTCGGTTTCAGCATTTTATCCGGATATTCCACTGTTAAAGGAGATTTTTTTAATGAAAGACGTGCGGACGGGTCCGCGCGTCGGCTCGCAGCCGCCGCGACGCTCCGCCACAGGAAAAACACCTCTGTTGAAAGCCTAAAGGACAAGTTGGAACATGTCCTGCTGTTAAACAATTTCTCATATACTCACTCCACTGAAAGCCATCAAAAGCCGCCTGGATTTTACAAATGGTTATCAACACGGAAGTGTTTTTCCTGTGCCGCCGCACCGCGTCGGCTGCGTCCCGACGCGCGGACCCGTCCGCACGTCTTTCATTAAAAAAATCTCCTTTAACAGTGGAATATCCGGATAAAATGCTGAAACCGACTTCTTCTGAAACTTCTCTGTTCTCTCACGACGTCCTGGATCAATAGAGCCTGAAATGTGGAGGTTTTCAGCTTGAACAGGCTGACGACGGCGCCTGAGAGCGCTGAGCGACGTCTCGCACTGTGGGAAGTCCTTAAAGCGACAGAATCACCTCAAAATCTCTCATCAGCCGTTAAAATTTTCACTGAAAACCAGCTTAATTTTTCGAACCATGTCCACTTCGATGTGTCTCACAGGTTTAGAAAAAATTTTGATCAAACAAAGTGCCAGTCTCTCAGCAACTTCTCAGACAAAGGAATTCCGACGAGGGGCTGGACGACTCCTCCCACAAGGAGTGCTCACAGGCGAATGACGTCACCGACAGGCATGGAAAAACTCACGCATGCGCACGAGGGTTCAAGCATGTCTGACGTAAAAACATATGAATGAAATCCATATAGTTTTTGAAAAAAATAAAAAGGACCGTTGCTTTATTGACAGACCTCCTAGTCCAAATAAATTATCCACAACTAGATGTGCACTTAGTAGAGGGCATAGCCACACCAAAGCGCAACATGCCCTTTGACTATTTTAACAAATGGAACAGTACCAATAAACATGAAGACAATAAAGGCTGTGACAGCATGACATTTGACCTCAATAACCTTGACCTTCACCCAAATTACTGACCTCTGGTTGACATTGCCAGCGCATCTCTGGAATCTACCTACACTGTAAAAAGAAGCAACTTTAAAAAAAAGCCTTACAATTGGTAAAGCCTCAAAGAATTAAGTTGTTTGAACTTAAATTTGGAAGTTCGATCTAACTTCCAAACTTAAGTTCAAACAACTTAATCCATTCAGGTTTTACCAATTGCAATCTTTTTTTTTAAAGTTGGTTCAACTATTTTCTTTTTTCAGTGTAAGTGTGTGTGCCACATTTGATCCAAATTTTGTTGAAAATTAAATTCTGTGAAAAAAAAGATTTTTTAATTTTAAGGACTGTTTCATTAAACATGATGATGAAGTTGGAACAGACATACAGGTTTAGAAATACCAGTCCCATTGTGTCAGATGTCTTGGAAAACAGGACTTTCATTAGGTTTCAAATCCAGATGCCACAAGCCCCATGACTTTTGTGCATGCAACAAACCAACAATAATGTAGCCAAATTTTGCACAAACAGTCATTTTTCATAAATGCTTTTTCAAATGTTATTCACCACAGTGAACCGAGAGCTCAGTTTATTAAAATTTATTACCACGCTGATCAACAGCCAGAGTGCCCGTCCCATTCATGCTGTGCACGTTCATACCATGAGCTCATCATCGCACAAAAAGCTGTTCAGTTCTGTGCAATACTGAACCGCTTCATCCTGGATGAACACAGCTGTTCCACCATGTTTATTCATATTGGCTCCAAACTGTTTGAGTTAAACAGTTATGACTTTAACTTTTAAGGTCACCCAAGGTCAGAGTCATGTGACCAATGGAAAGGTAATATATGATTTTATATTCCTGTTTTATATGACCATAGCTGCAGCTTTAACAAAGAGCTCTCTTCCACAGCAAAATTTTGGCTCCAGTTTGTGTCACTATTCCAAAATGAAGGAAATCTGTCACTGTTGATTAAAATTGTAGACTATTATATGACCCCTTACAAACTAGTGTAACAGACACTTGCAGAGTATTGCAGGTTATTGCAAAATACACCTGAATATGTACAAGTCCCTTTACACAAGTGTTTGTGCACATGTGCGGCATACTCCTGTGTCATTCCCACACTATTCCACAAAGCTAAAATCCATCTGTTTACATCTTAAAACTGTCTTCAGTTGACGAGTGTGACATGCTTTTCCTGAGATTTATGTTAGAGGGGAGAATCAGAAGGAGAATCATTTTGTTCTTGGTTGTCTCTCAGTCATTCCACCACGTTCGGTGAAAATCAGATCAAAACTGTTCAAGTTATTTATTTTACACCCTCACAGCCAGATGGACACACACACACAAATGGTAAATGGACTGCATTTATATAGCGCTTTTCCATCTGCATCAGACGCTCAAAGCGCTTTACAATAATGCCTCATATTCACCCTGATGTCAGGCTGCTGCCATGCAAGGCGCTCACTACACACCGGGAGCAACTAGGGGATTAAGGACCTTGCCCAAGGGCTCGTAGTGATTTTCCGGTCAGGCTGGGATTTGAACCAAGGATCCTCTGGTCTCAAGCCCAACGCTTAACCACTAGACATCACCTCCCCTAAAACTAAAATCAATACCCCCTCATCTCTACTGTTGCATGTGGGTGTAATAGGGGATATAAGAGCACATAAAACAGATAAAAGCGGGTAAAGTTTAGGGCCAGGCACAGTTTTCCTGTCTGTCTGCCATCTTTGTGACGAAGGTATGGCTCTGCCAAGTGTGGCGTTATCTTTTTCCCATTTAAATGCTAATGAGCGTGCTGCCATACTAGTCAAAGCACTGTGGAAACCGTGTGAATTTTTAATATCTTATCACACCAAAAGGTAACAGCTCTCCCGGTGAGGCGGCGGGATGAGTGCATGTTCCCTCATTAAATTCTACACAAACGACGCATCCCTCAGAGAGCGCTGAAGGCCATCGTGTGGGCACGTGCGTGCGCCACGGTGTGCTCGGCTGCATGTGCACGCGTTACTCACGTGGTCATCTGTGTCTGTGTGCATGTGCAGCGTGCACCCGTTTTTTTCATTTCATCAGTAATGAACAGCTGTTAATTGCCTCCCAGTTCATGCGGTGAAGCCAGCAGACAGAGTTTAAGGTTGTCAAAGCCTGTTAGTAATTACTTTCAACGGCCGGTGGAGTCATCGATGGCAAAAAGGTTACAAGGAAATTCACTGACTGTAATGAAACTCATAGGAGACAGTGACCTTTGCTCTCAGAAAGTCTGGATTTCTATTCCCGTGGCACCTGTTTGCATTAAAATCGCCGCTGCTACTTCATTAAACGCCATTGTGTTAGTGGCTTGTTATGGAATGGATCTGCAAAACGGAGAAAGCGATGCTATTTTAATTTAAACTAATACAACGGTGCCTTCAAGTCCTGCAGGAAATAACATCTAATCTTATAAGCTGACCGTGTGTGTGTGTGTGTGTGTGTGTGTATACATGTGTGTGTTTGCTATGCACAGCCACAGTAATTAAGCAATCAACACCAAACTTGCTATGGTGACTGGGGGCACCAAGGGGGAGGTCACTGGGGCCCTTAAGATGAAAGCATAGGTGCACGAACACACACACACACACACACACACACACACACACACACACACACACACACACACGGTCAGCCTTATATCACGACCCACTCACTGGAGCCCTTATTTTCGCAGTTCATGTGGTACTCAGGTCAGGTAGCAAGCATCACATTTTACTTACTATGTAGTAGCAGCTGGCTAGGGTGCACTTTAATTACAACCCGAACGGGCCAGTGTGTGCAATGTGCCAGTTAAAGTGCACATTTTTTCAATTAAAATGTAGCTACTGTGTACGGCATGTCAGAGCATTGCAGTGATATGACACGCTATTTTTCAATTTCAATTTATTTTCATTTATATAGCACCAAATCACAACAGAGTTGCCTCAAGGCCCTTCACACAAGTAAGATCTAACCTTACTAACCCCCAGAGCAACAGTGGTAAGGAAAAACTCCATCTGAGGAAGAAACGTCAAGCAGACCAGACTCAAAGGGGTGACCCTCTGCTTGGGCCATACTACAAACATAAATTACAAAACAATTCACAAAACGAATATACAGGAAATGCAGTTGGTGCACAGGACAGGAGGGTCTCCAGCACAAATACAACTCCCATCTCTGGATGGAGCTGCACCTTAAACAGAGAGAAAAAAAATAGAATCAAGCATCAGAAAGACAAGAAATACTGTATAATTTGTTAGCATTAAACAACAAGAAACACAGGAAATACTAAGGTGATCGCCGGCCACTAGCCCTAAGTTTCACTAAAAGACCCAGAATTTAGGTAAAGTTGAGGCCGCGGCACGCTCCGTTTCCTAATAAAATAAATTAAAAGCATAAGAAGCGTAGAACTGTACTATGTCAGTATGCTAGACACACAAAAGGGAAAATAAGTGTGTCTTAAGTCTGGACATGAAAGTCTCCACAGAATCCGACTGTTTTATTGATGCAGGGAGATCATTCCACAGAACAGGGGCACGATAAGAGAAAGCTCTGTGACCTGCAGACTTCTTATTCACCCTAGGGACACTAAGTAGTCCTGCACCCTGAGAACACAGAGCCCAGGCCGGTACTATCTATGCGATCATGTTTTTGTCATCATTCACTTGAGTCTCATGAATGTCACAAATTGCTCTATGAAAATTAATGATGACAACATACACACAGTGCAATGCAGCTTCCTACACCATAACTACAGTGACATGAATTATACAATGACATGCATAAAATTGATCTCTATTACTTGTGTGTAGAATGGGTAATTCAGCTAGTTTTTTAAATAAGCATGTTCAACTTTGTCTAATTTGCATGTTTTGCATGTCTGGGGAAAAAAAAAATGCTTCACAAATATTCCATTCCATCCCCTCCAACAGCTCACATTTGTAATGCTGGCATCTTTTCCGGAGGACAAAAGTCAGATTTCTCTGCCTCTGTGGTCTGGTGCCCTGTAATAGTCATCCATGATTTCAACATCACCTTGTGAGTTTTGCTTCTTGGAGAGCTGCAGCAGAATGAGAAAAACTGGAAGGCACCAGGGACTTTAGTGAAAGCAGCAGACGCTCCTCAAAGCCAGGAATCAATAATTGCTTTCTTTTTGTCTCACGCAATTGACAGATGGTGAGGCCACCAGAGGGCGGAAGATGGGAATAATAATGTTGATTAAAAAGAAATATAGAAAACAACATCCAGCTGTTGGCTGCGGGACAAGAGGCAGAAAGCATTACTAACGATACGGCTAATGTTGGCCGGTCTGCGCACTTTGTGAATGAAGGTTGTTTGAAATGATGATTTGTGGCGTTTGTAGAAAGAGATTCTACTGTTGACTGATTTATGTGTGCCCCAAGGGGCCATGAAAGTTTTTTTTTTTTTTTTTGAAACTCTGGATGTGTACATTCTGGTGCACGGACATGTTTCACAAACATGTTTCTTTGTGTTGAGTGAATAGAAAGATCGGCCAAAATTCAGACAGACCTAAACGTCTCGCTATCGTCTGTAATGGCTTTATGAACTCGGTGCAGAGTAATTGTTTCCAAGAGCTCTTCGCTGGTATCAAAGGAAATTCAAAACTTTTCATTTCAAATACTTTCCTCTTTGCTTCTTTCCGTAGCATATCAGACTCACTTGTCACAGCAGAATAAAGTGCTAATTGTATTTCAAACCAGCTTTCAGAGCGACAAAGTGGGTTTTTGTTCACTACTTCGTTTGAACTTTGGAACAAGAAGCAGTTTGTGTTTGTGCCGCCTGTCACCAAATGAAGTCAATACAAGTTTCACATCTCATTTAAAACTGTTAAACGATCCCTTCACGCTATAGGATTCATCGTGGAAAGCATCATTATACTGTGGATACGGAAAGTCTACAAGACGGGCTTTTACACATTTTAAAAAAACTGAACAATCTGACCTCATGTCTCCTGTGTGTCTTCAGGCAAACTGTAGCTAAAATATAATTTCTTTTTCCTTTTTTTTTTTTTTTTGAAACTGTGTAACTGGGCAGTATGGTGGCTTAGTGGTTAACACTGTTGCCTCACAGCAAAAAGGTCATGGGTTCGGTTCCCACCTGTGGCCTTTCTGTGTGGAGTTTGCATGTTCTCCCCATGTTTGCATGGGTTCCCTCCGGGTGCGCCGGCTTCCTCCCACATCCAAAGACATGCAGGTTAGGTGGATTGGAAACTTTAAATTGTCCGTAGGTGTGTGTGCAGGTGTGAATGTTTGTTTGTCTGTATGTGGCCCTGTGACAGGCTGGCGTCCTGTGCAGGGTGAACCCCGCCTGATGCCCTGTGACTGCTGAAACTGGAATAAGCGTGTACAGAAAATGGATGGATGGATGGATGGATGGATGGATGGATGGATGGATGGATGGATGGATGGATGGATGGATGGATGGATGGATGGATGGATGGATGGATGGATGGATGGATGGATGGATGGACTGTCACTGGTGATGCAACAGAGTCACAAAAGCATGCAATTCATTCAGAGCTGTCATTCGTTACTTTAACGTTTCCCATAATCCCCCTGCGCTTCCCAGAATGCCCTATGGCGTCAGCAGAGTTCCAATGTCGCAAACCGAACGGTCCCCCCTAAAAGTCCCCGCTGCCTTCACTGTGCATGCGTCATTAGCCAGATTATCACCTTGTTCTGCAACACACTGCCTCCAGTTTATCATCTATCTCAGCGGACGACATCTGAAGCTTTTGTACAAAAATCATCTCCACATAAATTCAGCATTACTTCATAATAAAAGACGGAGGAAGTGATCAGAGCGCAGCGGCTACACGAGCTGCTAGCTGATGCATTTACTGCGTGTCTGTCAGTTCAAAGTGTCACAGAGTATCACCATCGTTTCTGCTTAAAACTGACTTAGAGTGATTTAAGAGCTTTTACGTTGTCATTGTTAATAATACCATTAACCCTTTGAGGATGTGGATGGCGCCGATTCAGTGTGTTCACGGACAATTATGATGATGACACGTTCTCTCAAGTGAGAGGGTTATCTAGAGGAGGTGAAGCACCTGTAATAAACTTCTGCCACGCCCCAATGTCGTCTTGTTGTCCATACTTCACAAGGTGTGTTTACATTGTGTTCTAAACCCAGAACTCTGCTGAAAGCAACCTCTCACGTGAGTCACAGACAGCGCGAAAGTCACAACCGCGAAATGGCGAATGGGTTGCTTGGTGGCTTTCCTCACTTGTCTCTTTCTTGCACAGTCTTCACCATTTAGTGCCATACTGTTTGCATTTCATAATGATTGATGTAAATGAAGTCTCAAACTGGCTTTAAAAGTGATGATTTTGTTGTGTCATACTAAAAGGTACGATTGCAACCTATTATTATGACATTGATATTTTTATTTAATTTATATCATGTTGCAGATTTGTTTTTGATGTGAGTTTCAAAGAAATAACTTAGAAATTTTAATGTAAAGCCTAGTTTTTTTTTCATTTATTTATTTTATTGCTATAAAGAGTATTTCTACCAGCTGTTTCTGTTTTGCTCTGGCTCAGTACACCAGATCCAGAATGGATCCACATGTTGATTTGGCACAAGCTTTATGTCAGGTGCACTTCCATATACAACTCCAGATGTACATGGAGCATCGGGGTCAGGTGGTCATAAACCAGGCGTGCTAATATCTAAGGTCTGGGTCACATCGCCAAGACTTTTTACTTTCACGTTTGATGCTCTGTGTGCTTCTTACCCTGTGTGCTGCTATTCAATGCTGCTGGAACCTCAGTTTCCCTGAGGGAGTCTTTCCAAGGGATCAGTAAAGTTCTATCTAATCTAATCTAATCTAAAGACAAGACTTTGTGTCAGAGAAACAGCTAAATGACTATGGTTCAGAGATTTTCCACCGTGTTGTAGGCCGTTTTCCCCAACCCAACATTTTTCACTGGAGTTCACTTCGGAGCTGTAGTACTTGTATCGCTGGTATTTTTCCACTGATACACATCTTGGAATGATCAAAATGGCTCAAGGACCTCACCCTTTAGTGACACGGATCATGGCATCTATCTATCTATCTATCTATCTATCTATCTATCTATCTATCTATCTATCTATCTATCTATCTATCTATCTATCTATCTATCTATCTATCTATCTATCTATCTATCTATCTATCTATCTATCTATCTATCTATCTATCTATCTATCTATCTATCTCTGTTATCATCAACATATTGGTTCTTTGATGAATTTATTAAATGCAATGTACATTCTAAATAAATCACTAGGTAGTTTTCAGTTTGTGTAGGTTATGTGCTTTAACAATCACTTTCAGCTATCATTACCCTGACAAACAGACAAAACGGAAAATTAATTCTACCCGTGTAATTAAATATGAATGCTTCCTAGATTTCCTCTTTTCTGCAAATTGTAATGTCTCGCACACTGCATGAAAACTAAGCTACTGTATTCATCATTTATGGAATAATAACTGTGCACACTGGGCATCAGCTGTGTTGAGCGCTGACTTGGATAAGAAGCAAAAAAGCCTGTGTGATCAGGGAGGGATAGAGAGAGATTAAAAGATTTAAGGTTCCGTTTGCCCATGAATATCTGATGGCTATGTGAAGCAAAAGGCAGTGATCCTCTGCCAGGTCATCGAAGTGTTGGGGGAAATCTACTTTATCTGCATTTGGCCACTTGTCAACAGTTTCTTTGGGGAATGTGCATCTCCAGTTTCACTAAATGTTATGCAGCAGCTGTGAGTATCAAATAAAAATATTTGATCTCACCTTGTTGGCTTGATTTTCTTCCTTCTGCATCTTCAGTCAGCCTCAAAATTAGGCATCTGATTCATAAGTCAAAAAGCAAACTGTGTCACTGCCAATGACAACAAATACCAAACAACTGTTTGACTCAGACTGGCCTTTACCTCAGACACCAGATATAAGCAGAGATCACCACCAAGGTCCAACAGCCTCCTCAGCAGAATACATATGAAGCTGTGTGACATCACAACCTGCATTCCATCATGTCCAGAATTAATGTGACATCATGCAATGGGATAATCCAAAATTTAGAGATCCTGCCAAAGCCCAGTCAAACTCAATAGAATATCTAGAGGCATCTGTGACATCATAAGACAGGATCAGTCACAGCTCTGTGATGTCATAAGCTGAGATCATTTCTAAATTTATGATTCTTGGAAAAACACCTGCAGATGCTCGAGCTGTCTCATTGTTTATCAGAGCAGATCCCATAAAGATGTCATAAAGAGGCATCAACCTCCTTATGACATCCTTATGAATCAAATTATCTGGCTTTGTGATGTCACCAAGTTTGCATTCTTTCTAACTATACAATTCTTTAAAAATGTTCTGTCTAGCAATATTTAGGAAACATTTTAAGGCAGAAAATGTGATTCAAACTTGAATTAGTTCTTCCATCAACTAGAAACAATCTCTCCACATAAGAGAGCTTAAAATGTCATTAAATTATCCCCCATTACTTCGCGAAATATCTTATAGGCAACTAATGAAAGTGACAAATGCCAGTGTTCACACAAGCTCCTTGGCAGGTTTAATAAAAACCATCAGCCGGCAGCCACAGGATAACTAAGTTCTAAAATGGACACAGCCTCAGTTTTTGATGCAGTGACATATCGTAGGTTATGTTCCCATTACTCATTGCAGTGGCTCACATCCAAATTTTCTCCATAACCAATGCACATCAGATGATTTCTGAGAGTCCATATCTGATTGATCATATCAGATCTGGTCGACTTTCACATGTGGTACCAAATCTATCTGATATCACTGTAATGCAACATGAGGTCACATTTAGCAGTTTTTCTCTCTCTCACTTTCTCTTTTTCTCTTCAAACGTCGATCACTACATGTTCATTTACTGTCATCGCATGTTGGGGTGTTATTTCAAAAAATTTGGAAATCTATAAATATTTGCATGGAATATGGAAATATACACGGAATAAACCATAGCAGGATAAATTTTGGGTCATTTGGTTCCAAAAACCCATATGGACGGAGCCTGTGAAGATATCGGGTTCAAAAATCGCCAAACATATCGACGAAAATGTCATATCTTGAGAACCGCTGCACCTAGAGACTTGAAATTTGGCTCCAAATGTTGCTTGACCCCAATTTTATATTCAATTTCTATAGAAACAATAAGCCTATCTGGTGTTTTTTAAGAGTAATTGACAAAAAACCTAATTTCACTACATCAATTGTAACAAACAACATTTATGTAGTTTTTATTTCAGGAACATCAGTTGAGTATAATCATCACATGTAAAGAATGACATGGCCACAATGAACTAATTATAAGCAACAGAGTGGTTTTCTACGTCAACAGCACATATACAACACGCGTTACTTGAAATTTTCAAACGCTCCGTCCATATAGGTTTTTGGAACCAGATGACCCAAAATTTATCCTGCTATGGTTTATTCTGTGTATATTTCCATATTCCATGCAAACATTTATAGATTTCCAAATTTTTTGAAATAATACCCCTCCCTACCATCACAACCCAGTAAAAATAACCAACAGCGATAGGGGTCACTGACCAAATAAACAAAAATCCGCATTCCACATTGTTCTTCATAATTGTATGTCCACTCACTGGCCATTTCATATGGCACACCTCTTCAACTGTTGTTCTGCTCTAATATTCAGATGGTGGGTTTAAAATTTGGCATAAACAACAGGAAAGCATGGATTCACCCTGTCTTGTTCGAACAATTTAGGCTACTGATGGCATAATTACCATAACTGTATGATTCTATCATGTCAGTGTGGACCGACATCTCTGATTGAAGCTTTTTGAGGACCTGCCATGAAAAATTACAGGATTTACAGCAGTTCTGAAAGCAAAGGGACCCAAAACAGGTACAAGGTGTGCCTAATGAAGTGGCTGCTGCCGGAGGTGCCAGTGGTGTCAGCTTGTAAGGCTCAAGAATTGTACATTGGTGATGACAGATTTCTGTCAACCCTGGGAAGGATCAGTGGAAGAGCATAAGGAATAGATGGAGAGGAAAGAAGCACTGCATTGTGTCTCCATGTGTCCCTTGTCCTTGGCATGTGTATGGTCTGTGATGAAGCTTTGAAGACCAGAACCGGCTTGTGGGATGTAGGGCACTTTGTGAGGGTGTTGAAGAAACATTTGGGTTAGGGCTGGAACTGTGGGGTGTCCTTATTTAGGTGACTGATCTGGTATTGGTAGGGTGACTCTGGTCTTCACCTCTGAGTTGTCCTTCCAGGCCATCTGTCATTGTAAACACTGGATTACATATGGTTGCTTAGCTGCAACAGTTCTGTTACAGCATATTCTGACAGTTCTGTGTTGTTTTGCTGTATTTTGTTTGTAAAGAAAAGGCAGATGGTCACCTACTGAGTCTGATCTGCTTGAGCTTTCTTCCTATCAGCAAACATGCTGATTACAGCACTTGAGAAGAATTAGGAGTTGGAGTATTTTCAATTTATTTTCATTTATATAGCGCCAAATCACAACAGAGTTGCCTCAAGGTGCTTCACACAAGTAAGATCTAACCTACTAACCCCCAGAGCAACAGTGGTAAGGAAAAACTCCCACTGAGGAAGAAACCTCAAGCAAACCAGACTCAAAGGGGTGACCCTCTGCTTGGGCCATGCTACAGACATAAATTACAGAACAATTCACAAAATGAATATACAGGAAATGCTGTTGGAGCACAGGACAGGAGGGTCTCCAGCACAAATACTGTATGTGGGTTTGTGATTGTCCTGGGTCAAGACCAAGATCCGGGCTTTCAATGACCAAGATCTGGGATTTCAATGGCTTCTTGAACTTCACCATCAGAACTGTATCTGTAGGCAGCAAAAAGGCTGGACTTATAGAGACATTCACTCATGTCAGCAGTGAGGTTCATGTCTCTGGGTCCTCAGCCTTTAAGACAGAGATATGCCTGGGAAAAGCTTATGGAGTAATGACAGGACAGATGTGTTTGGTGATACTGATATCTTAGATTGAGAATGAAGATCAAAATATTTACGGTCTTGGTGCTTCGCATCTTACTGTATGGTTGCGAGACTTGGACACTAACCAGTGACCTAAGGTGATGACTGGATGTCTGGATGTCTTTGGTACCAGGTATCAGAGGATCCTTGGGAACAAGCTGGAATAAATTACATTGTGTCAAACAAGCAGGAGTCACATGAGGAGTATCACTTGCATCATGACGGAGCATCGACATTTTGGCCACATGGAATGTTTCTCCTGTGCATAATCCAGCATGTATGTAACAGTGTTGATGACCCCAGCAGCTGGAGAAGGTCAAGGGGATATCCATGCTTCAGTTGGCTGCGACAGACCAATAGATGTCTGGGATGTGGTGTCTGCCCCTACCAGGGTGCTTTGGGGAGCTGTGTTGAACTGAAATGAACTTTAAGTACAGTAATAATAATAATACTAATCTTACAATATCTTCTGTACAATAGTAATAATTTCATAATACCTGGACCTCAGTTCCTGTGTCTCTGTTTTGCATATTTGACAAGTCTTTGCTGAACTTTATTTGATCATTATTGTTGGTATTATGACCAAAGCAGACTGTCACCCCACTGAACCTGGACTGCTTGACGTTTCTACCTGCATTCACTAAAGGCCTAAAAGAGAGTTTTACTTTCCACTGTTCCCATTGCGATTCCTCATGGGGTGGGTAAGGTTTAAACACTGCTTGTGTGTGGGGCCTTGGGGGTGACTAATTTTCTGATTTGGTGTTGTATTCATGAATTAAATTGGGGCTTGTTGGATGAAGGGTGCTTATACAGTATAACTCTAAACCATCATGACACACTGATCAGATCTCTCCCAAAGAATAGAACAAGCTGTGAAAGCAGAAACAGTTCTTATGGTTAAAAAAAAGAACATCTGTATTCAGAACATCTGGTTGAAGTCAGTGCAAACCTGTACAGTTATAAAATGGTGAGGAATTGTTATAGTGAAAGATTGCCTCCTGCAGACAAAATAAGTCCATATCACATTATTGCAAGCTCACCTCACCCCACATCAGTTTTTTTTTGTTTTTTTTTTTGTTTTGTTTTTTTGTATTTATAGTGATTTTATTGCGAATGAACAGGAAACACGGGTTGGAAATCATAATTGATGCATTTGGGGTTTGAAATTTATTTATTTATTTGGCAGTTTAAATTTAATGCTATTCTATCCTGCTGAAGGTTTTATGTTGATTCAGAACTTCACTTTGAGATCACAGCAGGAATGTCTGAAAGTGCCAGATGTGCACATTTTGTCAAATATTCAGCTATTTAAACAACATATTTTAAAAGACACGTGGGTGTGCAGCATAAACTGGGGGACAGCTAGTGACAGACAATAACGTCCTCCTTCTGGTGTCTTCTATACTTCCATCATCTTCATCCACCTTGCATTCTTTTTTTTTTTTTTTGCGCTGTATTTTGGGGCGGGGCGCGGCGGAGGGATGCTAAGGTAGGTTCCCTCCCCCATGGGTGTGCCCACAGACCTCAGTGTGAGCCACCTGCAGAAGGCGCTTCAGACTTCAGCGCTGTTGCGCACGGCTGCACCGCGTCCAGCGCTCATCTCCAACACCAACTCTTTGTTTGTGACCCCCGTTTTTAGCGGAGAATACACAATCTGATGATGCGATTCAACGACAACTTCAAGTTTAAAGCGGGTGTTTATTTGAATCCAAGACTGATTTAGGTTTTTTTTTTTTTTTTGGATAATCCGCGGCGGATCGTGAGTGCGCAGGGAGAGGAGCTCAAAGGACCAGATTTATTTGTTTGTTTATTTTTTTAATGTTGACCGGCTTCGTTATTCTTTGGACGTAACTCGAAGGTAGGTTGGCGGTGCAACTGCTGTTTGGGTGCGTGAAAAGTGAAAGAATGATTTCAGTGGAGACAGATGTGCTCATTACAGACGGCTGCAGGGTCGCGCAGAAGGAATAATGTTCGCACAGCATGTGCAGATGTGAAGGCTAAGTACTTTTTAAAATACATATTTCTATCTTAAGTGTTAGTTTTTTTCTGAGATTTGGATTTTTTGTGTGTTGGTTTTTATTTTAATGTGCTTGTGATGCTGTAATTTGATGTCATTTCTTATATTCAATCCTCAATAATCTGCAGGTAAAATTACCGACACGTGCTTCGTGCGTTTTACGCGCGACGCAGCGCTTTATTTTGGTTTCGGGTCTGCTTCATAATTCTGGCTTCAGGGCTTCATGTGGAACTTGATCCTAGACCCTGACTGACAGTTTGACCTTAGACTCAAATCCACGTTTACAACTAGAGCAGTGCCACGCATGTTGTAATTACAACAGCGCGCAAAAGTGTCTCCAAAAGCTTTTGGTCCAGTTATTTCTGTCTGTGAGGCAAAGTTCTGTGCTGACATTTCACACAGCCTTTCCAACCTCATCCGCACAGCGATAATTTGGGATCCTTTTATGGGAATATTGTTCTCTTCAGCTCCTTTATTGGATAACACACGCGGCGATCGATGCGCTTTGGGCTTTAATCTGTGCGCCCTGCGCTCCGCGCCCCAAGATCCCGACAGGAAACATCGATCTTTGTGTTTTTTGTTTTGTTTTTTGGTTTTTTTTTTTGTTTTTTTTGCACAAACATTTAAAGGCCACGTTAATAGTGTGACCGGGTCGTCACAAAGGTGCAAGCAGCGCAGCTGTTCTGTGACACACAGAAGCAAACACTGTTGGAAGATGAGGTTTGTCAAATAAATGAATGGCACCACCTAAATTTTAAAGACAGAATTGAGAAAAATGTGCAGAATTAAACACATAAAAAGGTATAATCGGATGAAAGTTACTGAACAGCAGCAAATGCAGTGAAAGAAAAACTACAGACATAAAGTACATGGAGTCATTGGCAAATTTTGACAAATACGAGTATACTCTTAATGGTCACTTTTGCAGCCAGCTTTCTTTCCATGAGTCAGGGGATGGATACCTGAACCTGTCCAAGTCAGTGAATATGTCTTGGGCCTCAGAAATACAAACAGTATACTATTGTATGGTAATTCTGTCTGGAATAGGAAGTTGTCAAAAACTGTGGAAGAAAGCAGCTCCTGAGGGAAGCCACCAAAACACATGACAACTGGGAGGAAGCTTTCAGATTGGAAATTACTGTGCATAGTGCATCTTATGTCTGCTGCAAAAGTTACACTGCGTACAGCATTCACGGCGGAGTGTAATCCAGGAGTTTGTAACAAGAAAATAGACAAACATCTCAGCCTGAGTCTCCCATGTGTCTTCTAGGGGGAAAAACCCTTTAGCGGAGATTTAACATTTTTAACAAAATCCTTCTCTGTGGTCACTCCACCATGAAGCTGTGAAGTGGTGAGTGGACAGACAAAAGACACACTATGCCCAGTGTCTCCAATTCTTTTTCATATCTTTTCTAAAAGAAAAACTTTTATTCATTTATTTATTTATTTATTTGCTGACGTAGGGGTGGACATGTCTCCAAAAACACTCCATTTTAAAAGGTTGACATTTGAGATAATAAAATCTACCTTTTAAAAAATATCTTGTTGGACAGTTCAGCACAAAACAAAAAGAAAAGGAATCATTTGAAAAACCACTGTCTTGCTTTGTTCTTTTTTTTTAAAGCAGGTGTTTGTGGTTGCAGCTTATGAGGTTTGTCTCAGGTGTGACTTTCATCCATCTGTGTCCCTCAGCTCCTCCACTCTCCTGCTTCTCTGTCCAAAACCAGCGGGACAATGTTGTGGGACACATTTTGCTGGCTGCTGGTCCTGGTACCCTTATCATCAGCGGGCCTGCCGCCCTCCATCGAGCCCATCTCTGCTCCCCGGGTCTTCCTGTCCTTCAAAGGTAAGGTTTCTCACACTGTGGCCTTAAAATATTTGTGGGTCTAGGAGCCACTTTGCAGTTTTTTTTTACATCCTAACTGAGAATTTGTGCTTTGAGAGGTGTTTGTGATGTAAGCGATGATGAGCGGTGCTGCTGATGGTCATTTGGGGGTGGCTGGGTGCCTTTATTTGAGTGCCTGGCTGCTATTATGTGACCTTGGCTCTCCTCTGAAATCAAGTTCGATCTTGTCTTGGCCCGGCACACAGGCGGGGGCACAGATCCAGCATGTTATGAATGTTTGCCGGTGCCACATGAGACCATATGTGTGCTGAAGGGAGCCGTTAAAATAGGTCTCTGTGGTGCTTCGTCATTCCAGAACAGGCGTCGTCATCATGTCCATGTAAAGGTTTACCTGCTCGTGCCGCTCACGTAGACCTCAGTAGAAGTCTCTGCTGAGTTCATGTATCTCACTGCACAGTTGGGCTCAGTGTGGGGTGTTTGGAACTGCTATGAATGAATGGCTGAGTGCAAAATGCAGATTCCTCTGCTGATCTCAAGTGCTGTAGTTGCAGTTTGGTTTTCATTTGTTTTGTGAAAAATCCTTTTTTAACAATTACTTTGGGTTGTTAAACCATGAGTGTGAATAGAGCAGCTGCTACAGGAGCAAAAACACAATGGATGCTCATCCATTGGGGTGGATGCTGGGGCGGCACTGTGATTTAGTGGTTAGCACTACTGCTTCACAGCAAGAAGGTCATGGGATTGATTCCCGGCCTTTCTGTGTGGAGTTTGCATGTTCTCCCCGTGTCCACGTGAGTTTCCTACAGGCACTCCGGTTTCCTCCCACAATCAAAAACATGCTTATTTAGGGTCTGCTCCTTTCCCCGCCCCTGACCAAGGCAACGTCTACACATCTGGAGTTGGTCTCCGGGTGCTGGACTGTGGCTTCTCCTGCTCCTAGTGGTTGGATTGTATCTAACTGTAATTAGGATGGTTCTTCTTCTTCTTCATCAATTACTTTTTTCCCATCGCCTACATTCTTGAAGTATAAAATTTCAGAAGAAATACATCCAGCTTGGCCTTTTTACCCCAATACAGGTATATATCAATGCTTTGTCAGCGTTGGAAGTTGAGAAGTTTAAGTTAGTTATTCTGGTGATGTCAGATGTTGCGTTCAGTAACTAGTCCCTAGTTTATATAGTGACATATGCAGGAAAGGAGGTCCATGTTATCACAGAGATTTGAGGGAATTTTTATTTATTTTATTTATTTAAGCAAAACAATGTGATACTCAGCTGTTTTTTTGGGGAGGGGGGGGTTGGGTTAGTAGATAGATAAGATAGATAGATAGATAGATAGATAGATAGATAGATAGATAGATAGATAGATAGATAGATAGATAGATAGATAGATAGATGAGGAAGAGAGAGAGGAGAGAGGAGAGAGGAGAGAGAGAGAGAGAGAGAGAGAGAGAGAGGAGAGAGAGAGAGAGAGAGAGAGAGAGAGAAAGAAAAGAAAGAAAGAACCTTGATTGATCCCAGAGGAAATTCAAGGCATCAGCAGCTTACACATTAGACAAGACACACACATTGCACCAGACACACAAAAATAGGTTAAGTAATAAAAGAAAATAGACTAATCAATAAAAGCTACTAACTAAAATAAAAATAAAATTTGTGTGCAAGTACAGCATCCAGTCTCAGAGAATATGATGGAGGAGTAAATGTAGTAGTGTAGGGTTAGTTT